>NC_136490.1:116304019-116511519 GCF_053919585.1 Euprymna scolopes | reverse complement strand
TTGTTGGAGAAGTTTGCTAGAGTTCTCAAAGGTCAAATCGTTGAACTTTGACCCCTTAATCGCCAAATTTCTAGCCGAAAACCGATTTTCCCAAATCTCAGTACCCTGTATGTCAAATTTCGAGTCTGTAGACTTAAAATTGACAGTTATTGCGTAGGGAAATGTACACACACAGATACACAGACACTTTCACTTTTATTATATATATATAATTTACTGTCTAGACACTAGTGTTTTATCCTTTCGATAAAGAAAATAGAAAATGGAAAATAAAAAATTGAAAATTGTTTAAATCTTCATCAACGTTTCGTCTTTATTTCAAGATTTCTCAAGATGATTGATTTGAAGAAAAACAGAAACACAATATTTGAAAATACATGGTGTGTCTATGACATGAAGACATTTTTTTTTTTTTTTTTAAACAAAACACGTTAGAATTCAAAATATGTGGTGCATTTACGAAGTGGAATGAATGTTTTTATTATTATTACTTAGTCGCCACCATTCTCGATGCACCTTGGTCAATCTCTTTTAATGCTCCATTCGCAAAAGTATGGAGCACACTTTGTCACTCACATCTCTGTCACCATTCTGAAATCAACAAATGCATCTCCTAACTGTACTGACATTGGTTTCATAAACGTTCAAAAGGCGCAAGTGAATGTTCATCTATTCAATTTTTTCTGGATGAAGAATGTTTATGACGTATCTCTACTTCTGATGCATGTCGATGACAGGAATTACTTTCTTAGTCTCACCCCGTCAATATATGCAACAGAGAGATGAAACTTTCAGATTGTGAATGCATGAGTTCAATCATCATAGCAGTGCAATTTGTGACCCCCTCTGATCCTTTGGAGCGGAATAAAATAAATAGCATTACGTTTGGAATGTGTGTGTATATATCTATAATATAAAGCGGAACGTCCGTGTGTGTGTGTGTGTGTGTGTTTGGTCACGAATAGGCTCCTATATGGTTGACTATTATAGAAAACTGATCACATATAATGATAGAAGATGTCTTGAGACACAGGAATGGGTATGTTTGATGTTTGATCTGGCATGATGATTCATTAAAATTGTGGGGTACTTTTGCTTGTGTATATATATATATATATATATATATATATATATGTCATCCACATACAGTACTGTTTCGCTGTTTCACAGCTCATCAGTGCGGCTAGACAGGCAACCACCTCAAGCCAGGATTGAAACACGACTGTCTGTATGGCAGTCAAGGCTCCTAACCATTACGCTATTGGCGGCCGCTGAATGAGTAGTGAACTTTTTTCTGCCTAGATTTATATTCTACATTAAATTGTTTTTGTTTTATCTTTGATTATTGTCATATTGTTTCTAATTATTTGAGGAGTGACTTGTATATCCTGCAAACTCTGGTTTGAAACCATCCTATGTAATCCATTAGATTCTAATTGCTGTTTGCAATGTCCTGTGATGTTTCATTTGATTTGGTTTGAGATGTCTCAGAATAGTAATTCTTTATTTAATTTTTTTTTTTCTAATTTCTATTAAGTGATTGTATATTAACTCAAAGAAGTTATTAAAGATAGTTGACCAACTATTTGAAAGTTGCATTATATAAAAACGGGTGTGATTTCTCTGCTTTTTAGTAATTCAGAAAAAGCAGAATTCGATTTTTACACAAGAAAAAAATCAAATCGCTAGAGCTTTATGTCCTTATTTTCTTCCATTTCGCTCGATTTCATTTTCCCCTCAGATTATCTTTCTTCCTCCCTCTATCTCTATCATTCTTCCTCTTTCTATCTTCACCGTTCTTCCTCTCTCTATCTCCACCGTTCTCTACCGTTCTTCCTCTCTCTATCTCTACTGTTCTTCCTTTATCTCTCTACCCTTCTTCCTTTATCTCTCTACCCTTCTTCCTTTATCTCTCTCTACCCTTCTTCCTTTATCTCTCTCTACCCTTCTTCCTTTATCTCTCTCTACCCTTCTTCCTTTATCTCTCTCTACCCTTCTTCCTTTATCTCTATCTACCCTTCTTCCTTTATCACTCTCTACCATTCTTCCTCTATCTCTCTCTCTCTCTCACTCTACCGTTCTTCCTCTATCTATCTCTCTCTCTCTCACTCTACCGTTTTTCCTCTATCTATCTCTCTCTCTCTCACTCTACCGTTCTTCCTCTATCTCTCTCTCTACCGTTCTTCCTCTATCTCTCTCTCTACCGTTCTTCCTCTATCTCTCTCTCTACCGTTCTTCCTCTATCTCTCTCTCTACCGTCCTTCCTCTATCTCTCTTTCTCTACCGTCCTTCCTCTATCTCTCTTTCTCTACCGTTCTTCCTCTATCTCTCTTTCTCTACCGTTCTTCCTCTATCTCTCTTTCTCTACCGTTCTTCCTCTATCTCTCTTTCTCTACCGTTCTTCCTCTATCTCTCTCTCTCTCTACCGTTCTTCCTCTATCTCTCTCTCTCTCTACCGTTCTTCCTCTATCTCTCTCTCTCTCTACCGTTCTTCCTCTATCTCTCTCTCTCTCTACCGTTCTTCCTCTATCTCTCTCTCTCTCTCTCTACCGTTCTTCCTCTATCTCTCTCTCTCTCTACCGTTCTTCCTCTATCTCTCTCTCTCTCTACCGTTCTTCCTCTATCTCTCTCTCTCTCTCTCTACCGTTCTTCCTCTATC
Organism: Euprymna scolopes; assembly: GCF_053919585.1. Lineage (NCBI taxonomy): Eukaryota > Metazoa > Mollusca > Cephalopoda > Sepiida > Sepiolidae > Euprymna > Euprymna scolopes. The sequence goes on along the minus strand of NC_136490.1, from coordinate 116,508,860 downwards.
TCTCTCTCTCTCTACCGTTCTTTCTCTATCTCTCTCTCTCTCTACCATTCTTCCTCTATCTCTCTCTCTCTCTACCGTTCTTTCTCTATCTCTCTCTCTCTCTACCGTTCTTCCTCTCTCTCTCTCTCTCTCTCTCTACCGTTCTTCCTCTCTCTCTCTACCGTTCTTCCTCTATCTCTCTACCGTTCTTCCTCTATCTCTCTCCCTTTCTACCGTTCTTCCCCTCTCCCTTTCTACCGTTCTTCCCCTCTCCCTTTCTACCGTTCTTCCCCTCTCCTTTTCTACCGTTCTTCCCCTCTCCCTTTCTACCGTTCTTCCCCTCTCCCTTTCTACCGTTCTTCCCCTCTCCCTTTCTACCGTTCTTCCCCTCTCCCTTTCTACCGTTCTTCCCCTCTCCCTTTCTACCGTTCTTCCCCTCTTCCTTTCTACCGTTCTTCCCCGCTTCCTTTCTACCGTTCTTCCCCGCTCCCTTTCTACCGTTCTTCCTCTCTCTCTCTCTTTACGGTTCTTCTTCTCTCTTTCTCTTTACGGTTCTTCTTCTCTCTTTCTCTTTACGGTTCTTCTTCTCTCTTTCTCTTTACGGTTCTTCTTCTCTCTTTCTCTTTACGGTTCTTCTTCTCTCTTTCTCTTTACGGTTCTTCTTCTCTCTTTCTCTTTACGGTTCTTCTTCTCTCTTTCTCTTTACGGTTCTTCTTCTCTCTTTCTCTTTACGGTTCTTCTTCTCTCTTTCTCTTTACGGTTCTTCTTCTCTCTTTCTCTTTACGGTTCTTCTTCTCTCTTTCTCTTTACGGTTCTTCTTCTCTCTTTCTCTTTACGGTTCTTCTCTCTTTCTCTTTACGGTTCTTCTTCTCTCTTTCTCTTTACGGTTCTTCTTCTCTCTTTCTCTTTACGGTTCTTCTTCTCTCTTTCTCTTTACGGTTCTTCTTCTCTCTTTCTCTTTACGGTTCTTCTTCTCTCTTTCTCTTTACGGTTCTTCTTCTCTCTTTCTCTTCACGGTTCTTCTTCTCTCTTTCTCTTTACGGTTCTTCTTCTCTCTTTCTCTTTACGGTTCTTCTCTTTTTCTCTTTACGGTTCTTCTTCTCTCTTTCTCTTTACGGTTCTTCTTCTCTCTTTCTCTTTACGGTTCTTCTTCTCTCTTTCTCTTTACAGTTCTTCTTCTCTTTTTCTCTTTACGGTTCTTCTTCTCTCTTTCTCTTTACGGTTCTTCTTCTCTCTTTCTCTTTACGGTTCTTCTTCTCTCTTTCTCTTTACGGTTCTTCTTCTCTCTTTCTCTTTACGGTTCTTCTTCTCTCTTTCTCTTTACGGTTCTTCTTCTCTCTTTCTCTTTACGGTTCTTCTTCTCTCTTTCTCTTTACGGTTCTTCTTCTCTCTTTCTCTTTACGGTTCTTCTTCTCTCTTTCTCTTTACGGTTCTTCTTCTCTCTTTCTCTTTACGGTTCTTCTTCTCTCTTTCTCTTTACGGTTCTTCTTCTCTCTTTCTCTTTACGGTTCTTACTCTCTCTTTCTCTTTACGGTTCTTACTCTCTCTATATATACCGTTCTTCCTCCTTTCTATCCTCATCTTTCTTCTTCCTCTTTATCTTTCTTTCTCTCTCTCTCGCTCGCTACTGTTCTTCTCCAGATCTATCTTCATCGTTTTTTCTCTCTTTCTTCTAGTCTCTCTATCGTTCTACCTCTTTCACTTTTTCTCTATTGTTCTACCCTCTCTTTCTCTCTCTCTCTCTACATATATATATATATATATATATCTCACTTTCTCTCTCTCTCTCTCTCTCTCTCTGTCGTTTTTCCTGTCTCTATCGTTATTCCTTCCCTCTCTCTCTGTTGCCCTTTCTCTCTATCGTTCTTTCTCTATCTATCGTTCTTCCTCTTTATCACTCACCTATCGTTATTTCTCTCTCTCTCTCTCTCTCTCTCTCTCTCAAAACTTGATTGTGCCAAATTCAAATTAAGTTCTTTCCACAGAAACACTTTTATCAAACCCACACTTAACCTTGTGTGTAAACTCCTGGAAAGGAGGTAAATAAAATAACTTATATTTTTACTAGTGTTGGGACGATTCCTAATTTTTATACGATTCCGATTCCGATTCCAGGAAAATATTGATTAACGATTCCGATACCAAGTACGATTCCGATTCCGATTCCTAGGGAATTTATTGTTTTGAAATATACTAGGTAGTTTTATACTTATGGTCGGTAGTTCCCAAATATGTTCCCTAACTTTGGAAGAGATATTTTATGTCTACACCGTCGTGTTTTGGTTTAAATAAAATTATTATATAGTAAACTAAACGGAAAAATTAGCAAAATTTATTTTAAAGAAAATTTATTTTACTTAATTGGAATACAGAAAAACAAACTCAAAGAAAATAGAATTTATCCTTCAGAGAAAAAACAAATAAAATAGAATTTATATAACAGAACAAAAACAAGAAAATTAGAGAATAAATACACACGATTCATTATTTTGGTCGTCATAATTAACAGATTTAATGAATTAAATAAAAAAAATATAGCGGAAGAGAAAGAAAATATATACTAATTAAATATAAAAAAGATAAATATTTGATTTAATAATTTATAAATGAACGTACGTAATGAAAAAAAAACCCAATATACCACGTGACATGGCGCCGTAGATACAAAATAACCTTTCCAAAGTTAACGACCATATATGAGAAATACCATTAATCGAAAGTTTTTGTGTTTTATACCAAAAGGTAGGTATAGCGAAAAGTTACAATTAAAGGAATTTCAAAAACGATTTTTTGTTTAGCTATTGATAGTTGTATTTGTGACGGCAGTTCTTCAGACCTCCATAATTCACAAGGAGTAGTTAACACCTATTATTTTTTCTTACTTTTTCATTGCTTTTACACGTTGTTTCTAACATGAAGAATAAGTTTAGCCAAACTAATTTTGAAATAGGGTATATCAAAGGAACACATATAAAAATGATACCACTATAAAAAACAAACGAAATACTAGATAAAATTGAGCAAACATAATTACCAAAATTACAGAAAAAGATAAAAAAAAAAAAAAAAAAAAATGGTGAAGTTTGTTGAGTGAAATGAATTATTGAAAGAAAATTAATTGAACTAATAGAAATGTTAAATAAAAAAATGTCACATTTCAATATTTTTTTAATAATTAAATTCTCAGGGTTGTCGAAATTAAAAATTAAGTGATTTTTTTTTTATTAGACTTCTTTCGAAGCTTGTTACCTTGAAAAATACATTTAAAACCCTGTTTTTTTAAAATAAATTGAAAAATAAATGCAATTAAAAAAATTTAATTGATAATTGAAACTTTAAAAACATATTAAACATTGAAAAATTACTTATCTCACAAATTAACGTCCAATAAAGTAGATCCAGTCTTCATACAGGAATTTGGTTATAATAAATATATCTTTCCCAAACTTAAAAATTAAATCTTTTTTTTTTTTTTTTTTTTTTTTTTGAGAGAGAGAGTGCTTTAAAATCGCCGGGGAGTGCCACCTAAAATTTTAAAGAAGTAAATTTTAGGAATTTAGTGCCTTTCAAAGACGGTTATCATAATTTATTATGATCATTTAATTTCCTTTTTTTTCCTCCCCCCCACACCTTTCCACGTGGTTCAGTAGTTAACCAGTGCTCCTGTTGCTGTCAGTCAGCTATCTTTACCTAAGTTTTAATTTCTAGTTAAAAGAATTTTTCATGAATGGAATCAGCATTTTTAAAAATTATTTTTTTAGTTGTATATATTGTATTTACTCTTTGAAGTTAAGGAGGGTTAAAAAAAAAATGGTGACACCTAGATGGTGACGTAGGCAAAAAAAAAAAAAAAAAAAAAAAGACACTGCGATTTCGACCCTCACTAATAAAACTGCTCTGAGTGACTAGTTGGTAATTTTTTGTTCCTTTTCTTTTTTATTTTGCTCCTCCAATTTATTTGGATGCTTCATAGTTAAATGTTTTAACATGTTGGTTGTGGTCATGTTAGATGGTTTTATTCCTCGCGATATTTTAATTTGACCGACTTTGCAAATGGCTTTCAACTCATCATCTTCAAAAAGACTTTTTTTTTGGACTTTGGGCCATATTAGAAAATTCAGTTTATCTGTAAACAAATAATTTACTATTAAATTTTGTTTTAAAGCTAGTCACTTATTTGGATGATTAATTGAAAATAATCCGCTAAAAAAGACAAAAAGAAAAAAATATAAAGGGATGGGGCGGTAAATTGTACCAACCGGTAGTTAACAAAAAAAACTTATAGAATTTAATTTTTGAAACCAATGTATAAAAGTTTACATAATGAAATGCAAATATGCATTTTCGGGTTTGTATTACTGTACACATAGATTCGAAAAAGTTGTCAAAAAACAAATATATAACAAACAAATATTATCAAAGGCAAGATAAGTTACTTTTCTACCAAACTGGGTAATTTATTTTGTTTTTATTCAATGTAACATGTTTATTCAGATCGAAAAACATGCAGTGTTTACCGAGGTATTGGAAAATTCAAAATGGCGCCCGACACTCTCTTTAACATGGTAAGTTCGGGAAAAGGTGTTATAAATAATAAACTAGATAAAATACTATTAAAAAAACACCGAATATATGTCAAAATATGTCACGGTAACATATATTGAGCGAGTTTCTAGCAGTATTTTGTATAGTTTATTATTTATAACATCTTTTCCTGAACTTACCGTGTTAAAGAGAGTGTCGGGCGCCATTTTGAATTTTCTAATACATCGGTAAACACTGTATGCTTTTCGAGCTGAATAAACATGTTACATTGAATAAAAACCCGAAAAATATATCCAGTTAGGTAGAAAAATAACTTATCTTGCCTTTGATAACATTTATTTGTTATATATTTGTTTTTTGACAACTTTTTCGAATCTATGTGTACAGTAATACAAACCCGCATTTTCTTTTGAATTTTTTTTTTGGTTGACTGTGTTCAATTCACACATGGTTGATGCGGTTCAATATTGCTAAACTATAAGTCCTTAGTAAAATTCTATTTATAAATACTTTTTAAAATGAAATTATTTAATTAATCGTAAATATTATTTAGACATAAAAATTAATTGATTACAAAACTTTTTAAAAATATATATATTAATTTATTTTTCGTTCGGCAAAAAACTGCGCAAAACACTTTTAATTTTCAATTTAAAATTCTAGAAAAAAGATTATATTATTCTGCTTTTAATATAATCAAATTCAGGGTTTTATCTTTCTGGAGAAAAAAAAAATAATGGATTTTATTTCAATGAAATTAAAAAAAAAAACTTGACTGAATTGAATTAATTACCCTTAAATTAACGAAGGGGTTATTTAATAACTTTAGGTTTGGAAGAGATAGGTATGGGGTCGATTTTTTTGAAACTTCAAAAGAAACCAACTACTGTCAAAACTTTGCGAAATAATACAACGTGATCAATTTCATTTTAGAGATATTTCTTTCAAAAGCCTTCTTTTAAAAAAAGAAAAAAAAAGTATATTGTTCTACTAAACCTTTTACTGTTTAAATAATTTGACTTTGCTCGTTTTATTTTAAGAAAATATAAGTTGAAAAAGCATTTTCATTCACTATTAGAAGATTTATCAGTAAAAAAAACAATCGCCAAAAAGATAAGCATTTTTTTTTGTTTTTTTTTTTTACTCGCAATGTAGAGTCCTGCATACTTCTTTTCAAGTTAACGCTTTTGTAGTTTTGATTGCAATAGATCTGAATGAATGAACCTTGTAAGGGAGGGGCGCTAAGCATTGCCCTGTTAATAATGAATTTCTTTGGTTTCTTTTTATAACATGCTACATTTCTCTCTTGCGGTTAGAAATATCAGGAATTTTTTTTCTTTTTTTCAACATCAGACTAAAAGAATCGTAATGAAGGAATCGGAAAATTAAGGTATTTTTTAACGATGCGATTCCGATTCCGATACCTCCCAAAATACACGATTCTTACGATTAACGATTCCGATTCCGATTAATCGTCCCACCACTAATTTTTACCTTTGTTAAAAAAAGGAATTATCATCCTTACATTCTTAGTCTTTTAGATCATTATTTAAAATTGTCCCCACTATAATCATATTCCTTGGTGGAATAATTATTTTCGGAAAATATTGTAACTTTTTTAGAACATGCTGCAAGGATGGCTAGTTAAAATCAAATATCGATTTTTCAGGTGCATTGCTATTTAAGTCTAATATGGAATATCCGACAAGATACCTTTATTATACAGGGATGTTGTCTGTGAGTATGTCTAAATAAAACTATAAGACTACAAAACAAACACCCACAACGTTTGTATTTTCTTGATCAGCATTTCCTTGGATAAATAATATCTAAAATTTAGAAACAATTACTTATTCTTTAAACCTAAACAGGCGCATATTTTGTGAGGGAGGGGGCTGTTTTCTAGCCACTAACTGAAAAGAAGTAAATGATTTTTTTTTCTTAAGTTAGTTGCCTTATATGTCTAGGAATCTACATAAGGGAGAGGTGTGTGTGTCCAGGAGATCGAGAACAGGAGAGAGAGAAATTTTACGCTTTTGCCTCTAGCAATGCTGGGTAGCCCTGCTAGCATATAAGAAGAGAAAAGGAGAAACAATTACATTAAATACTGATAAAATTTTTAATGGATTATTTAATCGTAATATTGTTTGCTCTAAATTTTATAATAATATTGTGTCCTTTCTTTTTTTTTTTTTTTTTTTTTTTTTTTTACAGGTCTGACTGCTGTTAGGCAAATACTATGTGAATACTGCCCAAAGAAAAATGTCTGTAATGAGACAAAACTGTGTTCGCCTGCTGAGCCCGACAAAACCACTCACTGTTATGCCTCTTGGAAAAACGGGACAGATGGTGTGGAACTGGTGATGAAGGGCTGTTGGCTCGACCATGAGAGTTGCTATAATAAAATGGAATGTGTGGCCTCTGAGGCCACAGCCAATGTCTACTTTTGTTGTTGTGAAGGTGAATTGTGCAATCAAAATTTCTCCTACAGAGCTCTTCCAACTCCAACAGAACCAGGTAACATAATGAATTTCTCTCTTTTCTTTTTTCTCTCCTTGTTGAAATTTCAAACTTTTTCAATCTACATAATACATATGTATATTTTTACCTTTCTGAATTTTTGAAATGAGGATTGTTTATCTGTATTATTTGGATTCTCATTTTCAGTATCATTTTCACAATGCTTAGGTCAATGTAACCTTTGACCTTCTTCAGGTGTATCTTCTTAAATTCGGGAATGTTTTTGTTGAACTCAAGAATCTGGGAAAAATTTCGAATGGAACCCTTTATTTACTTGACAGGAGTAGCATGCTCTCGTTCTCTCAGCCATGGCTGGATAGAAATCTTAAGTAACTTGCAATAGTATTTTTCAATCACAGACACTGACTATTGAACCTTCAACCTTCAGGAGGTTATCACTTTTATTGATTTTTTTTCCAAGTACTCAAACCTTTTGTTGATTCCCCCCCCCCCAAGTACTCAAACTACTGCACCATGGGTCCTTGGTCAGTCAGTTTTTTTTTTTTTTTAAGGAAAATGTTTTTAGGTAGATACTCAAATGTGAAAGAGAGCAAGAGAAGTGTTATATATTCCAAATGGAAGTTTGCATGGATACGAAAAGCCTAGAATCTTTGTTCATATTTTGAGGGTCCTTGCTAAGTAAATGGGATTCATATGTTAAGATAATTAGGAACTCTTGAGACTATCATCTAAGTCCTGTGAATTATCCACGGTCTGAAAATATTAACTAAAACTTCCCTATTCAATTACACAAATCAAATTTGATTAAAAGTTTTTGAGGCTTCTACACTATTGGGGCAAAATTTCGGAAATCATAATACTGAATTTCACATGAAAACAATGGTATTTACATATTTCTTGTATTTTTAAGATGATTTTATCCAGAAATTACGAAAATCGATAAGGTAGAAAATTATTAAAGAAAATAAGAAATATAATTTGATGAAAATGATCATTCCGTTTTGATTTAAGCAAGATGGCAGCAATTATTTGCCTGCTAACACGATTAAAGTTTAATAATTCAGTAATATTCAGGTAATTTTGACTCCATAATTTGGAAGATACCATTGTAACTTGGCAAAAAAAATCAGTTGAAACCATCGTTTTTTATCTGAAAACTCCATTTATCGACTACAAAATCTTGTCCCAATTCTGTAGAAGTGCCAAGTTTTAATGAAAGGTAATGTTAATTTTTCATTGTAGAAAATTCAGTGAGAAATGTTAGGAGGATTTAGATGAATAAGTTTATACATTTGTTTTTGCTAAGCAGACAACAGCATGTTGTGTATGCATTAGTGTCAGTGTGAATGCTTATAACTGTGTGTGTGTGCTGACAACAATGTGAAAGGGTTAATGTATTATGTGTGTATTGGTGTCAGAGCATGTATGCTTCTGACTGTGTATGCGTGAGTTGAGAATTTTGTGATTCAGCTACTTCAAAACTGACAGAGGATAAGAGTAGTTGGTGAGACGATGAATTTGTTTTTCCTTTTATTTATTTTTCTCTTTGAATTTCAAAATTTTAAAATCTCCAAAGTACATATGTATGTTATCATTTTACAAATCAATAAAAAATATCGGATCATCAAAGATGAAATGCAAAAGAGTAATCGAAGAGTAGCATGTGTTGTTGAGTGTCAAAAATTTAGATTTCAGCCATTTTAAAATGATTTGTTCCAAAATCGAATGACGTGGTAACTATCTTGAAAGGCACCTTCTTTGCCGCGAACCCTGTTAATCCCCCACCCCCACCCCACATAGGAATTGACTTGCCTGTTTTCAGTGGTAGAAAGACCCCGGAAAACAGTAAGCAGCTCATTTCTATCTCAATCGATATGGGAGGGTTTTACTAACTACCTAGCATTTTATTTTATTTAACGGTAAATACTGGCTATTTTTTAATAGAAACTCTTACTCCAAACTGATAGAATTGAGATTGTAAATGCGTTTTTTTTTTTTTTTTTTTTTTTTTTTTTTGTGAATTAAAAAAAGTTAAAAAGAAAACGTTGAAACCCGGTGATAACATCAAGTAGGATTGCCCATAGTACGAATCCGGTATTGTCGTGACTGGAACTAGTTCAAGAAAATAGACCAAAGGGATGATGCTTTATCCCCATCCCACCCCACTCCACCCCACCCAATTTGGCCATATGCCATGTTTGTTCTGTTATTTTTTCAGTATTTTTTGTTAAATTTATTCTAATATGGTTGAATCGAAGTATAATATCTCTTCTCTCCTCAGTCAAGTACTTGTATAGTCCTGTCAATACTCCCTCACAATTGATGGAATCTCAAGCAAAAAGAAATAACTTTCCCTTCTGAAAAGAGAAGGTAATGCCGGATTGTCTCCGAATTTACTTGGCATTCTATGGGGGCAAAGTTAAAAGCAAGGTTTGTTTTTTTGATATGGGGAAATTAGGTTATCCTAAAATGATATAAACTGCATAGTTCCGTCTGCACCCCCTTGAATATGAATTCTCCTTAGGCAACAGACAATAATAAATGTTTAAGTACATTGATAAAGAAAAAAAATGAAAACCAATTTTTATTAAATATGGAATTTCCATGAGTCCTGCAAGAAAATAACTAAGGAAATAAATAATATATATTTATTCATGCATTACAGAACAGCTTTACATCGCAAATGAAACGGTTACATTTGCGAGTTATTTTTCAAAGTGGCGACTGGAAATAATAAAACGCTTATCTTCTGGTGATTGTATTTCTTTTGATGACAATCTTCCAAAACTCATTAATGAGTGAAAAATGTCTTTGTAACCTGTATTTTTATTTTTATTTTTTTATTTTTTTTGAATAAAACTAGCAAAATCAAATTATTTAAACAATAAAAAGATTTAATAGAACAATATACTCCTTTTCTTTTTTAACAAAGGCTGTGTAAAAATATCTAAAGAAATTCAAATGATTATACTTTAAAATCTCAACATAAAATTTAGTGCATATTTAGAATAACACTTATTTAACAAAATACGGAAAAAATCTTTATGATGTACGTACTTGTCACGGAATGGAGATGTCATATTCCAAAAATCACGTGAATTTGACCAGTAACTTTTCTATTTGGTTAGTAAACATAAATACTTAGTTATCAAAGATCAACTAAAGATAAATTTGTCCATAGAGCCCTGCAGAAGATCAGAATTAACATCAGTACCATCATTCAACTCTAAAGAGGACCTATAATTGGTCTGCTTTACTGGAATCTCTTCAGTTTCTGTTTGTGCCTGCCTCCTGCTTCAGAGGCTGTTAAAGGAGACCAATTATTGGCCTTCTTTATTTGGATCCGACGGTACCGATGTTCTGATCTTCTGTAATACATATATATAAATATTACACTCTTACTTTTGAATTTTCTTTAGCATTCTGCTCGGGTTCTGTAAGTGTGAGTATATATTCCTGTATTCCCTATAGAAAGAATATTAAGAGAATCTACATCAAATACTAAAGAGTATTCTTATATAAAATTTACCAGGAGAAGACACTGGGGTTGTTCCTGAACCTCTAAGCATACCTTGAAAGGTGCTATGAGGATATAGCCCCCTTTAAACTTCCAATATATCCTATATTTAAATCATGTGTATGAAATTTCTGGGGGAAAACACTGGAAGAGACCTTGAATTTATGTTATCCTCTAGGTGCTGAATATTTATGTGCCTCCACCTCTAAGTCACATATGGGAACTTTAGATATATATATATATATATATATATATATATATATATATATATATATATATATATGTGTGTGTGATTTTAATGAATTTTAAACCATATGTATAAGACTCATATTTTTTTTAACTCAAAAAATTAAAGAGCTTCTAAGATGAATGGTACCATTAAAACCAGTAACCTTTTGTGTTCCAGAATTTATTTTTCTACATAGTCACCACCATTCTCAATGCACTTTTGTCAGGAATTCAAGAATGCATCTCTGCTTCTGATGTATGGCTATGACAGGGGCTGCTTTTTTAGAGACTCACACCACCAATATTTGCAACAGAGATGAAACTTTTAGGTCATGAATGCATATGCTTCATCATCATAACAATGTAATTTGAAATCTTCTCTGATCCATTCAGGCAGAATAAAAATAGGAAGCATTACCTATGGAACACGCTTTTATTTTTATTTTTATTTCTCTCCTTCCCTTTTTCTTTTCTTCTCTTTTTCCTCTTCTTTTCTGTCACATATTTTTACTTGCTTTGCTTTGTCACACCTCTTTTTCCTTCTCTTTGAAAATAGTAATTTTGCCATACTTCAACCATTCATGAGTAGGTGAGGAAGATGACTTTCAGTTCATCAATGAATGTTATTCAGTCTCCTTAAAAAAATATAATGTAGATAGCATCATTTATCCCCTATTTCTCACCCCTCTAGAAAATGGCATTTTTTTTTTTCGTAGATGCTTCTGTAACACCTTGGTTCCTTGGATGAGGAAGGGAGGGTGTACTCCTCATCCCCACCCCAACCATGGTTGAGCAATTTATCTCAGTTTCAGATTTTTTTTTTTTTTTTTTTGTGCGCCATTGGTAACTACCATCTCTAAGTGGGATAGACTAGTCTATGAGAAGAAGCTTGTAATGTGGAGTTAGCAACTAAGGATGTTTTTCTACAGAAACAGCAGTAGTTATTGACTAATACTCTTTGAGAGTTTACAACTTCTTTTATTTTTTGGTCCTGGATATGACCTAAAACTATATCCGATGGTGAGGCCCCCACCTTGTGGGCCTTGGGTAGTGTGGAGCCACCCTTTAATTGCCATTGCTCCCAGGTCCACTTTGACCTGGAGTGGTAGTACCTGTTAGGGTCCCAACTATGGGTTAAATAGAATCCGACTTGAAAAAAAAAAAAAAATACTCCATTAAAAATCGTTCCTCAAAATAACTAGATTCGGCATTAAATAACCTGAAAAAGGTTGATATGCCGTAAAACAAAAACAACCAACCAACAACTTTTTTTAATATAAAAGGTGGTCGGGAAAATGTGATTTTTTTTTTTTTTTTTTTTTTTTTTTTTTTAAGGAAAGAGAAAACGCCAATAATTGATGATTCACAAAATTCAAAGTGCATTTTAAAAGGATCTAGTTCACTTGAAGAAACTGCCCCTAGTCTCCAGGAGGGACTTAAACCTGGAACATGCAAGCTTCGGTGTCCTTCGAGAGTCACCTGAGCACTAGTTTGATTCCGGCAATCAGGTTGTTTCTCAATATTGCAGGTTGTACACTCAATATCTTTCACAACTGTGTCTCATGATCGTCCATGAGGTTTAATTCAGGCGAGAGAGAGGGAAGATATTTGGACTGTGTATGTTTTGGAGGTTCTGAAACGGTGACTTTTGGGTTTTCCTAGAGGAATGACACAGCTGAGTTTTGCTGCCACAATATGACCTTCCCACAGCGATGTTGTCAATCCAGAAATGAACAGGAACGCAATGTAGTCATTTGAATGTGTGCAAACTGTAGGCTAGCCACCTGTTTTTCTGCAACTAAAGTTTTTGTCTGAAAAGAACCAGAGCATTCCCTGTTTGAGTATTTGACCTTGTTGAGTTTCTTGGCTTTTGTAAGATGGTTTTATTAGCTTTGGCTGTGAGCTGTTGGTTCCTTGCAAATCTTATGCATTACTGCTACTGTAATCATTGCTATTATAAACATTAATTTTTTTTTTTAAAGGAAATATCATTGGGAAATAAATCAAAAAGTAATTCATTTTGCTTACTAACTCCTATTGGAGTTATTTGTGTTAACGAATAATTTATATTAAATAAGTTATGAGCCTTTAAGTTCGCATAAATATCAATGCTTACTAGATATCAACCTCGAGTGTTTAATATCTCTCTAGACATGAGGATACGTTTTCCCTACAAGTAAACACTGACTAAATATTCAAAATAATATAGTATTTGCAATTCTAAAAAGATCACTTCAATATACCTAATCCACACTGGCTTTTATGAGGAACTAGCGTGGATGCCCGGCGTTGTCAGGGTGTTTGTAGGTGTGTATAAAAAAAAAAAAGGTGTTGGTGGGTAGGCAGGCTCAAACCCGTGACATGAAGGCGGTAAAGAAAGTGAAAGAAAACCTGACATCTTACCGCTAGGCCATGATGCGACAGGAAGTGAAAAGCATTCAAATTTAGCTGTGTCAATGAAAAAGTTGACTTGCAGAAATGGATAGTTAAGTGAATGAGTTCATGCAGGTGCAGAACTGAACGTCTGGCTGAAAGCCAGTTTATTTATTTGTTTCCCCACGATGTTGGGAAAACCAGTTCCCCCCGAAAAAGGGGAACTCTCAAATGAATAGCAATTGTCTGATATGAAGGGTTTCCCCCACATTGATCAAAGCTTATTGCATTTAAAACGTCCTGGCCGGGAAGGCCAGGAGAATGCCTTCGCTTCGATTAATTTCACTTTATTTATACGAAAAAAAAAAAAAAAACACTGGAAAGGACGGGACCGTGGGAATTTTTTAAAAGTCGATGAAAATAAAAATAGAGATGACATCTGTTCGCAAACCAAAGATATTATAATCTAGGGAGTATAAGGAAAGTTCTCCAAAATAGTAGCCTTGTCGAGAAGCCCTGCGAAAAAAAAAAAAAAAAAGACCTTCTCCAAGTGATGTTACCTCAAGTAACATCACAAAGCTGGATACTTCTATAGACCAGATGAATTATTGTCCTGGAATTCAGTAATATCAAGAGACCAAAGCGAAAGATATACAATAACATTTTAATTGTCAATTGAGGAGAGAGAAATTATGTTCCAACTTCTTTACCAACTCAGTGTTTGAGAAATAAAGGAAGAACGTTAACGGAATATTCGATTATTTACATATCTCATATAGAGATCTAGTATTAGTCCCAGGGAAGGGACTCCCTTGATTTCTTAGAACTTTAAAGCAAAATGAAACGAGTTATTTTACTTTTAGTCAGTAACATTAACGAAGATGGTTACTTTGCTCAGAATTGGTATTCATGTAAATTTTAGAGACTTATTTCTGTTAAATACACGTTTTCTTTTAACGCAAATAAGTCACAAATTAGATGAACAAAGAAGCAAAAACTATAAAAAATGGAAGACACCAAAAACACAATTTCACTTTTGTATATTTTATCTTGCTTTTAATCGGCGTATATATCTATTACAACTCTGCATTTAAATTGCCTTCTATAAAGTATCTCTTGACTAATTTCCCAGTTGTGTTTGTTACAGTAATGATTGCCATGGCAACTCTTGAGTTTCGTTTTCTTTTTTTCCTTTTTTCTTTCTTTTTTTTTTTTTTTTTTTTACATATTCTTGTCAGTGGAGAAAATTAGGGGAAATATTGATGTTTTATTTTTAGAAAAGACAAAGGAAAAATGTATTTCTATTTTCACTGTTTTCAATAAAAAAGATCGTTGATTTCATGCGAGAACCCCCCCCCTCCCCCTCCGCATATAAACAAGTGTTAACAAAAAAATGACAAGGTAGAAAATATTAATTATTTGTAATAAATATTGAATACATAAATCAATCCATCAAATGTTGATTTCTAATGTAACAAAGCTTTTTTATCAGATGTTTCTGTTTTGGATTGACCCAATTCATGCTTTTGTATTTTAATATAAGGCTCAAGGTCAGTCGTGATGAAATTCTGTCACGGTACAACAAGTAATAAAAAAATTAATTAAGCATATGCATGTTATATCTGGGGAAAGTTTCATTTAAACCTGATGACAATAGATCATTATTAAAAAATTTGTATTTCAATATGCTATATTCAAAGAGTTCTGTCATTGATACATGTTTGAAAAACTCTGGAGAGGATCTTTGGTGCTTATGCACTTTTGTTACCGCGCTATTTTCTAAAAAAAATAGTATTTTCAAGTTTTACGATATCTTTTATATTAAATTGTTAAGTGAAAGTAGAGAATAGTTAGAAAACACCCTCCCCTCCCCATGTTAAGAATGGCTTTCTAAGTAATGTTACTTCAGCACGGTAACAAAAGTGCATAAGTACCGGATCTTTGTTTCAATACAATACAAGAAATTAGCTACAAT
Source organism: Euprymna scolopes (assembly GCF_053919585.1). Classification (NCBI taxonomy): domain Eukaryota; kingdom Metazoa; phylum Mollusca; class Cephalopoda; order Sepiida; family Sepiolidae; genus Euprymna; species Euprymna scolopes. The sequence goes on along the minus strand of NC_136490.1, from coordinate 116,493,762 downwards.
GCAATACTGCTACTGAAAGCAAAACAGCACTGATGATGATCATCATTATCAGCAGCAGCAGCATCAATAATTTTATCATTTTATTTCACTTGGTCTGGCATTTTCTGATAGCCTTCAATCTTGGCTGTCTTGAGGTTTGACTTGGTTTTAATTTAGCACCCTGTCCTGCCTTGACAGTCTGAAACCCGCTTCAAAGCCTTGTAGGTGATGCCCTTTTCTCTTCCCTGCAGCCTCTTTCCCACAAAAGAGACGTTGCAAGACTGTCTCTGCTCTATCGTTGTTTTCATGGCAAATGCTTATCTCAGCTCCAATTCCTGCCCCCCCCCCTCCTTGCCAAAATTTCACAAAAATACTCAATTAGCTATAACCACTATCAACAATTTCCCCCACTCTCTATCTGTACCTAAATCTAAATGCAGATTCCATGAACAAAGTTTTTATTCCTAGAGCTGCCTACTTGTGGAACTCTATTACATTGGCCTGCTTTCTAGCTGACTACAACATGGTAGTCTTAAAATCCATTGTAAACAAGTTCTTGTTGAACCGTTAAATAATCCAATTATACCAAATTTTCGCCACTAACAATTACTATGTTGTTGTACTGATGACCACTGTCCACTCTTTAATCCTTATTCTTGAATGGCATTCCAACCTTGATAAGTGGTGACTCCCTTGTAAAAAAAAAAAAAAAAATTAGCTACAACCAATATACATAATTACCCTTTTTCTTATGTATTTAAAATTAGACGAAACTTCTATGAGCGAAGTTTCTTTTCAAGAACTACTCTTCTGTGGAACACAATACCACAGGACTGCTTCCCAGCTGATTACAACACGATCATTTTCCAGACCAATGTTAAATTCTTGTTGAGCCGTCCTCTTAAATAATCAAATTATGGCCAGTCTAATCCATCATTACTAATCTTCGTGGTGTTATCTCACCGTAGACCTAACAAACTCATTAATATTTATCCTCCAGTGACTTTTGAGTCGTAATAAACAGTGACTTCTCAGTACATAAAACTATTTTTAAAACTTGTTTCTCCCTCTTTATGTGCTTTCTTTCTACCTATCTCTTTTTTCTCTCCCTATCTCTTTCCTTTCTCTCCCTTTCTCTTCTCTCTTTTACATCACTCTCTCCTCCAATTCTCTCTTTTGTCTTTCTTTCTCTCTGTGTGCCCTTCCTTCTTTTCTCTCTCATTCTCTGTATTTGCCTCTCCCTCTTTTTCTCACTTTTCCATCTGTCTCTATCTTTTTCTCCTCTTTCTTTCCTCCTCTCTCTATCTGTGTCTTTCTCTCAGCGCTCTCTCTGTCTTTCTTTTCTTTTGTTTTTTTGTCTTTCTTCTTTTGTTTCCTTTGTCTCTCTTTCTTTCCTTTTTTTTTCTTTTTTTACATAGGGATCGCCACTTATCAAGGCCAAGAGGCCACTCGAGGATAAGGGTTAAAGCGTGTACAGTAGAAATTGGACAATGTAGTAATCGTTAGTAATGAAACCCCTTGTCCCTCTCCCTTTCCTTTTGTACTTTTGTCTCTCTCTCTCTCTCCTCTTTTTTTCCTTAGTCTTTCTCTCTTTCTCTTCTTTTTTCCCATTTTGTTCCTTTGTCTCTTTTTTCTTTCTTGTTTCTTAATCTCTGTTTCTCTCTCTTTTTTGTTCCCTTGTTTCTCTCTCTCCTTCTCGTTTGTCCTCTCTCTCTCTCTCTCTCTCTCTCTCTCTCTCTCTCTATCTCTATATATATATATATATATATATATATATATATATATATATATATATATTGTCTCTCAATTTTTCTATTTTGTTTCTTTGTCTCTCTTTTGTTATGCTGTCTTTCTCTATCTCTCTCTTTCCTTTTGTTCCTGTCGATTTCTCACTATTTCTTTCCTTTACACATTTTACAGAGTATCAAAACAATGCAATAATATTGAAAGGAAAACACTTCTAATAGTGCATTCGTAAATAACTCCATTTATTTTTAATATTGCCACTTCTTCCTCCTTGAATCTTGACCCAATTTGACACATTCAGAAAATAGTTTTATCAAGTAATTTTTTCATTTTATTTTAATATTTAAAAAAAAATTATTTGTTCTGTTTAAATTATTGTTTGTAAATTTTTTTGTATTTCCTTTTTTTTTTTTTTTTTTTTTTTTTGTTGCTTATTTCCTCTGAGAAGGAGCATTGAAGAGTGTGCGGGATGAATAATTTTGATCTATAAAATGAGATTTGTTTCAATGGTTTTTGTTCTTGGACATTGTAAAACAAATTACTCTAGGAACATTACTATTACTTGGAAATTATCTATTTGTTCGGCTAAAAGTAAAAAACTACATTAGACACATCAATAATTCTTTTTCAGTATTGCAAAATAAACGCACATGGGAAGTCACCAGAAACCGAATTAGTTGGGGTCTTTTTTTGGGGGGGGGGGGGTCGTTGAGAGCGTCCCCCACCCCCTATAGACGGTAAAAGAATGAATAATGGTGAAAAGAATGATATAAAAGGGGAAGGGATTGTGAGCGAAGAGAGAGAAAGAGATGTTTCAAAAGAAAAAATGCTATACATACTTTCTAACCCTTCTACTGTTGTCCACGGTAACAATGCTAGTCTGTAGATAGATTTTTTTAAATTTTAAAAAAAAATTTTTTATTACATTTTCACCCCAAACAAGGCACATTGCCACTGTGGTGTAGGAGGCTACTATCAGGGGCAGCAACTGCTGGGACACTATGTTGGGATTTGGGCAGCAAGATGTCGGTTCACGTTACACTTGAACTTCTGCATGTCAGTACAGTTAGGGAAGCAGGAACCTGGAATGGAATTCCAGAGTCTAGCGGTTCTGGGGAAAAAAATACTGGAGTAGAAAGATCTTTTATATCTAGGGATCTCTACTGTGTGGGGGTGGGATTTAGCTGCCTGTCGGGTTTGTCGAGGGTGTCTACGTCGTGGAGGCACAAGTGTCTGCAGTTCGTCAGAGCATTCACCATTAAAATACTTGTAGAACAGGCAGAGGGATACAACGTTTCGTCGATGGGACAGAGGCTGAAGCTTGGATGCCAGTTCAGGGCCTATCAGATTGATGACTCTCTTTTGAACCTTGTCTAGGAGTGATAGACTAGCAGCAGATGCACCAGCCCAAATGTGACAATAATACTCCATACATGGGCGAATGGTGGCCTTATAGAGGTACAGGATACTTTCAGGTGTCAGTAGTTTTCTAGCACGGTAGAGAGAGCCTACCTTTTTCGCAGCGGCCCTGGCAATGTTTTCAATATAATTGTTAGATACGGTTTTCAGTGCTTTTTATCATCACCCTTCCATGAAAATAAAAGGTACCTCCTTTTTTAAATAGTCCCATTTTGGGGAATAGTAACTGCAATAATCATAAACTCTGAAGCATTCTGTGCATTTCAATAATGAACAGCACCTTCCTTAGCATTTTGACAAGGAGCAAAGTGTAGTATCTAATTTGATACTGCACTTCATCTTTTCTGTCCTCTTAGACTGAGAAACGTTTTACTTTTGTCTCAATTTATAGTGCCCCTTTTTTGGGGAGCTGGATTTCCCTCCTTGCATCAATAATCAACCTTAATCTATCTTTGCCCTTGTAGAGAGACAATAATTTGATTTTCTTATTTATTATAATCCACTGGCTGACCTATGTCCTGGCGTTGCCCAAGAAAGTTGAGAAAATGCAAAAATCATAATCCCAGAAGTAAATTGACTAGAAGTATTTTCACTCAAAATGCTAATATATAGAAAATATTTGTAACTAGAAATGTGGGTGATTATAAAATGAAATAAAAAATGTATTGTTAATCAATGAGAGTTCGTTTTGCAAAATAATATGGAAATCTATTAATATACAGAACTTTGACCTGGATCCATTATTTAATCCACAGGGATCGATTTTCTGATGTTTCCGCACGTTTCTGTTAAGAAACACCATTGCACAACATGTCACACTTAAGTATTAAATGCCTGGTGATACCAGACCAGACTGTCTGAAGATATTGGTTTTTGACTTCATTAAACATTGATGTTATTGTTTCTTTTCCTTTCTTTTGCAAAACCTTAATCATGTTCTTCAGAGTCAAAAACAAAAACGATTTTTCTCTACAAAACAACCAAACCAAATACCATATCTAAATATTTGAAGATACCCGAAAATGGTTGATATGCTGTAAAACAAACCAACCAAACTAAACACCATGAATAAATATTTGAAGATATAAAGAACTTGAAGTATGTAATTTTTTACCCCAAAATTACCAGATTCGGAATTAAATAACTTGAAAAGGGCCGATATGCCGTAAAACAAAACAACCAATTAAGTATTAAATAATATTTTCATCGTTAAACTTGTTTCATTTCTTGATGCATCTGCACACCTCTAAAAGAATTAGCATCCATCGGTGTGACACTTGTTATCTTGAAATAGCATCTGATGGATTGAATGGATATATCTTCAAAATATCTGTTCTTATTATGAGTATGATTATCGTCTCAACCAACTTAAATTATTGCTTCAATTGCAAAACCCACCCTGCTACTCCATCCCCTCAAAAAGAAGAAAGAAATGCCATCCATCATCAATAGAATTCAATATTCTTTTCTGCAATCCAAGACTATTTGGAACATAAACTTTATTTCATCACCACCAGTCAGACTTGTCCACCAAGTTTAAGTCATGAATATCCAACAGTCTTTGTTTTATCGCCATTCAATGATACGAAGAGAGCACTTCGATGATTGGTTCATCAGTAGAAAGTGTGATCCTGATGATTGGTTCATCAATAGAAAGTGCGATGGGCTTAATACCAAAACTAATCTTCCTAAGATCTTTTGTTTTTACCTGCCAGCCTATTCTCTTACAAATAATGACGATCAAAACAATCAACAGAATATTCCTGAACTGAAGATGTCCATCATAGACAAAATTAGAGCAGTGTTAAGAGAGGTATGTCAGAGTTATTATTTGAGAGATGTATTCAGGTGTAGTTATCATTGAATAATGATAAAACGGAGACTGTTGGATATTGATGTTTTTTTTATATATACACATGGGAATCACCACTTATCAAGGCCCAAAGGTCACTCAAGGATTAGGGTGAATGAGTGTATGGTAATAGTGTAATAATCGTTAATGGTGTACATTGGGTAGAATTTGATTATTTAAGGGGACGGCTTAACGAAAGCATTAGACTTGAAGGTTACCTTATTCTAATCAGCCAAAAAGCAGGCCAGTGGAACAGTGTTCCACAGGTGGGTAATTCTAGGAAAGAAACTTTGTTCATGGAATCTGCATTTAGATTTAAGCACAGATAGAGAATGGGGGGGGACTGATAGTGGTTGTAGCTAGTCGAGTGTTTTTGAGAAAGTTTGGCATGGGGTGGAGCCATAGATTGGAGCTCAGGCGAACACTTGCCATGAAAATAATGATAGAGCAGAGACAGGCTTGCAACGTCTTCTCTATACGAAAGAGGTTGCAGGGAAGAGAAAAGGGTATCACCTAAGTTTCGAAACCGGTTTTGAGCTTTATTAAGGCAATATAGAGCGTGGCGAGCAGCTTGTGCCTAGATGTGACAGCAGTACTCAATTTTAGGGTGTACTTGTACAGAGAGGATTACATCGGCAGTGAGATGCCTATTGAAAGGGTAGAATGATCTAACCATTTTCCCAGCGATTTTGGTAACAGATTTGATGTATGTGTTCCATTTCAAATCCGGAATGAAACTTGGTGAATCAGTTAGGCATATACTGAAGTTTAATTTGTACTAAATATCGTTAAATTTGAAAAAGGATTACGTTTATTAACGATCCAATGAGTAGCAGATTTTCTAGGGTCAACCTTATAATAATCATGATAATGACTAACCATTCTAAACATGCCTGTGCATATTTATAGCTTCATCATTTGCATCATATAAATTCTTTAACTTTTGACTCATTGGTCCGTTTCTTTCTTTCCATCGCATTTTTAATAAACATTCTAAAAATGTGTTAATAAAGACTGATATTTAATTACAATTCATTTTAAAATTCGTTTAATTGTAGATTGCGTTTAAATAATAAAAGTTCAGTTAAAAAAAAAAAAAAATACAACGAAATAAAAATTAATCATCAGTCATAAAGTAATCAATTATCCCGATAGAGAATGTTGATTATTTAAAAATCTAGTTTTCATGAGTCATAATTGATTATTCGTTGTAGCATTACTTTGTTGTTCGTTTGTTTCGTCTCCAATGAGACTTTTATTTTATTTATTTATTTAAACATTTTTTAAGGCTAAATTTTTAATCTTTCTCCGTATTTTGTTCCTAACATTCTTGCTCATCAAGCAATTCTGGTCACGTGCTTTGATTTTAGAAATAGAACTCGCCGTTCATATCAAATGTATTTCATTTAGCATTTTAAAGATTGAGACGAAAATTTAAAGATTTTTAAAAATTATATATCGTAGTGTTTGAAATAATCAACTCAATGTACATTTTGCGAGTAATTTTAAATGAATGGTTTTCATTATTTTAGAAATTTAAATACTTTATTTTAATAATAAGCAACATCTTTTGTATAATTAAAACAAAAACATATTCCATGGAATTGTTTTTTTTTTCTTTATTTTTCTCTCATTACTCTTCTCTTTACTCTTTTTTTCTTTCATCTACATGTTTCATTTCTCTATTTCTCTTTGCCTCTTGTCTTTCTTTTATTTTTTGTGTGTGTGTCTCTCTCTCTGTTTTCTCTCTCTCTCTCTCTCTCTCTCTGTTTTTTTTTCTATCTCTCTCTGTTTTTTTTTCTATCTCTCTCTGTTTTTTTTCTATCTCTCTCTGTTTCTTTTTTCTATCTCTCTCTTTCGTTTCCCTATCTCTCTCTCTCTCTTTCGTTTCCCTATCTCTCTCTCTTTCGTTTCCCTATCTCTCTCTTTCGTTTCCCTATCTCTCTCTTTCGTTTCCCTATCTCTCTCTCTCTTTCGTTTCCCTATCTCTCTCTCTTTCGTTTCCCTATCTCTCTCTCTTTCGTTTCCCTATCTCTCTCTCTCTTTCGTTTCCCTATCTCTCTCTCTCTTTCGTTTCCCTATCTCTCTCTCTATTTCGTTTCCCTATCTCTCTCTCTATTTCGTTTCCCTATCTCTCTCTCTATTTCGTTTCCCTATCTCTCTCTCTATTTCGTTTCCCTATCTCTCTCTCTATTTCGTTTCCCTATCTCTCTCTCTTTCGTTTCCCTATATCTCTCTCTCTCTTTCGTTTCCCTATCTCTCTCTCTCTCTTTCGTTTCCCTATCTCTCTCTCTTTCGTTTCCCTATCTCTCTCTCTTTCGTTTCCCTATCTCTCTCTCTTTCGTTTCCCTATCTCTCTCTCTTTCGTTTCCCTATCTCTCTCTCTTTCGTTTCCCTATCTCTCTCTCTTTCGTTTCCCTATCTCTCTCTTTCGTTTCCCTATCTCTCTCTCTTTCGTTTCCCTATCTCACTCTCTTTCGTTTCCCTATCTCACTCTCTTTCGTTTCCCTATCTCACTCTCTTTCGTTTCCCTATCTCACTCTCTTTCGTTTCCCTATCTCACTCTCTTTCGTTTCCCTATCTCTCTCTCTTTCGTTTCCCTATCTCTCTCTCTTTCGTTTCCCTATCTCTCTCTCTTTCGTTTCCCTATCTCTCTCTCTTTCGTTTCCCTATCTCTCTCTTTCGTTTCCCTATCTCTCTCTTTCGTTTCCCTATCTCTCTCTCTTTCGTTTCCCTATCTCTCTCTCTTTCGTTTCCCTATCTCTCTCTCTTTCTTTTCCCTATATCTCTCTCTTTCTTTTCCCTATATCTCTCTCTTTCTTTTCCCTATATCTCTCTCTTTCTTTTCCCTATCTCTCTCTTTTTTCCCTATCTCTCTCTTTTTTCCCTATCTCTCTCTCTCTTTTTTCCCTATCTCTCTCTCTCTTTTTTCCCTATCTCTCTCTCTCTTTTCCCTATCTCTCTCTCTCTCTCTTTTCCCTATCTCTCTCTTTTCCCTATCTCTCTCTCTTTCTTTTCCCTATCTCTCTCTTTTCCCTATCTCTTTCTTTCTTTTCCCTATCTCTCTCTTTCTTTTCCCTATCTCTCTCTCTTTCTTTTCCCTATCTCTCTCTCTTTCTTTTCCCTATCTCTCTCTCTTTCTTTTCCCTATCTCTCTCTTTCTTTTCCCTATCTCTCTCTCTCTCTTTCTTTTCCCTATCTCTCTCTCTCTTTCTTTTCCCTATCTCTCTCTCTCTTTCTTTTCCCTATCTCTCTCTCTCTTTCTTTTCCCTATCTCTCTCTCTTTCTTTTCCCTATCTCTCTCTCTTTCTTTTCCCTATCTCTCTCTCTTTCTTTTCCCTATCTCTCTCTTTCCTTTCCCTATCTCTCTCTCTTTCCTTTCCCTATCTCTCTCTTTCCTTTCCCTATCTCTCTCTCTCTTTCTTTTCCTTATCTCTCTCTCTTTCTTTTCCTTATCTCTCTCTCTCTCTTTCTTTTCCCTATCGCTCTCTCTTTCTTTTCCCTATCTCTCTCTCTTTCTTTTCCCTATCTCTCTCTTTCTTTTCCCTATCTCTCTCTTTCTTTTCCCTATCTCTCTCTCTTTCTTTTCCCTATCTCTCTCTCTTTCTTTTCCCTATCTCTCTCTCTTTCTTTTCCCTATCTCTCTCTCTTTCTTTTCCCTATCTCTCTCTCTTTCTTTTCCCTATCTCTCTCTTTCTTTTCCCTATCTCTCTCTCTTTCTTTTCCCTATCTCTCTCTCTTTCTTTTCCCTATCTCTCTCTCTTTCTTTTCCCTATCTCTCTCTCTTTCTTTTCCCTATCTCTCTCTTTCTTTTCCCTATCTCTCTCTTTCTTTTCCCTATCTCTCTCTTTCTTTTCCCTATCTCTCTCTTTCTTTTCTCTATCTCTCTCTTTCTTTTCCCTATCTCTCTCTTTCTTTTCCCTATCTCTCTCTTTCTTTTCCCTATCTCTCTCTTTCTTTTCCCTATCTCTCTCTTTCTTTTCCCTATCTCTCTCTTTTTTCCCTATCTCTCTCTTTCTTTTCCCTATCTCTCTCTCTCTCTCTCTTTCGTTTCCCTATCCCTCTCTTTCTTTTCCCTATCTCTCTCTTTCTTTTCCCTATCTCTCTCTCTCTTTTCCCTATCTCTCTCTCTTTCTTTTCCCTATCTCTCTCTATTTCTTTTCCTTATCGCTCTCTCTTTCTTTTCCTTATCGCTCTCTCTTTCTTTTCCTTATCTCTCTCTCTCTTTCTTTTCCCTATCTTTCTCTCTTTCTTTTTCCTATCTCTCTCTCTTTCTTTTCCCTATCTCTCTCTCTTTCTTTTCCCTATCTCTCTCTCTTTCTTTTCCCTATCTCTCTCTCTTTCTTTTCCCTATCTCTCTCTCTTTCTTTTCCCTATCTCTCTCTCTTTCTTTTCCCTATCTCTCTCTCTCTCTCTTTCTTTTCCCTATCACTCTCTCTTTCTTTTCCCTATCTCTCTCTCTTTCTTTTCCCTATCTCTCTCTCTTTCTTTTCCCTATCTCTCTCTCTCTTTCTTTTCCCTATCTCTCTCTCTTTCTTTTCCCTATCTCTCTCTCTTTCTTTTCCCTATCTCTCTCTTTCTTTTCCCTATCTCTCTCTTTCTTTTCCCTATCTCTCTCTTTCTTTTCTCTATCTCTCTCTTTCTTTTTCCTATCTCTCTCTTTCTTTTTCCTATCTCTCTCTTTCTTTTCCCTATCTCTCTCTTTCTTTTCCCTATCTCTCTCTTTTTTCCCTATCTCTCTCTTTCTTTTCCCTATCTCTCTCTCTTTCTTTTCCCTATCTCTCTCTCTTTCTTTTCCCTATCTCTCTCTCTTTCTTTTCCCTATCTCTCTCTCTTTCTTTTCCCTATCTCTCTCTCTTTCTTTTCCCTATCTCTCTCTCTTTCTTTTCCCTATCTCTCTCTCTTTCTTTTCCCTATCTCTCTCTCTTTCTTTTCCCTATCTCTCTCTCTTTCTTTTCCCTATCTCTCTCTCTTTCTTTTCCCTATCTCTCTCTTGCTTTTCCCTATCTCTTTCTTTTCCCTATCTCTCTCTTTTCCCTATCTCTCTCTCTCTTTTCCCTATCTCTCTCTTTCGTTTCCCTATCTCTCTCTCTTTCGTTTCCCTATCTCTCTCTCTTTCTTTTCCCTATCTCTCTCTCTTTCTTTTCCCTATCTCTCTCTCTTTCTTTTCCCTATCTCTCTCTCTCTTTCTTTTCCCTATCTCTCTCTCTCTTTCTTTTCCCTATCTCTCTCTCTCTTTCTTTTCCCTATCTCTCTCTCTCTTTCTTTTCCCTATCTCTCTCTCTCTTTCTTTTCCCTCTCTCTCTCTCTCTTTCCTCTCTCTCTCTTTCCTCTCTCTCTCTTTCCTCTCTCTCTCTTTCCTCTCTCTCTCATTATCTGTCTCTCTCTTTATCTCTCTCTCTCTTTATCTCTCTCTCTCTCTTTATCTCTCTCTTTATCTCTCTCTCTCTCTCTCTCTCTCTCTCTTTATCTCTCTCTCTTTCTTTATCTCTCTCTCTTTATCTCTCTCTCTTTATCTCTCTCTTTCTTTTCTCTATCTCTCTCTCTCTATGTTTATTTCTTTCTTTATATAAATGCAACCAAATAATGAGACAGATATAACAAACAAAAAGTCTAATTTTGTCATTTTATTAATAAAAAATTAAAAAAGTAAGACAAAATTTCTTTTTAACTGACATTTTCCTAATCCAAACAACCCAACCTGAGAGAGTAAGTTTATTGCTAATCCCCTGAAGCGCTCCTACTAGAGAATGCCAATAAAGCTGTTCAGGCTTGTTTTTTTTTTTTGTTTTTTTTTTTTTGCAAGTCAGAGTGCTTTCTTCTATGACTTTGGCTTTTCAAATCCTACTTTCCCTGATACAGTGTCACATTTTCCCCGCAATAGGAGGGCGGATAAACATCCTTTAGCAGATGGCTTGTGCAAACCAGATCAAGAAGCAGCTGACTTGGATTTTCAATTATTTTTCTTTTAATTTTTCATACCGCAGGGTTATTTTTGAGTTAAATACTACCATGCACAAAGATATAAACATTTGCATGTGTGTTTTTGTACAAAAGTGCATTTTTCTTTTAGTTTTCAAGAGTTTTTTTTTTACTTTTTTTTTTAATCCGCTTTAGTGTTACTGCGGCGGACAACCTTATCTTTTTGTTTTATTTAAAAAAATTTTTTTTTGTTTTTTGATTGCTTTTGTGCATTTGTGTTTTATTGTGCATTTCAGTAAAATTTTGATAAAAACAATAAAATCATTTTGCTCAGGATATCTGTGAAAAGAATAATGCAAATTGGTCGAAATTAAAACAAAGCAAAGATTAAATGAACCATCTGTTTAATAAAATAAGATTATGTGTCTTTGTACGTATCAGGTATTTGTTCCTCTGCACTTTAGCATAATTCTACCTTTTTTTTAGTACAGAAAAAACAAATTTCTGCTTGAATCGCTAGATCTTCGCATGGATGTAAGATCTCCAATTTTGGGTTGAAATCTTTTTCTTCCTCTTATTATTATTCATATAAGAAAAGGATGATTTCTGCCCAATCACTAGGGCTTTACCTTATCTCTTATCAGGGTTCCAGAATGTGTTTTCATAATTGGTGTATTCATTTTTTGCAGACTCTTATCATCTTCATAATTGTTGTTTCATCACGTCCCCCCCTCCCCCAGGAATACGCCAATTATGAAGCCTCATCTTAAGGGATTCCAAAAAATAAGAATAAAATAATACATAATACCATTTGGTATGGACCCGACAATGGAAGACCAGACAAGAACACTGACTTGTATTTATAAGACCATAAAATCCAACCTTGACCACCCTTCGAGGCCCGTGGTGCAGGGGAATGTCTGGTGTATATAATTTTCCAGGATAAATAAGCAAAAATCATATATGCCAGACATTTCTCTCATAAACAGACATCTTACCCTCAGTGTACATTTTACATGCCAATAATACAATAATTTGCAATACAATAAAACTAGGAATTCTAATCATAAAAATCACATCACAAACTTTAAAACAAACATTAAAAACAACAAAATCTCCAAAATAAACCAATTTCCAATGCAGGCATATACACTGTTCTTTACCAAAATTGCCATCATATATATACATTGGTGAAACCAACGTAGTTTAGAGAAAAGGTTCAATGAAAAGAGATATGAAAATAGCAATTTTCTGAACGCATTATTCTCTCATTCATTGCAGCATAATCATACTTTTGATTTCAAACAAGCAAAAATATTTAAATTTATTTCAAATAAATCGCAACGCAGACTTCTTGAACCAGCGCTTATCGCAAATTCAAGTACACTTAAACAATGTGGATGTTTCTATAATGTATCGCCATTAATAAGTAAACACCTATTAAACGAACATAATTTAATTATAGACACAAGTTAACTCTCTCACACTATAGAAAACATCACCTATTATGATTAATACATATAATCAGTCAATAAATTACTTAACAAAAATACTCATTTCATTTCAGTTACACATCCATATTGGAATTATAATGGACATATTTGTTCCAAAAAGAATATGAAATGCATTATATCTTTTTAAATATATTAACGACTATATGGTGTTATTTTTAAAAAAAAATTTACTCTTGCACAACGCTATGCCTCCCTCCGCTTTTTTGAATTTCCAGCGACTCTTTTTTTCTGAAATGGGATGAGATCATACATTCCATTATATCAAAAATACATTTCAAATATTTGTACTGGTGTTTTGTTTTCTTAATTTCATTCATTCAGAGAAAGTCTCGATATAAAGACGAAACATTGATGAATGCATAACTTGTTTTTTTTTTTTTTTTTTTTTTTTAAATCTCTATATATCTTGTCAGAATACTATCTCCATTATTCTTATACGAGGGGCGTGCAATAAGTAATGCCCCTGACCCACTTCACATAGCAGTAAAGCAACGAAACTTGGCACAGTTATTAGTCTTTCTCTACATAGGAACCACCCAGAGTTATGCATTTCTCCCATCGTTTGATGCAGCTCTGGAGACCGTTTTTGTAGAACACCCCAGGTTGGTCCTCCAACCACGATGTAACTTCAGAAATCAAGGCTGCATCATCTGGGAAACGCTTTCCTTTCAAAAACAACTTCATGGCTAGGAAGAGGTGAAAGTCAGAGGGTGCAAGGTCAAGAGAGTAGGGAGGATTTCATAACCACACACCCGTGCTTCTGATCTGGCGACATGCGAGTTGTGGACCGGAGCGTTGTCATGCAGCAGGAGGGTACCTTTACTGATCTTGCCCCACCTCTTGATTTTGATAGCTTCTCTTAATTTCCTCAAAAGTGAAGCATAATAGGCTCCTATAATTGTGGTACCCTTTGCCAGGAAATCTGTCATCACTACTCCGTCCTGGTCCCAGAAGACTGTGAGCATGACCTTGCCAACAGAGGGCTGCACCCTTGCTTTCTTTGGAGGTGGTGAGTCCAAGTGCTTCCACTGCATTGACTGGGCTTTGGTCTCTGGATCATAGTAATGGAGCCAGGTTTCATCCTGTGTAATCAGACTTTGGAAAAAGTTTGACTCACCTTCTTGGCACATCTCTAAATTCATCCTTGAGCACTCGACGCGTTCTCGGTTCTGGAATGGTGTGAGCAACCTGGAAATCCATCTGGCAGACACCTTATGCATATGCAAATGGTCATGAATGATAGTTTCCACAGACCCTGTACTAATCTTGATATCTTGGGCTATTTTGGCGAATAGTAATGCGTTGATCTTTCAAAATGGCAGCCTCAACTTGACAGACAGATGCCTCATCAATGGCAGAAGGGGGCCGACAAGGTCTGGGAGCTGTTTCCACAGACTTCCAGTCATGTTTGAATTCACGATGCCAGCATTTTACAAGGTCATATGATGGGTCATTATCACCATAAGTTTCTTTCATTTCATCAAAAGTCTCCTGTGGTGTGCATCCTTTCAAATACAAAAACTGGATCACTGCTCGACATTCAACAGGCTCCATTTCACACCTGACTCGGTTCAAACACCTGTAAAACAAACCACAATTAATTAAGAGCTGTAATTTGTCACATAACCCGTAGAGATATAAATCATTGCACATGCAAAATTTCAGCTAGATCAGACAACTTAAAGTGGGTCAGGGGCTTTACTTATTGCATGCCCCATCGTGTGTGTGTGTATATATATATATATGTGTGTGTGTGTGTGTGGAAATATTATTTATTCACTTATATTTTCTTTTTATATATACCAATCCTTATTTAAGAAGTTCAATGTAATTACAGAGCATATAATGAATGGATGACAGAAGTCTATATTCCAAATTTCATGATTCACTGAGTGATATAATAAAGTGATTGATTTTGTGCTACGAAACAGATACTGTCAAGAATTGTAAATGTCAACTGAATTAAATTAATAAATTGTAAGATCGTCAACATCATGAAATTAGGAATACAGACTTTTGTCATTCATTTATATACATATATATATATATATATATATATATATATATATATATATATATATATATATATATATATATATATGACTGTGTGGTGTTTGTGGGGGAGAGCCCCAGCAAAGTGCTTGATTATGAAGAAAAAATTCAAGAGCATAATATTTAATTTAAAATTTTACAGAAGGTCAGAAAAATATTGGTACCATCAGTTTTAAATCCAATATAAGGAGACCAGTTTATGGTTGAAAAATATTAGATTCTCTTCAGCCTCTATTTATATTTATTGAAGAACAGATAAAAACAGAGGTTGAAGAGAATCCAATATTTTTCCACTGTAAACTAGTCTCTTTATATCAGATTTGAAACTGATGGTACCAATGTTATTTTAACCTTCTGTAAAGTTTTAAAATATATATAAGAGAGTAAGTTGAGATAAATAATATTACCAGATTATTTATATCAGTTCTAACAATTAAAGATGTACAACTATTTAGCATACAATCATTTCTAAGATGATTTGAAATATTTATTTTATACTTTTTTCAAAACAAGTTTTCTCGAACACCTCAAAGAACGTCACAAATAGAAGTCAAACAAAAAGAAAATCAAATTGTACTATTTTTGGAAAAAAAAAATACACATCTAATTATTCTTCTTTATTTATTTTTTCCTTATCTTTAATTTTTTTTATTTTAATTTTTCATATTATAGTGGAATTATATAATGTCTTTTTAATTAACCAAAACTATTCTGCTTTTCTATTTCAGTTGTAAATAAAAGTCCAGTCCCGCACGTCCATCAAACTAGCAAGGTTTTGGTGACGGTCATCTGTGCTCTTGTTCCTATTGCTGGAATCTCCATTTTCATTATCGCAATGTTCTATGCGTGGCAACATTACCGTTACTGCCAGAGATTCCATCGGTCAATTTACAGAGAACAAATCCCTACTATTGATCCCAATATCATCGCCCCAAACCAGTACCTTCAGTTCCATTTGTTAGAACTGATAGCAAGGGGTCGCTTTGGGATGGTATGGAAAGCAAAGTTACGGGACGAGTATGTAGCAGTGAAGGTGTTCCCCATTCAGGACAAAGAATCCTGGATAAATGAGCAGGAGATTTACAATATACCTCATTTACAGCATGAAAACATTCTAAAGTTTATTGCAGCAAAGCAGGACACTAACAGTGGAGATTTGTGGCTAATTACAGAATTTCAAGCAAAAGGATCGCTAAGTGACTACCTCAAGGGAAATCTTATAACCTGGACTGAATTGTGCAGGATAGGTGAGACCATGGCTAGAGGTTTGGCCTTTTTACATGAGGACATTCAAGGGCCAAAGGGACAGGACATAAAACCGGCCGTGGCTCACCGAGACTTTAAAAGTAAAAATGTTCTTCTTAGATCAGACCTTTCGGCATTGATTGCTGATTTTGGTCTTGCATTAAAATTCGAACCATCAAAAGCCCCGGGAAGCACTCACGGACAGGTAAATATAAACGTTTGTTTTTTTTTGTTTTTTTTTGTGTTTGTATGTGTGTACTAATGATTGAACCGTTCCAAAATTTTTCCCAATTCTGATACAATTACCGATTCTGTTCTAAATTCCCAGTTCCAATTCTTTTAAACTTTCTCATTATTCAATTAGAGATTTATTGCTTGAAGAAAAATTTTGTTTAATTACTGTAAATCCTCATGTAATGTCCATGTTTATTTTTGCAAAATATGAAATGTACACTGGGGATAAGTAGTGGTGGTGGTGGTGGGCACATGAGTAAAATCTCTCTAAATATTTTCCTGAAATGTTTTCCTTGTAATTGATTGAAAGTTATGAGACACAAAAATTTATATTTCTTTTAAAACAAAGCTTGTTTGCAAGGTCGATTCTTAATGTCATTTGAACTTTTTTCATAATGGAAAATAGTCGACGATTTGTTTGCACAATAAAAAAAGACTGTGTAGAAAGAGAATAGTTTACAAGCTCCTTCTTCCCCTATTAAAATGATTTCCTAGAAAACCATTCTTGACATAGGGATTTTTTTTTTTGGGGGGGGGGCTATTCTGTGACTTTTCTGTCAAAAAAATGCTTATGTAGTCAATTTTGTTTTAAAATCTTGGTCATTTAGTATTAAAGGCGTCGTTGGGAATAGTCATACAAAACACATATTTTTTCTTGTACTAACCCTGTCTGGACACGGTAATACGAAAAATAAAGTGATTACAAGTGGTTTTATGACATAGTCAGTCAGACTTAAGATTAGTGGTAAAAAATTTGGTTAACCACCCTACAAGTAAGAATAGCCCAGAAATAAGGGATCTTTTAACGCTAAATTTATACGTGCAACTCAACCCACTTTAAACTCTACAATAATTATTTGTTTTCTCTTTCAGTATGTTCACACATAATCGCCTAAAAAAAAAAAAGTAGAATCTCATTGAGAGGTGATTTTGAATGTACATATAATTTCTTTTTTATAATTTGATAAATTTCTAAAAGTTCATCCTTTATGTATTTTTATCCAAGGTTTTGATAAACTCATAAGATTTTTATCCCCAATACTGTTTCCGATACCCCAAAAAGTTCTGATTTTTCAGATTCCCAAGTCTGATTAATTGTCCCGGCACTAGTGTGTACGCATAGAAGTAGATGACGTGTGATCACCTCTAATTCAGATTATGTTTTCCTCTTTTTAATCTGGCCCAATATATGTTTTATCAACAACTTGGAACTAGTAAGTTGAAAGCTACGAAATCACAGTGATGAATACCTACTTACTTGCCTCCTCACAAGGACACAATGTTGGGTTTTTAATGTTGAGAAAATCCAACTCCCACAAAAAAAGGGGCACTGCAGATTGGGACAAATAGTCTAGAAGACTTTTCTTTCGTTAACCAAAGACAGAAAAGATTAAATATAGTATCAGAACAGATACTACACTTTGAAATATTTATTTCCAAAAAATATCCAAAATTTACATTAAAAAAAAAAAATAATTACAAAGCCGTCAAACACTTTGATATCAGCTAAGGATTGCTTGTTGAGTCCCTTCGAGTGTTGGTTCCCATACTCTTACAACACAAAGAGTCTCAAAATGTCACTCAGTAGACTTGCAATCAGGGTCTATTTTATCCACATCGCTTTCAAAATTTGGGGTCTATTTCATATGAAATTAAGGCTCGGTTGTTAGTTGAACTGATATGATGTTGAAAAACTTGAAACTAGAGAGACTCACCTTAAAACATGTTCAAAATGTATTTTTCAATCTCTGTGCAAAGCTATAAGATCACGTGTGTGTGTGTGTGTGTGTTTCATAACTTTGTTGAAATCAAAAATAAATAAAGGAAAAGTAAAACAAATATAAAATTCTAGTTTAGAAAACAAAAAAAATGTAAATTTGACTATTTTGAATTATTTTTCTAAAAAGCTTCCAATAACATACCAAGGTTTCAATCCAATTGTTATTTCCAGCGAATGACTATGAATTGACCTTGGCATCTTTATGTAAGTCATAAAATAATATTATTACCTTATTTATCATCATACGGAGAACTTTTGGTTCAGTGCATACTATTAACCAAATTTACTATAAACAAAATTTGATACTATCCTTTCTTGTTGTAGTAGTATTAATAGTGGTAGTATCTATATATGTATTCAAAAGAAGCTTTTAATCTATATAAATAAAACAGATGTATGTGTGTTTGTATGCAAATATTTAACCAATAAACTCTTAAACTACTGGACACTGAAATTAACAGGAAATAGTAATCATGCACCAAAGGCGACTTATAATGAGTAAAAATCTTTGTTTGGATGGATAAGTAACGTGTACAGACATACATCAGCAAGTTCAAATGCAAAATGTTCATTTCAACTTGCCGACATATTTTTATTTGGGTACTAGTGCACTTATTGATCCGTGTTGAAATAATAATGTTATTATTTAAAAAGCCATTCTTAACATGGGGAGGGGAGGGTGTTTTGTAACTATTCTATACTTTAACCTTACAATTGAATAAAAAGAAAACATAAAACTTTAATTAAACTTGGAAATACGATTTAAAAATAGCGCAGATCAGTAAGTGCACTAGCACCTTTATTTGTTTTTGCACATAACCAAATTCGATTCATTTCTTCAAGTCGTTTACTATTTACTTTTTCTTACCTATCTCTCAATATCTACATTGGTAGGGAATACGGATGAAGCACTAAATGTTTTGCTTTCGATTGTATGACACCCAAATCATTTTTTAAAAACTTTTGAAATCACTACTATATATTAGGTACAATATAATATTCAATAGAGAATTGGCTCTGTAATAATAAATACGAAATCTGTATGAATTAAAATATATTTAAGTGAATTTTATGATCCGGCAAGGCCAGGCGACCCCCCCCCTCTCCACACTAGTTATTTATAAATGAAGCAAAAGAAATGCTGCTTAAATTATACTATAAGTATATTTATATAACATTTATATTATTTTCTTATTGATAAGGTACATCTTTCACATGTTTTGTTGAATGGTATAGATTAACCAAACAACTTATCAAAGACCCATATACAAATCCATGAGAAAAATACATTTTTTTTTTTTTGTTTTGATTGCAAAGGGCCAAAGATGTAAAAGGAAATATATATCATGGAAATTGCTTCAGACAAGGCATGAAGCCACTTGATATAAAGAGCCAAACATTAGTTAAACAAAATCAATTTTTGTGAAACCTTTTATGCTGATGAATTTGAAATGCAGGGAGATATAAAAAAAAAACAAAAAAAAAAGACAGAAAAGAAAAACGGTTTCATATTTAGAAAATCTCATCATTTTAAAGGTATCCGTTAAATCCCATCTGGTTCTTCCCTCACGTAGTTAAACTCAAGACTTCTAACCTATTTTCATTATTGAGATTTTTTTATTAGTTTAAGTCATTCTTTTTTTTTATGCTGTCTGGTCGTTTTGTTTGCCTATACTGATCAATACACTTTCACCAGTTATAACTTCATTATTGTATTCCATAGCATGTTGACCTAAAACGTTCTTATAATGCAAATAACATTCTTTGTAAATGTGTGCTTTGGGGTTTCTGTTCAATGGAACTGTGAATTAATGTATTCTCATTTCCTTGGATTCAGTCATAAGAAGTTCACTTCCTGCTACACACATTTGCACCTCTACTAGAATTCTGTCCATTAGATTTAAATTATTAACTCAACTATATATTCTTGTGGATCAGCTTCAACAGCCATCTGCGGGTTATTGTGGACAACACAGATGCATATCTATACAATGCGTATTCTGCATTTATGTCCGTGAGAAATTGATATGTGTTTGTGCTGTTTTGCAGATGTGCTAAACCTACCCCCCTCCCCGCCTAATGTATTTGTACACGAAAATGAAGCTATCCACAATATCAGGCAGAAAAATCAAAATTGTTGAAATACGATATCTTTATTTTCATTGCTTTCTATTTTTGTTCATCTTTTTTTATTTTTAACTTTTCCTTTTTTTTTTTTTAAATTTATTTCTATCTTTTTTCAATTTTTATCCTTTTTGCCTACGCCCCCCCCTCTTTTTTCTCACCCCTTCTGCCTCCCTTTTATTTCTCTTTTTCACCTCTCTTTTTTCCATTTGCACCCTTTTTCTTTTTGTCTTCCCTTTTTCCTTTTTTTCCTTTTCTTCCTCCTTTCTTCCTCCTTTTCCTTTTTTCACTTTATTTTTTTTATTATCTCTTCACCATTGAACAGATAATATGCTACACCCCTCCCCAACAGAAGAGGCAATTCTTAAGGGGATGGTATCATAACAATAGAACAGATACTACACTACTCTCCCGCATATAATAAACCACATTTGACACTAGCAGAAAACTCACCACATTCTGTCTTTAAATTCATGTGAATGTGGGGGAAAATATATGAAGCGACAAAAATGTATTTCAGAAGTCAATCAGCATTTACTAACAAATAGTGGATACAAGCAGCATTTACTAAAAAAAATAGTGTATAAAAAAATTAAAAATAGAAGACAAAGAAATATAATTTGTATGCGCCACCCATTATTAGATGCTAAAAATTGGCAGAAAATTCCTAAACCTCATTGTAAAACATTTCACAGCGAACTCGTAGTACATTCCATTAGAATACTTGTAAAATAGGCACAGAGATGCAACAGGGGTTGAAGTTTGGTTGACAGTGTGGAGATTATTAAGTTGGAGACTTTTTTCTATACCCCGTCTAAGAGCAAGAGACTAGTGGCAGGCGCACCAATCCAGAAGTGGCAGCAATAATACATGCATGAGCGAATGGTGGTTTTGTAAAGATATAGGATATTCTTAGGTGTGAGTAGTTTTCTAGCATGATAAGCAGAGAGACCACTTTCTTTGCAGCAGCCTTGGCAATGTCTTCACTGTATTTGTTCCAATTCATGTTGCCTGTGAATGTTAAATAGAGGAGTTTAAATGAAGGAATTTCATGGCAATCAGTGGTTGAGAAGATGTTTTGTCTTGTTAGCATTGAATGTTACTATTTACTTTGCCTCCCCACGAAGATTGAAGTGTAGCATCAGAACAGCTACTAGACTTTGATCTTAGCATTGAATGTTACCATCCATTTACATCTCCATTTTATTACAGACTGGAAGTCGTTCTCTAAGGTTGCTTTTGATATGCATTCGTTCGTTTTTTCCCCCCTGTCTCTTATAGAGCTTGTTGTCATCGGCAAATATACTTATCTCGAAGATAATTTTATCAAGAAGTCGTTTATGGATATGAAGAATATCAAAGGTTCAAGGATCGACCCTTGTGGCACACCTGCATGCTGTTTTGACATATGACCATCAAGAACAACCTGAATTTTTCTTTTGTTTAAGAAAGATCTGATTATATTATCTGTCCAATATGAATTTTCATAAGAAGACCTTCATGCCAAACCCTCTCAAAAGCCTTATATCACTACTGCCTTAGCCTCCCCTGTCTAAATCCATACTGTCGGTCTGAAGAGGTTTAATATCTGTGAGGTGGTGGATAGTGCTTAATTGATTTAGGATTCAAAGATTTTAGTGAAGAGAGGAAGGAAGCTAACAGTGATAATTGAGTGAGTCAGTTTTTTTTTTTTTGTGTTCCCCCCCCCCGACAAAAGGAGGGTGGATCTGTAAATTCACCCTCGTCTGTTCGTCTGTCTGTCCGTTCGTCTGTCAGCACTTTTCTCAATAACTATATAACTATGCCTTGGAATTTTTTGAAATTTTGCACAAACATTAAACATGATATGAGTAATAAAAGGTAACAGAATGGATTTTCTGGGAAAGAGGTGCCTTTTAGGTTAAAATGGCTAAAATTAACACTTTTGTGCTAATAAAAAAAAATGATGCCTTGGATTTTTATAAAATTTTCTGAAAAGTTTTAACTGATTTCTATATAATTTTGTTTGTCTATACTTCGCGATAACTCTTGGGTGTGTTCTAGGGGCTCTTTTAGGGCTAATAAAAACACTCCATTTTTGAGACTATTTTACCATGTTTTCCAAAAATTTTCTGTGTATACCTATTTAGCAGTTTTGCATGGTGCTGAACTCAAATTTAAATATGTTAATATGACTTTGGGGATTTTGGGGGCTAAATGGGGGAGGGGTCAAATGATGGACTTAGTCATTTCTTTTTTGCATGGTGCAGAACTCAAATTTATATATGTTAAGACCTAAAACTACACCATTTGTTCATTTTCTCCAGGATTTGATGTCTCCTGGGAACTTTTGGAGCTAAATGTTGGGGGGGGGGGGGCAAATACTGAACTTAGTCATTTTTTTTTTTTTTAATGCTTCGTTCACTGTGCACTCACGGGGGACCATGCATGCTTCACTCATTTCACCAGAATTCTTGAATATTGGTGCCATCAGAAGCAATTTTCCAGCTGTAAGGGAAGCAAGATTTGTTCAGGCATTTATTGTAGAGTTTGGAGAGAACTGGGGCAACCTCAGTGGAGCATTGTTTTAATACTGTAACAGGGATGAAATCAGGCCCACATATCTTCAATGTGTCTAGCTTTTTATGATATGAACATGAGAAGGGATGATTTTGAGATAGTGTGGCTTCTGTCTGTAAAGAGAAATTTGGGAGGGAGCGGTTTGTCGAGCCTAATATGCAGTTGGAAGTGATCCACCAAGCTAACAGGTTAGCCTTCTCAGTTGCTGTGCAAACAACCTCATGATTATTGGATAGTGGGGGAATTTTCAATTACCAATCATTTATCACACTTATAAATTTTCCAGAAATCGCGAGTTCTTAATTTCTGCAACTTCAATGCATTTTCTGGTGATTTCAGTATGTCTACTTTTGGCAGCGGCTATTTCACTCTTACAATTAAAACACTATCAATAATTCCCCTCACTCATTATCTGTGCCTAAACCTAAATGTAGATTCCATGAACAAAGCTGACTACAATATGGTTGTCTTCAAGTCTGACGTAAACAAGTTCTTGATGAATTGTTCCACTAGTTAACAAATTTACTGAATTTCCATTACTAACAATTACTATATTGTCCAATTTCTACTGTACACTCTTTGACCTTTATCCTCGAGTGGCCTCTTGGCCTTGATAAGTGGTGATGCCTATGTAAAAAAACAAAACTTTTATCTAAACTTGACTTATTGTTAAATCTGCAGAATGCATGCTGCCTTTGAGCAATGTCAGCTGCACAAGTAGAAGTAAACCATTGGGGAGAGTGGAGTTTGCTATAAAATTTCCATGTGGAAACGTGCTTCAATTGCTACTTTGAATCATTCAATAATCCCTGATAGGGAATTAGTTTTGTTTGAGTGTGTGTCTGGGTTAATAATTTTTTCTGTTTTGGCTGTCATTTTATTTAATAGTTTCGGTGGAAGGGCTTGGACAAAATGTATGTGTATGATACTGAACATACACACACAAGTAGACAATTAGCCGACTCCTCATCTACAGGATTTGTGGCCTTGGAAAAGCTCATCAGATATGAGTGCAGACATAGCACAACAACCATCTCGATAAAATGCAACATGATGGAGCAGCCACTGTACGTGTTACTGAAGAGTTATGGTTCCTGTACTGTCAGTTGGAATACAGCATCCAAACAAACTGTCAAACCAGTACTCTAAAACCTGTCAGAGAAGAGTGGCCCAGACTAATCACATGAACATATGTGGTAAGCAAACACCTCCAAGATGGCCAGTTTTGGAAGAAGGGAATGAGGTAGAATGGGAGTGACGTATTTATTATCATGATCAGGCAACAAAGCCAAGCATTGTGTGTCTCTGCTGACTCCATATGGTTGCGTATCTGCACCAGGCTAATAGACAAAGAAGGAGTGTGAAAGCCAGGCGATAGGCAGAGATTACTTACTCAATTATATATATTTTTCTCACAAAGGAGTCACCACTTATTAAAGCCCAAAGGCCACTCGAGGATAAGGGTTAAAGAGTGGTCATTGGTCTAACAGCATAGTAATCGTTAATGGTGAAAATTTGGTATAATTTGATTATTTAGGTGGATGGCTCAATGAGCTTGTTTACATTGGACTTGAAGATGATCATGTTGTAGTCAGCTGGAAAGCAAGCCAGTGGAACAAAGTTACATAACTTGCTATATATATGTGTATGTTGGAATGATTAATCGGAATCAGGTTTTGAAAAATTAAAACTCTTGGGGATATTGGAATCAGAAAATAGTGTATATTTTTCTGAAGCCAGAATTGATGGTTTTTGTTTTTTAAACTTACTTTTTCATTGCTAGTACTAATGAAAAAATGATAAATATTTATTGATTTTAAACTACTAAAATCAATAGGTCACTGCCTATAGTGTATTTTTACGTTTGCAAAAATAGATACACATATTGCATGGGTTTTTACGGCGATCCGAAAATTGAAAAAAACAAAAACTCTGAGTAAATATTTAGATATTTTAGAAGAATCGTTATCGGGAATTTATACCAGAATCACTAATTGTATCGGAATCCCAGAGAAAAGTTGATGTTATTTCGCAATTTTCCACTCCTAGACTAGCTGCACAACCAGGCTATCATACTATTTAATCCATAGCTGGAGGGAGAATATATGCATTCATACCTTTTCCAAGCATAATGATGAAAGTGATGCAAAAACTTGAACCCTGCGTGCAGAAACCACTGTCCAAACCTGTAACCATTATACAACTGTGTGTGTGACTGTTTTCATGTATTCATGTTGGGTTATGCAGTCAGATCACATATAACCTTGGACTCTTCTATTTTTGGCACCTTTGACTCCTTTTTATGTAATTAAGAGATTATGGCTTACATATCTCATAAAGCCTTTACGCGCATTTTTAACTTGAGTAGACCTATATCATTATAAGTGGTTTATACAAAAGAATGAATGGGATGGGGGAGGGTATATAAAAATAAAGTGAATTCAACTGGTATTGGAATTTTACAGATTCAGGCCCTACTGACCTAATTGTTTTAGAATTTAATTCCACAGACTTCTATTCATGTTCTATACATTTCTTCAAGTAAAAAATTTTCATAGCAAGTGCTCGTCTGAGCTCCAATCTATGACCCCCCCCTCCCGCTAAACTTTCACAAAAACACTCAACTAGCTACAACCACTATCAAAATCCCCCCCACCCCCACTCTCTATCTGTGCCTAAGTCTAGATGCAGATTCCATAAACAAAGTTTCTTTTTATGAATTGCCCACCTGCAGGACACTATTTTACTGGCTAATTAGAATATAGTAGCTTTCAAGTCCAATGTAAACAAGTTTTTGTTAAGCCGTCCCCCTTAAATAATCAAATTCTATCCAATCTACACCATTAACGATTACTACACTAATACCTTACATTCATTAATCCCTATCCTTGAGTGGCCTTCAGGCCTTGATAAGCGGTGACTCCCATGTAAAAAAAAAAAATAAATAAATAAATAAAAGTGAAATAACTATTTGGTGCTTTACAGAATATACATATCAAAAAAAAGGAAAACCCAGAACGAATATGCTTAAGGTACAGCTATTTATGGCATGTGTTCTTCAGAATTGTCTGTTCCAGCTCATTCGATTCTTTAGTCTAATGGTCTTCATTAATTAGCTGTTCAGATACTTTATAATGCGTCATTCTATTTCAGTAGCTTTTTTTACAAGAACTCGGGTTTGTGGATCTCTCTTCCTGCTATTTTCTTCCCACCTATAGCCTTTATCTTTTCAAAACTATGATCAATAGGCACCTCCTGTCTTTGTGTTAGTCAACTTTCGTTCCTTTTAGCACCTTATATAAAGTGACTGGAACAATTTTCATTGAATATGACATTTAAACTTTTGTTCACCCCAAACAAGGCATATTGTCACTGAAGCATCAGGGGCTACTTTTATAAGGGCCAGGTTGTCTTGTTTTGTTTTGAGGTGGCATTCACCCCCAGATGAGTTAAGCCGGCTCCTTCCAATGAATTCACCGCATCTCACATGAAAGCTGACAAGGCCTGGCGATTCATTTATAAGGGGCAATCTGGGTGGAGAGTTGGGCAGCAAGATATTTGTTCGGATTTTATTTACATTGCTGCACATTGGTATGGTTGGAGAAAAAGAGCAGGAAAGGAATTCCCAAAGTAACTGGTCGACGGAAAGAAACTATTAGAGTAGAAATTTTTCTGATTTCTACAATGAAGGGTTAGGATTTTGCAGCTAGTTTGGTGTATTGACAATAAGAGGTTACACATGCAGTAATTTCGTAAGAGCACATATAGTGGACATATTTGTAAAACAAACACGGGAAATAGTAATTGTTTGTTCCTTTACTAGAGAGCTCAATCCATGAGTAGGGGAGTAAATAAAATATTTAAAAATTAAATGAATAAATTTATTAAATAAAATATTTAAAACTTAAATGAATAAATTTATTAAATAAAATTGAGCCATGATCCAGTAATAAACTTGTGGTAACTTGCTTTGTTTTAGACTATAAATTATTGTTATTTATATTTGTATTCTTTATCGATTTTTTCTTTTTTTTTTTCTGCTAATTATTAATTTATACATAATATTTTATACAAAGTAGAGTTAGTTTTTCCTCAGAATCCTTGATTTAATAACTTTTTTAAATATATGGTGCATAATTAAATCTGCTTCATCAGTCATATAAGAAAAATATTGGTCTGCATCCTAAAAAAATGACTATATATTGCGTTTGATATTGAATCCTCAGTGATTATTTTTGATTAGTCATGAATAAATAAAGGCAGAACTTTTATCCTTACACTAAGAAATCCTTTTACTGTTATTCATAACAATTTTTTTATATATTCACCTGTAGTAAATCATATTTTAACTGTTTTCATTGGCTAATTAAAAGTGAACACCTTTGACATTTTACAATAGTTACTGCTTTAGTTATTTGTAAAATATCATAACTGACCGCGGCCGCCACAACACACTCGTCCCCGCCCCTCCACAACACACTCGTCCCCGCCCCTCCACCACCTCCCCCAAATGTAAACACAGAATTTCTGTGAAATGTTAAAAACAGTATTCTACTCGGTAAATGTTGGCGCGTTACTTATGGAAAAACGGTTAATTAAACTGGAGAAGCACCTGTTAAACTACACAAGTTCTATAATTGAATACCCCCCCCCCCAAAAAAAAAAGAACGAAAAACATAAAATATGCTTTTGTAAACGGCCTGTGGAAACTTAATTTTTTTTTTTGTTTTGATCAATTAAAAGAGGTTAATATCATGCAAACCGTAAATTTGCATCAGAGTTGTGGCCAGCAACATTGAATATCCATAAAAAAAAAAAAAAATTAATAGTCGGTGTTCTGTTGTAGCGAAAGGTAATATTTACCTTTTTTAATTTATTTTAATAAATATCACTCTAAATATTGTTTTTGATTTGTGGTCTTATCTTTACGTTCTTTCCTTTCGCTCAAGATTTCTTGGAATTTACCCCTTCTCTCCTTCAATAAACCTGTTTTTTTTGCACCAATGGTGATGGGGAAGAGGGGATTCCAGTTACATGTGGCATATTTAGCCATTTTTGGCGTTTTTTCGTTATTGGAAAACAAGATGGCCACCATTTAAAATGATAGCGATTATGATGGATACTGAATAACTGCGTGTTTGCGCAAAAAATAAATGCGATATTTGTACTCAGCATACCCGAAAACCTATAAAAGTCGACAAATTAAAGGTGAATGTCAAGGGGTCAGTAAACTAAAAATTTACCTTTTCTTATTATTTCCTTCTAATATAGAATAGGTAAACGTTGATATTGAAATTTTGAAATTAAAGTGGAACTCTTTACTCTTTTGACTCCCAATGTTTCGTCTGCTAAAATTTTAATCGCATGATTACGGTGTAGTATCAATAAAATAAGCCATTAATTCAAGTGCTGTTTATTATGGATTTAGCTGAATATGATATTAAAAATCACTTTTTTGGTACTTATGTAATGTTACCGGGCAAGCGGGTGTATTGTAACTATTCTGTACTTTCACCTAACAATTTAATAAACAAAAATATATCGTAAAACTTGAAGGACCATTTGAATACATTGATTTAAATTTAAAGAGTTGTGTAATTATTTAAAAAAATTCAGTTGCGATTTATTTCTTCAATTTTGAATAATTTCATAATTATGAATGAATTCGCGTGTACTTTAAAAAAGTAGTATTTTAATCAGATTACTAGACTACGCATGACCCGTTGGGTCAGTATGTTATATTAGCTATGGAATTCGTGTATGAGCGTGAGTGACACTTGTGACAAAAAGAAAAGTTTTTTTTGACATAACAGAAAAATTTCTATGAAAGTATATTAAAATGAAAAATCACGGACGGATCACTCAAACATGAAAAAAAAAAATCCTCCCTATTCATGTAAAGTTACCTATTTTTCCAAATAATCGCTCAAAAA
Source organism: Euprymna scolopes (assembly GCF_053919585.1). NCBI lineage: Eukaryota > Metazoa > Mollusca > Cephalopoda > Sepiida > Sepiolidae > Euprymna > Euprymna scolopes. The sequence continues at coordinate 116,465,403 of NC_136490.1, read as the reverse complement.
TCGAAAATTAAACATGATTTTCCTACAAATCGAACGCCGATGAAAGTCATTTAGCAGCAAAAAAACGCACATGAACCTACCGATGAGAAATATAAGAATGAAAAACCCATATTGGAATCCTTCAACCAAGTTATAGAAACTTAAAATCTAAAAATAAAATAATTAATAAAACCTGAAGCAAAAAAATAAAAACTAAATAAATAAAATAAAATAAAACTAATATTGAAACAGATTAGTAAATGTGTCAACAAATTCACCGTTCTCACACAACTATTTTGTATCTAGAAATGTAAACAAAAAAATAAAAAAGAAAGAAGGAAGGAAGAAAAAGGGACGGATAGAGAGTAGTAGTAGTAGTCATGGCTTTACTACAATTGTTCTTATGTTTGTCAACGGGTTAAAGTTGTTTAGTTGTAAGAAAATAGCGACAGTATAGTTGTAATAAAGAATAGTTGCAAAACACCCTCACTCTTCCCATGTTAAATAATAATTTTGAAATAATAACGTTAATATTTCAGTGTGCAGGTCAAAATCTGCAAAAGATGCGATTTGTATTTATTTGTTTACGTTGTTATGGGTTAATGTTTATGCGTGCATACGCAACCGGATGTCGTAAACCAGAAAGCGGGTTACATCACTCGTTACAAGGTCATTTGAGTTTTATAATTATATAGATAGATAGATTATTGATTAGACACTAAGCTGAAGCGGGGAAAAAGGATCAGAAAGGGGGGGAGTAAGTAACGAATTGGTAATTCAGAATTCAGTACTTATGCACTTATGTTACCGGGCTGGCGGGTGTATTGTAACTAATCTGTACTTTCACTTAGCAATTTAATAAACAAAAAGATATCGTAAAACTTGAATTTAACTTGAAAATACGGGTTTAAAAAAAAAAAAAAAAATAGCAATACACCAGTACCACTTTATCTTACATATATATTTTTTTTTTTCCAAAGGACCGTTTGAATACATTGATTTAAATTTAAAATGTGTAATTATTTCGAAAAAAAATGAGTTATAAAAAAATAATGAGCAATGTAGGTAGAAAAGTGACTTTTATTAGTCTTGGTAAAATTTATTTATTGTTTTTTTTTTTTTTATATATACTTTTGTTCGTTTGCTGGCTTCTTTGCAATATATCAATTCAATTCAAATAATAAGACAAGCCAAATAATAATCTGATTAAAATACTACTTATCTTTAAAAAGTACACGCAAATTAATTCATAATTGTGAAATTATTCAAAAGTGAGGAAATAAAGCACAAGCGCAACTGAATTTTTTTTTTTTAATAATTACACAACACTTTAAATTTAAATCAATGTATTCAAACGGCTCTTCAAGTTTTACAGTATCTTTTTGTTTATTAAATTATTAGATGAAAGTACAGAATAGTTACAACACACCCACCAGTCCGGTAACATAAGTGCATAAGTACCAAAAAAGTGATTTTTAATATCGTATTCAGGTAAATCCATAATAAGCGGCATTTGAATTAATGGTTTATTTTACACCGTAATCACGGGATTAAAATTTTAGCAGACAAAACATTGGAAGAGTAAAGAGTTCCATTAAAGTTAGTTTTATTTAAAAAAAAAAAAGTTTTTTTTTGGGGGGTTTTTTTTTTCAATTACATTATTTGAACTTTATTTGAACTTTTCAACAAACTTTTACATACATAAAAAATAGACTTTATAGATATTTTATAATATTTTTTCAAAATATATGTAACGAAAAGTTTTGTTTTTTTTTTGACATTTCTTATGTATTTAATAAAACATCATAAAAACGGTATCCAATACATGATATTCCCCAAATAATTGTCTTTGATTATTTGAACTTTTTAACAAATTTTTGCATAAAAACAGACTTTATTGATCTTTTATAACATAAGATTTTAAAATTTCTTTAAAGAAAAAGTTTTTTTTTTTTTTTACATATATATATATATATATATATATATATATATATATATATAAAAAAAGGGTTCATTCTATACGGTTTTGGTCATCCGTAGCTAAAAATATGTCGGACGTCACTTCTTCCACCAAATGGCTTTGTAAACAAAGGAAGGCGAATCTTTAAGATTACCGTATAATATATATATATATATATATATATATATATATATATATATATACATACAACAGTGTTGTTCTGTTATTCATTGCTTGGTATTTCGTCAACTATGAATCTCATAAGAACATTTCATGACGGAAGTACAGTCCAGAATCTGGGTAAGTGCTACTTGGTTGTGATAATTTTACAGCCGACACATACATCTTTTTTTTATTCTACGATATGTTTCGGGGATAAATTCCCTTTTGGGATTTTTCAACCGGGACCGAGACATATTGTCACAATATCAAAACATGTTAGTTATTTCTGCCGAGAAGGTTAGGGTTATACAATAAAAGTTGTAAAATACAAATGAATGAATCACAATAACTTCACATCACTTAAGAAATCCCGAGCCTAACATATAGATGGCAGTACTAATTAAATAAAAAAAAACATTAGTTATTTTTATAAAATACTAGCCTTCAAATGGCATGTGTCTACATTTGTGCATAATTAGATTATTAGTTTACAAAGTACAGTTATTTAAGTGAAGCTAACATTGCAAAATTCCAAAACAATGAAAAAAATCTAAATTTTGTGTGTTGATAAAGCATTGCATTCTGATGGGGAAAAATACTATTCAAGCAAAGCAATTGCTTAATAAGTGTTGGTCGTCATAATTAAGAGGCGGTATACTAGCAGTGTTAGAAGCCGCCATTAAAAATGTGTGATAAGAACTTTAATAATTAAACTTACTATCTTTCGAAGCTTATAACTACTTGAAAAATGTAATTCAAACTCTAATTTTTTTTTCTATTAAAGGAGCAAAGACCGAATTTAAAAAAAACATAAGAGGTTTAATTGCAAATTATGCAATATTTGTTTTTTAAATCGGTTTTCTTTTAAAAAGATTTAAAGAAAAGCAACGAAATATCACTTACTTCAATTATAAAAAATATATATAAATTCCAAAAAATCACTTACCTATAAAAAATGCTATTCAATGGGTACTTCCATTCTTCATTGTTAAGCATTTATCGATATTTATACTTATACTCCATGTCCTTTTTAAATAAAATACTTTTTTAAACAAGGATTCTAAAAAAACGCGAACTCAGATGTTTTTCACTGTTGAAATAAAGGGAGACAAATGTCTGCTTTTCTTCGAGTTTATCTTCCGGTGGCTTCGAAGCGCCACAATTAATGTCTCTTTCTATTGCGTGCTGTAAACCAAAATTAGTATTTTCGGCCACCGTAGTAGTAAAATGAACACATTCACTTATCAGTTTTTACTGTTAAAAAAATCCCCACTCTACCAATTTTTTTTTTATTCTCTTAATGAAATACATGAGTTTTTGATTAATATATTTTATTTCTTTATCGAGTGAATTTATTTTTTAAATATCAAAAAAAAAGAAAACATTGAATGAAATAGAAAAAATTTTTGTCAGCGTCCGATATTTACTTGACAATCTAAGCATAATATGAGCTTTCACTTAAAAAAAAAAATCAACATGGTTTTAAAAAAGGAAAAGGTTTTACACTTTAGACTTTACAGGTAAATTTCCAGATAACACTTTTTTTTTGTTTTAAATTAGTTTATTTTATTTATTGATCTTTTATCTTCAATTTGTGATATATAAAACTTTGGTGAGTAAATTAATTATTTAAATTTTAATGGACATTTCAAAACGGGGGGGAGGGGGGGGGTAAAAATAAGTTTGTCTAAAAGATTATATTCAGTTTGTTGGAAAGAGCATAAAATTTCACATTGACTTTGAAAATATTGTAAAGATTGAACCAATAGAAAAATTTTGATAGATTTTTAAAGTTTAAAATTGAAAAAAATTTAACTCGTAAAATTCAATTGATTTCATGCGTAAAAAAAATGGCTGCATAACCGCGCGCCAGCACTTTGTAAACACTGTTTTTGTTTTTTTTAAATAGAAAATAATATTTCTATTATTTTTTAAATTTAATAGTTGATTTCGGAAATATATTCCATAAAGAAAATAAGCAACCCACTTTAAAAGGAGAAATTACAAGTTTTTTTTAATATTTTATTCAGTTTTGTGTTAGGGTTGTCAATAATTCCCCCAAAAATCTGATACACACAAATCTGATTCACAAGTATAAAAACAAAACACAAACTCTGGCACTTTCTGGAAATATCACTTGCACTCTTCGTGTTACACTAGCAACCCTCTAAACACTTAAGTCCACATCTACTGTTGAGATTGTGTTCGTCAGTCAGTTGATTAATTCATTTCCTCATCTCCTCAAAGCCACAACCTAACTTTGACTTTGTCTAACTCGCTACTTTCTCAACTGGACTGTCGCCAATCCAAGATCATCCCCTACTGTTCCTAAATATCATGAACTGTCACAAAATTCAGTCACTTCTAAAACTAACTCTAAAAGTTGTTCAGTCCTTTGTCTTAAAATAACTGCCACACCTTGCTTAACAATTCTGTTTCAGCTTCCATTTTGTCTGCCTTTGTCAACAATTTCCAATCCATTGTTCTGCTAATAAACATATTTCCCCTTTCTTTTGCTAGACTTTTTTTCTTTCTCGCCCACTTTCCAACTCTTAAGGGGGGGGGGTAGTATCACAAACAAAAGAAATCGCCAAAAATTAGTCTGAAATGAAAAAAGAACAAAAGTATTTTCTCCTCATGAAATAATACGTCACAAGTCTATGACAAAACTACATAAATTTCACTTCAAATTGCTTCGGCACCCACATTATTCTCCAGATCTATCCATGATGACTACAGGCTGCTTGCAGATCTTAAAAGTATGTTCCAGGCTCCGATAAAGAAATGATCAGAAACTTTAGGAATATTTTAGGGTCAAAAAGACATCAAATTGTTATAGGAGTTTGAAATCAGTGTATCACCTTAGAAGAGGATTATATAGATGAATAATGTTGAATTATACTTAAAAGTTATTGCTAGGTACAGGCAAAAATAGGAGGACCTGGTTTTGAAAGCCGATTTATCATATTTTTTTTGGAGGTTTCCGACTACCTTTTGATTGCATTTGAAAGATTAAAGACTAAAGTTAATTTCCTAAAGGAAAAAAATATTTGTACACGTGAAAAAAAAAAAAAAAAAAGTTATGAAAAATGTTTTCATGGCAAGCTAACTAATTCAGCTAAATTTTGAAGTTAAATAAATTTATTATAAAAATCCTTTAAAAGATGAATATTATTTTTCTGGGACTATTTCAAAGATAATTATTAAAGTCCTAATATATTGAATTAAATTAAAAAAACAAAACACCTTGTTTGTGCAAAAATAATTTAATCAGTCCTCAAAAAGCAAGTAATTTACCGTTCGCCAAAAGCACAACAAACTAAAATTTTGTAAAGATGATTATAAGGAAGCCCAAAATTTCAGCCAATCGAAATGCTGTTTCAAAATGAAGTAATGATAGTAAAAGGAGGTAGGGGTGTCAGATCCCCACCCCCCAAAAAAAACGTGCATCCATACATTCCTATTTTGACGTTTGTATCAATTTTCATCATTTTTTTAATCTAATTATTTTTTATGTTCCTGTTTTTAAATTAAATTTTTTTAATTATTGTTCGAGATTATATAAAAAATTTTACGCCAAAAGTTCCCCATTCTTGCGAGCAAGGAAATTATTACAATCTTGCATATAAAAATTATGTGAAATCTGTAATTTAAAAAAAAAGTAGAAATATTTTTGCTATTATAATTTTTTTTGTGTGAAAATATTAAATAAACAATGCTTAATTCAGTGGTAATATCGGTAGTTCGAGAAATTCATTTTTCTTCGAGTTATCTTGAAATCATTAATATTGACTTTAGGGACTTTTTTCGTAATGTTCCTGTAAAAATTATTATTTTTTTTTTTATTACAAATTACGATGCTTTATTTATATAAAAAAAAGCAAAAATAAATTCTTGCATTTTTTATTTACTACTGAAAACCTATACTTCAGTAAAGGTATTTTTTGTTTAAACAAAATAATATATTTCCACTAGGATTTAAATAAAAATAATTAGTTCATTATATTCCGCGATCATTATTTGATAAATACTGAAAATTTAATTAAAATTGGTTAATTTCCTGATTTTTTGGTGAATTTTTAAGTAAAGGGGGAAGGGTCAAAATGTTTATACATTTTGAGCATCGGCATTCATTTTGCCCGTACCTAGTTGTTGCTTTATTAGTAAGGCCCAGGACTTATTTAGTGTGTGTTATAGTGATTACAGCATAACAATTGTTGTGAGAGATACTGATACTATTGGGAGGCTCACAAGCATTGCAAATATGGCAGTAGTGCTGCTGTTGCTCTTCTGTAGTTGGTTGTCGTGAGCGATTCTGGTAGTATTGAGAGGTTCAGACTTGTGTGTCAAGTATAGGACGTATTACTTCCTTCTTCACAGATTTTTGCTGAAACCAAAACTAAACGAATCTGTTGGCAAGAAATGCATGATATATTTGGGTGTGGAGTCATGGCACATTCGTTGGTTGCTGGCTGTGATCGACTTGTTTGATGCGATTTTGTTGGCTTTTGTAGATGTTCAAACTAGTGTTGGGATGATTAATCGGAATTGGAAAATTAGAACAAGGTCGCTGGAAAGATGGTGCGATCCTTCTACCGCTCCAGAATGGAATACTGCTGCCATATCTGGGCAGGAGCTGCTAAAAACAGCCTATCCTGCCTTGACAGAGTACAAAATAGACTTTGTGGCTTAGTGGGGGATGCCCTTTTCTCTACCCTGCAACCTCTCTCTCACAGAAGAGACGTTGCGAGCCTATCCTTGTTTTATCGTTATTTCCATGGCAGGTGCTCGTCTGAATTCCAATCTCTGGTCCCTCCTCGCCAATCTTTCACAAAAAACACCCGTCTAGCTGAATCTACTGTGAAAAATTTCCCCCACTCTTTATCTGTGCCTAGATCAAAACGTGGATTCCATGAACAAAGCTTCTTTCTTAGAACTGCACGCCTGTGGAACTCTGTTCCGTATGCCTGCTTCCCACCTGACTACAACTTGGATGTGTTCAAGTCCAACGTTAACAAATTCCTAATGAACCGCCCCCTTAAGTAAACACTTCATCAAATCTCCACACTAACGTAATGTAGTTGCAATAACCCTTATCCCTGAGTGGCTTCCGGGCCTTGATAAGTGGTGATCACTGTGTAAAAAAAAAAAAAAGAAAAAAAACTTTTTGGAGTATCAGTATTGTAATCAACAAAATTTGAGTCATATTTCCAATTCCAGAAATGATTCTTTTGATTTTTTGCCATTATTTAAGATGTAATTTTTCATTGCTAGTATTAGTGATAAAATTATAAATATTTATTATTTTTATACTACCAGTAACACTAAAATCTATACATCATAACAACGAATTTAGGTAAAAATGGCACAGATAAAATGGCACAAAATAGATAATTAGAAAAAATTGGCACAAATGAAAAATATAAATGAAAATCTTGTAATGAGTTTATCAGATCCCTATTTTCAGTCAGTTATGAAAAAAAAAACCCCCAAAGAATCTAATCAGGTAACGTATGCTCCCCTCTCAAATGTACTTATACTTTTGTGAAAAAATATGCACGCATTTTACAGGATTTTAACATGATATAATAAAAAAAAGCAAAAGAAAAAAAACAATTATTTAGTTAAATGTTTGAAAAGTGGAAAAGAATTTTAAATCTGTAATTGTATTCAAATCAAGAATTCGAAACAAAATTAATAATTGTAGCAGAATTGGTGAAAATATGGGAATCATGCCATCACTAGTTCAAATCAAAACAGTTTTTTTTTTTTACATAGGCATCACTACTTATCAAGACCCAGAGGCAACTTGAGGATAAGGATTAAAGAGTGTACAGTAGTCAATTGGACAATATAGTAATTCTTAGTAATGGAAATTTGGTAAATTTGTTAACTTAAGTGGAATGGCTCATGAAGAACTTGTTTACGTTGAACTTGAAGGCAACCATATTGTAGTCAGCCGGAAAGCAGGCAAAGGGAAGACTGTTCCACAGGCGTGCAGTTCTAAAGAAAGAAACTTTGTTCATGGAATCTACGTTTAGGTTTAGGCATGGATAAAGAGTGGGGGGAATTATTGATAGTTTTTCAGCTAGACGAGTGTTTCTTGTGAAAGTTTGGCAAGGGGGGACCATAGATTGGAGCTCAGTCGAGCACTTGCCATGAAAATAACGATAAAGCAGAGACAAACTTGCAACATATCTTCTGTGAGAAATAGGTTGCAGGGAAGAGAAAAGGACATCTCCTACGAGGCTACGAAGTCTATTTTGAACTCTATCAAGGCAGGATAAGTCCTTTCTAGCAGTTCCTGTCCAGATGTGGCAACAATACTCCATCCTTGGACGTACCTGGCTCTTATATAGATAGAGAATTGCATCAGCAGTGAGATATCTAAACAGTTCAAGAGTTTTTATTTTATGCCTAACGCACCAATTAGCTACTCGTAGCATGTGCATTTTGTTTGAGTATCTGCATTGTCATTTTGTGTTATGGGCTGATAACATCTCAAATGCAGTCCCGATCCAGTTAATATTCGTGAATCTGTGTAAAACATTGATGTAAAAATTTGGAGCAAAAGTACTGGAAACTGACTTCTCATCAAATTAACTGAAACTCAGTTGATGATCTATTTTGGAGTATGAGCGGCACAAACCAGCACTCTCCAAGTGCTCTTTGTTTACTAATGTAATTTGCCCCCCCCCCCAATTTTTGAATAAGATGTGAAGTGTTCATAATATCAGATGAAGAGATTTGCCTTTCAATGGAAATCTGCCAGTTTTATAAATCCGAAAATATCCCAACGCAAACTTGAAATGTTAGCCTGATTATTCTGTGTTCTCATATTTCTGTTAACTTCTACAAATAATGTTTATCTGTTATAGACTCGGAAAGTAGTGGGTGGATTTCAGCAAGATGTTGCATTCAAATAAGCTATGACAGGTTAATACTGAAGCTCATGGATAAGATCATAAGAAAGGATCTCTAATGGAAAAGTTTTGTAAAATAAGAGTAAAAGTTATCCCTTAAAAAAAAAAAAAAAAAAAAAAAAAAATGGTCGAACCAGGTGAGATCAGAATCCACCTTTTGTATTCATGCTGATGTCGTGTCGTTATTTATTCCAAACTTTATAACTCCTGAAAGACAATTTTATCATTTCATTCTAGATGGGATGGGGCATTCTACCAGATGCTAGACATTCAGCCATTATCTCATATATTCCACCCAAAAGATCGTTTTAAAATTCTGACTGTCTCTTTAAATGCAAATGTTTGTATCTCTCATGCACTTGGTTCATCGGGTATATTTGTAGGTACTTTTTGAAATACTTTTTCATGAGTTGAGTTCCTCCTATAATTACTGAAATGCTAGAAATCTTCCTAAAATTCTAGTTTCTTTTAAGACCTTGGTATTTTGTTATCTTTTCCCCTCTCAGCTCTTTGTAACCCAGCACTAACTTCTACTAAAGTTGCTTCTTCTCCTCCTTATCCCATATCACTATGTCAGGTTTAATAGCTCTGTTTTCTAGATGCATAGCTGTAGGAATTGCACATAGTCATACTTTATGCTGTACGACTTACTTCCAACTGTTGTTTCTTGTTCCCAGGAATTGCTGCTGCATTCGATGTTTAACTTTTTACAGATTGTCCAGTAGGGATATTAACACACTCCATTCTGTCACACTGTATAGTAGTTGTCCTCCAGCAGAACCTTGCAGCTGGATGTCACAGAAACTTTCCTGCCAACAAATTTCAAATTAAAAAAAAAAGGGGGGAAAGTCCTTGAGAAAAGCACATATTATTAAAGTATCAGGGAAAAAAATTTTAACTGATTTTATTCATTTAATAAAAAAAGTTTTATAACACTATTTGTTCTAAATTCTTTAAATTATTTTATGAAATAATGTTTTCAAAAGTGTAACCAGTCTCTTTTACTTAAGACTGTTAAGTAAAGCTACAGTTGACAGCAACTTATATGGGAATCAATTTCATACTGTTTACATGCATTTTCTCTCTTTCTTTCTTATGTTAAACAACTTTGTTAATTTGTAATCCTATCTTTTTTTTTCTCTCTTTACTTTTGCATATTTGAAGAAGGTAATGACTATATAAAAAAAATCATGAAATGAATGAAGCTTTTCACACATGAATTGATTTGAGTCATGTTTATAATGTGTGTGTGTGTGTGTGTGTGTGTGTGTGTTTCCTTTCACTATAGGAAAGCAAAGCTACAACAGCTGCCTACAATTTCCCTGAATTTCTATCTGTACCTAGAACTAAACGTAAATTCCATGAACAAAGTTTCTTTCCTATAATTACCCTTTGCCCAGGTAGTATCAGTTCTGTAATTCGTCCTTGGTCAATGTAAAGGAAACCCTTCATACTGAGACAATTACTATTTATTTGGATACTGCCAGAGGGCCTCCTTTTTTTTTGGGGGGGGAGCTGATTTTCCACAACATACAAAATGACCTTGTCTAATTTGCTTTCGTGGTGAAACAAATAAATAAAACCGCAGAAAGCGGGAAGCTTAACTGGCCTCTGGCCAGACTTAAAAGCAACATTCATTTCTGCGCGTGCGTGACGACTCATATGATTCTTAAGTTAATTACTAACCCATTGATTTCACTATCCATTATGGTGTAATGGTTAGCAAGGAAGACTAAATTACCCTATGTTTTCGAGTTTGATCCCACCTCTCTATCTTTCTTTTTTTTTTATTTTTATATTTCGTCTTTGTGCCAATATCCTCCACCCAGGCAAAAGTTAATTACTAACTCCTTTAATTCACTATCCTCTTTTTTCACATTCTTTTTCTCCTTCGCGGTATGGGTTTGAGCCTGTATGCCTGCCGACTACCACTATTTTTTTTTTTTTTTTTGCTCAATACACACTGCCAAATACCCGGGCAACGCCGGACACCCCCGCTAGTTATGCATAAACATAAATTAAAATATGAATCATTTGTTTCTCACAGTATTTTTTGGTTTTTGTTTTCATAGAAAATTGGCATTACATTTTCTTTCTTTAATGTTATTTTTCCTTGATATCATTTTTAAAATTGATTTTTTTTTTTTTTTTTATATCTTATTTTTTGTTTTTTCAGGTGGGCACACGAAGGTATATGTCTCCAGAAATTTTGGAAGGGGCTATAACCTTCACTCGGGATGCATTTATACGCATTGATATGTATGCGTGTGGATTAGTTTTGTGGGAATTGATGTCTCGTTGTTCTGCTGTAGATGGTAAGTACTATCTTCTTGGTTTAACCGCATTTAAAAACTAATTTATACGTCTTCTAATCAATTATTAAAAGATTACATTTATATGGATGGCAGTCCAACGAACTTGTACACAAATGTGACAGAAATAGACAGCTGAATACTCATTTTCAATGCAATTTGTTTTTTAATTTATTTATTGCAAACTATTATCCTCATCTTTCTTAGATGTTGTTTCATCACGTTTTGGTCAACTAATTCCTCTGGCCTTCGTCAGGTGGTAACCGCGCCAAGATAGGAACTCCGACTCTCCTAACTGCATTCTCAGCAATTACTACCATCCATAGTTGTTTTCGTCTCACCATGATCTGGCCAAGTAAGCCTCTGGCTGGCTTTGGGTAGGATTGAAACCGCTATCTTCAGACAATTCTCACCTGGAACCGTAGAGATTCAATGTCTCTATCCACTGCGCCATGGGCTCCGAAGGGCGATCAAGGTTGGAGTTTTTGGTCTTATGGTTGGGTCCGTACCGAATGGTATATATATTTTTTTTAATTGGAACTCATTATTGCGATGAGTTTTATTTATTTATTTATTATTATTGTGCATATGGTGGCCATAGTTGCCACAAACTAAAGCAATGAAAAAAAGAGGGAAAGATTCTGATAAGCTGGTTCAAACAAATAGGATTTTTGATAAGCCAAGTTACAATCACAACAGGCTATAATATGACAACTTTCTTGCATTTTGGCTAGGGATGAAGTGTAGTATCAGAATAGATACTACACTTCATCTATTTTGTCCTTGGTTAGTGACAGAGAAATCTTTCTAGACTAGAAGACAACTTTAATTTTTCTACCAATCCAGAGTACCTTTTTTAAGAGAGCTGAATTTTCCCTACATTAAAACTGACCTTGCATTTAACTTTACTCTTGCTAAGTAAATAAGCATTTATCACAAATCATGGTTTGTAACATCATCTGACTAAATTCTATGTGTTTGTTGAACTGGCATGAGTTTTAAAAGTTCTGGCTGTTTCTTAAATTGAATTTCATCTGGATATTAACACGAGAGAGAAACTGTATGTGAAGTACACATTTGGATGTATGCGTGTGTGAGTCTGTTACCTGCTGTGTGTGCGTCTGCTCATTTCCTGTAACACAAATCAGCTTCGTTAAAAAATGGAATAAGACAAGTAATGGTTTTTCTTATTATTGAAATGATGATCATTCATTATCGGAAAGCCATGCAAGTTTTGTTGGGGTGTCTGAGATCAGTTTGCTTAATGTGATGGATAAATTCACTTTTTTTTTTCTAGTACTTGGTCGTTATCCGTTAGATGTGATATCCTGTGAAATGTTTTATTATACATGGACTAGCCTGTCAGTGTCCAGGCATGCTGTGGGAACGTAGATTAACTCATAAAATTACATTTTGCTCATTAAAATTAAGTTTTCAGCATTTAAAAAAAAACGTCATTTAACCCTATCACTAATCCTAAGTCTTGGTGGTAAGTACTCTTATTCTTTCTTTTTTTTCGTTTGGATGGTCTCTTTCTTTCTCTCTCTCTCTCTCTCTCTCTCTCTCTCTCTCTCTAATTGGTAAATAAAACAAAATGGAGAGAAAAAAAAGAATTATTTTCTGTTGTGTCGTGACTAATCAGTTTCATATATAAATTGAATGTATTTTTGCAGGTCTTTCTAGACGAAAAATTGTCAGTTTATATAGCGAACATTTGAAGATTCACAAACATTGAGACAACAGGCACCAAATATTTTAGTTTGTTTGAATCTGTATGGGCATTTTCGATAAGCACGCACTGTGCAACTTACAGTTGACTTGAATCTGTTTTTCTCAACTTCCGCCTTTTTTCAATGAAACAATTCTGGTCTGACAATCTACTGAGTTGGAATGTGTGTTCAGTTTTCCTCATCATCTAGTCATGGTCGTGTCACAAAATCTTCACGCTATCCTCCATCACACTTGCTATGTCTTCATGGTTCCATTATAAGTTCTTTGCTAGTTGCTTGATATAGGTACTGTGCAGTCACTCCAAGAGCTACTTGAGAATATAACTTAATGAGCAGGAAATGAATGTGAGCCGAAAGATGAGGAACACTATGGGAGTATTGATCTTGATCATTAGTATGAGAACTGCGTTTGGTTACTTTGGAGATGAAATAGTTTGTCGGCAGTTGTGTTCTTTGTTATTTAAGGTATGTTGAGTTACATTTGCCATAAAGTAAACAATAACCTCAAGTTGTCTGGCATACAGGCTGGGAATGAAAGTGTGGTATTTATATACAGTTTGTTGCCTTTTTAATTTTTTTTTTTTAATTAAGTGGTATTTACTTTTCAAAAGGAATGTTTTTGTTGCAAAAAAGGGAAGGGTGTAAAGGTGAATCATCATCATCATTACTATCATCACCACCACCACCACCACCACCACCATCTAGTCCTGGGAGTATCAGATTCTCCTGACTCTCATTTCATCTTGCTCTATCCTCCATCACACCTGGATATAGGTGCATTGTGAATCCTCTGCTTGGCGTAGGTTCTGTGAGGTCTCCCCATTACAACTACATCCCTGTTTTGGCCTGATGCTACCAAATCAGGCTGTCTGAAGATATTGGCCTCCTGAGACGAAACGCACCTAACATCGATACTTTTTGTTTTTCTACTTCCTTTTTCAAAACTTAATCATGTTCAGCAAAACCAAAACCAAAAACAACAACCCACCTTTTCCCCCTTTTCCTTCTTCCCCTTTCTCTTTCTATCTCCCCCACTTCCTGACTGGTTTTCTAACTTAAAATGTACCAAACATTAATACTGTAACTCATTTTCCTCTCCCATTGCAAAACTCATTCATGTTCTGCATGGCAGGGGGGGGGAACGATACAAAAAGCTTGAAGAATAAAAAACTTTCTACAAAATAACTGGATACAACATCAAATACTATTTCCCAAATAACTGGATTCAGCATTAAATAACCCGAAAAGGGTTGATGTGCCGTAAAAGAAAATAACGAAACCTATTTTGGCACCCACAAAAGAACATTGCTGACAATATCATTGTTATTCTTCCACTAGTGACCAGCAAATATTTTTAATTTTTTTTTTACTAATATTTATTTTATTTGTTTACTCTGTTCAAATTTGCATTGATTGTTCAAGATTCTAAATTTAAAAAAACAAAAAAAAAAAAAAACAAATTGCTAATGTGAAATATGTTAAGCTTTTTGAATAATTCTGATCTCTTGTGTCTGTTTTTAGGACCTATTGACGAGTATCAGTTGCCATTTGTAGAAGAGATTGGTCAACATCCAACATTAGAAGAAATGCAGCAAATTGTTGTGGTCAAAAAGATACGTCCTGTAATAAAAGATGGCTGGCATAAAAATGCTGTAAGTATTTTTTTACTTTTATATATATATATATATATATATATATATATATATATATATATATATATATATATAATCATTTGTAAACAATTCAAATGTTGCAAGTATATTTAAATCACATTCATCTCATTTTATTTGATATATGTTAAGTCTTACACGTGTTTCGTTGAATGGTATAGGTAAACCAAACAACTCATCAGAAACCCACATAAATCCCAATTTTTATTTTTGAAAAGGACCAAAGGTAAAAAAGAATACAGAATTCTTTTAAAGTCATAAGAATAAAAATTTAAAAAAAAACTTACTAATTGAAGATTATAAATCGTTCCAGGAAAAAAAGACACAAAACCATAGATTCCATGAGGGAAAAAATTGTTGCATATACACCATTAACATTTTAATATTATGTATATAGATGACTTACTTTTATGCATGTAATAATTATTAATTAATAATTAATAAATAATATTTAAATATAATAAAAAAAGTAAATATGTCCTAAAATGTGAGCGAAGAAAAATGCAAACAAAGGGCAAATAACTCCTTTCTTATAATAAAAACGCTCAGGGAGCGAAAAAAAAGAAAGAAATGTAATCGCTAATAAATAAATAAATAAAAATTCAACAATCTTATATATTAATTAATTAATTAATTATATATCAATGATGAGTGTTTCCAGGTTTTCATAGTTTAGCATATGAGAGATATAATTACATTTCAAATTGAAAAAGAAAAAAAAAAAGCTGAAGAAAGTAGAAGACTTGAAAATCTAAGAGACCACTATAAAGTCTAAAATAACAATTCACTAACTAGCACAAAAGATGAAAAAAAAATAAAATAAATAAAATAGAGCAGCAAAAATCAACGCTATCAGAAGTATTCTAGCTGAACAAATTTTAAATAAAAAGTTAAGTGTGTAGTGTGAACTAAACTTGCATTTTTCTAAAAATGTAATTTAGATTTTTTTTTTTAAATATTTTATTTAAAATCTTTCTTTAAGTTATTTTATAGTTTCAACATAAATCATCATATTAAAAAAATCTTAATTTTTATTTTGTTTGTATAAATGTACAGCACAATCACGTTGACACACCAGTTCTTGCCAGATCACCAAAGTTAAGCAACGTTGATCCTGGTCAACACCAGATGTGTGACCATTTTGGGAAGGCAAGGCACTGTATGTACCTCCTGGGAAAGTTGGGCGTGGGGCCAGCACCCTCACCCTGAAAAAAAAAAGAACTCCTTGCTGCAAAAGCATCTACAAAGTTGTGGATGACTATGGCTCTCCTGGGGCTCAAGGCTATTGATGGATTATATAATTGTAATATATTTTCGGCATAACTAGTCTAGGAGAGAGAAAAATTCTGTTACAGTGATCGGGGAAGGATATCACTCTATCAGCCTCCTTGAAAAACTCCCATGGAAAGCAACGTAATTTATTGGAGTGATCTAAAGTGTGTGACAGCAAAATCCTACACATGACAAAAATGTAAACAAAATACCAGAATGTGATGAGGAGCATAGTGAAGTCCTGAATCGCTGACAAACACCCCTACATCTTCCAGCAGTACTCCGCTCCTGTATAAGGCCAAGACAAACTAGGCGTGGTTGCTCAGCAATGTTCCCCATCACTGATTGCTAAACTTGTGGTCACCTTTCTCACCCTACTGCAACCACCTTGACTATTTCTTCTGGGGAGCATGATCAATGCTAAGACCAATAAGCACGTCCACAACACAGTTGACTTTCTTGAAGCTACTGTTGTGTAGATGTTTGTCTGCTATAAACAAGGACAAAGCCACCAAAGTGTGTCACTGTTTTTGTACACCTTAAGATGATCGTCTCTGGCAGCAATAATTACATTGAAAAATAATATAGTATGTAAATAAACTGTTCTCTACATATACAACTTTTGTTTTTATAACCTATTTTATCTTTTTGTCAAGTGTTCAGTTTTGCTTTAGCACCTTATACTTGCAAACCTTCACGTATAAAAAGGTCATCAAAAGAGGAGAAAGAACTGTATGTGTATGGGGTGGCTTTATCTCCCTGTTTAATGAATAATATCTACATGCATAATATAAATTCTTTTGCCAAATCATAAGAATATGCACAACCCGGAATGACAAAATATATTTACTCAACAAAATGTTTTTGATAAAGCTGATATTTTTCTAGAATACACAAAATATTAGGGTTTTTTTTTTTTTTTCTACAGAAAAACCAATAGCCTGCAACACTCCAGAGTTGCCAGATTTGGCCCTTTTAAAACCAAATTTTGCAAATTTGGACTATTTTTTTTTAACAGATTGACCTTCAAAAATTGTAATTGTTCTTTTTCAAAAGTTAACTTGATTTTTTTTTTTTTTTTTTTTTTCTTTTATAAAAATATTTACATGATGATTAGTGGCATAATAATGATGTTGCTTAATAACAAGCTTTGACTGCATCTAATTACCGAAAGTGTAACTAACTAAAGAAACAAGCAGAATATTATATAGATTAGATTTTTTTTTTTTTTTTTAAATAAAATAAATTAGTTGTACATAATCATTACACAAATAATAATAATAATATTGTACCTGTAATTATAATCAGCTTGATGAGCTCGTAAGAGCACCACTCAGTCCACTGAATAGTCATTTTAAGTGTTGACAAACAATTCCTTTACTCCAGTGAGGTCCACTTAAGTCACTCAAATACAGACCACATGGTATCAACTCCTAATCACATTATTCTGTATGTAATCTCATATTTAAAGATTTCAGTACATACTACACCGACTTGCTGACATAGTTTTGGGTTGACTTTCAAGGTCTTTTTTATAATTTGCATAGAATATCACAGACAACTTTAAGCATTCAGACTAGTTCAGGCATTTATTCCTTCACATTTTAACAGTCGCCTTCGCACCTTTTTTTTTAACCCAGCTCTGAACATGATGATTAGTTGATTCTTTTGTGCCGGGTCTTTGTCTGCGAAATCTTCTTGGTCCTTCTTAATTGATCCATTTCACACATAACTTTTCGCAATCACTGTGCTCTGCTGCTTTTCCAAGTAAAGTTTTTAAAGACTAATTTTATCAAGATCGTTTGGAAAAGTTAGTCATCAGCATTATCATTGAACTATGCGAGAGATTTTAAACTGTACTGGTTAGATAATAGAGGACAGACAAGATAGTGCTGCATCCAATAGTCATCTCCTCCATATTCACAGACAGTTTGGTTAGTTTTTAAGACCCCGTTTGGCCATAGCAGCTTTTGATTGTCCCATTTCTGTTCTATGGTGGTTGAGTGTTTTCTTAGGCGATGATATTAAATCAATTTTATTTTAACATTTTGGAGGCAGCAAATAGACTTTTTATCAGGGGTTTTTCCTCGCCACTAAAGTAAACAGATTATGTTGCTCATCCTGTGAAGTTTCAGAACGTCCATCTTCCTAGGCATTGGCGCTTTGCTTTAAGAAGAGGTTTGTTTATGGCTAATCGCCTACCGGAGAATGCTGATAGGGTTGCTCAGGTATTCTTTGCAAATTAGTGCTTTTCCTCTAGAAGAGAGATAAATATCAACAGCAAACAAATTTACTTCCTAGCTTGGTGGAGATGAATAAAAAAAATTTAAATGATTTAAAGTAGGATAGACATTTGCTAATAATGGTGACAAAGGATGACTGATAAACCCATTTTCCCACATTTTTCTCACAAAGTTCAATGGCCTTGTGCCTAAGTTGTTAAAATGTAATTTTTTTAATATTTTGTGCAAATAAGTATTTGAAAGTGTAGTATCTCTCCTGTCGTTGGTCAGAATGAGAGATCTTTCTCAATTGATTTTTGTCCCATCAATAATGCCCCCTTTTGGGGAGCTGAATATCTTCAACATTAAAAACAGACCCTGTGTTTAGCTTTGCCTTCATGTGAATGAAAGTAACTAGGAACAAGAAAAAAAAAAATAAATAAATAAATATATATATATATATATATATATATATATATATATATATATTTGGTTGTTTTACGGCACATCAACTCTTTTCAGGTTATTTAATGCCGAATCCAATGATTTAAGAAAATTTTTTAATACAATATATTGTTTTTTTGTTTTTTTTTTTCAAGTCAGTTCCTATTTAACCCATAGTTAGGACCCTAACAGGTACTACCACTCCAAGTCAGTCGACCTGAAGTAATAACCCTGTTTAAATATTATAAAAACAAACAATCTTCAAATTATTAAAAAAATATTGTGTAAAAACGAAAACAATTATAAAAATGAACGGTCCGGCGGTGCCCGGGTGTTTGAAAAATCCAAAAAAAGTTCGAGGGGGGGGGGGCTTGAACTCTGATCATTGAGGCGGAAGCGCCAAAAGAAGAAAAAAAAAACGCGATGAATTAACCCAAGTGTGAATTAGGTCAAATATCAATTCCGCAGTGAAGTTTGTTTTGGTTTAATTTCAGTAATCACGCATCACACTCGAATTCTAAATGGATTTTTTTGTTTTCTCGAATTCTAAATGAATGTATTTGTTTTAATTTTAATTTAAGTGTAGTACAAGTGAAATCACAATATCGTTGCGTTGTTATAATAAATATTAAAGAATGAATTCTTTGTGTAAAAATAAATGTTGAGTTGAAAGCACTAATAAATAAAGGTCATAGTTAGATTTCATAATGAGAGTCTGTAAAGCCGGAAGTAAGAAGCGGTTAGTCGCGTAGGTTGCGTCTTACACTAACTAAAAAAAAGCAAAAAGAAAATAATAATAATAATCGCCTTTTCTTTTCTTTATTATATTTTTATTTTATTATGGGAAAAACAAAAAGCATAAATCAGGGGAAAAAGATAAAAAAAAAAAAAGAAATGGCATAAATAACCTTGCACGATTCCAAACCGGTGTTTCCTTGTACTGTTCCTTGTGAACGCATCTGCTGCGGTGTAAATGGGGAGCGGGGAAAGGAGGAATCTAATAGAGAGAAAAGATGTAGTAGAGAAAAGAGAGAAAAGATGACCGATTTTGGCAGTGGACTCTCACAGGAAAAAATATAAGAATGTACCATTGTCGAGGAACTGTAGAGGTAATAGGCCTATAGCACATCTCAGATAATGTTCTACAGTTTGTACGCATGTAATGTCATGATTTTTAATTCTATTAAGGGCAAAGTCGGAGGGAAAAAAATGAGTTCATTTTATTTATGTAGATAGAAGATAGAAAGAAGAAGATAGAATAGATAGAAGAAGATATAGATAGATAGATAGAAAGAAAGAAAAGAAGATAGATAGAAAGAAAGAAAAGAAGATAGATAGAAAGAAAAGAAGATAGATAGAAAGAAAAGAAGATAGATAGAAAGAAAAGAAGATAGAAAGAAAGAAAAGAAGATAGATAGAAAAGAAGATAGATAGAAAAGAAGATAGATAGAAAAGAAGATAGATAGAAAGAAAGAAAAGAAGATAGATAGAAAGAAAGAAAAGAAGATAGATAAAAAGAAAGAAAAGAAGATAGATAGAAAGAAAGAAAAGAAGATAGATAGAAAGAAAGAAAAGAAGATAGATAGAAAGAAAGAAAAGAAGATAGATAGAAAGAAAAGAAGATAGATAGATAGAAAGAAAAGATAGATAGAAAGAAAAGTAGATAGATAGAAAGAAAGAAAAGAAGATAGATAGAAAGAAAGAAAAGATAGATAGAAAAGATAGATAGAAAGAAAGAAAGAAAAGATAGATAGAAAGAAAGAAAGAAAAGATAGATAGAAAGAAAGAAAGAAAAGATAGAAAGAAAGAAAAGATAGATAGAAAGAAAGAAGATAGATAGAAAGAAAGAAGATAGATAGATAGAAAGAAAGAAGATAGATAGAAAGAAAGAAGATAGATAGATAGAAAGAAAGAAGATAGATAGATAGAAAGAAAGATAGATAGATAGAAAGAAAGAAAAGAAGATAGAAAGAAAGAAAAGAAGATAGATAGATAGAAAGAAAAGAAGATAGATAGATAGATAGAGAAGAAAAGAGAAGATTATGTACAAAAAGGAAAAAAGAAGAAAGAAGTAGAGATGTGTTCACTCCCCCCCCCCATATTTCAATTTACAAAATCTAAACAAAATATATTAGAATTGAGCAAAATTTCAACATGTAATAAAACTGAGGAATTTTTAAAAAATTTGTAAATATTTTTGTGTAAAAATTAACATGTTCTTTTTTTTTTTTTACTTACCTAGAATTGATAAATAAAAGATAGAAATGAATTCAATATTTTTTTATGTTTTGTAATTAAATAATGTTACTCATCAATAATCTATAAAATACTCTGTTGAATTACAAAGAAGAAAAAAAAAACGTTCTAAAAGAATAATTAATTTCTAAGATTTAAATTCAATAATTCCAAACAATCAGTTTTAATCATAGAATTTAGAGTAAGGTTTTACAATTAAAAAAAAAAAAAAATTTTAATATAAGAAAAAAAATGACTGTAAAATATCAGAATCAACATCAATAAATGTATTGTAAAAAATATGATTTGATTGACACTAGTGTCTTGGGTTTTTAATGGCTATTTAAGCCTCAAGATATGAAAGCACAAAAGGGATAAGCTATTTATATGTTAGCTATAAAATTATAACTTAACAGCTGTTTGAACTCACATATTTATTGTATAAGCAAAAATATTAGCTCAGAGAACAAATAAATACGTAAATATTTTAAAATAAAATTTTTTATATTTTTTAATAAATATAATATTTGTAAATATCAAAATCTAAAGAAACGAACAATAGCAAAAGGATGTTACTTCCATTATTCATTTTTAGCGATTTTAATAATCTGTTAAATTTACCCACAATTTAATTTATACACAAAATCGTGACATCACCGATTTTATACAAAGAAATTTATTAGATATTAAATTTGTTAACTGAGAAAAAAAAATTCTGATATTTATTGGTTATGCAATGTGTGTGTGTTTCAGAGGCAGCGAACTTTAAATTGACAACTCTGTTTTTTATAGATTTGGCTATTATCTGTTATTTTCAGTTCAGCTTGATTTGGCAATTCACGATGAGGCTGACAACCGAACAGCATTTGCAAATTGCAAGTGATATGATGAATTTACCGAGATAAACATTTGATGAATGAATAATTTCACGAAATGAACCTGTTAACTGGCCACCTTATTCATGCGATTTAACCCTATTAGATTATTTTCTTTGGAGATATGTGAAGTCCCATGTCTATGCTGATAAACCAGATGCAATAAACCACTACTTAGAAGACAAAATTCGACACATTGTTACTGAAATACAACCTAATTTACTGTCTAGATTTGTGAGAATTGGATTTTTCACCGTATATGCACAAGTTTAGGATGCCATATGCCCAACAAAATTGTATTTAAATTATAAATGCGAAAAATTAATATTTGGACCAAACCACATGTTATACTCAAAGATTTTTGGGTGTTTATGTAGAAAAGATACCATACTATTTATTTATTTTTTAATAGTATTTTCAAGTTAAATTCCAGTTTGATGGTATCTTTTGTTGATTAAATTGTTAGGTGAAAATAAAGAATAGTTACAAAACACTCTCTCCTCCCTGTGTTAAAATAATTCTAAATAGTAACAATATTATTTCAGCACGATACCTTCCTGGCATAAGTACTGATTTTTTGATCGAATATCCTTCCACTATATTTTTAACAGTATTCTGAAAACTGAGACACAAGTGTTGCCCATACGTATTGGTTGTGACTGTATTATAAAAGCTTCCGCTTGTAAGAACAAGGGAGATAATTCATTGGACATTAAGGAATTGTCTCCCTTAGCGTAAATAAAGTCGGGTATATCTTTGTTAGGGAGACAAAAATGACTACTGGTAATGTCACTAAATTTAGTATTGAGTTGAGTGTGAGAAAAAGAAAATCTCTGTAGGCATAAAAAAAATGTTTTTATGTTAAATATTATTACATGAGGAGCCATTTTGAGTTAATATTTATAGTAAGCATCTAAACTCGAGAAATGCACAATTTAAATATGTAAACATTAACTAAAACTAACCAACATGACTGTTTTTAGCTGCTCCATTTCGGAGCAAAAGCCTTCACCTTGTTGATTAGATGACTGAATTGGGAGACAGTCAAATTGTAAGCAGCTTCATTTCTTGTGCAGAATTCACCTTATATATATAAAAATCTGTTTGATGTAATAGAATGAAAATGACATTTAAAAAGAAAAATCACATAAATTGATCAAGTAGTTTTATTTTTGATTAAGGAAATAAAAAATCTATGATTAAACAAAATGGACTGTCTCACATAGCCGTCTTGAAAAAACAAGGACAGATAACTCTGCAAGAATTCAAATTTGTAAGATCATCCTTGTAATACTTACGATTTCCCATTAATTGATTAAAATTGTTTAAAAATGATTTTCTTTAGAAAAATAAAACTACTAGATCAATTTACATGTTTTTTGAAATATGATATTTTCGTTCTGTTACAGGTACGTACATTATAAAGATTTATGTATATATGTGTATGTGTGTGTATCCAAATAATGAGATGAATTGGATCACAGATTAATGAATCTTGTGGTTTCAAGTCTAATAAAATTCTTTTCGGAGGTAATATTTTTACATAAGACAATCCCAGCCAAATAAAATTGCTCAATATACTAGATAGAACAAATTAAAAAGGACAGTTTTCATATTTAAATTTCATGCATTTACTTTTTTCTTTGACGTTAATGCCTGAGCTATGAAGACATGTTTGTTGCAAGGTTAAAAATTAAAACATGAACCAATAGCTATTACGTTATGCATGCATATTCATAATGCCATCGTTCAACCTTCACCTGCCAAATTCCATCTTTTTCATTTTCATGCTTTTGCACCGATTTTCCCCAACTAAAACCTAAGTATAAAGTTTTGCATCGGTTCAAATACCATATTTATTAATTTTCATGTCTGTAGACCAAAAACTGACTGAGGAGTTTGGTAGAAAACATTTTTTAAACAAATATATGTCTGCATACATAAATATATATAGAAAGAGGTTTGTGCTCGCTATAATTTTTTTACGCAAATATTACACAAGTATAAATCATGTAGAATATCTGCATGAATATAATTACACATAATAGTTAACTAAGGATGATTATCCCGTAAGAAAACCGAAAAAAACAAATAGGGAATTAATTAAAATGAATGTTTAAAAAAATATGCAAATTGGCTAGATCTGTTGCAAAGGAACGCAATTCCATCACCCATATATAACAAAGTTGTATTTTCTTTTTAAATAAATAGAAAAAAGGTTTTTAATATGAATATCAATACACAAAAAAAAAAAAAATTTATAGGAGTATAGATTTTTAAATATAGGGAAATTTCTGGATAATCACCACAGTTTTTTATTGGGGGAGTGAGATCTTATCTATCATCTAATATCTTAACAATATTTTATTTTAACCAACTGTTACGATTTTTCAGCTCTTATATCATCATTCTACCCAGACAACACTGAGTAGCCCTGCAAGTTATAAATGATAATAATAATCATAATCAGTCCCCAGGAACATAGAAAAAAAGACTAGAAGAAATTGGAATCAAAGGGAGAACTGAGACTATACAACAGACAGTAAATCTAAAAACCCTTGAATGCGAAATGAGCTACAAACATGAACCAGCCGCATAGAAAGTGCCACAGAAGTAAAACAATAAAATAGAGGGACACCAGATAGATCCAACAAAACTGAAACCACAAAATTGTAAGTTAAGTAGACCCTTCCAAAAAAAAAAAAAAAAAAAAAAATGAAAATTGTAGTGGCCGCTGACTGCCACTACACCAAAGAGTCAAGAAGGGTGAAGGAGGTTGGAAAGACAGGAGAGAGGGCAAACCTCTACTGGATGAGTGCGAAAAGGACTGGGACCTTAGGGAGGCATATTGTCACCTAAATCCCGGTGAAGACCAATGGTCATTGCCAGTGAGATGTCAATGGCAAGTGGCTGTTTCAATGCTGCAAATTCATTTGCAAAGGTTATCAAAAGGAGTAGAGAGTACAGGAAATCTGTTGTCATCCTAACTCCAGGGAGCACCACTGGTTGTTGTCAGTGAGTAATCTCTGATGATGATCTGTTTGAGAACTCCTAGTGAGTACAAATAATAATTGGTCTTTATTTATTTTTCGTTCTTTTTCAGAATATGGATCTATTGTGCACGACGATGGAAGAATGCTGGGATCCAGAAGCAGATGCGCGATTATCAGCCAAGTGTGTTGAAGAACGCTTTATTCATATGATTTCAACCAATATCATATCTACCTCAGAAGCATCAACCCCAAGTATTGTTATCATGTCGACTGGCCAAGAGATTCCGTCAAAAGAAACTAACATCTGCTGAGGCATCGACGTGGTGTTTCAACATTTGATTAGTCGCCGATTCTGACACTCGTGGGAAATTTTGTTTCAGCAAAGAATTTAGCTGCTTACCAATTCCCACAACCTCAAACAAGACTTTAATCATCCAAATCACTAATAATCATCCATTTTTACACTTGCCTCCATCATTGTCATTCTCAGTTAAATTGACACTGATTTCTGATAACCTCAGTCAAGTGATCAGTGCTATGCCACTACTACTATTACTACTACTAAATGTACGATTTCTACAGTTAATATGAGCAGTGTTGAAACTGCTTTGTTTCAATTACAGTTTCTTTTATTTCCTGACACACACATGCATACATTCATATAATAATTTCTTCTGTCTTTTTTTAATGGCCAATCTTTTACTCCCAGACGAATCCCCAATCTTCTTCCCAGTCCCGATTCCTTGAGAAATGACCATTAACATATCTTGAAAGCTTTTCACAGCTTCTTTAAGAAAAGCTGGGAACAAAACAACAAGAAAGAAAACAAGATTTACTTTTCGTTGTCATCAAACTTAAGTGTTCTTCTTTCATGCAGTTCAATTTTGAAAACATTCTGGATTTTTTTTCTTTTTTTCTTTTTTTTTTTTTTTTACGGCAGTCAAACTCATGTAAAAATGGTTTTATTTTAATTTTAAAACATCTTGTAGACCATTCATAAACAATTATTTAACAGAAATGGCTCTTGGCAGACCTTAATTTAT
Source organism: Euprymna scolopes (assembly GCF_053919585.1). Classification (NCBI taxonomy): domain Eukaryota; kingdom Metazoa; phylum Mollusca; class Cephalopoda; order Sepiida; family Sepiolidae; genus Euprymna; species Euprymna scolopes. The sequence goes on along the minus strand of NC_136490.1, from coordinate 116,439,583 downwards.
TATATAAATCCCAAAAGACTCGTTTTTAGATAAGTTCCAAGGGAGATAACCATGCAAGTGGATTTTTTAGCCAAATGCTATGCTTATATAATTTAACAAAAATGAATCCTTTGAGTCAATCTGCATACTTAGTGACAAGCATCTTATTTCAAAATTAGGTTCATGTCCAGAATTCCCCTATATGAAAAAACAAAATTAAAAGAAAAATCTGTATGATGTACATACCCGTGACAAAACAAAGATATCATATTCCAAAAATTATGTAAATTGATCAAATACTTTTCTCTTAATGAAGAAAATCACTTTTAAGCGATTAATGTGAATTCGTAGGCATTAAAGCATAACTCTACTAGGTATGAATTATTATTGAGTTATCGCCTTGTGTTCTTTTTTTTTCTCTCTCCAGAATTGCGAGCGAGACAGTCACTCTTCAGATACTCATAAAATTTAATTTTATCAGTTAAAAATAAAACTATCTCATCAATTTGTGTTTTTTGGAATATGATAGTTTCATTTCATCACAAATACGTACAATGTACAGATTTTTATTTATTTTATTTTTTTTAATATAGGGGAAAATCTGAACAAGAATCCCAAATCATTATAAAGACACGTGGATGCATCTACAAATGCTACATCAAACTAAAGAGTGACTGACCATCTGACCAATGGACAGTCTCTTAAACAGATGCTACATTAAATTCTGTTACTTATTACGAGCACCTTTTAACTATTCCTAAGCTATAGTAGATGAGATCTGTTGTCTAAAAAAATTTACTTGCATATCTTTTGGATTCCATTTCATATATTTAAATTATTCTGTTGGATTGTATTTGTATTAAGTTAACTTTTATTTTTAGTTTTTATATTAGTTTTCTTTTCTGTTTTTCTTTTTTGTTTTTTGCTTTTCTTTTGTTGTTTTTTTTCTTTATTTCTTTTTTCACAAATTCAAAATAATTAGAAATAGGATGGCACTTTAAAAAAAAAAATATCTTTTAGGTGAATATTTAAAATTTTTTTAGAAAGCTAAAACAATACTTTTTTTTTTTTTTTCCTTTAAATGGATATTAAGCTTTTGGCTCGAATTAGTCCTTTTCAAGCGATTTCTTCTTGTTTATCATTTTTTTTTCTTGGAGATCTAAAAAATCTCTCTTGGTGGTAGTTCGACGGGATGTTTACTGGACAGATTTAAAGTCTTCAAGTGCAAGCATGCAGCTCATGTGACAATGTTATAAGAAATAGGATAGCAGTTTTTTGATATATTGTTAAGTGAATAAGAAAAATTATTTTCAGTCATAAAATTATTTAAAACATTTTAGGACTTGTATAAATCAGTTTCGAATGACTATCATAGCAAGTTACAACAACAGCCGAAAGGTGACCTTATAAATTAAACTTTAGTTTTTTTGTTTTAAATTAAAAAAACATTTATTTTTTTTAATTGCATTTTCACCGCAAACAAGGCACGGTACCACTTTGATGTAGGGGACTACTAACTTTTCAGGGATACTATGTAGGGAGTTGAGCAGTAAGATGTCTGTTTACATTACACTTGAACTTTTGCATGTCAGTACAGTTGAGGAAGCAGGAACCTGGAAGGGAATTCCAAAGTCTAGCAGTCTTAGGGAAGAAACTATTAGGGTAGAAGAGTGAGGGAGAGAGATAGAGAAAGTATAAGAGTAGAAGAGTGAGGGAGAGAGATAGAGAAAGTAGAAGAGTAGAAGAGTGAGGGAGAGAGATAGAGAAAGTAGAAGAGTGAGGGAGAGAGATAGAGAAAGTAGAAGAGTGAGGGAGAGAGATAGAGAAAGTAGAAGAGTGAGGGAGAGAGATAGAGAAAGTAGAAGAGTGAGGGAGAGAGATAGAGAAAGTAGAAGAGTGAGGGAGAGAGATAGAGAAAGTATAAGAGTAGAAGAGTGAGGGAGAGAGATAGAGAAAGTATAAGAGTAGAAAAGTGAGGGAGAGAGATAGAGAAAGTATAAGAGTAGAAGAGTGAGGGAGAGAGATAGAGAAAGTATAAGTTGCTAACGTTATGTTGTAAAATTAGTCTAATGCACATGAAGGCCTGGTCATCTGATTCTAGTTTAGATTTCCTAATCATGGGGAAGGTGTTACGAATATAAACTCCAAGTCTGTGCATGTGTCTGACTGAGTTCATATGACTAAATGAAAGATAACCAGACATGTTAAAGTGGTTAGAGGGGATGGAGGAGTGCAAGTTAGTTTCACTTAGTGCTAAGATATCCACTGAGTTTGCTAGGAGATTCTACCTCGTCTAAGTTAGTTCTAAGTCCACAGATATGTAAATGCAAGCCTCAAGGGAGGAGGCGAAGCATTGTTCTAATTTGTGCCTGGTTTGATTGTTATTTTGGATTGAGCTGTCATTCTTGTAGTTTAAGTTTAAAGTGAGGCATGCTAGGCAAAGTGCATGTGCATTGCCACCATTATGCTACACAAGTAGACCATCAGCCAATTCTTCGTCCAAAGGAATGTAGCCTCGGGAATGCCCACCGGAGATGAGTGCAGGGTCCCTTTCCATGTGCTACATGGCACTACAATTATCCCAATATTATACAACTGATGGTAAAGCAGGACTAAGGAGGCCTCCCTCCCCCGTTTGGCACGAAGACATATGAGGTCAGTGGCACAGTTTAACATTAGAGTTACCTTCTCCTAGATGGATGACCTGACGAGATCTACAGATCCATCAGCACCGAGAGGGTTAGCCCCACACTTGGTTTCAAGGCCAGGTATTTCTACATCCCTGCATGGGTAGTTGGTATTAAATGGGTTAATATCAAAGGATTAAGTGAGTTAGTATCAAAGATAGTTTGCTATGAAGTAACACTCCTCAAAATAAGATTTAGATTGGAAGATGTGGTTATTCACATGTTATGAATGGAAAGGCTTGGGGGTATGTCTGAGTAAGAGGTGTAGATTTGAGGTTAGTATCTACTAGAGTTGGTTGTTTGGTTTATTGGCTTATCAACAGCTGCATGGTCATTTAAGGCCAAATAAGTTTGTTTGTTTTTATTATTGGGGTTTGTCTTAGTAAGGTAGGTGTTCTTTATTTATTTCAGTATGTCGAGGTGAGATTGTAGGAAGGTTAGTAAAAGATTTGTGTTGAAAATTTTTTTTTTTTTAAGGTAGATTTATATTTTGGAGAAGAGATTTACCTCTTTCAAGTAATTTAGAATTGTTTTTTTCATTTATATTTTTAAAGAGATCTTTAATGTTGTTAGTGCTGTGGGGTTTGTGGCGTAGGGGAGCTAGGTCAATACAGTTAGTTAGAAAATGTTTAACAGTGTAGCTTTCTTGGCAAGGTAGGCATTCAGATGGATTTTCTCCTTTTAATAGGAATGAGTGGGTAATATTTGTGTGCCCTGTTCTTAATCTTGTAATGATCACCTCTTTCCGGTTTAGTTTAGATTTGGGACTCCATTCTCCAAGTGTACGTTTGCTTTCTTGTAGCTTGTTTTTTGTATAAGTATTCCATTGTTGTTGCTATTTTGTTTTGATGTATAGGTTTATGGTTGGTTTAAAGTCTGTGTAGAGGATTTTTATGTTGGATATTTCCAGGTTTAGTGACTCTTTAGCAGCTAGGTCAGCTTTTGTGTTTCCTAGGATGCCAGTATGGCTTGGGATCCAGCATCGGATGATTTGTTTTTGAATATGAAGAAAATCAAGTTTGTTTAATAGATTAGTTATTAGCAGATTGCGAGTGTTCTTTTCTTTTAATGAAGTTAGAACTGATAAAGAGTCCGAAAATATTATAAACTTGTTTGCTTGATCGGCATTTATAATATTAAGGGCCAGGTTTATTGCTAAGGCTTCAGCACTAAAGATGGAAGACCTATCAGGTAGGCGTTTTTGGATTTTTCTTTGCCGATAAATAGCAGAGCTTCCGACTTTTTCTTTGGTTTTAGCTCCGTCAGTATAAATGCGTTCATAATCTGGATAGTCATGAAGGATGTCATGTATTTTTCCATAAAGATGTGTTGGATTTGGGGTGTTTTGAGAGATTTAATAGTATAGTAGTATGTTTTCGATGTTCAGGTGGGTTTACAGAGGTTTTGGAAAGCCAGGGTGGATGTTTGAGTGTAGAAGCTTTGTGGATTTGCGAGATGCTAATTTTGGCTTTGTCTTATTTCTTTCATGCGAAGACCATAAGGCTTGATTGCTTTTTGTTTTTGTTTTTGGAATAGGGTTTGGTGTCTGGGGTGAGAGACACAAGTTTTGTATAGTATTGTAGGGCTAATTTTGTCCGTCTCATTTCAAGTGTAGGTTCATTCGTTTCTGCATAGAGACTCTTGACTGGTGTAGTGGTAAATGCTCCAAGTGCAAGTCTGAGTCCTTGGTGGTGAATTGTATTCAGTTCTCTGATGTAGGATTTTCTTGTTGCACTGTAGATAAAGTAGCCATAGTCCAACTTTGATCTTATCAGTGTTTGATAGAGTTTTAGAATTGTTTTGCGATCAGCTCTCCAGTTTGTATGAGCTATGGTTCTCATAAGTTGCATCCTTTGGTTGCATTTTTTTCTTAAGTATTTTATGTGGGGTATGAAGGTAAGTTTTTTGTCAAATGTGATTCCAAGATATTTGTATTGATTTATAACTTAGTTTATTGTTGTTAATTTTTAGCTGAGGGTCAGGATGCATTTTTCTATGTTGGCAGAAGTGGACACATTTTGTTTTTGTTTGAGAAAAGCTGAAGCCGTTTTTGGTAGCCCAGCTGCTAATTTTGTTGATGCATAGTTGTAGGTTTCGTTCAATAGTGTTCATATGTTTGGCCTTAAAACTTATGAAATCGTTAACATCGATGGCATATTTTATTCTGAAGTTTATGTAATTAGCTATATTGTTTATTTTCACATTAAAAAGTGTGACTGAAAGAATTGCACCTTGGGAAACTCTCAGTTCTTGTTTTTGAGACTTTGATAAGATGTTTCCTAGTCTTACTTGGAAGGTTCTGTAACTCAGATAGTTTTTGATAAATGTTGACATTCTGCCTTTTAGACCTAGTTCATTCAGGTCTTTTAATATTCCATACTTCCAAGTGGTATCGAAAGCTTTTTCTATGTCAAAGAAAACTGTTACCACATGTTCTTTGAGGATGAAGGCTTCTCTAATATAGGTTTCCAAATTTATGATGTGGTCAATAGGGCTTCTGCCCTTTTGGAAATCTGCTTGGTGTTCAGAGATTAGGTGATTTCTTTCTAGATACCAGGTTAGTCTTCTATTGATCATTCGCTCGAGGGTTTTGCAGATGCAACTTGTAAGTGCGATGAGATGGTAGTTTATTGCATCTGAGGGGTCATTTGAAGGTTTAGGTATGGGAATTATAATGGCTTGTCTCCAAGTGTCAGAGAATTTTTCATTGATCCAGATATCAATGAAAATTTTGAAGAGGTATTCTTTTGATTTCATTGGCAATTCTTTTAGGAAGACATAGTGGATTTTATCAGGTCCGGCTGTTAAATTATGGGTGTTTTTGAGAGATTCTTCTAATTCGTACATAGTAAGGATTTGATTGTAGTATTCACTGTTGTTTTAGTGGAAGCGGATTTGTCGTTCTGCTTGTTTTTTGATGACTTGGAATTCTTTGTTCCTATTAGTTGGTGAGGAGTTTTTGGCAAAGTTTTCTGCTAAGATTTCAGCTCTTTTTTCTTTGTTAGTGATTTTGATATTGTTATGGATGAGATGTTTATTAGCTTGATTAGTGTATTTCCCAGTAATTTTGTTTATCATGTTCCATATTTTCTTAGGTTTGGAGTTTGAATTTAGTTGGCTGACATAAGTTTGCCATGTTGATTGTTTAGCTTGCTTAATGGTTCTGCGAGCTTTGGCTCTTTTTTTTTTTGTAATTTTCTAAATTTTCTTTAGTTGGTTGGCTGTTAAATTTTCTGAGTGCTGTTCGTCTGACTCTAAGCGCTTCTTTGCAATCTTTATTATACCAAGGCTTGTTGTATCTTGTTGATGGGGAGCTTTTAGGAATAGTTTTCTCAGCTATAATATTTAGAGTGTTGGTGAAGTGGATGATGTCATCTTCTTTTCTTGAATTAGCTTCTTGCACTAGGTCTTATGACTCCTTCCACTATTGTCTTCGTTTCTAAGTAAAATATATTTCATTTATGCCTTGTGACTAAGATTTCTTTTTCAGTTTTCCATCGTTCAGTTTTTTGAATAGGCAGGGTGCTCGCCTTGGCAGTTTATACATTTTTACTCACGACATTCTTGTTCGTTGTGACTTATTTCTTTAGAGCCACATTTAGCGCACGTGGGATGACCTCTGCAAGCATCTCTATGGTGACCAAATTTTTGACAGTTGAAACATCTCAAAGGATCTGGGATGTATATTGATACTGGTTCTATGGTGTAACCAATTTTAATTTTAGGTGGAATTTTTGGAGTGTTAAATGTAATAATATAAGTATGGGTTGGTATTTTTACTGAATTTTTCTTTATATAGATTCTTTTATAGTTAATGACTCCTTGTTTGCTCAGTTCGTTCTGGATTTTTTCTGGTGAAGCAAGTGATAGTTCCCGCCTTCGGATAATCCTTTGGATTGATTTAGTTTATTGTGTGGGGTGACTTTAGTGTTAATGTTATGCAATGTTTTCATATTTTCTAAGTTTAGGCTTTGATTTATTATCTCACTCTTAATTTTAAAGGTTATCATCTTTTTTTTTTTTTTTTTAAACTATTTTTTGGGTTTATTTTCCTAGTTAGCACTTTTTTGATGAGAAAAGGGGACAATTTCAACATCGGGGTTTCATTCAGTGGTTCTAATACATAGTAATTGGGGAAATCTGAATTTTCCTCACTTTCTGAGTCCGATAAGGAGTGTTTGGGTTTTTTTTTGTTGTTTTGACATAAATATGGATAAGAGTTTCATTGCCTGTGTTCCCCAACTACCTCGGAGCCGGATATTGGGACTTGTCAAGGAGGAAACCCATTCGCCTTGACAGAGTCAGGGCTACACAGGCAGTATACTCAGTCAAGTAAGAAATACCGAACATCTGTCATTACCCAAATCTAGAGTGTAAAAAGTCGGAATTGGGTTCTACACTTGATGATTGACCCTTGGCCAGCGCTTTCAAACGTCTACTTTGAGGATGAAGTTTTGTTAGTTTCTATGGTTTTGTGTGAGAGGATTTCTTTTACTAATTTTAAAATTCTCAGTTTAGTCCAAACCATTGATAGACATAAGGCTTGACCTGACCAGCCGATTGATCGGATCAGCCCCTCCGACCACCTGTCTAACTGAGGTAAGAGCTAAGAGGAGGCTCATGAACTCGTCCTCAAAGACCTTCAATCACCAGGATTCCATTCCAAAGTGTCACGGATCGCCAGCCACAGCCAACAGGTGGCCCCCATTGAGGGACTTTTACCCTCTGCAGAGGGGGGGGGGCAGTCGGTGTATTCTAATGCCCCACCGACAGGGCCTCTACTAGAGTTAAACAAGGATTAAATATTGTTTGTGGATTAAGAAATACATTGAAAAAAGTATAGTATAAGGAGTTAGTGTACTGCTCAAAATGAAACTTCAGATTTTAGTTTTCATGTAGAGACAATCACCAGTACTTCAGGTCATCTACTGGAAAGAAAATATAGTTTCTACTTAATGACTTTAGGTATAAGTTCAACTATGGCTAATAAGTACCCATCTTCTAGATGATAATCTATAGAGTATAAGTATATATTATAGATAATGCATGTCTAATATAGATAACTATAGATGTTTAGTATCGATTTTTAAATTTCTGCCTTCTAAGGTTAAAAACCAGAAGATAAACCCTCTCTCCTATGATACGTGTAAAGTGTGATTTATATGATTTTTATAGCAACTTGGGGAGAAGGGCAATTAGTTTTTGTCCAGTTGGAACAAAAGAAATGATTCTATTCTACAAGAATACTGTATTAATATACTTCAGAATATACAGGAATTAGGGTTAGATTCAGGATTATAAATATTTATGTTTATCATGCAAACCAGACACAGACAGTTATCTGGGAGGCAAAGTAACCAGCCGTTTTAAATTGATATTCAGAAAAGGAATGTTTCAATTATTCCGGTATCATACATAAGAAACCATACAGTTATAGCAAGGATAAGCATTCACAGTCAAGGAATGACAAGTTAAGAGCTTCAAAAGAGTGAGGAAATATCAATAAATGCCTTTCATGAATGACTACATGTTGCGTTCAGCATTATGAGCAGCTATGTTTCCACTTGTTTTCAACCTGTAGTCAGTACTTAAGCATCTCAGCAGGGGGTGGGGTGTCTTTTCGTGGATCTTGGAAAATTCATATATTTTATAAAGATGGAAAGTTTAATTTGAGTACATTATGCTTCAACTTTACAATAAAAGCCTAAACAATTCAAGTGAACATGAATAGCATGCAATCAAGCAATAGCTATAGAATTCAGATAGTACCTATTTACTATGCCTCCCCACGGGATAGAGTTAGACACCAGGGTCGTTTTTTAACGTGGAGAAAAGGTACAAAAATAAAAATTGTCTCAGTCGTGAAGGATTTCTCCTCCACCGAAAGAGAACAAGAAATAGAAGCGCAGCATCTGAAGAACAGATGGTATTTATTTGCTCCCCCACTGAGCAAATTAGGCACAAGGCCGTTTTTAATGTGAGGTAAAAACCAGCTCCCCTAAAAGGGGTCACTCTGGTTACCAAAAATAATAATTGTCCCAATATAGAGGGTTTCCCCTCCATTGACTGGTACAAATTATCTTAAGTGCAGTATCTGCCGGAACAGGTACTACACTTTGATCTCGTCCCGAAGGCCAAGAAAAATATAAAATATAGAATTCAGATAGTAAGTATCATACTTAAAGTTCTTCTAGGTCCTAAAGTTTTAAGAAATATAAGCCCATCTTTACAATAAAATATGATTATGTAATTATGTAATATATATATATTGTAGTGGAGTCGGGAAGGGCGAAAGTAGGACCACGATGACTTGGTGAGAATAAGAACATTTATATCAAGTAAGGGTTAGTGGTACAGAAAAGGTTAGTAAGTCCGAGGGGAGTCATCTCTGTACGACATCCGCGATAGCTCTCATTAGGCGGTCTAGACTTGCTGGTTATATGCCTAATGGGCTAGTCCATCTTAATGGTTATAAGGGTATGTATGTTCCCACAACACCGCCACCCCTTCCACACTTTTTTGTTCAGAGGGGAAAAAACGTTAATATTTCTTCCTTTTTGGATCAATGAGAAGGGGTTCAGTAACCTTTCTCTTCCTTGTCGATCGGTGCTGTTCTAGGTTTGGTTGGGGAGGCTCGATATCGAATATATCATATAACCTATCGCTAGCTTCTTCCTTGACTTGAAGTGTATCTTTGCCATCGTCACAACGACGTCTAATTTGATTTAGGTGTATCTTGTAGGGCCTAGAACGATGTAGGTTGTGTTTCCAATTCTTTTGTCAATTGTTCCCTGTTCCCAAAACGATGTATTGTTTCTGTATGCTTTAAAGAAAACTTTTTCTCCTGGATTATACTTTTTTGTGGAACGGTAGTGGTCCTACCCGAATTTGCTTGTTTTGGCAGTAGTTTTTTGAATACTGGTTGTATTTTTCGTGCAAATATGGTCTCTGCAGGAGACGTTGCTTCAGGGGTATCCGCGTTTGGTGTGATCCTGTAAACCTGTAAGAACTGTTGTAAGGCCTTTTCTGAAGGTGTTTCCGAAGCTTTTTTCAATGCTCTTTTCAAAGTGTCTACGAAACGTTCTGCCTGTCCATTTGATCTTGAATGATACATAGGTATAGTGATGCGTTTTATTTGAAAACTGTCGCAGAATTCTTTAAAATCAGTTGTATATTGTCACACAAGGAGAAAATGTCCGCTATCTGTCGGTTTTTCCATGATCTTCTGTTTTGTGGAGCAAATGAATTCGTCTTCTTGGGCTTCGCATTTTATTTCATGTAGGGTAACTGGTAGTTCTTTAATCACGTTAAACATAAGATTCTTGATCTCGCTGTCATTTTTTTAAAGAAGCAATCACAGTGTCTTCTAGTGATTGGCTTTGAGTTGGAATTAGCCTTGACAATCTGTCAGCATGACCAATTTTTTTGTGAGCGGAGGTATTCTAACTTAAAGTTATAGTTAAGTAAGATCGTACCCCATCTCAGCAATCTGTTTGCTGTATACACATGTAGTCCTTTCTTCCGAAGATAGTTAGGAGCGGTTTATGGTCAGTTTGCAAATTGAAAAATCTTCCATTCAAATAACGATGGTACTTTTTTACTGTGAATGTTATTGCGAGGTCTTCCTTCTCGATCTGCGAGTAATGTTTTTCCGAAGGTAATAATGTGCGTGACGCATTTGCCAATGGTTTCTTGCTTCCATCCGGCATTCTGTGTAATATGCAAGCGCCTATGCAATGAGAGCTAATTCTGGATTTTAATGTGTAAGAGATAGGTCAGACGCCAGTGCAGTTTTTATTTTTTTGAAACCTCCTGGCATTCAGATGTCCATTCCCAAGTACCGTCTTTCTTCAAAAGTTTGTTAAGTGGGGCCTGAAGATTATGCATGTTGGGAATAAATGACTAGTAATAGTTGGCCAGTCCTAGAAAGCTTTGTAGTTCGGTGACGTTCCCGGGAGTTGGCATGTTCTTTATTGCAGTTGTCTTGTCAGGATGCGGTCTCTTTCCCTCTTTGTCAATTATGTATCCTAGGTATTTAATTTCTTCTAGGAAAAATTTGCACTTTCTTTCCTTAACTTTGAAACCGAAATCCTGTATCCATGAAAATACTTTTTGTATGTGCTTTCTATGTTGTTCCTTGGATTTGCTGATGATAATTATATTGTCCAAGTATGCAGTTGCGAAATCGAGTCCGTCTAGTATAGTATCAATTATTTCATGAAAAATCGCCAGATCAACCTTGACTCCAAGTGCTAGTCTCTCAAATTTGTATAAACCCATGCAAAGTAGCTTTGAGCCATTTTCCTCAACCGGAATCTGAAGGTAAGCCTCATTGAGATCATCCTTAAAGAAGATCTCACCTCTGTTCAGTTTCGCGAAAATCTCCTTCGGACTAGGCAATGGGTAATGGTAGTCTTTCAAGATGGCGTTTAGCCCAGTCGAAAAATAAGCGCAAACGCAGATTGCTTTCAATTTCTTTTGGATGTACATGGCAGGAGCTGCCCATTGGCTGAATTCCACTTTTGATAAGATGCTGGTCTTGACTAGTCTGTCAAGTTCCTCATTTATTTTCTCTAGCGAAGCGAATGGTACGTTCCTTTTTCCCCCTAAAAACTGGTTCTGCATTGGGTTTCAGTTCAAATTTGGCTGTTGCTTTCCTACATTTACCCAGGCCCGCTGAAAAAATTTCAGGAAAAAGCTTTTTTAGATTCACTTTAAGTTCTTGTTTTTCTGTAGAAAACGATTCTACTTTTTGGCAAAAAGTGTTGATCGGTACATCCCACAGATTAAATTCCTGAAACCAGTCGGTCCCAAATAAATTTTCTGTGTTCTTGAGCACAAATAATTTAAGTTTTTTCGTTGTACCATTAAAAGTTACATTTGTAGTTAGTTCTCCTTCAAAATTTATTTTTTCTCCAGTTACCGTTTTTGCTGACTTGCCAGTTTTATGCATAGTCGACCTATTTAAATTTCTCCACATCTGTAAATTTATTATCTTTTAAGGGAATTTGTAACTTAAACGGAAGTCACAGCAAGGGAAAACCTTTATAATTTATGGACTAGTATACTCTTCAGTAGCTGTAGCAGAAGTGCAAAAATTATAGATTAATTTTGTATAAACTTATTTTCTCGTTGACACGTGTTCCTTTTGTCTCAGATATGCCAATAGTTCAGAAATGAGGATAGATTTTTGTGTTACTGTAGAGGAAAAAAAATAGTACAATATACTATATAACACCATGCAATATACAGCATGAAGTATACAATACAATATAAATATACGATATAACACATGCAATGTAAAATATACAATATAATACATACACTATAAAATATACAAGTCGACTTGTGTTCAACAAAGTTATGGTTTTAAAATAAAAGTTGTTCCGGGTTCCTGTTTTCAGTAATACATATTGTTGTGTGAGCAGTATTTTTTCTCACTCCGCTGGCGAGCAAAAGTTTATCCAACAACGAAAAGAGTCTTTATTTTAAAAGTGCTTTAAAAGAAATTGACAGGTGAAAGAAAGAAAAAAAGGTGTCATTTCCTTTCAGTGTGTGTGCGTGCCGTTGCAAAAAAAAGGAAGAAGAAAGAAAAATTTTTTTTTTTTTTTTTTTTTTTAAATCATTAAAAACAAAAAAAATTGCTTCCCAGTGTGTAAAAAGAATATTTGCCTTTTTATCACAACTGTTTCTTTTTCTTTTCTTCTCGGTACAGTTCAAAAAAACAACTAGTCGGTCAACGATAACCACTTTGTCATAAAACAAGAATCCATTTCCCAAAATTTCAGTAACAGAAGAAAAAAAAATCTTCCAACATAAAGTCCATGTGTAATTTGTATAAACAATTGAGTTGACCCGTTCTATGGCAAATTAAAACAAGATTACTGTTTTCTTTCTTTCTTTTTTAGCAAGCATGAGAAAAGAAATTCTACTTACAATTTCTTTGAGTAGATAAATTTAAGTGTTGCAGACTTTTTTTTTTTTTACACTGCCATTTTCTGTCGTTGAACTTTTGTGGTTTTGCGTTGTGACTTAGAAAGTTTGCAATTGACCAGTTCGTACGTTTGAAAGTTGAAGTTTCTTTTTGTTTTTAATTTTTTTTTTTTTACATCCTTGTCGCCATTGTAGTGGAGTCGGGTAGGGTGAAAGTAGGAACACGATGACTTAGTGAGAATAAGAACATTTATATCAAGCAAGGGTTAGTGGTACAGAAAAGGTTAGTAAGTCTATGGGGTCGTCTCTGTACGACATCCAGGATAGCTCTCATAGAGCGGTCTAGACTTGCTGGTTATATGTCTAATGAACAAGTCCATCTTAGCAGTTATAAGGGTGTGTATGTCCCCACAACATATGTATATATATATATATATCAGTTTTCATTTTTATTAAAGGACTCGCTAGTAAGACCAGCAGTTTGTCGCCTGACAATGTCTTTTTAGGTCAAAATGATAGAATTATTGTAGTGATTAATTTTTGTTTACCTAAAATGAATAAAATAATTATGTATATAAAACAAATTTGATAAGATTATAAATTAAAATAGTTGGTGTTTTCCTAGTTATCCTTACATCCTCAATGCTGGTGTTGTGTCAAAAACTTTATATGTATAATCCCATATATATGTATAGCTTGCATTGTACCTTATAATCACTGGGAAGCAAGTTCCAAATAATTGGCCTCGTTACGGGATAAAGATCTTTGATTTTATAAAGCTCAGCTTTGTTGTCAAATGTCATTAAAGAGATATCGTCCTTAGCTGCAAACTGAATAAATGACTTTTGTTTACAAGGGTTGGCATAGATTATGTGGTTAAATTTTCCAAAGTGTACTAGTGCAATTGACTATAACTACCCTTCTATGGAACTTTAACATAGTTTGCCAAGCTCATGATCCCCGATGTCGCCAGTAAGCATTACACCATATGCATTTCTTAAGAATGGTTTACATAAGACAATAAATTGTTATAAATTTTAGTATATTTCCTGGATAATCTTGTTAATTAATTGCTTGTGGGTGGAAAATCAAAACATTGAAAAGCACAGCAAAAAAAAAAAAGAAAAGAAGAAACATTTTTTCAAATAGAAAATTTTCAGTTATATATATTGACCAGTAAAGTGGTTTTTATTTACAATATGGAGTGTACGCTTGGATGATTTTTCTTTTCTTTTATATATATATATATATATATATATATATATATTATCCTATATATATATATGCATAAGATGACGAAAAATTCTCAGGACTTTTAGCTACAAAAAAAAAAAAAGAAAAAATGAAGAAAAAAAATGAATGTCATATTACAATTTTAAATTGCAGTCTATTTTGTCAGTGTATATTTATTTTTAATTTTTTCTGTTTTTTTCACATTTCTTTTTTTTTTTTTTTTTGCTGACACTTATTGACTATCTGTATTTGATACTGACACAAGTTTTTTGACAGGTGTAAAATAATTATTATAATCTGTTTGATAGAATTTTTGCCGTGTATTTAAAAAAAAAAAAAATTATTTTAGAAACTAATTCCTGCCATGGCTTTCTTTCTTTTTCTTCCCTCTCCCTCCTTTCCCCACCTCTCTTTCTCTCTCTGAAACGGGTCTATTCGGTGATTATGCTAGCATGCATACACAAATAGACTAGGCGTTTCACACTTAAAAAATAAATTTATAAAAAAAACACAATCAAACAAAAAAAAAAATAGACCATGCGAAATATAAGAAAGACTGCAATTCAGGAAATTGTCCAGCTACTCTCTTAATAGTGGCTCATATATACTGAGATATATAATAATTGTCTATTATTCTATATTCAAATATGAGCATGAAACTTATTTTCTTTTGTTGGTTCTGGTCCCCAGTTTTCCCCATATTAAAAAAACAAAAATAAAGAAAAATCTATATGATGTATGTATCCATGACAAAACAAAAATATCATATTCCAAAAACCATATAAATTGATCAAGTAGTTTTATTTTTATAAAGAAAATTGCTTTTAAGTAATTAATGTGAATTTGTATGTATTACAACATGAATCTAGTATAAATTATTGCTGAGTGATCTTTACATTGTTTTTTTTTTTTTTTTCAAAATGGCAGGCGAGACAGTCACTTCTTGGATACTCATAGAATTTGATTTCTTTATTTAACAATAAAACTTTTTGATCAATTTACATGATTTTTGGAATATGATATTTTCGTTTTGTCACACGTGTGTACATCATACAGATTTTTCTTTCTTTTTGCTTTTGATATAGGGAGAATTCTGGGTAAGAACCCCTTCTTTTTCTAACATTACATTTTCTTTAAATTCTAGTTCTGTGGCAACAACCCCTCAGGTTCCCTTGGCTTTGATCGCCTTATATGAACAATCTTGTTTTTGATTCATTTTAAGTCTTTCATGATATAAGAAAAGCTCATCTGGAAGTACTTAAAAAAAAAAAAAATTAATAAAAAAAAAAAAAATAGTAATGCACTAAATTAAATAATCTCTTAATTATTGTTATCTAGACATTTTTCTAAATACTTCATAATTTTATCCTCCCTCCCATCCCTGTTGTATTTATCTAAAACAAAAACATAGCATGATGTATATGTGCAATATAATCCGATTCTAGCTAAGTATGGTATTATAGTAGTATAAGGCAGACCATTGGTTTGATCATGCAATATAAATATATATTGCTTTTTGGGTTTTTTATTTTTTTTGCTAGAGGATAAGGAATTTTTATTAAAAGTCATCTGCCTGTCTCCATAATCCCAATTCCGAACATTGCGTCCACCTCAGTTTCAGTGGTGAAACTTTGTCTGGCATCTGTCGAAGTGGGGGCCTCCATCAACGGGCAGCAAACCCACTTGTGTGCACTCAATATTCCACACCGATAAATGCTACTTGAATTTATTCAGTTTTTTTATTTCGTCAATGGAAAACTGGAATAAGAATTTTATTTTAACCTCGTTTATTCTTTTTCTTTTTTTCTTTTGTTTCAATATTGTCTTATTTGCAATTTATTTTATTTTTTTTGTTAATTTCTGTAATGTTTCTTTTGTGTGGTTTTCTTCCTTTCTTTTTAATTTAAAAAAAAGAAGCCTCTCTTGTAATTAGAATTATCAACTGCGTTATTATTTTATTTAAAAAGCATAAAAAAACTTGTCAGATGGAAATAATCACTATTTTTTTTTCCTTTTTAAAAAATATCTGAATATCTTCGATTTTCTTTATTACTTAGTTTGAAACAAATCTTATTTTAGCTTATGACAAAGCTGTTTAATTTTCTCTCTCTCTCTTTTTTTATTTATTTTTTTTTTACATAGGCATCACCACTTATCAAGGCCAAGAGGCCACTCGAGGATAAAGGTTAACGAGTGTACAGTAGAAATTGGACAATATAGTAACCGTTAGTAATGGAGATTCGGTAAATTATATGGAACGGCTCGTCAAAAACTTGTTTACGTTAGACTTGAAGACTGTAGTCAGCTGGAAAGCAGAAAAACGGAAGACAATTCCATAGGCGTGCAGTTCTAAGAAAGAAGCTGTGCTCATGGAATCTACGTTTAGGTTTAGGCACAGATAAAGAGTGGGGGAAACTGGTGATAGTGTTTTCTGCTAGACATGAAAGTTTGGCGAGGGGGGGACCATAGAATGGAGCTCAGCCAAGCGCCTCCCATGAAAATAACGATACATCAGAGACAAACTCGCAACATCTCTTCTGTGAGAAAGAGGTTGCAGAGAAGAGAAAAGGACATCCCCCATAAGGCTACGAAGTCTATTTTGAATTCTATCAAGGCAGGATAAGTCCTTTCTAGCAGCTCCTGCCCAGATGTGGCAACAGTACTCCATCCTTGGACATACCTGACTCTTATATAGATAGAGAATTGCATCAGCAGTGAGATATCTACTTGATCGATAGAATGATCCCACTATTTTTCCAGCGGCCTTGGCAACGGATTTAATGTATGTGTTCCATTTAAGACCAGAAGTAAAGGTCAAGCCCAGAAGCTTGTCAAAACATGAGACCTCCCCAAGACGAGAGCCATTCATTTCAGTTGATGCCAGATGGGGATCAGTGTTGATGATGTAAAGATAAAAGCTTGGTTTTAGATGGTTTTAAAAGTAACAAGCCACCTCTTTCCCCATTGTACCACTTGCTCAAGATCAGAGGAGAGAGAATTAGAGAGAACTTGGTCATTTACTGTCTTAGATATGCTACCATAGATAGTAGTATCATCACCATAGATGTCTACGAATAATGTAAGGATGTGATTTGGAAGATCATTAATGTAGATCAGGAAGAGAGTTGAGCCCAGGATGGACCCCTGAGGGACTCCAGCATTAATACTAAGAGCTTCTGATTTCTGCCCATACACCACTACTCTTATGAACCTATCAGATAGAAATGTTTTAATAATTGAGAAGACATTTCCAGCTATACTGTAGCTGGAGATCTTGTGAAGTAAACCTTTATGCCATACTCTATCAAAGGCCTTTGATATGTCAAGAGCAATTTCCCTAGAAAGGTAGCCTCCGTCGAGAGATTCGCTAATCCTATGAAATATAACTGTAAGCACATCTACTGGAGATCTAGTAGAACGGAAACCATATTGCTTGTCACTAAGAAGGTTATTTTTGCTAAAATGGTCGATTACTTCTCTATTTAACACATATTCCAGCAACTTACTCATGAAGCACAGGAGACTTATTGGCCTGTACTGTGAGGGAGATGAGCGACCACCTGAATTCTTAAATACAGGGCATACTGATGAGATTTTGCATGGTGACGGGAAGTAATTCTCCTTAAGACAACGGTTAAACAGTTTTGTAAGGATGGGCGCAAGTTCTGGTTGAAGTCTTTTGAGTACTATAATTGGAATACTGTCAGGGCCGGTTGCTTCACTGGAATCAAGGTTTTTCTCTTTTTCTCTCTCATTTCCCCAATTTCTTTTGATGAACTTTATCCAAGTACCCATCCCTTTCATCTAAACATTGACTTAACTCAATCGAACAATTTTTTTTTTTTTCTTAATCAAATTTCTTTACTTGGAAAACTGCAAAAAAAAAAATATATATATATAGACATCCATGTATATTATGTCATTTTTCATAGTGTTTTTCTTTTTATTAGAGAGAGAAACGACTTCTCTTCAAATAACATCATCTCTTCCCAGTTGGCTCTCATCTCCCATTTCAATATAAAACTTTTGTAAATAGCAATCTAATTTCACTCAGCATATTTATTGGCTCATTGCGTACAAAACTGATTGTCAAAAGTTGCCTCACTTTTCGTAAAGAAAATAATAAAAAAATCTCATAATTAAACACAAAGTAATAGATAAAGTATTTCTTCCTGTGTAATTCATAGTGCTTAATACAACAACAACAACAAAAAACAAATAAAAAATGTCTCTGTGTTACCTAGTTCCCTCGTCTTCACCACCTCATTTCATACCAATAAGCAGTTTAATGCTAGATATTACAGTCGCTGCTGTTTTGTTGCATATGTGCATGGAGATTATTGGTTTGCCAGAAGAGGAGAAAGAATAAGGTTCGTCCTTTCCTTTTATTAAACAAACTTTTCTGGGTTTGTTTAATAAAAATTAAAAAAAAAAAAAAAAAGTTATAACCATTTTATAAAATGCTGTCTGATCAGTCCTATATTTTTATCATTTCTAATTGGAGACCTTGCTGCTCATGATAACTTTTAGTGCAGACTACACAGAGTGGCTTTTATTAAAGCAACATCTCTCATCACATATAATTTCAAGCATCAACGGTGGTCATTTTTGTTTATTGTTTCAGTATGGAGAAAGAAACGCAACTAAACAAATATGGAACTTTGTTCTATTACTTTAAAGGGGAGGTAATAAAACGAATTTAAACCTTGAGGAAAGATTTCTCTCCCTTCATCAAAATCGATTCATTTTTTTTTTTTTTTTTTTTTTTTCATGTGTGTGTGATTAAACTTTTGAAAATATATATGGCAAGATTGTTATGTAGATACAAGTTAAAAGAAATAAAAGCAACAAAAATGTAGCCAAATCTCATAACTTTATTTCATTCCAATAGGATGGGTTGAAATAAATTTACAATGAGATTTGCTTATGTTTTTGGTTTTTTTTTTTTCTTTTTCTTTTAACCTTTTATTATTATTTTATTATTGCTCTGCTGCTCATTGAGCTTTTTTCCTACAGAAATTGTTCTATACTTTATGGATTCAACATATATGATGTGTCTGTGTTGGTGTATGACAGAATGACTTTACTAACTATAGCAGAAAAAATGAATACAAAAATATTGGTTAAATATTCTGTTTCAATTACAAAACATATCAAATCAGTGTAAGCATGTTTT
Source organism: Euprymna scolopes (assembly GCF_053919585.1). NCBI lineage: Eukaryota > Metazoa > Mollusca > Cephalopoda > Sepiida > Sepiolidae > Euprymna > Euprymna scolopes. The sequence continues at coordinate 116,420,575 of NC_136490.1, read as the reverse complement.
TGTGTTCTAATTAGCATGGTTTGTGTTCGTTACCTTATTTCTGCATGCACAAATACATTCTGTTAGAAACTTCTTTTTTTTTTAAACCAGATTTATGCATACACACACACTTATCTGTTCAAATTTACTTATAAAAAATAAATATTTGTTAGGCATTCGGCTATTCTAAAAATACATTTTTACAAAAAAAATCAGCCCTATTTATAGCCATTCATCTGCTATCAAAAATAGCATGATATAAAAGACATTTTGAGATTCTGTATGTGTGCCTATACACACAATCTCCATTTTGAACAATTCAATCTCAGGACACGTATTGTGTTTCTATTTTCTTTTTTTTCTTTTTTTTTCTTCTTTTTTTAATTTTTGTGTTCACCAGTTAGTGTTTTTCTTTTATGTATATCATAGTAAATTAATGGTTTCATTCAAGGAGGGGGTATTTTCTTCTGAGAAATACTTGGGTTGCTGGTAGCTGGTGGAGCAAGTTTAAACTTTAAACGTGCAGTGAAACCAGCTGAGCGATCAACCTTGGAGCCTCTACAAGATGTATTTTACCGGTTAGAGGTAGGCATCCTGCAGAGATAACTGTTAGTTTATATATTTTTGTGAATCTGTGTGTATAAAATTAAAATTATATATATAAATATATATATATATATATATATATATATATATATATATATATATATATATAAAATTAAAATTATATATATATATATATATATATATATATATAAAGAGAGAGAGAGAAACTGTACCGGTGCCACTACTCTTACTAAAAAGAGGACATACTAATTTCATTTAATTTGTGTGAAACAGAAACCGGTCAACTATTATACTATTAGTGTTTGTTTTTTTTATTTATAACTAGCTTTTATTTTAAGATATATGTGTGTGTGTGTGTGTGTGTGTGCGTGCATAATTACTCCCCCCACTCTCACCTAATTATTTTATCGGCTATCAGATCAACCCTCTTTCATATATGGTATATTTTGTGGTTTATACATTTGGTGTATTCTTTTTATATATATATTGTTAAATGTAGATAGATTATAAATTTTCTAAAGACTGAGTGAAAAAGGCAGGATAGTTTGGGGGAGGGGGGGGGTGAAGAAAAAAAATCCCCTTACGGTTGTATGTCCCCTTTACCAGTATATTGGTATATCTTTATCAATATTGGATATCAATTTTCTAGAAAATTTATTTTTGTGATACAATTGCTGCTAGCAGTTTGGCTTTTTTTGTAGGATCTTTTCTTTTGCATAACTATTAAAAAAAAAAAAATCGCTTTTCTCATCAAATAATGCTGTCAGAATTTTTATTTTCTAACTCTGTACAAATACAGGATGATTTAATTTCTGCAGGTAAACCCTATCTCATGAAACAATAAAAATATGAATAACAATGCTTGACCTAAAGATGCAATTGGATTGCTTATTTTTAATTTTTTGAAATGAAGAAAAACAGAATGGCAGTATCGCTAAAAAATTTTTTTAATTAATTAAAAAGAAATATATATATATATATACACATTTTTTTTTTAATTAAAAAAATAAAGGGATAGTGTTTACTATAATCCTTAAAGAGAAATCTTAATAAAACAACAATTTAATTACTTTAAAATGTTCTACTGGCAAATGTTATGCCCAGTTATTTATCTTTCTTCTTGTGTGTTTTTAATTTTTTTTTTTTTTTTTTTTTTTTTTTTTTGTAAAAAAAAATGTTTGTCATGTTTCTTGCCACAATTTCTCAATGTTGGAGAAATGTCTTTTTTGAGCCTACATTTTTATGTTAATATTTAAAGTCAGTCACAAGAGCAGAGTAAATATCTTTAAAAATAGTGGTGGCTTCATCTTCCTATCCCCATTTATTTTTTTATTTTTTCCTTTTTTTATTTCTAATACTTTTATTCATTTTAAATTTCATTCTCTTCATTACAGATAGTTTTTATTAGGTTTTATAGAACCCCCCCCCCACCTCAACCTTTTCCATCTTAACCTTTCAAATTTTTTCTGTATTCATCATTAGTGTTATCTATTATAATCATTTTTATCTTATTCTGTGAAACATTACCATTTATGAGTTTTGTTTTATCTCCTATAACCAGTTCCTTAATAGATGCAGGTTCCTATCAAATCTCAGCCATTTGCTTTTTATACTCAGTGAAATAAACCTTGATTTTTGGTTCAATACCGTCCTTATAAATCTTTTGTCTCTGACCTTGTGTGAGGGACGAAATCAGTTGGTTGGATAAAATATGGAAAAGTAGTTATAAATGGTTGGAGAAAGAAATAAAATTTAAATGGAAATGTTTCATCTTTGGCAGGACATTTTTTAATGTTGAATATATATTTTCTATTCAAATATTAATTTTTTAACAGTGCAAAGTCCATTTTAAATAGCTCAATAGTGCAATACTAAAGTTATAAATACTCATAATTTTTTACTACTTTTTTCTTTACTGGAAACAAAAACTCATTATGTTCGTCAAAAAATTCCTTTATTGATTATAGAAGCAAACAATTATTTTCGCTTGTACTAATATATATAAAGTTCACTATATATGTTTTAATTTTTGCTCCTATAATCAATAAAGGAATTTTTGGATGGAGGTTTTTTTTTTTTTTCCTGTAAAGATAAAAGCAAATGGTATTTAAAAGAATTAATTTAGTATTTTCTTGTTGTATAACTTTTTTTTTTTTTTTTTTTTTTTACAAGTGGAATTAAAAATTTTTCTTTGGGAGTTTGTATCAAATTCATGAGTTATATTTTAAACTTATGAAATAACCATATGCAGACTTTTCTGTAAAGATTTGCCTTAGTTATTTATGTTTTTATGTCGTCTGTTGAATATGCAGAGCACTTTTTAATCTGTTAAGATAACTTAATTAATAAACATTTTATTCTTCAATATGTAGCATTCAGGATTTTTCAAGAATAAACATTTTATTTTTTAAATATTAATATAAAATTGTGCCTATGGTCAAATGATATCTGACACAATAAATCATCGGTTGCCATGGCATTGGTAATAATTATTACCTCTCATTCTGATCATGAATATCTTTCAATTTTAAGTGAATCTTTATAAAACAAAGCATCCATCATATGACCTGAAAAATATAACTTTTGGTAATGTGTTGTACTGTTCAACTGTCTTTGGCTAATTTTAAATGTCTTTTGCTATATGCTACGGATATTTCCTCATCGTCTTTTGTGTATTTCTTATATATATATATATATATATATATTTCTTAAACTACAAATAATTTACTGTTAGGAACATAGAAGTAATCTATATATCGATAAAGTTTGTTTTTATTCTCGCTCTGACATTGATATTAAAAGCTTACTTTTTCTATTTAAAAAGTAAAACAAACTTAATATACTCAGTCATGGATATGCGAGCGACTACATAAAAGTTGACTAATGTTCATATTCCTTTGAAAAATGAATGTTCATTAATTAATTATTCATTCTTATGTTTCTCATTAGATTGGTCTCATTTAACGATTGCACTTAATTATATTTATGCATAGTTTCTACATTCTGCATAATTGCATAGAATTTAGGATGAAAACGTTTTAGCACATGGAAATGTTTTTATCTTTCTCTGTCTCTCTCTCATGTATATAAACGTACCATTGTTGGTATATGTATGTGCGAAAAGTCTCTACCAAACTCCTCTCAGAGTATTTAATCTACAAACTTGACATTTAATCTGTAGAGTATTTAGACATGTGGCTCACTTTCAATTTGGCTTTTAGCCAGTAAAAATAGCTGCTAAGCAATCAAAATGGAAAAAAAATATGTTTGACCTTGGCAAGAGTACATTGACTAACTTCAGAGCATACATGCATATTTTCAGCTTGAAGTCGCTTAACTTTTAGCTTTTTTTTTTATCCATGCAGCAATAGCTCAGATGCTAATGATGGTAGCTGAAGTGTAAAATAACGACTAAGGCTCGAGCGCTGACCATTTTGGTTTTGTTTTGTTTGGTTTGGTTTCCAGATGATGGCCCCAAAATCTTCTTTTTTTTTTTTTTTTTTTTTTTTTTTTTTAACTTTCGAAATCATTACTTTATATATTGGGTCCAATATAATAATCAATTGAGAATTAGCTTTATAATACTAAATATGAAATCTGCATGAATTAAAATAAAATATATTTAAGCATATTTTACGACCGAGCAACCTTGGGCGACTTGCTAGTAAAGCAATCTATTCGTAAAAGATTATTCATAGTTTTATATAAGACTAGTTGCTCAGCTGTGTTTATTTTAAAGTCTTTGTTAAAAAAAAGTAAGTCTTAATTTTATGTCAGGCGTATGTTATGTATTAGTTGTATTCTGCAAATGGAAATTAGTTGTTTCATAAAATCATAACAAAAAAAAAAACGTTCATTTATACCAGTAAACAGGACTTTAAATTAAGCTATTCACTCAAATACGTAGCTTAATTCCATATATAACTATCTAAGCTCATTGTTAGTTTGTATTATTTGCCTTATTCAGAGTATTGTTCTCACAATGTTTCATTTGATGCAACCTCCGACCTTCTTCAGGTGTATCTTGTCGAACTCCGGAATCTTTCTATTAAACTCTGGAATCTGCACAAAATTTTGATCAGAACCAGGAGGTAGTATGCTCTTGTGCCATCAGCCATGACTGGGTAGAATGGGTGTGAAGTGATTCACAATTGTATTTTGAGTGTCACCAGCACCGAGGATTGAACCTACAATCTCCAGAAGAATATAACTTACAACTGAATTTTACCAAGTACTTTATCCACTTACAGACAGTCCTAGTATGACTTTTGGGAGCCGTAAACGTATCTTTGTTTTTTAGAAGTACAATTTTACAGCTTACTATAGATTACTAATATCTATCTGTCTATTGTTGTCGTTGTCATAATTGGCAGAACTTGGATACGAGTATCCAATTTGCTCATTAGCACTTTCTACAATGTAAAACCAGTCCTATTTGTGCATGGAAGAGGTGACTGCAGCTGCCACAGGGGATAGTAGGAGGGTTGACCTCCAGCTTTTGCTTGGGCTCTTGTTGTCTCTTCATTTTTTCTTCTGGTGTTTTCGAAGATTTTGACGTTTTCATATATTTTTCTTCTCCAGTTTTCCCTGTTGGCTGCATTGACTTCCCAGTTGTTTGTGTCAATTTTAGTTGCTGTTAGAGTAGATTTCAGATGATGTTTAAAGCGGCGTTTTAGTGCCCAAAGGGATCTGGTTCCAGTGGCAAATTTTGAATAAAGCACTTGCTTAGGTAGACAGTTGTCAGGCATCCGGGCTAGATGTTCAACCCAGCATAGATAGTGTCTTATTATTGTGGCTTCTATGCTTTCCATCCCTGAGTGGAAGAGAACCTAGTTGTTCATGACACACACTTTTGTATTTGATTTACATAAGTATTGATATGTTGCTACATATTAATGAGCATGTAGCTAGAGACCTCTTCAGGCGATATTGCTATACAAAAATAATATTGCCTGAAGAGGTCTCTAGTAAATGGCTGACCGAAACCTGAATGTGTACTGACATATAAATGCTTATATAAAACAAATAAAATGTATATTTTGCCTTGCTTCGGTATTGAGCACCTTTGCATTAACCTCATTACAACTTCATTGGTTGCTTCACCTCTGGAAAATATTAACCTGGAATTATATATATGAATAAAAATAAAATAAAAATACAAGCAATGGTTGACATTATGTTATTTAAGAAGGAAAACCGAGAATTAATAAAATAGTAACTCACATTTATGGATTCTGCCCAGAATGGGAAGGACTTTAGGATTTTTCCTTTTTCACTCGCATATGGTGTGTAATCGTTTTTCTTCTTTATTTTTCCTACGAAATCCTGATGATGTTCCCTGAAATAGGGCCGAAACGTTGATTACTATTTTATTAATTCTTGGTTTTCCTTCTCAAATAACATATATTGGTTCCCATTTAAGTTCTATACTAGATCTGCTTAGTAGGTGATCATTATTGTTAATATCCCACATATGACACGTTCATCTGATCTATTTAATAATCTTTCTTTTCTCTTTTTTTTTTTCAGTATTGATTTTATATATACTATCCTAAAATTATGTTGTAATGAAGAGAATTGTAGTTTAATCGATATTATTTCTTGATAAATGATTATTTATTTATTTATTTTTTTTGCGTTCACATACATACACAATATTCAATCAAACTGACCCCCTCCCCCTTTTTTAATTTTTATTTATTTATTTTCCACAATATCTTAGGCCTTTGTCAAGTGTTCACCAAAATCTCTGACCAAATCTCCAACCACCTCCTGCATTTAATCTAAACTTGAATCATGTTTATATATTAATCGTTTCGGTGGTTTATATTTTAGCATTTTGCTCCTTTGACTTTCCTTTCTTTAATTTATTTTTTTATGGAAATCGCTTCAGACAAAGCATGGAGCCACTTGATGTAAAGAGCTGGGGGGGGGGGAAGAAATACTATTTCAAAGTAAAAAAAAAAAATCATCCAACAATAAATGTTAGATTCTGACGCAGAAAACAGCAATTTTTCCCCTTTGTCAGAAATTTATTTATATAAAGTGACAAAATAAGGGACTTGAGAGTTACGAGGATGCCAAAAGTGAATCTAAAGTTCACTTTCTATTCTCTTCAATTGCATGCGCCTTGTGCCAGGCTGCTTGGGAAATAACATTGATCTCCGAATGATCTTAGAAACTAAGGAATTGAAGCACGAGTGTCGAAAAGTAAGAAACACCCAATCAGTTTTCTATCATGTTGGCTAAAAAGACTCGATGGGTGTGCTCCCACCCCTGTATTGTGAGCCAAGCCTTCAAGCTACCCTGGGGTTGCTGTCATTTTTTTCTGATCTCTATCACACAAACCCTATGCTATACGACTAATGAAGCAGGCAGCAACTATGAAAAAGGCTTCACATATGGATAACTGAGGAAATTTTTTTTCTTAACACATTTTGTGTTTGTTCTTTCATCAACAAAAAGATGTCCTGCAATAATTCTTTTTTTTTTTTTTATTATAAGGGAATCCCCACTTATCAAGGCCCAGAGGCCACTCAAGGATAAGGGTTAATGAATGTATGGTAGTCAATGGGACAATATCGCAGTAATCATTAGTAGTGAAAATTTGGTAAATTGGATTACTTAAGGGAACGGCTAATCAAGAACTTGTTTACGTTGGACTTGAAGACTATCATATTTTGTAGTTAGTTGGAAAACAGGGAAATGTAAGAGAGTTCCACGGGCGTGTAGTTCTAAGAAAGAAGCTTTGCTCATGGAATCCGCATTTAGGTTTAGGCACAGGTAAAGATTGGGGGGGGGGATTATTGATAGTGGTTTCAGCTAAACAATTGTTTTTGTGAAAGTTTGGCAAGGGAGGTGTAGATTAGAGCTCAGATTAGCACTTGCCATGAAAATAGCAATAAAGCAGAGACAGGCTTGTAACGTCTCTTCTGTGGGAAAGCGGTTGCAGGGAAGAGAAAAGGACATCCCTCACTAGGCTAGAAAATCTATTTTGAAGACTATCAAGGCAGGATAAGGTGCTTCTAGCAGCTCCTGCCCAGATGTGGCGACAATACTAACTATGGGGAAGTAGTTACAAATGGTTGAAAGAGAAAGAAACCAAACTCATATGGGAATGTTTCATCTTTGGCAGGATATTTTTAATGTTGAAAAGTGTTGAGATGGCTAATCAGAAGATTTTGGGATATTGGAATCGAGGAAAATTTTAGCCCAATTTCTTTTATTTCCTCATTTATTAATTTATTTTTGTTTAAAAATTCATGTACATTTTGAAAATAGATCAGGATTTCCCAATACCCCCTCCCCAATAAAAAAAAAAAAAATGAATTTCCATTTGCTTTAAGCGATTTTAAAATCAGAATTAGTGATTGTACCAGAATTGGGAATAGAGAAAAGAATCGGTAATCATTGAATCGTCTCAAAACTAATATGTATGTATGTGTGTCTGTATATATGTGAATATATATATATATATATATATATATATATATATATATATATATATATATATTAAAATATGAATGATACTAATAAATGGAGTTTTTTTTTCTTTAGTATTTTGTTGCAGTGTGTAGATAAAGACTTTGAATTAAAAAATAATAATTTAAATGTTCCAAATATTTCTTTGAGAGTTGTGATCAAACTCATGTTTTATATTTAAAACATGAAATAACCACATGAAGACGTTCTGTAAAGATTTGCCTTAGTTTATTTTTCTTTTTATGTCCTCTGTTGAATATGCAGAGCACTTTTAGCTCCATTAATATAATTTTATTAATAGAATTTCCCCCCCCCCCATTATCTAGCATTAGGGACTGTTTAGGAATAAAGCATATTTTATTTTTTAAACATTGATTTTAAATTGTGCCTACGGTGGTTTCTATAAGCTGAATTGGAGGGAATATAATCCAAGGTTTACCATGCTACCGATATCTATGGATGCCAAAATCTTGGAAGCCTTCCACATCCAGTGCCTTCAAAAAAATAAATAAATAAAATAAAAAATGAAGAAATTAGGACTGCTGTTCTCTCTATTCTGAGATCATAAATATGATACCATTTTATATATCTGATCATCAGAGGTTTTAATGAATGATGAACTGCTGGGAGTTTTTGAAAAGACTGTATGGTGTTTGTGCATTATAATTGAATATCAAAAAAATGCATTTTAAGTAAAAAAAAAAAAAAAAAAATGCTATCATATAATTACATTACATCTGTTGAAATTAGTTTTAAAAAAAAACATACAAAAATTGCAAAAAATGAAATCATAGTGGAAGACTTACTAAAACTATTTTTTACAAAAAAAAAAAACCTTCAAAAAACATTGCTGTTATCGTAAATTTTTTATCTGCTATTTTTTAATTTGAAATCACGAAAGTTGGCCAAAAAAAGGGAAATATGTAAGTTTGTCATACGGAATTGGTCGCAATAGAAGCAAATTAACAAATGCAATAAAACTGCATTATTTGATAAATTTTATTTTGAATTGCAATTATTTTTCTGCTCAATCGTTTTTCATAATTTTTGGAATTTTTACTAATTTCACATAATTATGTAATGATGTTTTTACTTAAAATGCATTCTTTGATATCCAGTAATAATGCACAAACACAGACCAAGCAAGCGATTTCATGAAGCACTACAAACATAAAAGATCTTTGATTTTCACCAGACCAGTTAGGAAAGCTGTATCTCCTATGGAAACAAATCTGATACAAGTTACTTCACGGCATTGTTAGCTAACTCTAAAGCCAAGTTTGGGCCTTTTACATGTTGTGTCTACAACTGCATGAAATGGCATTAGGTTCAGGTGCTGACCCTTCTAATACTATGCATACTGACACTATCCGTCGTATTATATATACTATATACAGCACTCATTAAGAGATGTCTACCCTGGTCAATACCAGATGGGTGAACATTTGAGACTATCAGAAGCTGTATATGGGAGGATAGTGACACCACCCTGTAAAATGTCATTGAATTATTTTGCCTGAGCAGGATGTAACTGGGGTCCAATTGTGAATTTGATGTTCCTTAGAAACTTCCTTCTTCAGATGATGTTGTGGAAATAAGTGTTTTGATGGAGACACCAATCAAACTAAAAATAGAAGTGACTTCTGCATCTCAAAAAGCTGACATAGAAATGTTTGTTTACACAATTTGCATTTTTAAAAAAAATACGTATATTTTAGACTGCCTTTTTGTCTGATTGAATTTTTTTAAAAATATTTCCATGTTAAGTTTTAAATACAGTTTTTGTTTCCAGATGAAAGATAATGTTTGTTTTGTCACATTTATTCTTGTATTTCTGTTTTTAGGTTTAAAAAATAAATAAATAAATAAGAAGCAGCTTTGTCTTTTAAGAATATAGTCCTACAAATAATCCTATATGAAATTTGATATGTGTATGTATATATATATATATATATATATATATATATATTAGAAGATATAAAGAAGCTTTATTTAAATAATTGTTTAAATAGGTAATCTCTCTCTCTCTCTCTCTCTCTCTCTCTCTCTCTCTCTCTCTCTCTCTCTCTCTCTCTCCACACTACATGAACTAGCTGGATAACTTCCTGGTAAGATTTCAGGCAGGGTACAAATCGCATGTATCTTAACGTGTAATCAGTGCATTCTATGCAAGCAATACAAATGCAGGGATCTTATTAGCTAGGAGGACCGTTCTCCGTAACTTCCGGGTATATTTTTCAGGGTAAATTTCCATCTCAGCTCAATGGTGTAGATTAACTTCCGCAACCTCCTTGATCCCCCCCTCTTTCTTCCGCCCCACTTTTGCTCATCTCCTGGACACACAAAACTCATGCATCTTAAAAAAAAAAAAAAAAAAAAAAAAAAAAAACTACTGTTATTATAACTACCATTGCTCCCATTTAATGCAGCAACTGTGTCTTTTTCTTGTATAACACCACACCACTATTATTACTAATTATTGGAAAAAGTCACAAGGAGGGAAAGAAAAATGCCACAGCAAACTAAGCAATTTTTTTTTTTTACTCCCCAGTTTTCCTTAAGTTATTTACTATAACCTGATTTGTTTTAATGCATATCGAATACCATAACATTATAGAAGTCCTTATCATGTATTGCCAATAAATGACTAATATAGTGTCTTTATGGTATTTAATATATATTTTTTTTTAACTCTAAATATTTACCCTAACCAAAATCATTACTTTTTTTCTATGACTTTGTGTTCAGCTTGCTATCACTTTTGTTGAAAAACTAAGGCTTACACCTGCCTAAATTTTTATCTTGGCAGATACTATCATTCAGTTGTAGATAATAGGCAAATGTTATCTACTAATTTTCTTTGACCCTTTTCAAATTCCTGATAAAGTTTTAATTTCAGACTTTAACTTGTTAATGAGGTGGCCATATTGTGCTAAAACCTCAGTTCACAGAACATCTTTAAGGGAGGGGGGGCGGTAATGTCAAGCAAGGATAGTATTGTTTTAATTTTGTATATTTATAAATATTTTTTTTTTATTAAAAAATTAGTTAAAGGCATTTGAGAGTATTATCTGAATATTTGTAATTAATATTATTGAAAATAAAATTCAAAAAGAAAAATGTCTATAAATATGAAAAAGTAAAATGCTAGTTCTATTCACATTTAAATAATATGGTCACTTTATTAACAAATTAAAGCCTCAAATTAAGATTCTCATCAGGAATTTTGGGTGCTTATGCATTTTAAGTAAACACAGTTATTATGTGATGACATGTCTTGTTGAAATAAGTAAAAAATATTTAAAAAAATAGATAAAATAGAAAATCTGCTAGAATTATTTATTACAAAAAAAAAAAAAACATTTCTATTATCCTATATTTTTAGTCAGCCATTTTTCAATTTGAAATCGCAGAAGTTACCGGGAAACAAGGGAGATAAGTTAGTTTGTCGTTCAGAATTTACTGTATAGAATATTTACTTATTAATAGAAAACAATTAACAAATACCATAAAACTACATTATTTGTTAAATTTCATTTCTATTTGTAATTACTTTTTACTTGATCATTAAAAAAAATAAAAATTGGAATTTTTATTTTTTTTTAATATAACATGGAGTTATTTTTACTTAAAATTTTTCAATATAACATAGTTTTTTTTACTTAAAATTTTTTTTTTTATATCCAATATAATATCCAATCACGATGCATCAGCACCGAATTTTGAAAAGAATCACACAAAGAAAATTGGTTAACATTTGTCTATTACAACTGAACATGTCGAAATGAGAAAATGCTGCCCAAATATAAGTTGTTTGATTTACCTCAGCATGTCTAAGACGCTGGTGTGTTGAGCTAAACAACTTATAAATATATTCTCTCTGATAATATATGGTGAGTTTATTACCAAGTAACAATTCTGAATTTGTCTTATATCTACTGCGTATGGATGATGATGTGTCTGCATCTGAAATATAACATTTTTAACATATTCTTCCCCACATATCTTGTATCTGAAATCACCTGAACTCTCTTCAGTGAGGCTGTATGGATGATCTCTAAAAAATGCTGGATCAGTTGTCAAAAACGGAATTTTCTTTCCCCATTATTTGCTATTGTTTTTTATGTCTAATTGGCACTATTAATTTTTGTAGAAAAAAAAAATAATAGAAATTTTTTATTTGTATTTTTTTTTTTTTTAATTCCTCTTTTTGTTTGAATTTTACTTTTTTTTTTTTTTTTTTAATCTTTTTGAGGTATTTTACCAACCAATTATCTTTTTAAATTTTCTTTTTTCTCTTTAATTTATTCTAATAATCACCTAATACACTTTTCTCAGGTTTTTCTCTCTCTCTCTCTCTTTCTCTTTTTTTTTTTTTTTTTTCTCTCTCTTGCCCTACAATCATGTTGAACTCCCCCTCTTGACAATTTTGCAGGGAGATAACATTACTGGTATATACATTTTCAAGAAAAAAAAAATTTTTCAAGAAGGAAAATAGAAGAAAAAAAAGTGACTTAAAAAAATTTTTTTTCAATCTTTTTTTTTTTTTTTTTTGATATAATCCTTTTTTTTTCTATTTTCTTTCTTTTTCTTTTTTTAAATTTGTATGCTGAGAATACGGGTAAAATGTCAATGGCATGTTTTATAATCAATTACGTCCAATTTATCGAAACACATTTCTCTTTAGACACCCACCGCACATTTTTTTTGTTCTATTTATGTTCATTATTTTCTTTCTAGGAATTCATTAAAAGACACTTTTTTTTTCTTTTTAAGAAACAAAAACTACAACAACAAAAACAAAAAAAATTTTGTATCAAATTTCTTTTTATTTATCTTTTTTCAAGAACAATTTTTAAGAATTATTTGCTTTTTAAATTAAAAAAAAAATGAAAATAATTAGAAATTATGCAGTCGTAGCCTTTTTTCGAAACTATCTTTTGTTGGTGTGGTAAGACTTTAAAACAACACTTACTCCTTTGGTAATTGATATACATTAGGCTTCTTTTTTTTTTTTAATTAATTTACATTTGTTTTTGTACAATGTATTTTTAATTGTATACTAAACCATCCTCTGACCTGTTGGGTCAGTATTTGTTATATAAAATATTTGGAAAGTCCAAATCATGGTTGCTACTCCACAAACTTTTAGTTTTATATGGTTGCATTTCTATGACAAAATCATACATAATAAATAAATATTGCATAATAGTAATATATTCTTAAAAATGTTTATCTATTCAGTTTCTGTTTCATGATAAAAATGCCATTTCAGAAAAATGCCATTTCACAATGAAGGAAAATAGAAGAAAAAAAATGGCTTTAAAAGGCATAACAAATGGACATATAAATATATATATATATATAATGTCTAAAGAAGCTTTCTATATTTTATAAAAAAAATAAAATACTAAAAAAAAATAAAGTTTAAATTCCTAGGAATACCAACTAAATTCAACATATCGCAGACTTAGCACTTACGTAAGCCAACTTTCTGCTAGAATCCACAATTACAAAATGCAATTCAACTATATAACTGGAAAATGAAAGAAACCTTCAATTGCTAAATAGAAAACGGGGATCATGCAGCTGTTTTAGAGATTTAAAAACAGGACAGCTGTTAAAGTCATGGCTCTCCAGCGCAAAATACCACTTCCCCAATTAGAAATGTAGGTAGAACCCAATTACTATTTTACTTTTATATAAATTAAAATAAAATAATAATACATGTATAAATAAGTTAATAATACAAAGTATAATATTATTTATATATAATTATTAGCTAAAAATCGACTAAAGCATTTTATTTTAATTTTTTTTTTTTTATATAACCAAAAGAGAATCTTATAGAATTCCACTCGGTATGATCATAGTAATTGTGATAGCTTTCCTTCATAGGACAAGATGGCAGCCCACTAGAAATAGACCGATGTCAGTTCTTTTGGTTCTTTCTGAATTTTACCTATTACATCGTTATGCATTTTTCTCTTTTTGAAATTTCTGGGGTTTTATTTTTGTTTTGTTTTTTTCTGATGAGTCCATGGGAGAAATATTCAATATTGACTTACAAATATTGGTTGATTCTCGTGAGTGAAACGGATCTGTAAAATATACTGAAGTTTTTATTGGGGGGGGGGGGTGATTTGTAAGATAAATAAAACCTTGAACTTTGGAACATAGCAAAATTATTATTTATTTATGAACTAAATAAACAATATTTTTCAAAAGTGCTCAATACATGAGTAGAGCTTTTATAAATAAAATTATATAAATATTAGGAAGAGTCTGCGCATGTGTGTATGTGTGTGTTATATTAGTAAAGAATAGAGCAATTTCTATGAGAAAACTCCATAAAAGTTAAAAGAAAAATATAAAAAAATTTAGCTTGATCTTATAAATTTATTTCAACCCAATAGGGCCTTTGCAAATGAGAAAGCTATATATATATATATATATAAATATAACTTCAAATATTGATAACATGAATTAAAAAACACTTTTAAAAAGTGCTCAATGCATTAGAGCTTTTTTTTAAAAATAAAATCATATAAACATTAGGAAGAGTCTATGCATATATATGCTGTAACACATCTAAAAATGTTATTTCAAACTTAAGTATGACTGACAGAATCTATTCCAGAGATCCTTAGGCATGTTTTTAAAAAATAAATAGTTACACTCACCCTTCTTTTGTGGTCTGTAGCAATCTGAATCTACTCAGAAATCAACTTTGTGGACAATCACATAAAATTGTAGTGGCAATATCATGGATACCATGTATAAGATAACTATTATTGGAACCTCACCAGATCACTGTCTGCCTCACCAACAAAGAGTTAAACAGTTTCTTTCTATTTTCAATCATATCTGAGAAAGAAAATTGATGGCATTTGGAGAATTTTTATTCCATTTATTTATTTATTTTTTAAAAATGTTATTTTTATCCTCTTCTCCATTTTATTTATTTATTTATTTTTTTTTTAATCAGGTCACACATTTGAAATCACCAATTTTGTAAACGTAGAGATGGGGCACGTCATATCTGATCTTATCATTGTATCATCATTATTATTATTATTACGACTTCTTATTGCTCTCAGTCAGACTGTGCCCCTTCTCTGGACACTTATATACTCTAACGTCATGTCTGCTTAAAATACATTGGTGATTTCTCGACCAAGGAATTGACCTGCTCTTGACCAACCCAGATATTAGTTCAATTTTTTTT
Organism: Euprymna scolopes; assembly: GCF_053919585.1. Lineage (NCBI taxonomy): Eukaryota > Metazoa > Mollusca > Cephalopoda > Sepiida > Sepiolidae > Euprymna > Euprymna scolopes. Next base: position 116,405,319 of record NC_136490.1, on the reverse strand, counting down.
TCTTTGCAAAGATCTACAAATTTAATAATAATAATAATAATAATAATAATAATAATAATAAAAGCAATCTTTATCATGTTCAGAATTTGATATTTACCTAAAATAAATACAATTTAATCAATTTGCAACAATTTGAATTTTAAAATTAACTTAAATTTAATTTTTTTTTTGTTTTCACAAAAATGATTGATAATTTTTTTTTATTGTTTATGCTACAAACATCTTTTTTCCATTTAAAATTATTTTTTAATTGCATTCATTTAAATTTGTTAATTTTTGCAAGTGTTGTTTAATCAGCATTGAAAAAAAAAAAAAAAAAGAATGTAAATTTTTTATCAACTTGGCTTTTTTCTGAAAGGATTTTTAGGGTTATCCAAGATCAAAGGCCGCGCTTACATTGGTGTTACTTGCAATGAATTGTTTGTGAATTTGATTCTTTATGACTCACATTTTGGAAAATTAAAGCTTAGAAAATGAATACTACATCAAAACATCAAAATATTATGAATTACTAACAAAAGAAAATAATGTAATATTTATTAAAAAGAAAAAAAAATCGCTTTTTTTTTTTTTTTTTTTTTTTTTTTTTTTGTCATTAAAAAAAGAAAACAATGACTTGCAACTGATGCAAACTTACACACAAAACCAATCAACTAAATGTTCTCCTTAGTGGTGGTTGTAACTAAAATAATCTTCATCATCTCCCATTCTCGCATGTCGATATATTTGATTTGATTTTTTTTTAAACAGATTATTGTTGTTAGTTTTATAGGGAGAAAATATTTATGCAGTTAAGGCTACAAGCCTCATCTTCCCTTGTCTTTTTTTTTTTTTTTTTTTTTTTCATTTTTAATTCTGAAACGCTATTTAAAAATAAGATCCTTATGTTAATGATAATTGAAAACTGGCCAGCCTACAATGCTTATTGTAGTCAGTATTTTTTTTCACCTCTCTCAACCAAATTTGAGTATTTATCTAATTATGAAGAAATAAAAGAAACCTTGTAATCTGTTTTTAGAATTCATCAAAGGGTTTATCTATTGTATAATTTTTTTTTTCTAACCTTTAAGTTGTTTTATTGTACATTTTTTTTTTTTTTTTTTTTTTTTCAGATTGAAAGCAAGGTAGATTATTTATGGCTTACAGAGAATATTAAATAAGCATCTCTCTTTATCATAATGCAATTAAGTGTTTTAGGATAAACAACTGGAGTACACAATTACTTGTATAAAAAATATATATTTTTTTATTCAATCGACACATTACATATACATTGGTTTTATCTTCCATTGATACTTCCGGTTTAATGGAGACACTTGAAGATCAAACAAATGTATAGTGTCTATTGATGTGTATAAATGAAAATTTTCATTTTTACTATTGCTCTATCTTGTATAATGTGCTTCTTTATTTGGTTCGGATTGTCTGATAAATATCGATACTAATATAGTTTACAGTATTATACAATCTGTAATCTGAAGGTTTTTTCAAAATTTCAGTTAATTATACATATATTTATATGTTGCTCCCATTTTCTATCTTAATTTTCTCTCCCCCTTCCCTCTTTTTGCTTTGCTTGATTTTAAGGAATTTTTTTTTTCTCACCAGTTACTTCCCCTTTTTTTTTTTTTTTTTTTTTTTTTCGATCTTTCTATTTCTTGCTCCTTTAGACAAATGAAAAGAAGCAAAATTTGTCAGCTTAAATACTATTTGGGTCTGACTTTTAAAATCCGACAAGATAGCTGCTTATCATGTTTCTTTATATTCTCGTCCATACTATTGGATTATTATGATAAAAGGAAGCGAGAGAGAGATTATAAAAAATATTGACCAATGCAGGCTTTTCTTATTTTTAACAACAAATAAAGCCAGAAAAATATTATTTCCTGTTCACATGAACTTTTTCAGATTTCAAGTGAGAATTGTACAAATAATCTGGTAATTGATAGTTTGTATAAACAAAGCAAAAAGTCTCAATTGGTTTTGTAAATATTTTCTTTTTTTTTTTCTCTCTCTCTCTTTAAAAAAATGTTTCCAAATTTTTTGTATTTTTTCTAGCTTTTAAAAATTCTTTTTATATATACCTGAAAATATGTAATTTAATTAATTTACAAAGCTAGTAAAAAGTTTTTTTGTTTGTTTTTCTTCTTCCTTCCCTTCCTTGCATTTCATACATCTCTTCATAATAATAATAATAAAAAATACAAATGATGTTACCTAAAGCATTCAATGCCTGATTAGCAGTTTTGTCATTTTATGTGGAATCAGTAAGAGGGTGACCATCCTTCTCCATTTTTTTTTTTTTTTTTTTTTTTTTTTCATTTTTCAATTTTTCTTTCTTTTTTTTTCTTTTTTTTTTTCGAATCTTGAAATTTTTGTCAATTATTTTATTCATTTTTAGCAATTTTTTTTAAAATTATGAATTCCTTCTTTTCATTTTTATCAATTTTAGTTTTCATTATTTTTTTTTATCAACTTTTAAAAATATTTTTTATCAATTTTTTTCATTTTTTGAAATTTTTTATTTCATCAATTGATTTTTTAAAATATTTTTATCAATTGTTTTTTTTTTTTTTTAATATTTAATCTGTTTCCTATTTTACTATAAATTACAAAAAGCAAATATGCAACAAAAGAGAAAAGAAAGGAAATCTTTTTTCATATTATTTTATTTTTTTAGTTTAGTGTGCGCTGGCGAGTGAGCATCTGCCTGTCCATTTGTGTGAGTGTGTGAACGCACGTTGATCAAGTCATGTGACCATTTTTATCTTACCATTTTATTATTACAATTGGCAGGGAATCCAACCAATGTACACTAACAACATTTCACTGTGTTCTCAGCTGTTAGCTGTATAATTTTAACTGTACATAAAATGGAATTGTTAATATGCAACAAAATTTAACAAAACAAAAAAAAAATATAAATAAAAATATTCAAGGAACATTTTTGTACTGGATAATAAAGACAACTTGTTGTTGTAGTCACTGTTGCTGCTGTTGTGTTTAGCTGCTAGTATGTATGACTCTGTAAATGAAAAAAAAAAATGAAAAAGAAAAAAAAAAAATCAGTTGGTCTGTTATATTGTTGTGTACTGTTTGACCCTTCACCCTCCCACCCTGTCTCTATCTCAAGCAAGTACGTTTTTCTTACAGTGGTCAGTTTTTGTTTCACTTTTTTTTTTTTCTAGAATATGTTGATATGGCTTCCACCTCCTTTTACTCTGCTTTTCTGACATCCAATTATCTACTAATCTTTCTCCCTTTCCTGACTTCTCTTCCATTCCTCCACTGTTTTTTTTTTTAAGGTTTCACATCCTTCCTCTACTGCTTTTTTTTTTTTTTTTTTTTAAGGTTCCACATCCTTCCATTTTTTTGTTTGGGTTCCACATCATTTCTCTTGTTTTTTTTTTTTTTAACGCCCACATCCTTCCTCCAGTTTTTTACCTTCCCATCCTTCCTCTACTATTTTTAAATTCCACCTACTTCCTCCATTATTTTGTTTTTAGCTTCCACATCCTTCCTCCACTGTTTTCTATCTATCACATTCTGCCTCCACTGTTTTTCCTTCTCCATCTTACCTCCATCACTTTTATTTTTTGCTTATGTTTCTTGTCACCTTATTTCTTGTATGACCCAATGTAATTGCTACTTTCTATTAGAAAACCCCCACTTTTCTTTTTCTGTGTCTACCAGTAAAACGCAATATTGCGCATACGTTTCCTCCTCTGCACTATAACCATTTCAATAAATGTTCCGATAGATTTAATTCTCTCTCCCCCCCCTCCGCTCTCCTGCTATTATATATTTCATATTCAAATCATACACAATACTAAGTTTATATATCTTAGAAAGAAGTATGGATATGGCTCCACTTTGGTAAATAAACCTTCAGTTCTTCCATAATTACTTACAAAAAAAAAAAAAAAAAAAAAAACATGAGTTCAATTTCCAAAAAAAAGAATTAAAAAAAAATTAAAGTAAGTCTTTCAAATTTCTGTGCCCACAGTTATCAGTATATTTGTATTCTTGTATAATTTACAACATACAGACATCCTAATGTAAATATATACCATTTATATGGAGGACTTCAATCATCACAAACAAAAAATTTTTCTTTCTCCTTCTCTCTCTCTCTCTCTCTCTCTCTCTCTCTCTCTCTCTCACTTCAAAATTAAATTGAGCAAGCCAAATAAGTCATGATCCATAATGATGTGATTGAAACACTTCTTCGAAATTGATATGCATTAAGGGAAAATAAAAGCTATCAAGAAAGTTTTTCAAAGCATACTATTATTTAACCTTATCAATGAGGCAATTAAAATAAGATTATGCAATTAAAAAAACTTTCTTGATAACTTATTTTCTCTTAATGTTTATCAATTGAGAAAAAATATTTCAATCAAGTTAATTGCAACTTAAATCTATATTTAAATCTTAAAACGTAATTAATTACAATTTTTTTTGTCATAGATAATTTTCATTCTCAAACCATATTGGCAATCACGCATATTAACCTCTGCGAGCATGACCTTAGTAAATAGAGAGCCGTTCAACTAAGGTCATGTGACCCGCTGATGTCAGAAAAAAGTACAATGGCTACGTTTAAGTATATTTAATTATTAATTTGAAAATACACTCGTTTTAAAATATTTTTTGAATGAGACTTATTATTTACAATCTTTTTTTTTCTTCTATGAGGTTTCATAACATAGGTTAATATGTGTGATTGCCAAATGTAGTCACTTTTGAACCAGTTTTATAAATCCCTTGCCATTTTCTTTGAGAATTGAAACAGAAAATAACTATGCTCATAATAGTTGTCTATCACCTACCGTGGTTATTGTACTTTATTCTGTGATGTCAGCAGATCACGTGACCGTGACTTTAGTGGAATGGCCTTCTATTTACTAAGGTCACGCTCAAGAAGGTTAATACTGGTGGGGAATAGACTGATTTAGGTTCATTCCTTAAAATAATCCATAAATTTAATAATCAATAACTCTTGGATTAACCTTTCATATCTAATCTTATACAATTAGTTTTCTTTTCATTTTTTTTTTTTAATAAGTAAACATTTCTATTGCCAATAGATGACATAGTTCACCTCATAAAGATTTTGTTTTCTCGATTTATTTGGATATTTGTGTACATAAACACACACATATATATATCCATCCAGATCTCTCTCAGTGACCAAGTCTTTCTCCACCACTGTCCATGGTGGTATTGTATACTTTAAAAAAAAAATTGTGATCAATAAAAATAGCAAATGTTTGGTGTTTACATAGAATATACATTGACTCTTAGTTTGTATTTAGTCAAAAACGTTAATATATATTATTTATATAATGATTGTTTCAATAGTCTGTAGATTAGTCTTAGTCACAAGTAATAAATATTAGATAATATGAATAGTATCTCATGTAAATTTACAACACTTTAGATTGCCATCATGGAAGAACGCGAGAAAAAAAAAGTAGTTTAATAGGGTTTTTTGGGGTTTTTTTTTTTAATATATATTACTAAATGAGAAATAATTTTCATTAAAATTCAAGTTAGTATTATGCATCTAATATTGAGAAAAGCTTGAAAAGTGTTTGTTATGTGAAATAACCAAAACAAAATGGTGACCGAATTTGACCTGCTGTTGATTTCTTATTTATTAATATTTATTAATAATATTTAACAAAATCATTAAACTATTTTTAATATGTAACATATTTTTTTTTCTTGTATTCTTCCATTATTACAACCTTTATAAATTGCCAAATGTATTCCAGTTAAAACACTTTTGTCAACCTTATTGTCTGACTAAAGATAATAGTGTATTGAAAAAAAAAAAAAACATTTTGTTTTATTACATTCTATATGAATCCATCAGATATTCAAAAGTTATCCGATTTCCAATTAAACCTCTTGAAACACTAAATTGGAAAGGGTTTGCATATTTAAGCATTTTAAAGAAATAGAAATTATTCTTGCAAAATCTTAAATGCTATTTTAAGACTTTGTTAAAATACATAAGCATAAGATTTTGTTGAAACATTGGTAATTGCAATTGCTAGGTAATTTAAAACGGCAAAAATTGTTAAGTTTTCAAAATACACATAGGTATTTCTGACACAGTGATAGCTAAATGGGTCGTGTATTCTTCAGTTTTAGATTTGTCTTTTTTTTTTCTTTTTTTTTTTTTTTAAATAAAACTTATATGATTCTATTTTCAAAGCTTAAGTGTCCAAACATATATATTGCTTTGATGTCTACTGCCCTGCCCACTTGTGTTCATTCAATATTAATCACTTTCTTCTCCAACAGTCGGTATTGGGATATTGATATTAAATGCCATACGAATTTAAAATTAAAGAAAATAATTTCTAAAAAAAAAAACTTATATATATAAAGATTTAAAAAAAAAAAATGTATATGTTAAACTTCACGTTTAATTCTTGAGCAGGGAAACATTTTAACAGCCTTCTTTAAGAGGAAATTTTTGAAAAACTATTTGGTCCAAATCTGTCTTTTTTTTTTTTTTTTTTTTTTTTTACTAATTGAAAACTTGAATGTGGCAAAAGTATATGTGCATGGGTGACGCTGTTAAGGTTGTTGAGAGGTCTTGTTACCTTGGTAATATCATTGGGGCAGGTGTTAGTGTGATTGCAAGAATTTGAAGGGGATGAACTAAGTTCAGGGAACTTCTGCTATTACTAACGAGCAGGGCGTCACCATGCTCAAGCAAGAGAAAAAAAAAATGTCTATGTCGTATGCAGTGTGATGATGTATGGAAGTGAAACCTGGATAGTCATCAGCTAGGAGGCCAAGGTTAAATCTTTGGTCAAGTCACATTAAAGACTTTTTAAAAAATGGTACTTGATGCCTAATTGCTAAAAAATTGGAGAAAAAAAAACAAAAAAAAAAAAACAAAAAAAAAATACCCAGTATTATAAGAAAAGGGTTATGGATAAGTGGGGTAATCCTGAGAACACACTAGTGCCCTCTTTACACATCTCTGTAGTAGCTGAAGGAAAGGGAGCTTTCAGGTCACTCTTGACTAGAATCAATCAATTTTATTTAGAAAAAAAATGCTGTGTGTGTATATATATGTATATATATATACATACATATATTTCCGTTGCTCTCTCTCTCTCTCTCTCTCTCTAATATATATATATATATATATATATATATATATATATATATATATATATATATATAAAATGACAAAAAGTCTGTATTCCAACTTATAAGATGTTCATCTTACCATTTATTTTTTTCAGCATGTTAAATTCTTGATGGCACCTGTTTCGTAACGTAGAAATAATGATATAATTATTATATCAATTTCTAAATATTTTTTGCCCTGACTCCTCAGAAGAATAAGAACTCGTTTACTTGAAAAAGAAAAGAAAAACAGAATTTGGGCATATATATATATATATATATATATATATATATATATATATATATATATATATATAGCTACTGAATGTATATACTTAAATAATCATATTCATTCTCTGTTTAAATTTTTTAAAACTTTTTTTATTGGTTAAAAGTAAAAGAAAACCATTGCTCTTCGCCTTATTGGCCGAACACAAATCTATTGAACAGCTATTTTAAAACAAATGTGTGCAATGTTAAAAGATATGCTTTTAATAGTGATCCTAATAAATTTCAAGAACACCACTTTTTTTTTTACTTCTAATTTTAAAAGGGAGACAATCTATTCAAATATAATTTTCCATTTTTACTTTTAATGGTATATTCATTTTTATTTTATTTTTTTTACATAAATTTAATTTAATTTTACCTTGCTAGGAGCAAAATTTAGTATCTCTTCAAATACTACACATTATCTCTTCTTTCTATTCTTCTAGGCTGAGGCTATTTTCATGTTTGTCTCAATCCAGAGCAATGCTCCTTTTTAGGGAGCTAGATTATTGTTCACATTAAAAAGCAATCTTGTGTCCAATTTTGCCCTCATTAAGATTAAATTGCTTTTATTATTGAATATGTCTGATTCTTTTTTGTCAAAATATTAAATATTGCTACTGATGAGGGGGGGTCGCATAAATGGGTCAATGGATACTGTAGCAGACTATGGATCTATTATTAGATCTGTTAGTATTTTATATGTACTGATACTGTTGGGGAGAAAAGATATGAATCTAAAATCACTTCCAACCCTTTCTACATATGGGTAAAAAATAGCAACTTGTGTTCAATTAATTATATACAATGGAATTTTACATTGTATTGTTCTCTAGCATTAAATAATATAAAAGGATTGATATGCCTTAAGTTGACAAAACAAGACAATTTACTTACTTTTTTTTTTTTTTTCTTTTTTTTTGAGCAAAATACCACGAGATTGCTTCCCAATCGACTGCAGCATGATCATCTTCAGGCAAGTGCTTGATGAGCCTTCTTGGATAATCAGTTCCTCTTAAGTAAACTTCTGCCTATCTCAGCCATTTTTTTTTTTTTCCGGTTTGCTCGTGGTGGCCATTATCATCCAACTGACGATCTCTTTTAACCCTTATTCTTGAGTGTCTTTGATAAAAAGTAGTTTTAATATATATATGTGTGTGTGTGTTTATGGGAAAAATATGCTTACTCAATTATATTTCACCCTTTATTTATACTAAGCTCAATATAACTACAGAGCATATACAAATAAATGGCAAAAGATCTATATTTCAAATTCCAAGATGTTGTCCATCTTACTGTTTATTTATTTCAGCATCATAAAAAAAAAAAAAATTCGGAAGAGTAGTTGTAACTACTCTTCCGATTTTTTTTTTTTTTTTTTTTTTTTTTTTCCAGATTTATGTAATCAAGCTCATAATTCTTTTTATTATCTTTTAAAGTTCTTATTCTTCTGATGAGTCAGGGCAGAAATGATTAAAAAAATTGATGTTATAATTATATGAATGGTTTTGCGCTATGAAACAGTTGCTATCAAAAATTGAACATTTTAAAAAGCTGAAATAAATTGTAAGATGGACAACATCTTGGAATTTAGATTATAGAAATTTTGTCATTTATATATATATATATATATATATATATATATATATATATGTGTGTGTGTGTGTCTTTAAAAAAATATAGTTTGGTAAATGGAGGAGGGAATCTGCATTCCATATTGTAGGTATAGGAATAGGGTGTAGGAAAATGATACTTTTGGAGTAGGAATCTTCAAAGATATAAACAACAGCAAAAAAACAAGCACTTGGCCTTCAGGTCAAGATCAAAGTGTCGTATCTGTTCTTCAGATGCTGCACTTCAATTTCTTGTTCTGTCAGTGGAGGAGAAATCCTTCACGACTGAGAAAATTTAAAATTTTTGTTCCTTTTCTCCACATTAAAAAATGACCCTGGTGTCAAACTCTGTCCCGTGGGGAGGCATTGTAAATAGGAACAAAAACTTAGTGAATTATTGATATTTCTTGTCGTGCATTCAATAAATTGAATGATTGATTACCGGTGACAGGGAGGGGGGATCGATTGTTTGTATTATATTTCTGGTTTATTCATCTACCAAAGATGGCGGTTATAATAACTTAATTAGTAAATGCAGTCGATTTACTAAATGTGAACGACTTGAAGAATATCAATATTTCAAAATATGAAAGTAACTTTTAAATACTTATATATATTTCGTCCTCTTGCAGATGGATGCAGATTTAGTAAAAATTTAAATTCATTTATTTTTTAAAATATATATTGAATTCCAGTTTTAGACCCTTAGTGGCTGGGAGGTACCGTAAAACTACTGAATTTTTGTCTTGTTTTTATTTGAGATTATGAATTTGTATTTTTTATATGGCCATTTTGAAATTAGCTAATATCACTGCCGTGATTTTTTTTTTTTTTTTTTTTTTTTTAACAGTTCGCTCTAGAAACATGAATACACAAAAAATATTTGTTAGATTGTAAGAAAAGTTTCCAAGCCAATAATCCGATAGAACAAGTTCTGTGGTTGGCCATTCCTTTGCTTTTCTTTATAACTATCTAAAGATTTACGTTTCGGCCATAGAGTATTATAAATTTTCGAAATAAGCTGATCATATTCAATGTTTAACCATGTTTTACTAAGTAATTACTTGAATTTGAAATCACTTTGAAAAAAAAAAAAATTTTTTTTTTTTGTTATATTTTTGATAAAGATATGGTTTTACATCTATTTCTGTTTTGGCAACATTTTAAATTCGCTTTATTTCCATTTTTATTTGTATTATTTGGACTACTGTTTGCATCTTGAGTGTTATTTCCACAGAGTTTAGGTCGATATAACCTCCGACCTTCTTTGGGTGGATTTTGTCAAACTTTGGAATCTGCAAGGAATTTCGAATGAAAACCTTTATTTAATCCGCAGAATTTCATGTATCTTCCTAAGTTCAACAAGATACACCTGAAAAAGATCAACTGAAATGTGGTGAACAGAAAATTTAGGATGAGAACAGACGTCCAGAGAATCCAAAAGTTCAGAAACATAATTTCATTTTATATGTTGAGGCATATTGTTGAATGGAGGGTTTAGATAAAAATAATTCCAAATATAGTCATGTTTACAATTGAAAAAAAAAAAAAAAAATTTAAGAGGAATTTTATGTCCACTCATTTTAGTTTCCCATATTTTTGATTTCAATAAATATTCAATTAATAGTAAATTAAAAAAAAAAAAAAATGTGTATTTATCAAAGTTATGTATATGTTGAAAAACGCACACGGACACGCAATATCTTGTCCAACAGTTTTATTAGTGTTATTCGTATAGTGATTGAATCATTTAACTTTGCACTAAAAATAAGATATATTTCAATGATTATTTAAAATTACTAATTAGTCATTCTACGAAACAATTAAAAATGCTACATTTTGTTTTTTAATATTTTCTTTGAAATCATGCCCTTGTTAATTTCCAGCAAAATTTTAATGTTCCACATTATAATTTTATGAATTCAAAATTCTTTTATTGGGTGGGTTGGTAAATGATGTTGTAGCACGTTTGACCATCAAACAAGAAAGAAGTCTGGTCTTAATTCTGACCATGTGTTCAACAAAAGATTTGGGATCTACCTTTATCACCAAAGAGGGTTTTTTTTTTTTTTTTTTTTTTTTTTTACCAAGATGCATAACTCTTGCCTAAAACCAAACAATTCTCCAAAGGGGAGATAACCCTGTTTTTGATGATATTATATATCATGTATAGCAGGACAGACTATGGGAATCAGTTTAGAGTTAAATTGGAGTCGAATCTGTTACATTCAAGTCCGCACTAATACCATTGGGAAAAGGTATGAATGGGTGAAATAACTTCAGTATATCATTGACAACAAGTATTGTTTTCTTGATAAATAAACTCTGAATGGTTGATAAATTGTAAAACAGACAAGCCAACCAAAATCTTTTACAAATTTTCATCATTATTATTTATGATAATAATAATAATATTAATAAATATAATAATATCAATAATAATAATAATATCAATAATAATGGTAATAATTGTTCTTTCTTCTCCATCCATTTTTATTTTGGTCCATTTCTTAATTGTAGTTTCAAACATAGTTATTGCCCTCCCGTTTCTGCTAATGTTGTCTTGTTTAATATTTCTATCGGCCTTGATTGTCCAGACTTGGGCAAATGTTTCATAGATACAGCTACATTAAACCAGCAAAATAGAAAAGAATACATGCTACCATATCTCAGGTTTTATCACTGGTAACGGGCTGATGAGGCTCGTTACCACACATTTCTGTAGGAACACCCCACCCACCCCACAACCTCTTTTTTGCCACTTTGTTGGATGCATATATATTTAATATGCATTTAAAATTTAAATCATCTTACATTGATCGTTGGGATATAAGTAGTATTTAAAAAAAAGCTGTTTGAGAGTTTACAATGTCTTTAATATAATGAAGAAAAACATTTTTTTTTTCTGGTAACTTTAAAGTATTAGCGGTTTATTTTATTATTTTATCAATTTTCTAATTAATATCTATATGAATATGACACCAGGTTGTCAAAATAAAAGTAAAAAAATTTTTGTTTATTCTTTTAATTGCAAATTCTTTCCGACTTGTATGGTGAATTCCTGTTTGGAACATAGCATCAATCACTGGTCCACAAACTATAAAGAATGGATAAAAAAGGAATAAACAGAAGTTTCCACGGTACTTGTACAGTTTAGTCAAGACATTAAAAAATGAAAATATCGAAAAAAGTTTTAATTGTACGTATCTGTTATGGAATGAAGTTCTCCGAAAAAAAATTTCACTTAATTTCATCAAGTATTTTTTTTTTTTTTTTTTTTTTTTTTACAGCGAAAAAACAATTTGTTATGATACTGAGCCAAAGGTTTGATTTTTAGGAAGAAAAGCTAGTTATTAAAGATGGGAAGGGAGTGTCGGCGCTTTACATGGAGTTATCTCTTGTGTCGTTTCTAAAATTCAAACAAAAATTTAAAACAAATCCAAGATGTCTGCCTTCAACGCGCTCTCATAAAAACGTGTTTTTCCGCTGTAAAAAAAAAAAAAAAAAAAAAAAAAAAAAATACTCAATCAAATTAAGTGAAATTTTTTTCCGGAGATCTTCATATCAAAACGGATTCGTACAATATAACTTTTTTTTCGATATTTTCATTTGTTAATGTCTTGATTAAACTGTACAAGTACCGTTTTCACTTCTATTTAATCAAAACCTGTGTCAATAATAAAAAAAGAAGAAAATGCTGGTGAGATATACAATAAGAAGCATAAATGAAATTAAAATTTACATGTAAAATTTATTTTTACATGTAAATCTATTTTTCGACAGAATACCTCAAACAAAGATAATTATCTTTCAGGTATTCTAGCGAAAAAAAAAAAAAATTTTTAATTTACGGTTTCATTTATGCTTCGTGTGTCAAACTCTACTTACTAGTATTGTGGTAATGAGCTTTTTTGGTTGGTTGGGATGAATATATAAATATTAGTATTTATGTTAGATTGAAGTTTACATTTGCTTTTGTCTAGTAAACTTTTCTTATCTATTGCATGATTGGAAAATATATATAATCTGTAATTTTAGAAAGCCAGTGTGCAACGCAGGAAATTTTTTGTTTTGTTTTTTTTTTTTTTTTTTTTTTTTTTTAAGATATTTATTTGCTTAATGCTTAACCAAATTTTTGGTAATGACATCTTTAAAATAAAAATGAATTCTTTTCCTGAAGAAGGTGTCATATCGAAAATGTGATTATAAACAAATAAATGTTTATATTTTAAAATCCTTCGTTGTATTGGTTTCTAAAATTACAGATTTTATTCAAATTTAAACAGCGCTTCGCTTACATAGGAGAAAAAAATATCTAATTGTGTGTGTGTGTGTATGTATGTGTGTGTGTGTGTGTGTATTATTTGTAAATCATGGCAAAATAATGTCATACATTTCCATTCTACTTAATATATTAAAGACTTTTTGTTTTTCTTGTTTAACAATGCAATTGAAGTTGCTTGATACTGACTGACACAGAAAGTCCTTTTTTTTATATCCCCCCCTCTCTCTCTCTCTTTTCTATCTGTCTTTTATCTCCTACTTTCTCTTTACTTCCATCCATCCATCCATCCGGCTATCTATCTCAACGTATTTTGGTGGAATATTTTCTGATACATTTGTTTAAAATAACCAACAACTGAGACCACCACTGAGAAAGACACTGCAAAAACAAAACAATGAAAATAAGATTTAATATATATATATGTATATATATATATATATATATATATATATAAAATACAACTTGTAGAGAAAAAAAAAATCTTTATCCTGTCTTTTTCTCTCCCACCCATTTCCTACAATTTATTATTTTTTTATCTTGCTTCCTTTTCTTTTATTTTAAAATTCCATGCTTTTTTTTATTTTTTTATTATTTTTTTTTTTTTTTTAACTTTCCCAGTCTTGAATTACATTTTTCTTTAATTTGTGTTTTTTATTTGACTTTGTGATATCCATTTTCTGTTGTGACCCCCTCCCCCTCATCTTTACAAGCGAGAGCAATCAACACTAGACCTTTTCTAACTTCAGAGCCGGTCAAAGCACAACTGCCCCCTTCCCCTCCCAATCCCTCGTTTTTTTTTTTATATATAATTATCTGTGTGTTCACAGTAGTTCCAAGGAGTCCTGTGTAGAGTGTTTTTTTTTTTTTTTTAATTCCCTCCCCTCCTCCACATTTCGTAGATAAGATTCAGTTATTTTTCTATTCAGAAATTTCTCCATCATCAACTCCACCCATGCCGACACCACTGTGCATGGTGACCTTGAAAAATAAAAAAGATTTTAAAAAAAAACAAAAAAAAAACGACAAACAATTTCATGTACTAATATTTTTTTTATTGGATTTACCATTGGGAATAAATAACATTGTCATTTTTTGTGTACTCTTCTATGTTATAAGCACAATAAAGTTATCACATTCATTCAACTTTGTTCATCCTTCATTCTTTTATTGTTGGCTTATATTGTGGGTGAGACTGAATTGTAGAAGCAGAAATATTGAAATTATTTGAAGCAAGCGCTTTCTGACTGAATAAAACTCAACTGTACTTTTGAAATGAACTGATCAACTCAGAATTGGCCCTTTATTTTTGGTTTGGAAACAGTTCTTGGCCTTTGGGCATCCTTCATGAGTAAGACCATCTTTAATTTTGTTCCTATCCAGTGTGCCCCGTTTTGGAGAGCTAGATTTTCTCCACATTAACAACCGACCTTGTGTCTAACTCTGCCCTCTAGGAAAGGCAAGTAAATAGGTACAGTAGTTGACACAACGAGAAGGAAGAGAACAAGAGACTTTTAGTTATTATCAGCCTGGGTGCCCGGGTGTTTGGAGGTGTGTGTTGAGCAAAAAAAAAAAAAAAATTGTAGTAAGCCGTACCGCGAAGGAGGAAAGGAACGTGAAAAAAAAAAAAAAAAATGGTGACATCTTTGCTGTTGCGTCCATTGCCAAACCAGAAGTGGCAAAGGTTTAAATTAAGTCTAGTCAATCGAAAAGAGGGGATGACTATTGAAAATATCAGCTAAAAAAGCGACCCTTCCTTGTAGAAAAGTGTCCAGTTGAGGGTGAAGGAATTAATGTTTTGGGCCAATTTTTCGATATTTGTCGTCCGAAGGGTCGAGCTTCAAAATGATATGAATCTCGTGAAAATCCATCGCCTTTGTCGAAAGTTTTTGCGAGACAAACATACATACATACATACATACATACATTTAAACAGACAGGAGAGATTTATATTAAAGATGGTTTAAGAATCCGATAATATGTCTTACGAATGTGGTATTCCCAAGAAACTTATTCCTTTGGAGAAAGCCTGCTGACCCTGCCCAGGATGTGTGCTGCACCAGGGCAATCCATCTTATGTCTTTATAACTCTTGCCTAGTCGGCAGCTGACTAATAATTTAGTAATTTCCTATTCCCTTCCATGATGACGTTATTCTTCATCTGGTTTCCTTTTCTTTGTTCTCACATTTTGTTGATCTGACCTTTTTAACCTTGCCAGACAGTTTGTTCCAGAACAATAAATATGGTCAAACAAAAAAAATATGGGATGGAAGAGGGAACATAAATTTTAGCTTCAAAATATCGCGTAACATATCTGGTTAAAACATTAAAACTAGCGCAAGACCCATGGAAATTCCACAAAATGAGAAATATATTTAATCAATAAATACGTTTTGATAAAGCTATTTTTCTGAATAGCGGAAAAATTGTTTTTCCGAATAGAAAAATCAATAACATGCAGCAAATATGAGTTTATCAACATTTCTATGAAAATAGTGTCCATTGTATTTTAAATATAGAACTGACCTTAAGGAGATAAATTATGAGTACTAAAAAAATACTCAGAAAGTAATATTGTGCTACATAGTTCAGTACAAATAATAAAAATCATTGTAAGAGACAATCTTTAATTTACTCCTTTAGTCCAGCACCTCTTGGCAGACAATGTTCTTTTTTTTTACCCCCTGTTTCTTTCAAATCTTCCCTTTTTTTGCATAATGTTTTGCTGACTTCTTTCTTTGAAGAGCCTCTGCACATCGAAATTACTACAAGTTCTTTTCTCATATCATTACAACAATAATCATATATTATGATATTCGTAAATGAGACTACATCAAAGAGAGGTCACTTTCATATTCTTATCCAGAGTTGCCAAACTGAGATATTTAAAGCCAAATTCCACGAATTTAGCGTTTTCCAAGCATTTTGACTTTCAAAAATAACCACTGCATGACAAAATTACTAGGGAGTTTCTTTCTTACTATATTACAACAATGATTAAATATTATTAAATTAACAAATTATTTTTATCATTGGAGTCCTTTGTAAACGAGTGATTTGTATGTTGATTGATTGATTGATTGATTTATTGATTTATTTACAGACTATTTATCTATGAAGATGAGGATAACAGTCCATAAATAAATAAATATACAAATTACTCATCTGAAAGGATTCCAATAATAAATAATAATATATTATCGATACAGACGCAATGAAGGATTGGTTGGTTGGTTGTTTTTGTTTTACGGCATATCAACCTTTTTCAGGTTATTTAATGCCGAATCTATTTATTTTGAGGAACGATTTTTAATGGAGTATATTTTTTTTAAGTTAGATTCTATTTAACCCAAAGTTGGGACCCTAACAGGTACTACCACTCCGGGTCAGAGTGGACCTGGGAGCAATGGCAATTAAAGGGTGGCTCCACACTCCCCAAAGCCCGCAAGGTGGGGCCTCACCATCGGATATAGTTTAAGGTCATATCCAGGACCAAAACATTATTATGATATTTGAGAACAAGACCACATCAAAGGCAGGTTACTCTCATATTCTTGTCCAGAGTTTCTGGTTCTGGATATGACCTTAAACTACATCTGATGGTGAGGTCCAACTTGTGGGCTTTGGGGTGTGAGTGTGGAGCCACCCTTTAATTGCCATTGCTCCCAGGTCCACTCTGACCCAGAGTGGTAGTAACTGTTAGGGCTCCAACTATGGGTTGAATAGAAACCGACTTGAAAAAAAACCCCAAATATATTCTATTAAAAATTTTTTCTCCAAAATCACTGGATTTGGCATTAAATAACCTGAAAAGTGTTGATATACTGTTAAACAAAAACAACCAACCAATCAGGGTTTCCAGGTTGGCCTTTTTAAAGCTAAATTTTGCGAATGTGGCCTTTTTTTTTTTTAAAGCAATTAAACCTTCAAAAAATTGTATTTGGTCGTTTTCAAATCGTAATGTACAGACTAACTAGGGAAGGAATACAGAGAATAGTATGTAGATGGATATTTTCAAATAGCGTACTGTGTGTGTAAAAATAGAATTGTAAGTTCCTATGTAAGTTTAAGAATGAGGTAAAGTGGAATTTTCCAATTAGAATTCGAGTACAGTCATGTCTTCCAACATATGGAATAATCACGTTGACACATGAGTTCCCGTTAAATCACTGAAGAAAAGCAACGTTGAGCTAGATGAGTGACTATTTGGGAATACCAGGTACTGTATGTAGAGGGACATCAACACCTCTCTGCAAGAACTGCACCAAAAAATACAAAAAAAACTAACGTCATCTCCTCTGATAGAGATATACAAGCAGCTGGGGACCGCTTGTGAATTTGATGTTCTCTTGAGAATTTCTCCTTTGGAGAAAGTTAGTCCAACCTGCTTATGGTGAGTATTGCTTCAGTTCAATATATGTCCTGTCACTGATGTCACAGAGACAGGAAGTTGACATTCTTACTTAACAAAAGAGTATGGGAGATTTTTTTTTCACTGAACCAGTTGAGAGGGAGCAGTGAGTTTGAATAGCTGCTGCTTCCGTCTGTGGGTTTTTTTTATGCATATACATGCAAATCTTGTTAAATAAAAGTGAAAATGTGTTTGTGTGTGTGTGCATTTTTTTTTTTTTGTATGCCCACCAAAGGCTTTGGGAGAGGGTGCACAGAGTGGTCACTCATGCTTAGAACTTTTTATATACTGTCTAGATTATAATATGTCCGATTTACAAAAGGAGGTTGTAAATATATTTTATTTGAGCGACTTTTACATGCAAAGTTCCCACTATTCTGCCTTCACGCCTGTTTGTTCGTGGTTTTCGTATAAAAAAGCAAAACTAACGACAGCGACGCAATTTTCCGGCTTTGTGCCAGGGACGTACAGAAAGCAATTAGCTTTGTTCACTGTGTGGAAAAATCCCTCATATCAGACAATTGCTATTCATTTGGACACTCCCCTATTTATGGGGAGCTGGTTTTACCTCCAACATCTTGGGAAAACAAAACCAAAAAAACTGCCTCGCAGCCAAAGTTAAGTGCGGGATTACATTCCCCTATCACGTGATTACATTTATGCACCTGTCACTTAACTTTTTAATCATAAAATTAGAACTTTTTCACTTCCTGTCCCGTCGTGGCTGAGCGGTAAGATGTCAGGTATTTTTTCACTTTTTTTTCAACCTTGGCGTTAAGGCTTCGGGTTCGAGCCTACCTGCCTATTACAACTTTTTTTTTTATCAACACACACCTATAAACACCCGGACAATGCCGGGCACCCATGCTAGTCTGTATTAATAGCATTTATGAAAGTTGTACAAAAGAAAGAAAAAAGGAAATTCATCTTACAATAAAACTTTGATTCGATGATAAATAATCGAAACAAAGCAGAATTCACCCTCAGCGGGTTGAAATAGATTCCTCTGAGGGAGGAAGTTTCTAGGAAATATGAACTGACAAGTGATTGCCAGTTATATGTATATCCCAATCAGGAAAGATGATGACATTAGGTTTTTGCAATTATTGCTGAGAGGTGTGGAGGATCACCTTTATATGATGCATTCGGTAGAAGAACGACGTAAGCACCAAAAATTGAAATTTTGAGATTTGGGTCGCAAAACGCGTAAAATATCAAGGAAAATCTAATCACAAAAAAAAATGATTGTTGAATTCGAAGTATTTATGTGAAAATAAGTGTTTAACTATTTGATATACATCTGTTGAAATGTGGATACTTAAGATCACAGATTTTCTTTAAATTCTCAACCTAATTATGTTCTATTTATTTTGATTTTTCCAGACTTGAAAATCAACGAACACTAACATCATTGTTGTTCATTAAAGTCGGACATCTAAAAAAATTTAATTTTGTAAGCACCATCAAATATGACTGGAAGAAAGAAACAAGAAAGGTTGACCAGTGGGAAAGAGAAACTGCAAAACTGGAGCGAAATAGTAAAGAAGAACATATCAGCAGTTCTTCAAAATGCACTGCAGGAAAGCGCAGACTTGGAGAAGCATGTTCTTGCAAGAAAAAAATGTTTAGTAAAAAAAATTATGTTAGAATGATATTGTAAGATTGTGTTTGTATTTAAATAGTTAATAAATTTCTTTCATTACACAAAAGGCTCAAAGAAGTATCATTATGCTCCAAACATTTAACCTCTTTTTTGTGAAAAGTATCAAGTGGTGCTTATATCGTTCTTTTACCGAACGCGTCATATATAACAGTATTTTCATGCACCCAGACAGTGCCAAATTATCTGGCTTACAGGCTAAGGGTTAGGTGTGTGTGTAAGACGGAGGTGACACTTGGCCAAAGATGTCCCATATGCCCAGAGGGAGGATAGGGTATGTTTTTGTGGGGAAAGATTAATTTCTCAACAAAGTAAAATAGACATTTTTGGTGACAAATAGTCGAGCTTGATCAGCGAAATCTTCAAAATAAACCATGTTTTACGTTAACGCAAGACCTCCCACGACGTTGCTGATATGAAAAAAAAAAAAGATAATTTAACACTAAAAGGGAATTAAAAAATACCAATCTGAGGAAAGAAAAAGAAAGAAAATGAAGAAAGATTTAGTAGAGAAAAGAGAATTAAAAGAAGATATAGATTAAGAGACAGAAAGAAAGAAAGGAGGTCAGAGGGAGAAATGGTAATCTCCAAACGACAGAGGAGGAAATGGTAATCTGGCTTAGAGAGAAGAGGAAAATACCAATAGAAAAAAATGTTTGTTGTCAGAGGACTTGCTTCCATGCTGTCGAAGAGTACACCTCAGCCTTGGGCTCATGCTCAGAGCTGAATAACCTCCGCAAAAGAGCTAAGTTGAAAAGCTCTTCATCCTCCTACTGAGAACCTATCTGAGAGAATACAAGTTGAAAAAATCCTACATCTGGAAACCGTTAAGAACCCAAAGAATAGAATTTAACTTTCCTTTGCGCAAAGTGTACATGAAATATCTTATGATCAATTATTCTCATTTATAAGAAAATGATCTCTGAGTTATTGATTATTGAATTGCTTCCATTTGAAAACACAGTTATTTTACAGAACCGGTAACCAGCCCAGACTGGATGGAGAGAAGCAATATACTAGCGATATCAGAGCATCTATGAAAAGAAACAACACTACGTCAAACTAATGCACAGCCAGCCAAAGTGAAAAGTGTTGCCACCCAGACTTAGGGGCATGCACATTTTGTGCACTCTGAACATCAGAGCGGTAGTTCTAATAACAAGTGACTGGTTACATTTTGAAGGGTCCATCATTAGACGAAGATAAGAGTGTAGCCATGGGGACTTAGGGTTAGCCCTTGTGTTTAGGGACTGGAAACGGTCTGATTACACCAATTGGTCTCGTGAAGCAGGATTGGGCGAAACAACCACCCCACCTGGGTACACATACAGCACCTGGTATCCCTAACTCATCTGGTACTGACCAAGTTCAATGTTATTTAACTTTGTTGATCTAACAAGAATCAGTGTGCTGTATCCATGATGATGAAGAATTGTCATCATTTCAGTAAGAAAAATCATTACTTGTCTTTCATTCTGTAGGAGATTTTTAAAAGACAATTTTGATGTTACTTCATTGCGTAGGGTGAGTGCCACTTTGGTTCGACATGTGTCCTGGCACTGATGTCACAGACAAGTCTTAAACAACAGTTTTATTTGGTGAAGGAGTATGGGAGATCTTTCTCTTTTTACTGAGCCAGCAGAGAGAGCAGTGGGTTTGGATAGCTGCTGCCTCTCTTTATCAGGTTTGTTTTTTTTTGCATGTACATGTATGCTAAGAAGAAAGAATAAAACCCTAAGGAGATTTTTAGAAGCAAATTGTATTTGTTCATATTCTTTTCGTTAATAATGTTTATGAAATCTGTTATTGAGAAGATGGCACTAATAGAGATAAAAGCAGATGGAAATATCACCATGCTGATGACAGAAATTCAACGAGTTGATTCTGCCAACAAAAAAGGAAGCTCCATGAGAATTGAAGAACACCCCAACTTAACTATGCTACGTTTCTAATATCATAGAAATTTTAAAGTTAATGTTAGATTCAAGATTAGAAAATAAAATATTGTGGTTAAATAACCAATTTTTAACTAATAATTTCTGGGTTGAATTCGTTACACTGTTGTCAAAGTTCAATGCTCCAAATTCTTCCCAGTCTTGGAAAAATAGGCTTTTTATTCAAATCAGTATCATCTTATTTGCATATGAGTAAACGAGAATTCTCACTATTTCATGAGACCACCAGTGTTATAACCTGTTTCAACGGTATCTAATAATATGACAAAATATGCCGAGTGAGATGCGTAACAAAAAGAAGGTTTATTAGTATTTCGTAATAATACAAATACAAAATGGCTACTTGCTTTTGAAGTTAGATAAATGTAAATGAAGGCAAAGAAAAAGGAAGTTAGCGTGTGAGAGCTAAACGCTCGTCCCTGGGAAGCTTGGTTAACCGGAGTACACTTGTAGAGTGTAAGACGTGAGACTGGTAGGACGCAAATCAAGACAAGACGCCCCCACCTTAAAATGGTAGCTCTTTTATATACTGTTTTGTATCCGGTTCAATACGTAGTTATGTCCCTTATAACCCCCCCCCCCCGAAGCTGAAATCTTCCCGATTTTAGCTTTAATACTGCTTCCATTTAGGATCAGGGTTTAAACACCTGACGACTTTCCTTTTCCGTGTGCTTTTCCTTTTAGTCAGTTTCCTGCGGTAAAGAATTCTGTCCAGCCCATATGGTAGGCTCAGGGGATACATTCATGGGTCCGTGTATACACACCGGTTTTGGAATATCAAATGTGTCACACAACGTTTCCATTGGGATTTCCTCTGTATTTTCCGAAATTCTGAACGGATTTGATTAATATGTCTTTTACAGACAAAACTTGGGCCTTGAATAGTATAGACCATGTTCCCAATTCTTTTCTTAATGATACTGTCCACCCAATGATTTTTCCCTGTTTTGAAAATTTTAAAAATAAACTTTATCTCCTGGGGAATAGCACTTTACATTAAAGTTTTCTTTTCTAGCAACTTTCTTTTTATCCGGTAGGAGTCTATCGAAAATGGGTGTAATTTTTCTGGCGAACATAAGTTCTGCAGGGGATGAATTTACATGATTGTTTGGATTCGGGGTTACTCTGTAGATCGCTAGAAATGTTTGCATTGTTCGCTCATCTTGGTCAATGTTTTTCTTTAATGCCCGCTTAAACGTGTCCACAAATTTCTCTGCCAACCCATTCGACTTAGGATGGTAAATAAGTATCGTGATGTGTTGTATATCCAGTGAGTTGCAGAATTCTTTAAATTCGTAACCTGTGAATGCTGTACCATTGTCACTCACTATAGTCTTTGGTACACCAAACTGGCTGAAAATTTCGTCAAGTGCACTTACAGTGTTCCTTGATGTTGGATGTATGATCTTGAAAATCTCCGGCCATCTGGAGAAAGAGTCCACTACAATTAAGTAAAAAAAAAAACCATCTAGGGGTCCGGCATAATCAATATACAGACGTGACCAGGGCAAGTCCGTCTCCGGTCACGGAGTCGTTTTTACTGGAGGATCTTGGGCTGCTGACTGACATCCTTTGCACGCTTTGACAGTTTTCCACCTCTTTATCAATACCAGGCCAATACGCGTAACCTCTAATTAGGGATTTCATCCTTGAAATGCCAGGATGACCTGTGTGAAATTCCTTCAGCATTTTTTTCGTAATACCTGTGGAATTACGATTCTATCAGCATACATCAGTACATCTTCGCAAATGGAAAAAGGTGTAATTTGTCCTGCCTTTTTATTTCTTTCCGTCCAACCTACTTGATTTTTCATTTTCTTTATGAAAACATCTTTTGCAGCTTCTCTTTTAATCTCTTCTAGAGTTACCATATTGCACATTGAATTTGAGCATTTGCTTTCATCTTTAAGAGCTGCAATTACCGTCTCTTCGAAACTTTCATTTCTTTTTGGAATCAACCTTGACAGTGCATCCGTGTGTCCTAGCTTTTTTGATGACACATGCTCCATCTTAAACTGATAGTTTAAGAGAGTTACAGCCCATCGCTGTAGTCGATTTGTGGTATGCGTAGGGATGCCTTTCTTCAATCCAAATATCGTGATTAATGGTTTATGATCCGTCTGTAATATGAAGTTTCGTCCATGGAGAAAACGGTTAAACTTTTTGACTCCAAATATTATTGAGAGACCCTCCTTTTCAATCTGGCTGTAGTTTTTCTCAGCTGCAATCAAAGTTCTTGATGCGTGAACGATTGCTTTTGTTGTTCCATCCTTATACTTATGGAGTAATGCAGCACCAACTCTGTAATCACTGGCGTCTGTTGCTAGTACCATATCCTTTTCTGGATCGAAATGCGCTAATGCCAGATCTGACAGCAGACATTTCTTAATTTTCTGGAAAGCAGATTCACATTTCTTTGTCCAATTCCATCTACTGCCTTTTTTTAGTAGCTCGTTAAGAGGAGCTCTCAAATTATGCACATTAGGGATGTATATCGCATAATATTGTACCAATCCCCAAAATGACTAGTTTTGGTACTGAGTCTAGGGCAGGCATCTTTTCGATTGCTTCAGTCCGTTGTGGATCTGTCCTTCGCCCATCTTCGTTAATTATTTGACCCAAGTATTTGATCCTTTCCATGAAGAAATCGCATTTCTCTGGACTCAATCTGAAACCAAACACCTCTATTCTCTTAAGTACTTCTTGTGCTCTTGCAAATTACTGCTCTTTATCAAGACGTCGTCAAGGTATGCCATTGCAAATTCCAACCCTGTGAGCATCGTATCCATTATCTGTTGGAAGAGAGCAGGGGCGACCTTTAAGCCAAAATGAAGCCTCTTTAGCTTGAAGATACCCTTATACGTGTTAATGCACAGGTACTTTGAGCATTTATTATTAACCTTGATTTACAAGCACGCGTTCGAGAGGTCTATCTTGGAAAAAAATTTTCCTCCATTTAGTTTGGAGAATAGATCTTCTGCCGATGGAAGGGGATAATTGTGGTCCTTTAAACAATCATTCAGGCCCATTAAGAAATCAGCACAGACTCTGATTTTGTTATTCTTTTTCTTCACATATACAGTCGGGCTGGCCCAATCTGTATGGTCAACTTTTTCAATGACATCTAACTGTTGAAGTCTCTCCAACTCCTACTCGATTGCATCCATCGATGAAAAAGGTACATTTCTTTTAGGCTTGAACACTGGGGTGGCATCTTTCTTCACTTCAAATTTGGCTTCTATTTTCACACAGTATCCAAGTCCTTCGGCAAAACCTCTTCAGAATTCTGCTTTTACATCGTCCAGTAAGCCTTACACTTCGATTTCTCTGTGTTCAACCTATTACAAAAAGAATTAACTGGTCGTTCCCATAAGTTAAACAGGACAAACCAGTCCACTCCAAATAGACTTGTGTTCCTTCCTGGTACCACGTACACTTTGGACTCGCATGTCTGACCACCAAATGTCACGTTGCACCTCAGTTGTCCTTTGAATTCCAACTTTTTGCTGCACACGCTCTTCGCCATCTTGCTGGTTTCCATTAGTTGAGGTTGACCGATCCTTCTTCAGATATCTTCATCTATGATGCTGATGTCCGCACCACTATCCAGGAGTAATGTTACAGGATGTCCATTTATGTGAACATCGACATACTTACGCCTTTCGCAACTTTTCTCTTTCCTTGTGCGAAACGCATTCACTTTGTCGGTCCTTCGCTTTTTCTTCTGGTCACAGTACGTTCCCTTGTGGCCTCTGAATCCACATTCATAACATATCCTATTCCTGAACCAGTAGGTCTTTTTGGTGTGTCTCGTACTTCCATAGCATTCACAATTTTGGTCCTTGTGCATTCTGGAGGTCTTTTGTTCTTGGGTATTGTACGTTCTAGAGGGTTTTTTTTTTTTTTTACACAGCCAGAAAGCAGAAAAACGGAAGACAATTCCACAGGCGTGCAGTTCTAAGAAAGAAGCTTTGTTCATGGAATCTACATTTAAGTTTAGGCACAGATAAAGAGTGGGGGGAATTATTGATAGTGTTTTCAGCTAGACGAGTGTTTCTTGTGAAAGTTTGGCGAGAGGGGACCATAGAATGAAGCTCAGTTGAACACTTTCCATGAAAATAACGATAAAGCAGAGACAAACTCGCAACATCTCTTCTGTGAGATAGAGGTTGCAGCGAAGAGAAAAGGACATCTCCTACGAGGCTACAAAGTCTATTTTGAACTCTATCAAGGCAGGACAAGTCCTTACTAGCAGCTCCTTCCCAGATGTGGCAACAGTATTCCATCCTTGGACGTACCTGGTTCTTATATAGATAGAGAATTGCATCAGCAGTGACATATCTACTGGATCAATAGAAAGATCCCACCATTTTTCCAGCGGCCTTGGCAACAGATTTGATGTACGTGTTCCATTTAAGATCAGGAGTAATGGTCAAGCCCAGAAGCTTGTCAAAACTTGAGGCCTCCTGAAGACGAGAGCCATTCATTTCAATTGATGCCAGATGTGGATCAGAATGTTGATGATGTAAAGAGAGAAGCTTGGTTTTAGATGCATTAAAAGTAACCAGCGACTCCTTTCCCCATTGTACTACATGCTCAAGATCAGAGGAGAGAGAATCAGAGAGAACTTGGTCGTTTACTGTCTTAGATGTGCTACCATAAATGGTAGTGTCATCAGCATAAATGTCTACAAATGATGTAAGGATGTGATTTGGAAGATCATTAATGTAGATCAGGAAAAGAGTTGGGCCCAGGATGGACCCCTGAGGGACACCAGCATTAATACTGTGAGCTTCTGATTTTTGCCCCTCAACTACTACTCTTATGAACCTATCAGAAAGAAATGATTTAATAATTGAGAAGACATTTCCAGCTATACCATAGCTGGAGACCTTGTGAAGTAAACCGTTATGCCATACCCTATCAAAGGCCTTAGATATGTCAAGAGCAATTGCCCTAGAAAGGTCGCCTCCGTCGAGAGATTTGCTAATCCTATGAGATATAACTGTAAGCACATCTGCTGTAGATCTAGCAGAATGGAAACCATATTGAGTGTCACTAAGAAGGTTATTCTTTTTGAGATGGTTGATTACTTCTGTATTTAACACAGATTCCAGCAACTTACTCATGACGCACAGGAGACTTATTGGCCTGTACTGAGAGGGGGATGAGCGATCACCTGAATTCTTAAATACAGGGCATACTGATGAAATTTATCAGGGTGATGGGAAGCTATTCTCCTTAAGACAACGTTTACACAGTTTTGTAAGTATGGGCGTGGGCACTAGTTCAGGTTGAAGTTTTTTGAGTACTATAATTGGAATACCGTCAGGGCCAGTTGCTTTACTGGAATCAAGGTTTTTGATTAGCTTGGCAACATCTTGTACAGATATACGTATATCACATAGCCTGTTTTCTCATACAGGTGGAAATATTGGGGGTTGGCGGCCTTGGTCGCAAAGGTTAGAATTAGCTGCAAAGTTCTTGGCAAAGAGTTTGGCTTTGTCTGATGCTGACGAGATTACCTTAGGTCCATTGATGATAGTTGGGATAGAGCACACGCTTCTGTTCAGGATTCTGTTTGCTGTATGCTCAATCCGTTAAGTCCAAAACCGCTGCTCAGCTACTTTGGACTTAACATACAACTCTCTTGAGTTCTTTATTACTTTCTAACAATGGTTGCTGACAGTCCTGAAAGCGGCTTTAGTTTCCATACATCTATTACGTTGGAAACAGTGGAAAAAGTGATTTCTGTGCGCAATGGCAGCAGCACATTCTGGAGAGAACCATGGCTGGCTGTTAGGTTTTGCTGGAACTTTTTCGAGGGTATGAAACGGTTTATACCTACAATTAACCATTTGGTCAGGTCTGATACTATAGAGGACACATCCTTTTTAAACATGGAACGCAGAGGTAGATCCGATATAAATGTACGGAAGCTCTCCCAGTCAGCCTTAGTGTATCGATATACTGTATGATGGAGAGGTATGTCTGGGGACTTATTACATTTCATTTTTATCTTAATTAATACAACAGAGTGGTCGGAAGATCCAAGTGGAGACAGAACAGAAACTGAACATAGTTCAGGGCAAGTTGTGAGAAAAAGGTCTAGTAGGCTCGCATACTAGCCGTCATTGTCGGGCACACGGGTGGGTTCATGAACAATCTGAATGAGGTCATAAGCAATGGAGAAATCATGACAGAACCTCCCCTCATCATCGGTCTTGTTTGAGTGGGTCAACCATTCAACGTTGTGAACATTGAAGTCTCCACATACGTGAATGTTAGCTGAAGGATAAGCAGATAGGACTTGGTCAATTTTCTCAGATATGCTTTTAAAGATAATAACTTCGCTGTTGTGGGGGCGATAGAAAGTAAATATAAATGCAGTAGTGTGAGCTAAAGCAACCCGGAAGCACATATAGGGTAAGTTAGAATCTTCCCTGGAGATGTCCCTACCACATGGAAAGCCATCTTTAATATAGGCACATATTCCATGCCCATGGCGATCTTGGGGGTCAGATTTAGAAGTTAAGTTAGAGTATCCTGTAATTGCAAACTCTTCTAGTGAAATAGCCTGTCCAATGCCAGTTTCACTTAAAAATAAAAGGTCTGGTTTAGTCTCCTGTAACCTCTGGAAGGTTAGAACGTAGACCCCTGATGTTGGAGAAGGAGACATGGTAGTAGGGGTCTACGTTGGAAGTTGGAGAACCGGGTTTAATTGTTTTGCCTTTTTACATGTTGTACCTTGTAAAGGCTTTTTTTTTCAATGCGGGTGTTGTCTCTCTTGATATTAATGAGACGTTGACATTCCTCAGTAACTTTTTGTAAAGTTATATTTGGGTCCGACTCCATAATTGTCAGGATCCGGGATCTGATATCTTTGTCCCTTGGTGCTGATAATCCCTGCACAAAGGTCAAGCATTTAAATAAATCCGCAGAAATTTCATTTAATTTAAATGATTCACATAAGCAATTTACAGTACAAGCATACTCTAGATAGTTTTCAGATTCCGATTTCTGTAAATTTAAACATTTATATCTAGAGTGGAAAAGGCTATCTCTTTTATCAAATATTCTAGATAAAGTATTGATTGTCTCTTCAAAGGTCACTTCTTCCGGTTTTGGGGGTAAAATTAAGTTAGCATACTCAGTGTTTTCGTCAGTACCCAGTTTTTGAAGAAACAGCATAACTTTTTCTTCGTCGGTCCAGTCCAAACACCTCTTTGTAAAAACTGTTTCATACCTTCTATAGTATGATGGAAATGTAATGCCAGTATCGGGAGAGTAGTGAAATTCCAACAAAGAGTTTGAAATACCCCCTGCAGAAAATTCGTTTTTTTTCTCAGTTGTCGAGGTTTGAATTAATTTTTCCAAATTCTGGCGTTGAAGTATTTTTGTTTGTTCTTGTTGTGCCTCTAAAGTTTTTGTGTAATTTCTTGCTGTTGTTGCAGCCTTTGTTGTTGTTGTTGTTGTTGTTGTTGTTGTTGTTGCACTAAGAATTGTTGTGTCATTTTTTATTGTTCCTGAATGCTAAGACTTAGCATCTTCGTCAACTCAGCCAATTGTTCCATTTTAGCTTAAAAAATGTCTTTCCAAAATTTACAACAATGATCCTACAAAAGTTCGTAAATATGCGTAAATGTATGTAAATATGTAAATATTAATGTATGTAAATATGTAAATATTAACAACAATACTTCTACAAGTTTTGCAAGAATAAATGTTTCAACAAAGTTTATACAATTTAGCAACAGTAATTCTACAGATTTTGCAAAATAAACTGCTTAATTTTATACAATAATACTTTTTCAAATTCACACAACAAATAGTTCTAATTAATTTACCCGAAACAATGACGGACAAACTGTTTTTCAACAAAAATACGGTTGCACGTGAAAAAAAAAAATTATAACAATAATCTCTGTTTTGTTTAGAGAAAAAAAATCGTAAGAGTTCTTTCTTTTCTTTCAAAAAACTCGTAATCCTATGGTGCCGGGTTTGAATTCAGTTTGCGTTTCCCAAATATTTTTCGTCAAAAATATAAATAAAGTTTATTTTACCTTGAATTTGTTATGACAATATCTTTCAAGTACAATTTTATTACCTTTCCATGAGTTCTTATCGGAGAAATCCATACTTTCCACTACTTTATGTAGGAAAACTTGAATAGTTCTTTGTCGCACGTGATCCTAATGGTAGTTCAGTAACGAAATCCTTGTAAATTTTGTCAAAAAATCATTGAAATAGTACACAGTCTTTTTATATGGTAATTTATCTCTGTTAAGAGATAAATAATCATCTTTGTTCGCCAACTGTTATAACCTGTTTCAACGGTATCTAATAATATGACAAAATACGCCGAGTGGGATGCGTAACAAAAAGAAGGTTTATTAGTACTTCGTAATAATACAAATACAAAATGGCTACTTGTTTTTGAAGTTAGATAAATGTAAATGAAGGTAAAGAAAAAGGAACTTAGCGTGTGAGAGCTAAACGCTCGTTCCTGGGAAGCTTAGTTAACCGGAGTACACTTGTAGAGTGTAAGATGCGAGACTGGTAGGACGCAAGGCTGCAGGGCAAGACTACAAGACTAAAACATAAGACTAGACTGCAAACAAGACAAGACACTCCTACCTTAAAATGGAAGCTCTTTTATATACTGTTTCGTATCTGGTTTGATACGTAGTTATGTCCCTTATAACAACCAGCATATAATTAGAAGCAGTAGCCATTTATTGTTGTTATTTTATTCTTTTTCTTTTTTTTGTCTGCCATTGGACTCTGCATGCACAAAATCAGAGGTTTGTACCAATTTTTAAGGCATTTAATCAAAAATATACGTACAAGTAATTCACAGACAGCTGTTTCGTTGTATCACAGCTTATGAATAAGATTAGATGTGGCAAGTGCTTTCCAACTAAGATTCAAAACCCAATAGCCAGATAGTTTTAATTTGTCAGGACGCTTAAACTCTGCACTATCGAAATGTGCTTTGATAATAAGAGGTTACATCATTTATGCATTCTATTTAATCCTTTCCAGGAGGTTAGAGACAAGGTTGGGCTTGATTTTGAAATGCCAGTGCCCTAGGATAAGTACACTTTGGCCTACAAAAAATGTCTGAGCAACCTCAGCAATATTCTCTGATAGGAGCATCTCAGGTGATTAGCAATAAGCACCCTTTTCAAAGAGAAGGTAAAGCCTGGGAGGGTTGACCTCCTAGAAATCAACTGAAATATACCTGAGCCTGACAGCAGCAAATCCACTGTCGGACTGTTTAAGTTATCTCCCTTATATTCAGATATAAGAGGTTATTTCCCTTGTTTGGTGGTGTGTAGTTGTTCTCTTGAAATCAAAGATGGAGGTTTGGACAAACGGACCTGTGTCCATGATTAGGTTTATGTTTACTATTAAACTAACATTGGTAGCAAAAGCTGACTTCCTTCAGGTGATAAGAAAGTTTTCTCATTCAACAAACATTGAAATACATTTAAAAGAAAGATGGCTTCTTTTATAAAGCGGCCACAAATTTTACTCCATGAAGCTTTCTCTGAAGGGAAACAGGGCCCAGCTGTATTTTTATTTCTAGCACAAAATATACGAGAATGAAACACGAAAAAAAATGAAAATGAAAAAAAATGAAAAAAAAATTTTTTTTAATGAAAAAAAATGCAAAAAATGCAAAAAAAATTTTATAAATAAAAAAATGAAAAAAAAGGCAAAAAAAAAAATTTTTTAAATGATAAAATAATGCATTTGTCCGAGATTGTATGAGTTTCAATTTTTAATTAGTTCTCTCCAAACTTTACAATAAATGCTTTAATGAATCTTGCTTTCCTGCCTGCTGGAAAACTGCTTCTGTGGTACGAGTTTTCAAGAATTCTGGCGAAAGAACTGACCCAGTAAATTATCGTCCAATTAGCCCCCTCCCACTTTTCGCCAAAATATTTAAGACCATAATTAACCAAGCTCTAGTCCATCACCTTACAGATGCTAAACTTCTGATTGACCAACAATATGGATTTAGGCAAGTGCGTTCCACAGCAGACATCCTAACTGTAATCTCTGAACGTATATACCATTCACTGGACAAAGCGGGGGAGGGTAGAGCGGTAGCTCTAGATATATCTAAGGCTTTTGACAGGGTATGGCATGAACGTCTTCTCAGGAAAATCAGATCATACGGTATCACTGGTAGAATACTTAACTTAACATAATTAAATCCTTCTTAGATAAGAGAAAAATCCAGGTTGTCCTTGACAGTCGTACATCTAAACAATATGATATAAATGTGGGAGTGCCTCAAGGGTCTATCCTTGGACCTCTATTATTCCTAATATTCATAAATGACCTCCCTGACAAAATTGTCTGTGAGAGGGGTATATATGCTGATGACACCACACTCTATAACAGGCATGACAAGAAAACAAATGAACACATATCTAAGGAAATGGCAGAACCACTATAAGATGACCTCCAATCTGTAGTGCAATGGGGACAAAAATGGATGGTCACATTCAATTCTGCCAAAACTAAACTTATTTCCTTCAATAATTACAAGAAACCTTCTCTACCACCAATAGCAATGGCCATTAATTACTTGTAGAACAAGCAGAGTATCTAAAAGTACATCTTTTAAACTCCTTGGCCTAACGTTCACAGGAAACATGAGTTGGAACAATTACATTGAGAGTATTGCCAGGACCGCTGCGAAGAAGGTAGGTTCTCTCTACCATGCTAGAAAGCTACTAACGCCCGAAAGTATCCTGTACCTCTACAAGGCCACCATTCGCCCATGTATGAAGTATTGTTGTCATATTTGGGCTGGTGCATCTGCTACTAGTCTCTCGCTCCTAGACAGGGTTCAAAAGAGTGTCACCAACCTGATAGGTCCTAAACTGTCATCTAAACTTCAGCCTCTGTCCCATCAATGAAATGTTGCATCCCTCTGCTTGTTCTACAAGTACTTTAATGGTGCTTACTCTGATGAACTGCAAGCACTTGTACCTCCTTGACGTAAATACTCCCGACAAACCTGACAAGCAACTAAATCCCACCCCTTCACAGTAGAGATCCCTAGATGAAAAAGAGCTTTCTACTCCAGTAGTTTCTTCTCCAGAACCACTAGACTTTGGAATTCCCTTCCGGGTCCCTGCTTCCCCAACTGTACTGACATGCAGAAGTTCAAGTGTAACGTGAACCGACATCTTGCTGTCCAACTCCCTACATAGTAACTCTGTAGCTTATGTCCTGATAGTAGCCCCCTACATCAAAGCGGCAACGTGCCTTGTTTGGGGTGAAAATGTAATTAAAAAAAGATTCAGGAATAATATCAACATTGTTGCGGATTCAGACCAAGTGAACTTTATTTTGTTTAATGTTGATTCATGTTATCAAACATTGATAAATAATCCTTATTCTAATGTAAAAAAAAAAAATGTCCAATCTTGTGAAATAAGTAGTTAGTGGAAACTGTTAGTGTTAGAAAATTATCTATTTGTTTTAGACCAATACAATCTGGTTGGATAAAAAGCTGCAAAAATAAATAAATAATTAAAATAAAGGAGCCAGAAGGGAATGAAATAAGGTTCAAAGTGGTTTTATTTTAAATCAAAATGGAAAGATTTTATTTTACAGAAAATTCCCTGATAGCAACAATTCTCAAAAATATTTCCCCTAGAGGAATTCACTCTACAAGATGAAAACGCTTAGTAAATAGAATGAAGAAAAAACATATGTACTTACTTCCTAAATAATCAAATAAACAGATTTACAAATCTGTTTTTATAATTGTCGTTTCAACAAATGAGTAATGAAATGCAAATGAGAATACGAGAACGTACTCCTAGATGTTTGAACAAACAAAATAATATCTGTGCCTAAACCTAAACGTAGATTCCCTGAACAAAGCTTCTTTCTTAGAACTGCACGCCTGTGGAACCCTGTTCCGTTTTTCTGCTTTTTAACTGACTACAATATGGTTGTCTTCAAGTCCATTCTCCTTAAGTAATCCAATTTACCAGATTTCCACTACGAACAATTACAACGACATGTTCCCTTTGACAACTCTACACCCATTAACCCCTATTCTCGAGTGGCCTCCGGGCCTTGATAAGTGATGACTCCTTTGTAAAAAAAAAAAAAAATTAAAAAAATAAAAATAAAAAATGTACAACAAAGTACTCACAATTCTCAATGGACTAAACACCCCTTGCCAGTTTAAAGTCTAAAAAAATTTTTTAAATGAAGTTCGTTTGCGTCCAACACGAATGCTGTGTTAACAAACTTGCACAAAGGAAGAATTCAACAACTTTGTCTTCCTTCAAAAATGGTTGAATTTCTTATGAACTCATTAAATTTCCATTTAATTCTTAATGTTGGAACTCAATGGTTATTCTTTAAGGAAGGAAGTGTTTAGGGAATTCACACTATCAGTGAGCTGGAAATCCATGTCCACTATCAATGCTGGTTGAATTTGAAAAAGAACTATTTTGGCGCTGAACTCTCTAACGTTAGTCACAAGGAGATGGCGTTACTGTTTATTAAAATTACAAACAGTTTTGTACAAAAATCAAAGGTATGAAACAAAGTTAATAAAAATTATACAGCATTTAAAATGTACCTATTTACTGTGCCTCCCCATGGGACAGAGTTAGACACCAGGGTCGTTTTTTAATGTGGAGAAAAGGTACAAAAATAAAAATTGTCTCAGTCGTGAAGGATTTCTCCTCCACCGAAAGAGAACAAGAAATAGAAGTGCAGCATCTGAAGAACAGCCGAAGGCCAAGACTTTAAAATGTAATGCAGAATACAAATGTACAAATACGATACAGAATTAATTGGGGGTTAATGATAAAAATTTCCATCATTAGGTCTAACAAAATATTTGGTTTGGGAGATAAAAACAGTCGCATCCGTTCAGTCTCAAAAGACAATGGATGCTCCCTGTAAGGGTTGTTGTGCATGTAATTGTGAGGCAAGGGTTACATAATCTCCAACCACACCTTTCCTGAATTGGCACGGCTTGAGTCTAATGGCAAAGAGAAGTTCAAGACGACTGGAAACAAGGTCAAGATAAGCAAAGAGCACTTACAGCACCTGAAATTCCTAAATGGTCACTCATTTTAGTATTGACCAGACTCAACCTTGCTTAACTTCAGTGATCTATTGGGAACCAGTGTGTCAACGTGATTATGCTCTGTATGCATCATGCAGTTTTGAAGATGGAGTGGAGATTAAAGCTAATAAAAAACGTTTAATTTTCTATAATAATAGGTGGTATTGTGGTGGACTGGTGGATATATTATATATCCCCAGTCGTATAAAATATGAAAAATGAATTGTTTTGAGGAAGAAATGAACAACGCGCTTATTGAATTAAACGAACTAGAATTTATTTCATGAAGAAACAAATGAAAGAAAAGGGTACAGCATGTGTTTAGTTTAGCGTGCGTCTTTCGCTGTTAACTGGTGAGAAGGAAAGTCTATTGCTGTAGAGAGAGAGAGAGAGAGAGAGAGAGAGAGAGAGAGAGAGAGAGAGAGAGAAAGTCTCAGGCCATGGAGATAGAAAGTGTGTAAGGTGTACGTACTGTCTGTTGGCTCTTGCCCCACACATAGTAGCAGGGGACGTGGCGCGCGCGCCCCGAAAGGAAGCGGATGGTCCGTCGACCGCTCAGCTCGGAAGCTGAATCGAAAAAGGAGGAAACAGCTCAGGTCTCTTGCTTTTATAGTTGTTTCCGGTGGTCTTTTGCGCATGTGTGGATTTCCTTCAAAGGGGAAGTGACGTTGCCCATGTGTGCGTACATGTGTGTACGTTAGTGTGTGTGTGTATGCACGTGAATGTGAGTGTATGTACGTGAACATGAATATATCTACGTGTGTGTACGTGCGCGCATATGTTTGTGTGCGCGTATGTATATGACAAGAAAAATGGCTTGAGATGTGAACGCGTGTTTTTGTGCGAGACTAGAAAGGACTCGCACAGTATAAAAGGTGTCAAAGGTTATATTGAAGTTGACATCATAAAAAAATTATATACTTCTGTTATTGAGTAATAAATTAATGAAAACTGCCGGAATTCTAAATAAATTTTTTGGCAGATATATTAAATTGCAGATCATGATTTCTAGACATTATAACCTGCCAATTACGAATAGGCTTTGGGGGTTAAAAATACATGAAGTGTAATGTAGAATACATTGTGAGACTTGAAAAAGATGCTCTAAAATGAAAAAAAAAAGGGAAAAGGTTGAGAAATTTCATAAGCAGTTTACTTATGCACCAAATAATAGCTTTGCTTAGAGTCAGCAAGGCTGTTGTGATAGTTATGTCCCCTTGTTATAACTCTGAAATTGAGAAGAGTTATTGCTCTTAGTTGTTGTTATTCTTTTTGTTAATGGCATCTATAAATATAAAAGCGAAAATGTTTGTGTGTGTGTGTGTGTGTGTGTGTGCACTTTCGTGTATGTCCAAGAAAGGCTTTTTTCCGAGAACCGATCGGTCGCCTCACAACTTCTTAAAACTTTTTATATTGCGCCTAAATGATAATATCTACGAGTTAACAACCAGCGTCGCCTGTCTATTTAATTTGCCCGACTTTGAAAAGATAAATATTCAACAATTTTCGATCGCCGCATGTGCATTAAGCTTTTTCGTATGAAAAAAAAAGCGAACAGACTTGTGGTAAATAAAACACTGTCCCGCACTCAAAGTTGACGTCATTAACTCGTCAATAGAAATGGGACAAGATTTTCGTAAATCGCAAATCTGAATTTCACATGAAAACAATAGTATCTATGTATTCCTTGTATTTTTAAGATGATTATATCCAAAAATTACAAAAATTGATACGGTAGAAAATTTTTTATTAAAGAAAATAAAAATAGAATTTAATGAAAACGATCGTATATAATACAAAAAAAAAAAAAAAAAAAAATGCTGGTTCTTATATTTAAAATGTCGTGTCAACGAATGAATACAATATTAAAATTCAAATTGGAGTACTTCCTAATAATAATTCAAATACAATAATTTTAAGAAACATACTCAAAAATTGATGACAGACAGCACTTGTGCTTTTTTTCTCAATTTAAAGTCTTTTAAAATTACTCTCCTTCATAATACGTGCAAACCAGAGCCACGTAAATAAAGTTTTCAGAAGTTTGCCTCGTCGCGACTGGGTATTCTTTGCCGGGTTATACTTCTTTGAAGGAAAGGCTTGAGAAATTCTACATCTGCGCCGGGCAATGAATTCATGTCCAATCTCCTCGCCGCTGGAATCCAAAAGAGGCCATGTTCGCGCTAGGACTAGTGACGTCATCATCAGGGAGCTAGCATTGCCCTTTTATTCAAATTAAAGGGGGTTTTGTACGAACCCAAAATATACGAAACTAAGATCAATACAAGATACGAGATACAGAAAATCAAATATAAGAATCAGAATAAAAATATAATAAATGTATACAAGGGGATGCAGCACAATTAATGGTACAAAAAAATTCCAACATTATTTTTGTCTTTGGCACTTGTGCAGTTTAATTAAGACATTAAAAAAATGAAAATATCGAAAAAAGATTATATAGTACGTACCCGTTTTGGATTTGAGATCTCCAAAGAAAAAAAAAAAATCACTTAATTTGATCGAGCAGTTTTTTTTTATAGCGGAATTATGACAATGCGTTGGAGAAAACATCTTGGAATTTTTTGAAGACGCCACGGGGAGATAACTCAACGTAAAGCGCCGACACTCCCTTCCCATCTTTAATACTAGGTTTTCTTCCTGAAAATCGAACCTTTTGCTCGATATCATAACAAATTGTTTTTTCGCTGTTAAAAAACAAAACAAAACAAAAAAAACCCCCAAAAACTACTTGATGAAATTAAATGATTTTTTTTTTCGGAGAACTTCATTCATTCCATAACGGATACGTACAATTTAAACTTTTTTCGATATTTTTATTTTTTAATGTCTTGATTAAACTGTACAAGTACCTTTTCTTTTAAACAATAATTTCAGTGACTATGATAGGATTGATAAATAAAAATAACGTAGTTGAAACCACCCCTTAAGGGTCAACACAACACATGCGGTTCATGCCCGTAACGTGGTTTCACTGGTTTGGTGGTTGTTAGTATCAGATTTGTAACCTCCTTCCAAAAAAAAAAAAAAAAAAAAAAAAAATCATAACTGACATTTGAGAGAAAATGTAATTTTTAAATCAGAAAATATCATCAGTAGTGTAAACCCGGTCTCGTGTGAACGTAACCGAACGGAAGTGGTCTGCGAATAGTTCGGCAATTACTTTTTAAAATTTATGTCATTTTTTATTTTTAATATACAATACAATTTTACTAGTAATAAATAATAATTTTATAGCCTGTGTTTGAAAATAAAAAGACATATTTGTAAGAAATGACGATCTCGCTTAGAAAAAAAAAACAAAAAAACAAAATTTCTGCGCTGCAGTCGTCATCAATTCCACGTCAAGTCAACATGGTGGACTCTGCAATACTAGTAAGGCGTTATATCTTTTATTGTATTTGTCAACGATTCTAATTTGATTTTCTTGATTAATATATACTGCATACTGATTATGTATAACATAGTTTCCAATGGTCGTTCATTGTTTGATGTAACCATTGATTTCTGAGTCCGGACTTCTCCCTTCCGCTAAAGATCGTCATATTTTCGTACACGTCGTTACTAAATAAGTGACAGGCTCCCCTCACCCATTTGTTTTTATTTTCTGTTGTCACATAAAATTCTCGTTTATTCTTATTCCAAACGTTAGAGTTTGGATCAAAGTGTAGTATCTTTTCTGTTCTCCGTTAGAGGATAAGAAATCCTGCTATTCTTTGGAGCTGGATTTTATTTTTACCACATTAAAAACTGCCCCCCCCCCCGTTGTGATATAGAAAAGTTTTTTTTTTTTTTTTTTTTTTTTTTTTGACGACCTGCCTCCAACCACCCCATGTGAAGAACGGCTTTCGAGGTTGGGGGTGATTATTCCGAAAGCCGTTCTTAACATGGGGAGGTTGGAGTGTTTATAATACGCTGGGGCACGTCGTAAAAATTTACCGAAAAGAGTACTTGTGCATTTTACAAACCATGCTGAAATAATAATGTTATTATTTAGAAAACCGTTCTTAATAATGGGGAGGGATTAACTATTTTGTCATTTTATCTAACAATTTAATAAACAAAATATAAGAGCGTAAAAATTGAAAATACTACCTAAAAAATAGCACGGTCCGTAAACTGCACAAGCACCAAGAAAAATAAATAGGGACAGTTGCCTGATTAATTCCTATTTCAGTCACGTAATTTATTTAAAGTAATGTGCTTCTGTATTTATCGACCCGCAATTTCTATGAAGTTATTCGGGTGTGCCAGAAACTGCCGGGCGAGCCTTATTACAAAAAATCATAAGCCAAAAAACA
Source organism: Euprymna scolopes (assembly GCF_053919585.1). Classification (NCBI taxonomy): domain Eukaryota; kingdom Metazoa; phylum Mollusca; class Cephalopoda; order Sepiida; family Sepiolidae; genus Euprymna; species Euprymna scolopes. The sequence goes on along the minus strand of NC_136490.1, from coordinate 116,366,527 downwards.
AAACAAACAAATTGTACAACCTCCTCCCCTTCCCCAGGTTAAGAATGGCAATGACCAATGAAATTCATTAAGTAATACTTTGGAAAAAAAATGTCTTAATATCCAGAAAACTATTTGTCGACTGTTTCAAGTTCTTCCTGTCATCTGCCGGGCACACCCGAGTAACTTCGTGGAAATCGTGTGTTGATGAATGCAGAAGTACCTAAAGTAGTATGGGTTTCGGTACTCCCCCTCCCAAACAACTTCTTTTTACGTAACTCCTGTTTTGATAAAAGTAATAAACAACAAACTATAACATGGTCATCTTCAAATCTAACATGAATAAATTTCGGTACTGGTGCATTTATTGATCTGTGCTGAAATAATAACGTTATTATTTAAAAAGCCGTTCTTAACATGGGGAGGGTGTTTTGTACCTATTCTATACTTTAACCTTACAATTGAATAAAAAAAGCATATCATAAAACTTTAATTAAACTTGGAAATACAATTTAAAAAATTAGCGCGGATCCGGATCAGTAAGTGCACTAGCACCTAAATTTCTATTGAATCCTCCTCTTTAATAATCTAGCTCTACCCAGGTTCCATCATGTCTACACCATCATGCTCACACTTAAGCCTTATCCTAGAGTGGCTTCCAGGCCTTGCTAAGTTGTGACTTCTAAGTTAAAACAAAAAACACTTGAAGCAAGTTTCATCGTAGGCAGGAAAAATATGTTTCTGAACAAGTCAAAAAAAGGAAGAATTCAAGTTCATGACTCTCTTTTAATTAGAAAATTATTCACTCTAGTTTTCCTTGTATATTAACTGAGATGTTGCCCAAGAATGGGGACCTAACTCATGAAGGTGTAGTAAGAAATTCGACTGGCAAAATCATTAGATTGTATCTAATTCAGTATGAAGTACTTGCTTGTCTAACTAAACTGAAAAGCTGTGACACAGTGAAATGATATCTGTGAAACTAATCCTATAAATATGTAGGATGCTGGAGCAACGCCGAAGGTATGCTAGTCGACGATTATGATTATTCAAGCCTTCTTCAAGTCCAACAGAAACAAGTTCCTGATGAACCGCCCCCTTAAGTAAGACACTTTATCAAATTTCCAATACTAGCAATTACTACGATACTATCCCATTGATTACTATACACACAATAACCCTTATCTCCGAGTGGCTTCCGGGCCTTGATAAGTGGTGACTTCCATGTAAAAAAAAAAAGAAAAAAAAAAAGCCAAATATGTTTCAGAATAATCAAAATATTTAGAATAAATATTTATTTACATTAATTAAGGAATGTTAACTTAAAAATTTTATAACAATTTAGTTGACATCTTAGAATAATGACATGTAAAAATATCAGGTGATTATCTTGGTAATGTATACTAATGACATCATTTAGAAAGGGAGATTGATCTTTTCGAGATACATGTTGAGTTGGTTGGAGTTGAGAGAGGGACAGAGACGGTCTTCAGAGCATGATAGTTCCGAGTAGAGGGCGTCAGAAATGGCGATAGTCAGAATCAGCATTGTTACTTTCCAAAAAAACACTCTGGAATAAAAAGTTTTTGAAAATAAAATTCGAGGCTTTGTCGTTCTTGAGGAGAATTTCCTTTGCAGCATCCCGTCAAACCAAAAATGGACCAGATATGTTTTCGATTGGCCAGATATTGAAACCCCAAAGAAGTCTTTTTTTTTTTTTTCTTTTTTACATGGAGGTCACCACTTATCAAGGCCCAGAGGCCACTCAGGGATAAGGATTATTGCGTGTACAGTAATCAATGAGATAGTATTGGAGATTTGATAGAGTGTCTTACTTAAGAGGGAGGTTTGTAAGGAATTTGTTTATGTTGGACTTGAAGACATCCAAGTTGTAGTCAGGTGGGAAACAGGCAAATGGAAGAGAGTTCCACAGTCGTGCACTTCTGAGAAAGAAGCTCTGCTCATGGAATCTACGTTTTGATTTAGGCACAGATAAAGAGTGGGGAAAATTATTGACAGTAGTTTATAAGACAATAGTCTTATTCGTTCTTTGTGTTGTAAAAGTATTTATGTATATTCTTGTCCCATTATAAACTATATTTAAATGTACATACGCAAATAACGAATTCTAGATAAACAATTGCAGAAGACACATCTGTTATATCAAAAACATCAGATGATACATGAATTAACACACGCATTTACGTATGTAATATAGATGACTGTGACATATATATACACTCTCATACAATCTAACCACTAGAAGACATGGGTAAGTAATATACACTCGTTTATATATACTCCCTGACAATATGACATATATATTATGTAGATACTGTTCTGCAGTATCACAACTCTTTGGTTTGGCTAGACTAGTGAACTGTTAAAGACCATCAAGCCAACAAGCAAAGTGTAGATCAGACAACTCTGAAGAAAATATACCATAATACTTATAGAAAAGACTAACAACATTACATCTGTGAGAGAGGGTACCGAGAAAAGGGTGGGGTTAACCAAAATGCAAATATGTTTCTGATAAAAAAAAATAATCAAGATGATCACAAGAGAAATCAAGTGATTTTAAAGCCTTTAAACTGTTTGACGGCAGTTGAAGTTCGGTACTTGTATAGTATAATCAAGAGATTAAAAAAATTAAAATATCGAAAAAAAAAAAAATGTCTAAATTGTACGTATCCGTTATGGAATGGAGATCTCCAAAAAAAAATTTCACTTAATTTTATCAAGTAGTTTTATTTATTTATTTTTTTATTTTTACAGCGAAAAAACAATTTGTTATGATACCGAGCAAAAGGTTCGGTGTTTAGGAAGAAAAGCTAGTATTAAAGATGGGGAGGGAGTGTCGGCACTTTACATTGAGTTATCTCTCCGTGGCGTGTTCAAAAAATTCAAAGATGTCTGACTTCAACACGCTGTCATAAAAACATGTTTTTTCGCTGTACAAACAAAAATACTCAATCAAATTAAGTGATTTTTTTTTTCCGGAGATCTTCAGTCTAGAGCAGATATGCACAATATAACCTTTTTTCGATATTTTCATTTTTTTTTTTAATGTCTTGATTAAACTGTACAAGTACCAAAGTTTCTAGGCAAAAGTCAAGTATTATTGTTCATTTATGCTGATGAAGCGAAGAGAAAAAGTATTTCATGAAGGAGAGACAATGTATGTTTAACTTAAAATAATGGTTTTCATGAAATTGGTTCTCGCTTTTCGCTCTAAAGCACCTTTTCACACCTGAGGTTATTCTCTATCTCTACATATCTGCTATAACATTATGTGTGGAGTATCGTTGTTATATTTGAGCTGATGAACCTCTGTCCCATTTGAGAGTCCTTGGCAAAGTGCAGAAATGTATCTGCAATTTGAGATTAGCTCCACTTTTTCTTCTGTGTATGCTTTCGCTCTCTCTCTCACAAACGTGATGTTGCTAGTAGTGTTTGGATGATTAATCAGAATCGGAAAAATCGGAAGATTTGGGTGGTATCGGGATCAGAAAAATTGATGCCTATTTTCCAATGCAAAAATGATTATTTTCATTGTCTTTTTTTTTTTTTTTAATTAGATTTTGTTTAAATCAAAATCTTCCATCGCTGATAATAATGATAAAATAATAAATATTTATTGATTTTAAATTACCAGTAAAGCCAAAAAGGTTAGATCATCCTCCACAAGTGTATTTTGACGTTTAGGAAAATATCTGCATATTTAACATGTTTTTATGAAAATCTGGGGAAATAACAATCTCGTAGTTAAATAATTAGAGATTTTTAAAGGATCGAAATCGGTAATTTAGCTCAGAATCAGTAATTGCATTGGAATCGTCCCATCACTAGTTGCTAGTCTCAGTCTTTTCCGCAAGTGTATTCTTCAGAATTGTCTGCTCTATTCTTTGCTTCTTTTGTTCCAGCTTGTTTGTTCCAGCTTGTCTGTTGCCCTGTCAGTGGGGCCGTAGAATATGCTGACTGCCCGCCTGCAGAGAGTAAAAATCTCTCAATAGAGGCAACCTGTAGGCTTAGGACAGAATCTTGGTGGTTGAAGGACTTGGTGGTCATGTTTAAACACCTCAACTTCCCTAACACGCCACTTTGGCCCTTACTTTGACTAGACAAGAGGTCAAAGAGGCCCGATCTGATCAATCAGCTGGTCATGTCAAGCTCCATTATGTATAAGCCACTCCAAACTTAACAGGTCCTAGATATGACCTTAAACTATATCCGATGGTGAGACCCCAGCTTGCAGGCCTTAGGGAGTGTGGAGCCACCCTTTAATTGCCATTGCTCCCAGGTCCACTCTGACTCGAAGTTGTAGTACCTGTTAGGGTCCCAACTATGGGTTAAATAGAATATGACTTAAAAAACAAATATACTATATTAAAAAATCGTTCTTCAAAATCACCAGGTTCGGCATTAAATAACTTGAAAAGGTTTGATATGCCGTAAAACAAACCAACCAACCAACCAACCAACCAAACTTAACAAAATACTTCTCCCCCACCTACTTAACACTATCTTCAAATATATAATGGCGAACGATGGCTAAGGGTCAGTCAATTGGTAAGACCCAAACTCTTCACATCTGCTTTCGGCATTAACATACCCTACACTGACTTTAAACATAAAATCAATCAAATATTTTATGCAAAATGGCAGCAACAATGGAATAACATAAATAACAAACTATACCAAATCGAACCTATACTGGAAGAATGGAGATCAACTAGAAAATCAAGAAAGGAACAAGTAGTCATATCTAAAATACATATTTGCCATACAAAACTCATGCACTCCTTCATACTAAAATAGGAGTAGCAACCACAATGTCTATTCTGTCAAAACTTGCACAGTCACACATTTTTTTGTAGAATGTAGAGCCCTTGATACCGCTAGAAAACAATATCTAAAATCTAAGAATATGAAGAATATCTTTGAAAAAAAAAACTGCTTGAACAAAATTCTCATCTTTGAGAGTAACAACACTATTCTTAAAAATATAAAAAAGGGAGAATTTAAAAAAAAATTTTTTTTTTTTTTTTATACCCCCGCATTAAATAAAGGTTAGATATTCTGGTTAAACATCAAACAAACTAAACAAAAATAACAACTCTCTACAAAACAACTCGACTAAACCCTATGAATAAATATTTGAGGATATTAAACCTTGAAGTTCAGAATTTTTTTTTTTTAATGATTAAATTTAACATAACCCAAAAAGATTTTGAAAGAAAGAAACAAGGCAACTAAACAGAACACCATGAATAGGTACTTGAAGATATAAGGAAGAATTCTTGATAAAATTATTTATTAAAAAAAAAAAATAGATTACTAGAGTGCCATCAGTTATAACCGAAACCAAAACTTATGAAAAATTCTTGGTAAAATTATTTATAAAAAAAAATAGACGACTTAAGTGCCATCAGCTGTAATCAAAATCGAAACCAAAACTTATGAAGAATTCTTGGTAAAATTATTTATGACAAGAAATGAAAGTACATAACAATTAAACGACCCAGATGTAAGCGTGACACAGAAAATAACACATACATTATCGTATTAATAGTCTTTCATCTTGTTAGCTCTTTTCATAAAGTGTTTAATGCTTTTTCTAGAGCAATTTCCACAAGAAAAACAGAATGAAAACGTTTTGTTGGTTAATTCTCGATTTTATTTATTTATTTATTTTTTTCACAAATTATCTTCAAGTGTAAACCGTTTTCAAAAACATAATGAAAACAAATTATCCTGATGCAGGAAGGAGATCAGTGGTGGAAATAGATTTGCATTCTTAATTCCCCTCTTGAATTTGTCATACTTGGTGCCTTCAATAAATTTCCAGACACTTTTTATACAGACATTTAAAATTGTCGTAGACTCTTGAAAATTCTATAAGTTATTGCTATACATATTATGAGATGACTGACCAATTTTTATGATTTCAGGTTAAAATGAACAGCTACAGCAGGAATTGGAATGCACCCTACTAAAGCCTGATTGTTACAGCTGGTGAATTTTATAAATGCAATGTGGACGTGATGACAATTAAGAATAACGATATGCAATAAAATTGTGTTTTAAACTTGGAAAAAATGATGAAAAAATGTATGGAATGATTCAGACTGCTTTTGGACTATCGCGTATGAATCGAGCATCAGTTTTTGAGTGGCATAAGAGATTCAAGAAACGCAGGGAATCTGTGAGGAATGATGGGAGGTGTGGGAGGAGAAAGTCAGAATACCAGTGTTGATTGGCCAAATAAAGATTTCATGGATAAGGACCGTTGTGTGTCTATAAAGACGATAAGTGCACAGAATTGTAAACAATTTTTGTGAAATGTTAAACCGTACTCTGTTCGATAAATGTCGGCACGTTACGGAAAAATGGTTAATTAAACTATAGAAGCACCTGTTAAGCTATACAAGTTTTATAATTGAATACCCCCCTCCAAAAAAAAAAAAAATAACGAAAAACATAAAAATATTTTGTTAACCGGTCGTGAAAATTTACTGACAGCATTATTTTTACTATTAAATGAGGTGAAAACTTTTTTTATTTTATGAAAATATCTTGTGATTTAATATGTCCGCTATGTGTTTATACGCCTTGTAAAATGTCACGTAACTACCGCTCGTGCATAGCGTAAATGAAGTCGGTGAAATGGTGTCTGTGCACATGCACAATCAGCCGACTTTTGCCGTTATATTTTTGATTTTACAAAGAAAAAAATCCCTTGGAAAACTATTAATGTCTTCGAAACTGTTAATTTGCAGCAGATACGGCTTTCAGATTCTTTTTTAGCACACTGAAATCTACAAAAACTATATATTTTTTTCTACTGGTTCGAGTTCACGCTTTTTGTAAAATAATACCAAAATTTTGAAGATAACATTTTTTTTAAAAATCTGTGCTTTTCTTTCCAATTCCAGGAACCTACTTTGCATACAATCAAGGCCATTGCTATTCTTGATAATGATGGATGTCGCTTGGTTGCCAAGGTACGTATAATTAAAAAGATTCGTAACTACCAACAGCTAGTGTTGTGATAATTAATCAGAATCGGGAAAATCAGAACATTTGAGGGTATCAGAAACGTTATCAGAATCTGAAAACTTTATCCATATTTTCCAATGTCAAAAATGATTGTTTTTTTTTTTTTTTGTTTAAAACAAAACCTAAAATAATAAAAATTTATTGATTTCAAACTACCAGTAAAACTAAAATCAATAGATCATCTCCTACAAGTGAATTTTTACGTTTAAGAAAATATTTTTACGGTAATTTAGTATGGAATCGATAGTTGTATTGGAATTGTCCCATCACTACCAGCAGCAAAATGGGTACTTATACAGTATGGGACATGGATGAAAATTGCAGTTCCAAATAAATTAACAGGAAACTAATTTGTATACTTACATATCAGGCAAAAATGGGTATCTACGCCAAAAATGAGGAAAAATTGAATAGAATTTTAACTTAATCTGTCAGTTAACCAAGTAATAAGAAATGGTGGCTTGTAAAAATACGAAGATTCTTTATGATTTTTTTTATCAATAAAACATATAGAGCCAACGGTTCATACATTCGAAGCGTTTGAAAAATAGATAACATAACTTAGGTGGCCCGGCATTGCCTGGTCATTAGATATGCTTTAATATTATATTTTAATTTATGCAGATTTCGTATTATTTTTATTAGATCAAACAAACATTATATATTATTATTATATTGTACCTAATATATAGTAGTGATTTCCAAAGTAAAAATATGACTAGTGAACCATCAGCTAGAATTGAAACCAAAACATACACCTCTCTAGTCTTATACATTAATGTTTGACCGAATTCCATACATATAAAAAAATAACATTGTTTAGCCTATAATTTTGAATTAATTATAATTTTGAATTGGCGCACGTATGGTAAATGGTATATTCGACTTGTGTGAGGCCAAGATCAATGCTTTTTTTTTTTTTTTTAAATTTTGACCTCTTAATAGCAATTTACCGGCTAAAATTTTATAAGTATGTCCAGAAATAGTATCAAATTATTTTCCTTCCATAGGTAAACTGTATGGAGAGTTTTACTGTGTTTTTTTGTTTAAAGTTTTCTATTTGTGTGTTTTCAAGGAGAAAATCTTAAATCTCGTCAATATATCTAAGGCATTCTGGAATAATCTAAATTTGAATCGGCAAGATTCAAGGAATTCTAAGAATAAGCTGTATTTGCGCAGAGGCTGTTCTTGGCCTTCGGGCCAGGAGCGGAAAAGGAAGTAATCAGTTCTGGTCAATGTGAGAGCAACCCTTCCTATCGGACAATTACTTTTTAAGTCAATTAGTTTGGTCAATGTGGGGGAAACCCTTCATATCAGACAATTGCTAATTTTGGACCCTGCCAGAGTGCCCCCTTGAGGAGCTGGTTTTTTCTCCCCATACTAAAAAAACGGCCTTGTGCCTAATTTGCTCAGTGGGGAAGCAAATAAATAAAACGCTGTATAGTACTCCACTAAGAGGGTTTCCAATAAAGAATCTGAAATCATGATTGTAGAAATTATTGTTAAATTGAAAATGAGCCATCTTAATGATGAGTCTGATAGTGTTGGGGGAATCGGTAAGTTGATTTTTTTTTTTTTTTTTCAGTTGCATATGAAACGTTTCGTAAAGGGGACATTAATATATAAACATACGACAGCCTGCCCGGCATTGCCCTGTCGTAAATTACGCTTTAATATTATATTTTAATTCATGCAGATTTCATATTTATTATTATCTATTGATTATTATATTGTACCTAATATATATTAATGATTTACAAAATTAAAATGACTTGTCTGCCATGAGCTAGAATCAAAACCAAAACATACAATTCTCTAGTCTTATGCATTAATGTTTAACCTAAATCCATAAATCTTCAAAAACTGAAAAAAGTATTAACGTTGTTTAACCTATAACTTTTAATTAATGCATGCATAGAAAAAAACAATAGGCCAAGATCAATGTTTTTTTTTTTATTTTTTAATTTTGATCCATTAGCAGCTAATATCTACTATCTAAAAACCAAATAAAAACGGTTCTACAGACCTTATATATCAACTCTGTAGACGAAATATTCAGAGGAGTTTAGTAGAGACTTTTTGCACACATACCGACAAGATCACTTTTATATGTAGATATATATAAATATGTGTGTGCTAGAATGTTTTCATCTTAAATTCTATGCAATTATGTAGAATGTAGACACTATAAATAATGGTCGTCCAAATCACATTCTTACAGCATTCGTAGACATTTATGCTGATGACACTACTATCTATGGTAGCACATCTAAGATCGTAAATGACCAAGTTCTCTCCAATTCTCTCTCCTCTGATCTTGAGCACGTGGTAGAATGGGGAAAGGAGTGACTGGTTACTTTTAATGCATCTAAAACCAAACTTCTATCTTTACATCATCAACATTCTGATCCCCATCCGGCATCAATTGAAATAAATCGCTCTCGTCTTGGGGAGGCCTTGTGCTTTGATAAGCTTCTGGGCTTGACCTTTACTCCTGATCTGAAATGGAACATGTACATTAAATCTGTTGCCAAGGCTGCTGGAATAATGGTGGGATCCTTCTGTCGATCCAGTAGATATCTTAGTGCTGACGCAATTCTCTATCTATATAAGAGCCAGGTACATCCAAGGATGGGGTACTGTTGCCACATTTGGGCAGGAGCTGCTAGAAAGGACTTGTCCTGCCTTGATAGAGTCCAAAATTGACTTTGTAGCCTCGTAGGAGATGTCCTTTTCTCTTCTCTGCAACCTCTATCTCACAGAAGAGGTGTTGTGAATTTTTCTCTGCTTTATCGTTATTTTCATGGCAAGTGCTTGACTGAGCTTCAATCTATGGTTCCCCCCTCACCAAACTTTCACAAGAAACACTCGTCTAGCTGAAAACACTATCAATAATTTCCCCCACACTTTATCTGTACCTAAACATAGATTCCATGAAAAAAAGCTTCTTTCTTAGAACTGCACGCCTGTGGAACTGTCTTCTGTTCTCCTGCTTTCCAGCTGACTAGAATCTGGTTGTCTTCAAGTCCAATGTAAACAAGTTCTTGATGAGCCGTTCCACTTAAGTTAACAAATTTACCTAATTTCTACTACTAACAATTACTATATCGTTCAATTGACTACTGTACACTCTTAACCCTTATCCTCGAGTGGTCTCTGGGCCTTGATAAGTGGTGTTGCCTATGTAAAAAAAAAAAATTCAGCATAATAGTGAAATGAAACCAGTCATCTAATAAGAAATCATAAAAAATAATTAACGCTAGTTTTTTTTTTTTTTTAAGGAATACGCAAATTAGTTAACCTTCATGTAGTTGCTTGCATATCTGTAACTGAGTATATTAAGAAGTTAGTTTTCATAACTTTTAAATAAAAAAAGTAGGCTTTTAATATTAATGCCAGAACGACAAAAGACTCAGCTTTATCTCTATATCTATGAAAGTGTCTGTCTGTCTGTGTGTCTGTACATTTCCCTACGCAATAACTCTGTCAATTTTCAGTCTACAGCCTCGAAATTTGATATACAGGGTACTGAGATTTGGGAAAATCTTTGTAATCCGTTTTTGACAGGAAATTGGGCTGTTAATTTGACCTTTGAGAACTCTACCAAACTCCTCTGCCAATTTTGGGTCTAAACACTTGAAATTTTAGATATAGGTTCCTTGGACATAGATCTTACTTAATAACTTAATTTGAGCCTAAAACAATAAATGCTGAGGGGTCATAATAGGGGTCAAAGTTAAAAAAAAAATTGACCGCTTTTTTTTTTTTTTTCTCAACATACACCTCCAAACACCCGGGCAATGCCGGGCTGAAATGCTAGTAAGTATATAGATTAAAATTTTACTTGATGGTTTTTTTCCAAATTTTTGCATGATATGTAAATTTATCAAAGATATTTTTTACTTGGAGTAAGATTTTCATATGTACCTCATACTTTATAAGCACCGTGAAATGTCTGAATTAAGGATTAAAAAAGTAAATTGAGTTCAATTTTAGTATAAGAATTATTGAAATTTTTTGCTCAAAGTTTAAATGGAATTTTTTGTTTGTCTTAAATTGTATTTCCTGTCCTTAAATAACTTTGTACTTTGCTTTCCATGGCAGTAGCTCTACCCATGGATCAGTCTTCCTTCACGTATCATTGGTTTCTATGAATGGCCTGTCTTGTTGGTGTTTCCACTGATGTTGAACTGTGGTTGTGTAGGTTTGTTGAACTGGCTTTGCTTGGAAAGAAAAGACAAAATGGTTGACTTGTTTTAAGAAGAAATAGAAATTGATTTTGATCACTTAAATTTTGAAATGTAATTATTTTGTGAAATAGGAATTAGTGCTTGTGCAATATAATTGAACTTAAAAAAGTACTTTTTAGGTAACAGCATTATTACGTGCTTACATGTCATGTTGAAATTAGTTAGAATTATGAAAAATGGTAGAAAATCTAGAACTATTTTTTGTAAAAAAAAAACAAAAAAACCCACTAGTGGTCTACCATTTTCTATTTTAAAATGGATTATAATTATTTTGTCAAAATCATAGATTGCAGTTATCTCGCCTGGATTTTAGGAAGTTTTCCACACTATCAAATACAATAAAACTATAATTTGATAAATTTTGTTTCTTTTTGTAATTATTTTTCTATTTGATTGTTTTTCATAATTTGTGCAAGTTTTACTAATTTCAACATAATTTTAACAGTACACGTTGATATGTAAAATTGTTTATGATCTAAAATTGTTTGAAATCTCATACTACACAAGCATTTAGGAATTTGTTTCAAAACTTGGCCGTAATTGATTGATATTAACCAACATGTGTAATTAATGTGGTGAAAAGCACACATACAAGCATAAATATAAACACAATTTAATTTAGATGTGTATTTTTTTAAATCTTGAAAATCAATATAATTGCATATAATAACTTGCTTTTATTCTGTTTGGTGAGTACAAGAAAATGTCTCAACTTTAATAGTTTTCTTAGGCGGAATAAGTATTTTCAGGGAAAATTAAAGCAAAATATATTCATACTAATAACATATTGGAAGTAGAAAACAAAAAATAGGCTAGTCTGAATCAAGTATTGGCAAAGTATATATATATATATATATATTTAAATTTTGCCAGTTTCCACTTGGAGCTTTCACTTTAATTTAAGAAAAAAAGAATTAATTCAAAATGAAAATTTGTTGCTAGTTCATAAACCCCTTCAACTCTATGCAAAAAACAAAAATACTAAAAATAAAAATATTTGATGAAAACAAACAAACATGTAAATTGATCAAGTAGTTTTATTAACAAAAAAGATAAAATAAAATTTTATGGCTAATTGACACTCTCTCGACACCATTTTGCAGGTTAAAGGAGATAATTCCAACTAATTCAAACTTTTGCGAGATTTTAGGAAGCCATTCTTAACATAGGCAGGGCTTAATGATTCCCATTAATCATTTAAAAATCATTTTCTTTATAAAAATTAAACTACAGGATCAATTTACCTGATTTTTGGTGCACTGTATTTTCTTTCTGTCATAGATATGTACATCATAAAGATATATTTATTTATATAATTCACCTGGGAAAGAAATTAACATTAAATTGCTTCTAGTTGGATTTTGAAAAATCATTTGGTATTTATTTTTATTTCGGACTATTATTCTCATCTTTATTAGTTGTTGTTTTTCATCTTTTATTGGTTTGTTTATTCACAACGTTTCGGCCAACTATTCTAAGTTCCTATCCGTCGCGGTTACAACAACTAATAAAGATGAGAATAATAGTCCGAAATAAAAATAAATTAATATATATAATGCTCATCTCAAAAAATGAATTCCAATTAAGGAATAATATAAATCGTTTGGTATTGTTTCAAAGTTTCTGGTATTTTCCATTTCAGTACTATGACAAGACATTCAGTACCGTCAAAGAACAGAAGGATTTTGAGAAGAATCTCTTCAATAAAACATATAGAGCCAACGGTAAGTCTCTTCACTTGTTGATACATTCAGGATATTTGAAAAATCGATGGCATAACTTTGGGATTATGTTATATATGTGCAAAAGAGAACCTCTTTGTGTGTGTGATTGTGCTTTTGTAATAGCACTCCATTACTAATTTGTTTCCCTTTGTTAACTCTGGTGGAACTTTTTAAGTAACCATGATTTGAAAATTAACGCAACAAAACATGCATTTCTCATTTATGTATTTAACTTGTCTCTTACTTACTTTTGATTCAACCACATTCTAATAGCGTTTAATGTCTCTCCAAGCATTTAAAGAAAGAATGACTATTTTTATTTATTTATTTTTTTCAGCATTGCTTCATTTTGTTCTCTTATTTTCATAGCGTGTTCACGCAAACCATAAAACATATCTAAGTTAGATAGTCAAGTTTCTTTACTTTGATATTATCCATAAGTCTATTATAGAAGTGAATAGACTTACTATTTTTAGTTCTGCAATAAAACATATACACCAATTCTTGTTCGATCACCAACATAAGCAATGTTCAGCCTGGCCAATACCAATGGGCGATCATTTGGGAATGCTAGGAATGTCTAGATTCATGTAAGCAGGTATGTATAATACTCCAGAGAGATGAATACTCCTGCCTTGCACAATTCCAGGTTACCCTTGGGCAAGGTTTAACACCTGTTAACCTCTCTTTAATATTCTGGAGGGTTACCATACAGGGAATAGATGGAGTTTGTTAACTATAGGGTTAGGCAGTACATTTAGGAAAGTGGGGACTCTGTTGAAAAACCAAACAAAACCAAATAGAAGGAACCCGCTGGTCCTGTACGATAATTTTCTAATGATGGCGTCACCAGCAGAACATCTGCTTCGATTTTCTCTTTTCTTATAAGCTAACACGGAAGTAGTAAGGCTTGGAAAACTTATGAGAATACGCATGTCAGTGTGCAATCTGGTCTAATCAGACATAGTCAAACAAAAAAAATGTAAGAATGTTTTTTTTTTTTTTTCTTTTTCTTAAATGCCAGAATCGGTGTATATACCTTCTTGCAGAATTAAAAATAAGCCTTATTTTGTTCTAGCTAGGCATGGGGCATCCTATTGGTTGCCAGATATTAACCTGCTATTTCATACATTTCAACTGAGTTTTTTTTTTTTTTTTTTTTTTTTTTTAGAGAGAGATATTTCACAGTTTATGAATTTTCAAATGAAATCAAATCGGAATAAACAGTGATAATTAACGAGTCATTGGTTGTCTGGTATTGTTATGTATTCCTTTTGTGAATGTGTAGTAATTTTCTTTTTTCTTTTTGTTCTTCGCAAATACGTAATCACATAGTCATCTAGAAATTCCTTTCCTCATTGCTGGAAGATGTTCTTTGAGCATCTGGAAGATGATTATATTTTAATTCATCCTTTCAGTAATTTCCCCCGTTCAGATTATTTTCCACACAATAAATTCCTAGGAGTTTTCTTGCAATATTTCTGTGCTAGGTTGGTCATAAGAACTTCCAGGTGTTTGTGTATAACTCTGTTACCTAATACCAGCTGTTATTTAGTCTATTTGAAACCAGCCCTTTCTCTTAACACTTCTCCTAGTTGAACTAATCCGAGCCCCTGGCATCTCTTAGTCTCTTCTTTACATAACAAGTATCTTTTCTTCATTGATATCTTGCTGTGAATAAAATGCGAGACCTGTTAGATTAGCAACTCTTTTTTTCAAACTTGTCTGAGAGAGATTAGTGATAAATGCACCAGCCCAGATGTATCAACAGTATTCCGTGCATGTGTGAATTGTGGCTTTGTAGAGATACTGGATCTTGTCAGGTGGGAGTAGTTTTCTAGTATGGTAGAGGGAACCTAGCTTCTTTGCAGCAGCCTTGGTAATGCCTTCAATATATTTTGTTCTTGTATTGTTACTTCTGTAACATGCCTTTGCTAATAAACTTTTTGTTATACCATTTCCAGTATTATTGTTTGTTTTGGTAAGGCTACAACATTTACAGAGATATTTTTTCTTGTATGATTGTGTTGATTATTTTTGTCAGTTGATATTTCTTACAATTATGGTGATGTAATCACTTGAGTAATGAGTAGAGCCTAGGAAAACGGAATATTGTTTTTATTTTTTTTAACTCTTGAGTATATATCTGTTGATATCTTATGTTTTTATATAGAGTAGATGTGATTCTCGGTTGATTAACTGTGTTTGTATTGAATTTAGGCTGATTTCTACCATTATCACAGCGTGAGTGATCAGCTTTCCCGACTGCTGGAAAACCGCCTCTGTGGTACTAGTCTTCAAGAATTTTGGTGAAAGAACTGACCCACTAAATTATCGCCCCATTAGCCTCCTCCCGCTTTTCGCCAAAATATTTGAGTCCTTAGTTAAGCAAGCCCTAGTCCAGCACCTAACAGCTGCTAAACTCCTGACTGACAAACAATATGGATTCAGGCAAGCCCGTTCAACAGCAGATATCTTAACTAGTTTCTGAACGTATATACCGTTCATTGGACAAAACAGGGGAGGGTAGAGCGGTGGCCCTTGATATATCTAAGGCTTTTGACAGGGTATGGCACGATGGTCTTCTAAGGAAAATTAGATCATATGGAATCACTGGAAGAATTCATAATGTAATTAAATCCTTCTTAAGTAATAGAAAAATCCAAGTTGTCATTGACGGTCGTACATCTAAACAATATGACATAAATGCGGGAGTACCTCAGAGGTCTATCCTTGGACCTCTATTATTCCTGATATTCATAAATGACCTCCCTGATAAAATTGTTTCGGAGATGGGTATATTTGCCGATGACACCACTCTCTATAACAAATATGAAGGGAAAACAAATGAACACATATCCAAGGAAATGGCAGAAACACTAGAGGATGACCTCCAATCTGTAGTGGAATGGGGACAAAAATGGTTGGTCACATTCAATGCTGCTAAGACTAAGCTTGTTTCCGTCAATAACTACAAGAAACCTTCTCTACCACCAATAGCAATGGCCAAGAACACATTGCCTGAAAGTACTTCTTTTAAACTCCTCGGCCTAACGTTTACAGGGAATATAAACTGGAATAGATACATTGAGAGCATTGCCAAGGCTGCTGCAAGGAAGGTTGGCTCCCTCTACCGTGCTAGAAAACTACTTACACCTGACAGTATCCTATACCTCTATAAGGCCACCATTCGCCCATGTATGGAGTACTGTTGTCACATCTGGGCTGGTGCATCTGCTCCTTGTCTCTCGCTCCTGGACAGGGTTCAAAAGAGAGTCGCCAACCTGATAGGTCCTGAACTGTCATCTAGGCTTCAGCCTCTGTCCCATCGACGAGATGTTGCATCCCTCTGCCTGTTCTACAAATACTTTAATGGTGAATGCTCTGACGAACTGCAAACACTTGTACCTCCCCGACGTAACTACCCCCGACAAACCCGACAAGCTACTAAGTCTCATCCCTTTACAGTATAGATCCCTAGGTGCAAGAAAGCCTTTTACTCCAATAGTTTCTTCTCTAGAACTGCGGGTCTTTGGAACTCCCTTCCGGGATACTGCTTTCCCAACTGCACTGATATGCAGAAGTTCAAGTGTAATGCTAACAAACATCTTTCTACTCATCTCCCTTCATAATGACCCTACTAATTAAGTCCCTAATAGTAGCCCCCTGCTTCAAAGTGGCACTGTGCCTTGTTTGGGGTGAAAATTGAATAAAAAAAAAAAAAAAAAAAAAAAAAAGAATATATACTAGAAAGTCAAAATAATGAAAAGATTATTCTGTTGCCCTAGTGATGAAACCATAAAAATAATGTAGAAATAAACGGATAAAAAAACGATTCTTGGTAGATAACAATTTAAAATGATCTACTTAAAGCACAATACAAAGGAGGATTGAACTGTGATAATAGATTTCGTAGTGAAATACCGCTCCTATTGGCAAGAGCAGATAAATCTTACTGCTATGTCGATTGACAAGGGAAGATAACTTTAAAGTAGAGGAACAGTTATCGCCCTTTAAACGTACATACTCTTTAGATCAAATCTGATTTTCTATCTAACACTTCAAAATCTGAATTTTACGTTTATTCTAAAATTGTTATTTATGCTGATATTTTTTCTCCATAATTTGTATTTATTTTCTAAGTGTTTTAAAACAGATGTCAAATTCCAAATAAAAAAAATCTTAATATTTGTTCAGAATTTTTTTTTATAGAATTTGTAATTCTTGATTTATAAACTCTCTTTTTTTTTTTTCCCAGCTGAAATCATAATGCTTGAAGGCTTAACTTGTGTCTACAAAAGCAATGTGGATCTTTATTTTTATGTCATCGGCAGCTCACAGGAAAATGAGGTTAGTATCTTGTGACATTGCTTCAGCTTTCTTTAATTATCTCTTCAAAAATTTTTGAAAAAAAAAAAAAAAATTTCCTAAAACTTCTTTAATCCTGAAAAATATATTTCTTCAGTGCTTTCGACAATGAAATTTCAAACAAATGCATTTCGAGTAAAAACACTTATTGTAATTACGTGTAATGTAAAAATTAATACAAATGCCAAATGTTACGGAAAATGAACCTGTACAAAAATAATTAAGAGTAAAAATAAAATTTATCAGATTATAAAGTTTTATAGTATGTTTTAATGTTATTTAAAATTCTACTGATTCTGTGATTTTTGGTGTAGATACCTACTTTTGCCTGATACGCAAGTTTGTCAAAAAGTTTTCTTGTTAGTTTATTTTGAACTCTCATATTTTACCTACAAGCACTTGACATTTTTTAAAGGAAAGTGTGAGTAAATAGTCTGATCCTGTAGGTTAGGGGATAAGTGGGGGGGGGGGCATAGCTCTAGGTTGAAAAATCGTCTCCATTTCAGATTTTTTGCAACTATCACCACATTTATTTTGAAGCTAAATAATATTTATGATATCATTTTGCTACTTAGTAACAATGCCGTTAACACAACAGTTAAAACTTACTTTCTGTAAGTCTTTTTTTTTTTTTTTACAAGGAGGTCACCACTTATCAAGGCCCGGAGCCACTCAGGGATAAGGGTTGTTGCATGTACAGTACATTGTACGTTAGTGTTGAGATTTGATAAAATGTTTACTTAAGGGGGCGGTTCATCAGGAATTTGTTTACGTTGGATTTGAAGACATCCAAGTTGTAGTCAGGTGGGGAACAGGCAGACGAAACAGAGTTCCACTGGCGTGCTGTTCTAAGAAAGAAGCTTTGTTCATGGAATCTACGTTTTGATTTAGGTACAGATAGAGAGTGGGGAAAATTTTCGTCAAAGGGAGTTAATTCTGTCATGACCTAATGATCTTTGGTAATATAAGAAGTTTAACATAATATACATTTTTTTAATATAATTTTGAGTATTTCTGGAAAAAACAACTAATGTGGAACCAGGGTTTGCACAGGCTTGAAAAAGCCTTGAATTTTGAGCTTTGTCTTGAAAAGACCTTATCTTTATTATTACCTTGAAAAGGCCTTGATTCTTTATGTTCAGTAAAAATTTGTGTTGGAATATTAAAAATATAATGGAAATAAATACATTCCTCTGAAATTGAATCTTATTATTTCCAGTATCATTGATACAAGAGTTACGCCCCTTTATCATGAAATTACCCAATGTTCCTATTTACTTGCCTTCCCACGAAAGCAGAGTTAGACACAGTCGTTTTTTTAATGTGGGAAAATCCAGCTCCCCAAAAAGGACACTCTGAATATGAACAAAAATAAAATTTACCTCAATCTATGAGGATTTCTCCCCAATGATCAAGAACAGAAAAGGTGAAGTGTAGTATCAGAACAGATACTACACTTTGCTCCTAGCCACCCAATGTTATCTATTAGGCTGAGAAGAAAGTTCTTGCGGAATTTTAAATTTTGATTTCAAATGATGCATTTTCAAATAAGTTTTCATTGTTATACCTTTACTTTATATATCGTTTTAAAAAGCGTTTCTCACTTTATCGCATCGTTTAAATTACAGTCATTTTAAAACGGTTATTTCTTTTCAGAACATTGAATACAAGATGGAAAAAAAAGTAAATTTGCACAATTTTCTTATTTCAATTAAAGCTAGGCCGAAAAGCTGTAGAAACAGCTTGCGATATCAACAAAGCGTTTTGCCCAGAAACTTTTACTGAACACCCAGCACAATAGTGGTTTAAGAGAGTTTTGAAGATGATGAGCATAGTAGTTGGTCATCGGATATTGACAATCAATTAAGAGCCTTAGTTGAAGCTAATCCATGCACAACTGTTTGAGAACTTGCTTCTGAATGGGATGTAACATATACAACGATTTCCAATCACTTGAGAGAGATTGGAAAGACAAAAGAAACTTGATAAATGGGTGCCTCATCGATTGAATACAACCAAAAGACATGCTGTTATGAAGAATCATCTTTTCTTTTATGCAACAAAAATGACCCGTTTCTCGACTGGTTTTTGACTTGCAGTGAAAAGTGGGGTTTTTACGAGAACCGGCGATGCTCAGCTTAATGATTAGACGCAGACAAAACTCCACAACACTTCCTGAAGCCAGAGTTGCACCAAAAGGTCATGCTGATTGTTTGGTCTACAACCGGTCTCATCCATTAGTTTTTTGAATGTAAGTGAAACCATTACATCAGAAACTTTGACAACAACACCCAGCATTAGTCAACAGAAAAGACACAATTCTCCTCCATGACAATGCTCGACTGTACATTGCTAAACCGACCCTGCAGAAGTTGAACAAATTGGGCTACGAAACTCTGCCTCATTAATCATACTCTTCAAAATTCTCACCTACCTCAACAACTTTTTTGTGTGAGAAATGCTTCAAAAACCTAAACAATATCAAAAACACCTTTAGCAACTTCATTGCCACCAGAACGCTTGCTTCATATTGGCAAAAGTGTGTTGATTCTGATGGCGCTTATTTCGATCTATAAATTTTTGTTTGAGCCGAAATATGTTCATCCGAATTTTAAAAGTTAAAAACCGCAAGAGCTTCATCAATTTAATAGATGCTTCGTAGATATAGTCGAAGTGAAATTAAAAATCGAAATAAATACTACTGAAATATTTTTTAAATATTAATTAAAATACTATTAGTTTTTTGGTTTTGTTTTGCAAATTTGAATTTTGTCTGGAGAAGGCCTTGAAAAGTCCTTGAAAATAAACATTGAAAATCTGTAGGAACCCTAGGAACTGTGAAAACTGCAAGTTATGAAAGCATAAGTTATGAAAGCATAAGTTATTGCACAAAGTAAAATTTGATTTTGCTTCTTTGAATTGATTTTTAATTTATTTATTTAAAAAATCTTTCAGTTAATTCTTGCCAGTGTACTGAATGCATTATATGATGCCGTGAATCAAATGTTACGGAAAAACGTTGAGCGGCGAGCTTTGCTTGAGAATCTGGATGCTGTGTTTTTAGCCATTGATGAAATCTGTGATGAAGGGTAAGTTCTCAGAATTTCTTAAAAATCTATTCTCTTTTTCTCTCTTTTTTTCCCTTCTATTTCCATTTTCACTTGTTCAGGGGCCAGTTTTTTTTTTTTTTTAATATTTCAAATTCTTCAGTTATATTCAGTGTTTCATTCATTGTATCTCTCTGACCTTCTTTGCATGTCTTTTATTGTCATTAGAAAAGTTTTGCTAATTTTAAATTTCTAAATTTAAACAGATAAAATGATTTTGAAAACACATTTAAGATGCAAATATTTAAAAATTAGATTTTTTTAAAAATCTTTTCTTTTTTTTTTCTGAATTTCGAATAATAAAATATCCATGAGAAAATGTTTTTGAAAAAAAAAAATGGTAATTTTTTTTTTTTTTTTTAAGTAGAAATATTATCTCGTTAAAGCAGCAGTTATGACTTATTACATGATTTAAGATGGAGAATGTCTCTTTATGAACAAAGAACTTTTATGAAATTTTAATATAAATTATCTAATTTAACTTTAAATGCTCCAATGTTGGCGTCTAGCTGAGACCACTGTCAATAATTTTCCCCACTCTTTATCTGTGCCTAAATCAAAACATAGATTCCATAAACAAAGCTGCTTTCTTAGAAGTGCACGCCTGTGGAACTTTCTTCCATTTGCCTGTTTCTCACCTGACTACAACTTGGATGTCTTCAAGTCCAACATAAACAAATTCCTGATAAACTGCCCCCTTAAGTAAGACACTTTATCAGATCTCCATTACTAACGATTACTACGATATTATCCCATTGATGACTGTACACGCAATAACCTTTATTCCCGAGTGATAAGTGGTGACTTCCTTGTAAAAAAAAAAACAGGATTTTAACAATTGGTGCTTCTATGGTATTAGTCACAAATCAAAATTGCATTTCAAGTAAAAACACTTTGATGTACTTACCTATTATGCAGAAATAATATCCTCACCAAAAATTAGAAAGAATAATTGCATAGAAAGTTAATTACAAGTAAATTTTATTGTAAATTGTAGTTTTATTCTATTATATGTAATTTTGAAGATTACTCTGAAAACAAGGGAGATAATGCAGTCATTTCATCAAATTTTGAAAATGAGTGTTTTATTTTAATTTCTGTTATTTTGCTATTTGTAAATGTTTAGTGTTTTTTTTTTTTTTTTTTTTTTTAATATTTTAAAAAGTTTATTTCATTTTGGCAACTTTCATTTTTACTTGGTTAAATGATGGTCTGACTTATCTCCCCTGCTTTACAAGTACTTCCGGCACTTCTACTCTTATAAGTGGTGGGTCAGAAAAATAAAGTAAGACTGATTTTTCTTTTTAATAAAAAAAAATTGTAGCATTCATTTTTTTTTTCTTTTTAAATTTTTGGTAAGTATATTTCTTTCAGCATGATACGCAAGGACATAAAAATGATTTTTACTGTAAATGCAATTTTCATAGAACCACCCAAATTTTTTGTTTTATTTTACACTAATGCATTTTTGATTTCAATAAATACTTGCTTTAAACAAAATAGATCAATGTGTAATTATCTAAGTTACGTTAACTTAAGAAATGCGCAAACACATAAATAGTTTCATAATTTCGTTCTTGTCTCAAATTCTTCCTCTATTAGAAAAACAAAAAGAAAAATCATATTAAAAAAATTCATCTAGACTGATGAAGTAGTTTTATTTTTAAATAAAAAAAATCAAATTTTCAGTATCCGAAAAGTGACTGCCTTGCCATTCATTTGGAAAAAAAAAAAAAAAATGAAACAAAGGGAGATAACTCCACAATAAATCATTGAATCTTTATCTTTCATATTTATAAATGACCTCCCTGATAAAATTGTCTTATATTTGCTGATGACAACACACTCCAACAGACACAAGGGGAAAATAAATGAGCATATATCTAAGGCAATGGCGGAAACCTTAAAGGAAGACCTCCAGTCTGTAGTGGAATGGGGACATAAATGGATGGCAACATTCAATGCTGCCAAGACTAAACTTTTTTCCTTTTAATAATTAAAAGAAATCTTCTCAACAACTGATAGCCATGGCTAATGATACTCTACCTGAAAGCTCTTTGTTCAAACTCCGTGGCTTAACATTCACAGCAACGTGAAACATACATCGAGGACATTGCTAAGGCTGCTGTGAAGAAGGTTGGCTCTCTCCACCGTGCTAGAAAATTACTCTAGCCTGAGCATATTCTGTACTTCTACAAGGTTACTGTTCACCCATGCGTGGAGTATTGTTGCCACATCTGGGATTGTGCATCTGCTACATCTCTCACTTCTAGACAAGGTTCAAAAACCGAATAGGTTTTGCTCTATCAACCAAACCCCAACCTCTGTCCCATTGACAAAATGTTGCATCCTTGTGCTTATTTAACAAGCATTTTAATGGAAAGTGCTCCGGTGAACTCCATGCATTTGTACTCCCTAACCTGACAAACAGCAAAATCCATCCCCCCCCAACACACACACACACACACACACACACACACACTGTACCTAGATGATAGAAAGTCTTCTACTTAAACTACTAAACTTTAAAATTCACTCCCAGATCTCTTCTCTGACCGTACTAACATGCAAAAGTTCAAGTGTGATGTGAACAGACCTCTTGCTGCTCACATCCCTACATAGTATCCCTGAAAATTTGGTTCCAAATAATAGCCCCTTATATCAAAGTGGCACTGTCTTATTTGGAGTGAAAAAGCTGTAAAAAAAAACAAACTTACTAGATTTATGTTGTAGTGCCTATGAATTTCCATTAATCATTTAAAACTGATTATCTTTATAAAAATAAAATTACTTCATCAACATAGGTGATTTTTAGAATATGATACTTTTGTTTCGTACATCATTTCTTTATTTTTGTTTTTTTTAATATGGGGGAATTCCGGACAAGTACCTATAATTTTATAATTATAGAGATGAGTGAATTTGGCGCATTTTGGTAACAAATTATTGAAAAACAAATTATTGAAAAATAAATTATTGAAAAACAAATTATTGAAAAATAAATTATTGAAAAACAAATTATTGAAAAATAAATTATTGAAAAACAAATTATTGAAAAATAAATTACTGAAAAACAAATTACTGAAAAACAAATTACTGAAAAACAAATTATTGAAAAACAAATTATTGAAAAATAAATTATTGTAAAAAAAATTATTGAAAAACAAATTATTGAAAAATAAATTACTACCATTTTAATGAGTTTAACATGTCTATTTTATTTTCTTTTACACTAAAATTTGTTTTCCTTGATTTTTATTTGTATAGGATTATCTTGGAGGCTGATCCATCTGCTATTGTTCAGAGAGTTGCTATCAAGTCTGATGACATTCCGTTAGGAGAACAGACAGTTGCACAGGTAAGTATCTTTGGTTTTTTTACCTGCTCTATATGGAGTGTTTCTGATTTACATTTGCCAAAGGGAGGAGTATATGCAGTTGATGCAATTTTATTTGTTTCGAAAAGAAACAAAAAAAAAAAAAACCTGAAACATATTTTTTTTTTTTTTCAAATTTATTGTTTTTTGGGTATCTTATTTTAATAAATAGCCTCATTTTAATGCTTACTAATAAGATAATTATACATATAAAATTTCAGTAATATATTTTAATAAGTTTTTTTCCAATAGTTTAATATTATTCAAACCACATCAAATGTAGGGAACAAAAGTGTTGGGCCTTGATATGACCTTAAACTATATCCGATGGTGAGGCCCCAACTTGCAGGCTTTGGGGAGTGTGGAGCCACCTCTTAATTGCCATTCTTCCCAGGTCCACTCTGACCCGGAGTGGTAGTACCTGTTAGGGTCCCAACTATGGGTTAAATAGAAACCGACTTAAAAAATATATATATGTATATATATACATATATTCTATTAAAATTTTTCCTTCAAAATCACTGGATTCGAAATTCAATAACCGGAAAGGGGTTGATATGCCGTAAAACAATCAACCAACTATTCAATCAAAAGTATCACAAATTCACCCAAAACTCAATTCTTTATTTGCAGCATACAATTATTTTGGCCTCATCAAGAAATAAAATGCCTCATACATTTTGAATATTACAGATTCTTGGTGGTAAGCCCGAAACAGTTGTATGCTGCAAATAAAAAGTTGATTTGTTTTGTTTGTGAATTTGAGAATTTTGTTCTATTACCTTTGATGTGGTTTGTATATGATATTTATATCCTAATAAGAGCAAACTGTCTTCGCTGGTTTGGCCATATTGAAAAAAATCAAGGGGTATATCAGCACTTACAGAGACTAGACAGCAAAACAGAAAGCCAAGCGCCCTCAGAAAACATGGAAAGAAACTGTCACGTAATACTGTAAGCAATGGCAAATGGACGCAGTCAATCACTACAATTGTAATCACTGGAGCTTTAGCCCGAAGGACAGCTATGAGGTTGACAAGAAAGTTCTTGCGGCTGTTAACTTTTAAATTCAGATGAACATGTTTCAGCTCAAACAAAAATTTATTGATCAAAATAAGCACCATCAGAATCAACACACTTTTGCCAACGCAAAACAAGTGTATTTATGCTAGTAACGTAAAAATCTTGCGTTCTGGTGGTGATGAAGTCGCTAAAAATGTTTTTGATATTTAGGTTTTTGAAGCATTTCTTATGCAGCAAGTTGTTGAGATACCTTAAAAAGTGGTTGCGGTAGGTGATAGATTTGGAGAGTATGTCGGATGAGGCAGAGTTTCGTAGCCCTATTCATTCAACTTCTACAGGGTCAGTTTAGCAACGTGTGGTCGAGCATTGTCGAGGAGAATTGGGCCTTTCTATTGACTAATGCTGGCTGTTGTTATCGAAGTTTCTGATGCATTTCATCCATTTTTTTGACAATACTTCTCTGCCATAATGGTTTCGCTTGCAGTCAAAAAACTATAATGGATGAGACCAGTCGCAAACCACCAAAGTCAGCATGACCTTCTTTTGGTGCAACTCTGGCTTCAGCAAGTGTCGTGGCGTTTCGTCTGCATCCAACCACTAAGCTGAGCATCACCGGTTGTCATAAAGAACCCCCTTTTCATCGCAAGTCAAAAACTGGTTGAGAAATGAGCCGTTCTTGTTGCGTAAAAGAAGAGAAGAGGTAACTTCGTAACGGCATTTCTTTTGGTTGTTGTTCAATTCGTGAGGCATCCATTTATCAAGTTTTTTTGTCTTTTTAATCTCTCTCAAGTGGTTGGAAATCATTGTATACGTTACGTTTAATTCAGAAGCAAGTTCTCAAACAGTTGTGTGTGGATTGGCTTCAACTAAGGCTCTTAATTGATCGTTGTCAACATCCGATGACCGACCACTACACTCATCATCTTCAAGACACTTCTTACCGCCATGAAATTTTTAAACCACCATTGTACTGTACGTTCAGATTTCTGGGCCAAATGCTTCATTGATATTGTGGGCTGTTTCAGTAGCTTTTTGGCCTAGCTTGAATTGAAATAAGAAAATTGTGCAAATTTGCTTCTTTTCCATCTTGTATTCAACGTTCTGAAAAGAAAACAATGGTTTTAAAACGATTGTAATTTAAAAGATCAGATAGAGCAAAAAAACTTTTTAAAATGTTATACAAAGTAAAGGAATATAAGAAAAACTTATTTGAAAATACATCATTTGAAATCAAAATTAAAAATTGTGCAAGACCTTTCTTGTCAACCTAATAGATTCAATATATTCAATAGTGTCAATCTTCTTGCAGTGAATTTAGATGATCTGTAAATGATATGGCATTTGGTGGATCTGACAGTTATGTCAATGCATATTTTTGAACCGATTTTAACACTTTTTTTTTTAATACAAGTTTTTGTTTGGGGGTTCCCGGGCTTGGGATTGGTGCCGGTTTAGCCACATTTAAGAGCTAGGATACAGAGAAACTGTCTGTATGGATGACTCGTACACATACTCCTCTCTCTTGCTCGTCCGTCGGAATCGACGATGACCAAGGTATCAATCAATTCGGCGTCAGGGGTTTGTGGGTCCTGAGATGGCTGATGAGGCCAATCCGTGCTCGGCAGACTCTTCCACACTCTGGACACGTGAAGGCGGTATCGGCAGGCTGTGAACAGGCAGCTCTCTCCTTCCTCCTCTTGCGCTTCTGCTGGTCGTGTGTCATGCGTTGATTCTCTGCCCTGTCGGCTCCTAGGCTGATGACGCAACGCCAGGCCGAACGTTTAGCAGCGCGACTCTCCCAAGACTGGGGGCTGATGTCAAAGTCTTTTAGGGACGTTCTCAGACAGTCTTTATATCATTTCTTTTGGCCCCCTGCATTCCGCTTTCTCTGGCTGAGTTCCCCATAGAAAAGTTGTTTGGGGATTCGGCTGTCGTGCATGCGATAGACATGGCCTGCCCACCGGAGCTGGGTTTTGCGGATTATGGTGGTGATGGTATGGAGCCCCGCGCGCTTCAAGACTTCTGTGTCAGGAATTCTGTCTTGCCAGCGGATGTTGAGAAGATTACGGAGGCATCTGAGGTGGAAGCCATTCAACTGTTTTTCATGTCTTTTATATGGCGTCCAAGTTTCGCAGGCGTAGATAGGGTTGTCAGGACGACCGCTCGGTATATTTTCAGTTTGGTTGCGAGTGTAATGCCTCTCCTCTTCCACACATTGTCTCTAAGTCTTCCAAATGCACTGCTCGCTGTGGAGATCCTATGGTTAACCTCAATGTCAATGTTGGCAGTGCGGGAGAGGGTGCTGCCAAGGTAGGTGAATTGCTCCACAGCATGGATCTTCTGTCCTTTGACAGTGATGCCGGGTTCATGGTATGCATCTCCTGGGGCGGGTTGGTACATAACTTCTGTCTTCTTTGTACTGTTGGTGAGACCAAAGTTGTCACAACTGGTGGAAAATCCGTCCATTTGACGTTGCATCTCTATCTCTTTTGGGGCATTAAGGGCACAGTCATCGGCAAAGAGAAGATCTCTGATGATGGTTTCCCTCACTTTCGTGACTGCCTGCATTCGCCTGATGCTAAACAATTCCCCGTCACATCTGTACTTGATGACAATGCCAGAGTGACTGTCTTTGAAAGCGTCCTGGAGCATGGCAGAGAAAACCATGCTGAAGAGCGTTGGGGCTAAGACACAGCCCTGCTTGACCCCGTTGGTCACAGGGAAGGGTTCTGAGGGGTCGCCGTCATCCAGGACACGAGCGGTCATGCCCTCATGGAACTGCCTGACAATGGCGATGAACCTGTTTGGACAACCAAATTTTTTCATGATCCGCCAGAGGCCATTTCGGCAAACAGTGTCGAAGGCCTTGGTCAGGTCGACGAACGTGGTGTAGAGGCCCCGGTGCTGCTCGACACACTTCTCCTGCAGTTGGCGTGCAGCAAAGATCATATCAGTCGTCGCGCGGCCCGCTCGAAAGCCACACTGGCTCTCGGGAAGAAGACCATCTTCAAGGTGCACCAGCAGGCGGTTGAGAAGGACGCGGGCCAGGATTTTCCCGGCGATGGAAAGAAGGGATATCCCGCGGTGGTTGTCACATGACTGACGATTTCCCTTGCGTTTGTAAATGTGAACGATAGTAGCATCACGAAAATCTTGCGGTAATTCTTCACTCTCCCACATGGATTGGAAGAGTTCTGTTAGTCTTAAAAGTAGTGTAGGTCCACCAGCTTTATATACTTCTGCTGGAATTGAGTCGGGGCCGGGGGCCTTCCCAGAAGAAAGTTGCTTGATGGCTTTGCTTACTTCCTCTGACGAGGGTGGGATGTCGAGCTCCTCGTTGATAGGCTCCTGGCGTAGTCGATCGATGGCTTCATCGTTGATGGAAGATGGTTGGTTTAGCACACTGTTAAAGTGCTCCGCCCATCTATCAAGGATCTGCTTTTTGTCATTCAAGACAGTTGTTCCATCGGAGCTAAGCAGGGAGGAGGAGCTAGAGGACTGGGGACCGTAGACAGCCCTCAGCGCATCGTAAAACTTCCTCATATCCTGGCTATCGGCATGCTCCTGGATCTCATCTGCTTTGGCGCTGAGCCAGGCATCCTGCATGGAGCGGAGTCTGGCCTGCACCTTGCTGCGGATGTTGATGAAGGCAGCTTTCTTTGCAAAACACTTGGGGTCACTCTGATGTGCACGGAGAAGTTGGCGTTTCTCCTCCAGGAGGGGCTGAATCTCAGAGTCATTTTCATCAAACCAGTCCTGGTGCTTCTTTTGCTTGGGTCCAATGATTTCGAGAGCGATGGAGTAGGTGGAGTCTCTGAGGTGTGCCCACTGATCTTCGATAGTGTCCGAGATGGTGAGGGGGACAGATAGCTTGTCTTTGATTGCTTCCTGTAGCTCATGGATGACATCTGGACTTTTAAGTTTTTCCAGGTCAAGGCGCTTTGTGACTTTCTGGCCCTGAGGCCGCCTCTTGGGTTGGATGTAGAGGCACATTTTGGATATGATCAGGCGGTGATCTGTCCAACAGTCGGCACCACACACAGCCTTGGTCAATCTTACGTCTCTCCTGTCCCTTGCCCTGATGATGACGTAGTCAATCAGATGCCAGTGGTGGGAGCGTGGGTGCATCCACGACGTCTTGTTACGGGTGGGTAGGCGGAACATGGTGTTGGTGATGGAAAGGTCGTGTGCAGCGCAAAGGCTGAGCAGCCGTAGGCCGTTGCTATTGCACTTGCCCACTCCATGGTGGCCAAGGACCCGGTCCCAAGTGGAATGGTCCATGCCAACGCGGGCATTGAAGTCGCCGAGGACGATGAGCTTCTCTCAGCGAGAGATGAGGCTTTCCAGATCTTCATAGAACTGGTCCTTGGTATCTTTGGGGTTAGTCATGGTTGGTGCGTAGGCGCTGATCAGTGTGGCGGTTCTTGCCTTGTTAAGCGGGAGTTGCATCTTTATCAGTCGGTCATTGATGCCGTCCGGGATGCTAACCAGCTTCCTCACGTGCTCAGTCTTGATGGCGAAGCCCACGCCAGCCTCTCTGCGCTCCTCGCCGCTGCGTCCACTCCAAAAAAAGGTGTAGCCGCCACCTGACTCTGTCAGTTGACCCTTGTCTGAGAGGCGAGTCTCACTGAGGGCTGCGATGTCTACCTTATAACGGGCAAGCTCCCTTGCTACGAGAGCAGTTCTTC
The DNA here is from genome assembly GCF_053919585.1 of Euprymna scolopes. Lineage (NCBI taxonomy): Eukaryota > Metazoa > Mollusca > Cephalopoda > Sepiida > Sepiolidae > Euprymna > Euprymna scolopes. The sequence goes on along the minus strand of NC_136490.1, from coordinate 116,336,950 downwards.
TCTCGGGTCGGTCAGCTCTGGTGTTGTCGAGCAAAGTACGGACATTCCATGATGCTAAGGTAAGCACCAACCCTTTCTTTCTCATGTCTCGACCGCTGTGAGGGAAACCCCGCCAGCCGCGGTATGCTGGCCAGGGGTGATGGTGAAGCAGCTATGTTTAGGGCTCCTTTTATCGCCCCGTCCTCATGCCATGGAGGCGAGCAGAGTGATCCTGAAAAGGACTGCTCGGTCGGCCAGCCAGTTGCCTGCACCCCCTCGCTGCTTCGGTCGAGTGGAGTACGACCAGTTTCTGGGTCGCCTGTGTGCAGGTTTGCAGCTACAGCTCCCAGTGATTTCCACACCTGCTGCTTTGCCGCTCGCCCATCGCCACAGGGCTTGGTGTTGACGCAATGTTTGACACCCTGACTTGCGCTGGATTTGGATTATAGTGAGGGGGACTTGCGCTGCATTGGCCTCACTCTCTCGTCCTGGCCCGCCCAATTCCAACGGCAAGACATAGTCGAGACGGCTGGGGACGAACAAGGGTGCAGGAGCTGCCGGAGGGAGGCAAGTATGCTATCCAACCGCCTAAGGGGCTCCACTCCATCGTTTCTGTCGGGGTTGCTCCCCTAGCCTTATCCATTTCCATGGCTCTCACAAGGCAGTGAGGCCATTTGACCCATGGCTGGGATAGGGATTGGTAATGTGTCAGGGCATGTCCACACGTCCGTGGGCCGTAGCACAGTCCCTCTGGGACTCCCTACTGTTCCGAGATCCTCTACTGATTCAGCCTGGAGTCGTATGACAACCAGTTACCGTGTGTGACCACGAGGAGGCACAGCAGAGGTCTTGATGATGGAGAGGCTGTGTACTGACAGGAGAAGACTTACGCACTCGGCTTCTCGTTTCGCGCAAGGCTAGCCAGTGGTGGTTGCTGAGAGCGAGATGGTGCGTAAGCCAAGACGCTACCTTATAGCTAACACACTTGCGCATCACATCACCCTGTGTGCATTGCACACACACACACACACGCACACGTAGGGTGCTGCAGAAATATTTCCCACATTTTGAGAAGTGATCTTCCCAGCACTCATGCAATTTCTGAACAATCATTAATTTGTATAGATGGAACTGCATATCAGTGTATAGAATTCTTCTGACTTCAAGCAGATAATTCTAAGGCCAAAGCATGTTTGCAAGCTGAACATGTAGGAGACTAACGAATATTGTCTGCCGTTCAAGGCCTTCCAGGTGGCTTTCTTTTAAGTGCCAAACCTGTAGCTCTGTAATTTGCAACCCATAGCTGTATTTATTTTCTATCTGGAACAGCATGATGCCGTCCTAACTTGTAATGAACTCGAAAGCTCTGTGTTGCGGTTACACATTCACCATTCTTCAAAAGCATTTCTAACAGTAAAGCATGATGTGCACCAGTCCAAAACATTGTTTGATGAGGTTACCTGGAAAAAATGGCAAGTTATTAACTAAATGAAAACATTGACATTTGCATAAGTTCATTAGCAACATATAGTTGAAAGTTTAAAATGTGGTAGATATTTCTGTCGCAGTTTGTATATATAATATATATATGTATATATATATATGAGCAAACAGTTAATAAAATATGTTAAAAAAACACTTTGAAATGAGTTAAAAACATATTTAATCTGAAAAGGAAACACTAGATAAATGGATAGTCCTTAATCTGCGGAGTTTCGAAGAAATACTCTCCTTCTCATCAGAGGGTAGGAATTAGCAAAATGCGGGATCGGATTTTGCATGCAGAAGTATTTGATGAAACAACAAGTAAGTCAAAGATCTTACTTGAAAACAAAATAAGTTAAGCAGAGGGAATATGGTAAAGAAAAAGGTGATTACACATGAATGGATAGTCTGGTGGAAGATAAAAAATTCAGTGACGGTAAAATCCAAATGTAAAACTTCAAGAATATATATATATATATATATATATATATATATATATATAGTAACTTATAAAATATATATGGCGATTAAGCTACACTGAATATTCAGCGTTTCATCCACTCTAGGATTCCTCAGGCTTATGCGCATAAGCCTGAGGAATCCTAGAGTGGATGAAACGACGTATTGAGCACTTTTGAAGTAAATACTTAGTTTACACATAAATCTATACTTTCATATATTAATTTTATGTGAGTAAATGAAGTAGTTCTATGTTTGAGGTGTTCAAAAGTCAGAACTAATGAAGACAATGAGGTTGTTAAATAGTGCTCAATAAAAAGAGCAAAATATTTTTTATTTGGGGTAAACAATTACATATGGTCGCTACAAATAGCCATCTGTTTCAGTCAAAGAGACTTCATCAGGCGACCTGGAACCTCTCGACGCCAAAAATGAAAAATGGGATAGATTAGAGAGAAATTAAAAAAGAAAAATGGAGCTCTTCAAAAAAATTATAAAAAGTTCATAAGGAGTTTATAAAAAATTGTGAGCTCTCTAAGAAAGAGGATAGGAAAAAAAAAAAAAAAAAGGAAAGATCGCATTAGGACCTATTGGAAGATTATTCAAAACTTTTCACAACAGAATGTAAATTTGAAATAAAAATAAAAATAGGTCATAATTTTACTGGGGCTGTGAGTGGTACAGAAGGGTGGTGTGTGTGTGTGGGGGGTTCTACTTATATTGAACGTGTCACGGAAAGAAAAAAAAATATATACATATATTTATTTATTATTTCTCTATATAATAGAAATATGCATAATTCATCAGATAGCTTCCGAAAATATCCTTGCAAATTTCTTTTTTTTTCATTCAGTTTAACATTTTCTTCATATGTAATTTGTTTGAAAAACAAATTTAGTCAATTAGAAAAATATATTCTATGTGACAACAAATCATGTCATATTTTTTTTTTTTTTTTTGTTTAATTTTTGCCCTTGTCGCAATGCTAGCAATGGAAAAATAGAAACACTATGTTACATTTTTTTTTTTTTTTTTTTTTTTTTTTTTTTTGAGTGATTACACATCAGCGCCCAAGAAATGGGAAAACAAAAAATAATTTAGACTTTAGAGTAGGCTTCACTTTACTATATAAACTTAAGGTAAAATGATGATACCTAAAACTGATAGAACGAGTAACCATTTCTATTTTCCAAATGGTGGCCAAAATATTTTCATCATTTTATTACCTCGTCTTCGGCAAATGCTCCCTACCTTTCAAAACAGAATTTGTGTTGTAAGCTTAATTGCATCCTCTCTTTTTTTTTTTTTTTTTTTTTTTATATTTCCTTTTATTTTTTTGCTGTGTTTCACCTCTTCTTTTAATGCTTATCTTCTTTTGTGCCTCAGTTTTCATTTCTTTTTCCATTTTTTTATAAAACTCTTCATCAAAAACCTTTTACTGTACTTACTCCTTTCTCGTACAACTATTTACAACATTGAAAAAAAAAAAAAAACCCAGAAAACAGAAAAAACAACATTAGATATTTAAAAAAAGAAAGAAAAAAAAAAACTCCTGTAAATATCCTAGCATCTTTATTGATAACCACCTCTGAAGTGGGATCAGAAAGTATTTGGGTAAAAAGCGATTATGGCAGATCCTTCGACCAGTTCTTGCCAGAAACACAAAAACTTCTTATACAACTAGAAAACATTAAAGTATGTAAACAGAAATTATATTTAATGATTAAATGTTTCAAGGAAAGTGTGTATTTATAGATTTTATCTATATCATTCAGTCCTAAGTCAATCGTTATGAATTTAGAACATTTCTTTTAAGCATAAGGATGAGTAATGTGAACTACATTTAGTTCGATTTAGTTTTATGCAAAGAGGGAAGAGAATCAGTTTGTTAAAATTTAGTTGCCTCTGATTTTATTTTTAAATTTTAACAGTATTTAATAAATATTCCTCCAATTTCATTTTCTTTTAAAATGATTTGTTGGTGGGGGGGGGGGATATTCCATATGAAAAATCAAATATTTCAGATTTGCATTAAATTTGGTTTTTAGTCATTTAACACTAATAAAACAATACATATTTTTAAAATGCATCTATTCAAATTTTTTGTTTTATCTCAGTTTTTTTTTTTTTTTTTTTTTTTTTTTAGAGATTGAAGGACCCTTTCCTGGGGTTTACACTCAATTTCTTTGAGATGCATTGATATCTTAGTGTTTATCTAAGTTTTTTTCTCTACTTCTCAAATTTCAAGTTCATGAAGCAGTAAAAAGCAATAATTTTCCTCTTGCAACCAATTATGTTATAGTTTATTTTTCTTGTGATCTTTGCTTGGTTTTGCTGGATTCCAGGATCAGAATTCATCTGGTTTGGCGAAATATCAATGTCACTTGAGATAACATCACTAGGAGAAAGTATGCCATCGCTCTTATGATGAGCCAGTGTCTATTCTTTCTGAAGAGATCTTATTTTGGTTTTGAATTAAAAATTTTTCAATATTTGGTTAGAGTTTACTTGTAGAGTGAAGCATCCTCATGCCAAGTTGTCTTGACAGACCGATTGTACAGAGAGACTGAAGATACTAGAGGACACTGCTTAGTAATCATTCAAACTGTTTCCAGCATGTTTAGTGATAAAAAAAATACTATTTTGAATGTGAACGCAACCAGCACACACAATGCCTTTTATAAGGATGCCTATGAAACTATTGACCAAAAATATTATTTCGAACAGGAGTGACAGACATAATTTTTTTTTTTTTTTTTTTCTGGGTCTGAATCTATCCATCCAACACTAATTGTTGACTGGATTTTGATCTTGAAGTAGTATTTTTATTTTTGTTACATGAAGTGGCTTCATGCCATGTCTGAAGCGATTTTCATGAAAAATAGAAATCTAAAATAAGATGCATTCATTGAGTCTTCAATGATAAAATACTGGCATACAGACAGACACTTTTATAGAAATGCGTAGACTTTTCTAAAAATGATGCGATGCTTGTATAGATCGGTGAACTTTTAAACCAACACATTTCAGATGAAAGCATTGGTGAGTACTTGTGTGTCATATCGAAATTGGTATAAATTAAAAAAAAAATAACGAAAGATGATCCAGTAGGAAAATAATTACAAGTAAAAATGGAATTTATCGAATTATTGAGTTTTCTTGTATGTTTTAATATAAAAGAGTTGTGCAAACTATTCAGTATGGCAAAATGACTTATCTCCCTTGATTTAAGGGTCTGCTATTTTTAACCACATTTTTAAAGTATATATTTGTGGATGATTTTTCGTTTTTTTTTTTTTTTTTTTAAAATACATCTATCGCATCATTTACTGGATCGTTTTTCATGAACTTTGAAATTTATACTAATTTCGACATGACACTTAAGTATGCAATAATGTTTTCACCTGAAATACGTTGATATTATTTGGATTCATCAGACTACTGTTCTCATCTTGAGGGTGATTTTCACAACGTTCTGGTTGATGTAACCTTCAACTTTCTTCAGGTGTATCTTGTCGAACTCCGGACTGTTTCTCTCGAACTCGGAAATTTGGATGGAATTTCGAGCGGAACCCTTTATTTACTTTATGGGGGGTAGCGTGCTCTTGTCCCATCAGGTATGACTGAATAAAGGTCCTGAATAATTTCTAATTGTTGCCCACACTGAAGATTGAACCTTCAACCTTCAGGAGAATATCACTTTTTACAATTGACTTTTCCAAGTACTCTAACCACTGTGCCACATATCCTTGTGGACAATTCTAGTACGAATTTTAGGAGCCTTAAGAACCTATTTTTATTTCTAGTTATGAAATATGAATAACCAATCCTCATCTCAAAAATTTAGAAATGAAATGAGTTGCTTTAAAAGATCACTAATCTACACAAGCCCCAATTGTTCAGATACAAAGATTCAGGAAAGAAGATATTGTCTACAAGATTATTATTGTATCAAATTAATTCTTGGCATTATATGAACCCACCATAATGTCAGTGTGTCATCTGATAATTACTGAAAATCATAAAGGCTCAATTGGTGGCAAGAGGTTTCAGAAAAACTCAGAAAATGCCAGCAGATTCTGCTACTAGTTTAAACGATATGTCAGCAAACAGCCTGGAGTGAATTTGTTGCTGTGAACCATGATTTACTGATCTCTACAGATTGTGGCTCCTTTTGTAACTCAATCCTGTTCAGATTAGAAGCGGAAGGCTTGGTTGAAGCAAGGACCTTGTATACAAGAACATTCTAAATCAGGAGTTTAGCAACAAAATGTCTGTTCACATTACATTTAAATTTTTGCATGTTAGTACAGTCAAGGAAGCAAGATACAAACAGGGAATTCCAAAGTTTAGTAGTTTGAGGGAAGAAACTATCAGAGTAAAAGGCTTTCCGGCATCGGGGGACGTTTACAGTGAAGGGGTGGGATTTTGCTGCTTGTCAGGTTTGTCAGAGGAAACCCGTTCTACAAGTTCGTTGGAACACATTTCATTAACGTATTTGTAAAACAAGTACAGGGCTGCAAGATTGCGTCGATGGGACAGAGGTTGGAGTTTGGTGCCAGATCTATTCGATTGGATCTTGTCTGAAAGGGAGAGGCTAGTGGGCGATGCCTCAGCCAAGCCTTCTGCTGCTAATCTAAATAGGATTGAACTTTTCAAGAACGTGTTGCTATATGACTAATACTTTCAGTTAACAACTAACAAGGTTACCCAACATCTTCCAGAGTTCTTGATAGAAAAATAGAAGAGTTAAAAACTTTTTTTTTTTAACTAAATTGCATTTCCTTTAAAACACATTTTTCCCTCTAACCTTTGCATAAACGTTTGCAACTGCTTCGATATAACAGAAAGTAATTCGCAACTGATTATTTGATCTGTTGTGACTGTTTTTTTTTTTTTTTTTAAATGATCTATAATATAAAGGGTAGCTATGTGGATGTGTGTATGTCCAGCTAAAAGTCAGAAACTACAAAACAAAGACCTACAAAGTTGGTATCAGCATTGCCTCTGATGAATAATATCTAAAATTTATAAAAAAAATTCTTTGATCCTAAACTAGAGCAGAACGTGTAAAAAAAAAAAAAAAAATATAAATAAAATAAAAATAAAAAGGTACATTCGTAATGAATTCTTCAGACTTCTTTCAACTTGAGTATTATTTTCACAACATTTCTGTTGATGTAACCTTCGACCTTCTTCAGGTGTATCTTTCTGTTGAACTCTGGAATCTACACTGAATTTTGAAGGAAACCCTTTATTTAATCTATGTTCTTGTTCCATCAACTATGACTGGGTAGAAGTCCTAAGTAATTTGTAAGCACCTGAGGCGTAGTGGATAAAATACTTGGTAAAATTCAGTTGTAAAAGTTACACTCTTCTGGAGGTTGAAGATTCAATTTTCAGTGTGGGTGACACTCAAAAAATACAGTGCTTATGCACTTATTGAACCACGCTATATTTCAAATAGTATTTTCAAGTTAGTCTTACAATATCATTTTTTTTTTTTTTATTAAATTGTTAGGTACAAAACACCCTCCTCTCCCCATGTTAAGAATGGCTTTCTAAATAATGACTTTATTATTTCAGCACGGTTCAACACGTGCATAAGTACCAAAAATATAATTGTGAATTACTTAGGACTGCTACCTAGTCATGGCTGAGGAACAAGAACATACTACCTCCTGTAGATTAAATGAAGGGTTCCATTCAAAATTCCATGCAGATTTCTGAGTTCAACAGAAAGATTCCTGGGTTCAATAAAATATACTCGAAGAAGGTCGGAGGTTACATTGACCCAAACGTTGTGAAAATAACTCAAAATGAAAACAGTAATTCAAAAAATCCTAAGAATACGAAGAATCAATCCTCATCTCAGAAATTCAGAAAAAAAATTCAGTTTTCCAAAGGAAAGCAACTCTGTTTTGTTATGAAGGAGTTACTTCCCTTTGCCGACTAATTTTTAGAGAAGTCTAATGTCTCTGTGTTTAAAACTAAGGGGGTTTAGGAAACAGAGAAAGAGAATTTATGATACATCTTTTTTATACATTCTCTTCAGTTAACATCGGGTAACCCTGCTAGTTACCAATAAGAATGGGGGGGGGGAGTGAATGTCATAAACCTCCTCCACCCTGCAATAATAATAATAATCTAATAGCTGAAATCAAATGAAGATTTCAGTGATTTTTTTTTTTTTTTTTTTTTTCTTTTAATCATAATCAGATTGATTTACCATGGCATAATTCTGACAATGTAGGATTGCCTTTCTTGTAATCACACCCTTCTGTGTTTGGATGAAGTGTGGTTTGGTTCAGTCCTAGGAAGTGCACACGACACCCCCAGGCATGACCTCCTCTTTTGTGAATAGATAAATTTAGGTTGATAAAACTGAAAAAAAAAAACAAAAAAAAACGTGCATATGGAAGGTAGAATGATCTATTAAAAATTTTGAAGTTTAAATTTAACAGAAAATCATATTAATGAATATATAAAGATTAAACAATGTTAATAAATATTGAATTGAGAAAAATGCCTTTTTTTATTAGGCGGAACTAATAATAAAAAATAATTAGAAAATAGTTCAAATTTAATTTACTTATATTTTTTCGATTGATTTGTTTCTTACAAATTAATTTCTGACCTTCAAGTCCAATGTAAACAAGTTCTTGTTGAGCCGTCCCTTTTAAATTATCAAATTCTACCCAATTTCCACCATTAACAATCACTACGCTGTTGTTTCAGTGACCACTGTACATTCATTAACCCTTATCCTTTAGTAGCCATCGGGCCTTGATAAGTGATGATTCCCTTGTAAAAAAAATAAAAAATAAAAATACACTTGGAAAAAATGTTTGAAATTGTTACAAAAACAAGCATAAAATCGACTGAGTTATCTCCCTTAGAACATAAACTAAAGAAAGGCCTTATTTTCACCAACTTCATTTAATCATTATAAAAAAATTAATAAAACTATTCGCTTTGAGGATAGTGCCTCTTAAAAACCCTGTGATTATCATATTTTAAAAAAACATTCTGATTTCAAATTTGCTATAGACGAAACTTGAAATTTTTTATCTTTTATTTTTGGTTTCAAAGCATCTTTCGAAAAAGTTGGAGGTAAGTATCTGTGGGTTACAACATGATAATGGATTTGTACGTTTATTATTAAGATGTTAAACAATGTTTTTGTGGGCTTTAAACAATTTTTGCCTAACCTTTTTTAGTGGTGTGTGTTACTATGGAAGTTGCTGGTTATTTCACCCTGATTTTGTTGCAAGGATTCGAGCTATGTATTCTGTTTCTTTTTGCTTTATATTAAGGTGGTATCTACACAAAATGGCACTTTCATTTTTATAATTAAAAAAAAAGTTTTTAACTTAAAAAAAAAAAAAAAAATCGTGGTAGTTTATGAACTAAAAGAAAGAAAAAAAGTGGGATAAAACTAATTTTAGTGGAATTAAAAAAAGTCGCTCTGCCCTCTGCACTATTTAAAAGCAAGATATTATTTCATAATTTTTTATATTTAATGCCCTTCCCCCAAATAGCAAGCTAAATTGTACATGATGAAAAAAGATTTTGTAATGTAAGATTTTCACTTGTTACAACAGTAAAAATGGGAAGCACTTGATCAAATTAATTGTAGAAGCTTAAAATTGATGGATTAGGTCTTTAAAGTTATTGAAAGTATAATTGAGCCTCACATAATTTAGATAAGCAAAGATGGAATGCAGTTTGGTTGTATACTGGCCAAAGTATCACTGGTGCTATATTTATCCCAAGACAAATGCAAAAAAAGTACATTCATTTTTATTTTTTATTTTTTTTACACAGTGGTCACCACTTATCAAGGCCCGGAAGCCATTCAGGGATAAGGGTTATTGCAAGAACATTACGTTAGTGTGGAGATTTGATGAAGTGTTTACTTAAGGGGGCGGTTCATTAAGAATTTGTTAACATTGGACTTGAAGACCTCCAAGTTGTAGTCAGGTGGGAAGCAGGCAGACGGAACAGAGATCAGGAAAAAAAAAACATATCTTCCTTTAGTAAATCAAGAGCAACCTCTTTTGACAGCGCCAAAAGAGGTCGCTCTGGTAGACTTTGTGTGAAACTAAAGGAAAATGAGTGATTTATGAAATGATCGAAGTTGTAGAATTAGCAACACATTTAGTGCCAGATTTAATGTGAAAGGAGGAGTACATCAGGGTTTTATATTGAGTCCATTGCTTTTTATTTGCGTCTTAGAAGCATTGTCGAAGAAATTTTGTACGTATTAGTCCACAGATGTTGTATGTATTATTCGACAAATGTTAGTACTTGTTTGTGAAATAATGGCGGACTTGTTAAGATTTGTAAGAATGCTATGCAAAGTAAAAGCTTGAGAGTGAATGTTACCAAAATCAAACTGATGATCAGTTGTTGTAGTGTTAAAAAGGTTGACCACCTCCTCCTGCTCAGTTTCTGGAAATGGAGTTTGGTGCAATTAAATCTTTTGTGATATTTTCAAGCAATTTGTACACAAGAATTGCTGTGGAACTATTGGTAGGTTGAGAGAGGATAACCAGTTTAGGTACAAGAAGTCTAAGACAATGGAAATGTGGACAAACTATATTAGAATGGCAAAGCTATTGAGTATCTAAGAGAAAACTTTTGAAAGTGAGGAAAACGTGGGAGGAAATGATAAAAATTATGTAAGGCTTTTATCTTATCATGCTAACTTTTATGAATTGAATAAAGGGTTCCCTTCGAAATTCCACTTGGACACTTGTGTTTACCTGTTATCTATTCACTGCAGCTTGTTTTCCAATGTGCTTTTGTCACTGTCTTGATGTATACACTTGACAGTGAAATAAAACACACACACAGCTAGGCTATAAAATTTTTTGTTTATTCTCAATAACAACCGTTTCGATTTAGTATGACTGGTATAACATCAGTGAAAATATGTGGCAGGGCTGTGGTGCAGACGTTTTTGCAGCTTGTCCTCGTTCTGTGACCAATTCTCTGTCTGTCCTGACCACTTTTTATTGTCGATTTATATAAACATTCTTTCATTCTGGAATGTTTACTATTTCCCATTGTCTATTGTTCTACTTTTTTGACCGATATTTCTCTCACATATTTCTGTTCAAATTATGCATTTCAATAAACAATGGTGAAAAGCCTTGCATTCCTGAAATGGAATTAATTTGCGTGTGTGCAACCCATCGAATGCCACTTGGTCACCTGCCAAATATTCAACATACCTAAAGAAGGTCTGAGGTTACATCGACCAGAGTGTTGTAAACATAATGGTCAAAATGAGAACAGTACTCCGAATAATACAAATCTATAAAATTATTAGCCATCTTGTCAACAACAACAATCTGGAGCACCTTTGTGATCTGCAGGAGTCTAACAGACGTAGACACTTCTGCAAAGTCAAAAGATGGCACAGTTCTCATGACTCTTGCAAATATTGCTGAAGTGTAGAACAAACTGTCTGCATCAGTTGTTGGCTACTGAGACACTGCATCTTTTTAAACCCTAATTTGCTCAAACTGCACCTGATGTCTCCTCTGCATACACATTTACATGCGCTTTCGATGAGTTGCCATGCTCCAAATCACTGTACACAATGATTTCATTATCACATCTAATATATAAAAGACACAATGTGTGTGTGTGTTTGCATGTTTCACAAAAGCTTCCGACAGACGTGTCGAAACGTGACAAAATCGGTATCATTTTAAAGCTCGGTCTCTCATATTGAAAAATTGGCCAAAAACATTAATTCCTTCACCCACAACTGGACCGCTTTTTTACAAGGAGTCGTGTTTTGTGTCGACATTTTCGCAAGTCATCTCTGTTGGATTGACTACCCTTAATTCAAACGCTCGCGACTTCTGGTTTCGCAGTGGACACATCAGCTAAGACGTTAGGTTTATTTTTCACCTTTTCCTTCTTTACGTTACGGGTTTGAGCCAGCCTGCTTACAACCACTTTTTTTTTTAACACCTCTCCACCCGAGCTGCCTACTGTTGTTGTGATCCCCCCCCCCCCAGGTTCCTTACTATACCACCTCTCCACACCTGGGTACCCCCGCTAGTATTATATAAAGGTAAATTACTATGCTCGTATTTTTCCATTGAAGGAATTAATTGCTGTCCAACATTTTTTTACAAAATGTTTTTAACCATAAAGTTATCTCCCTTCTAGCATGATATGAACATCATAATTTCTTATTCGATTTGTTTATTGGTTATATTGAAAATTCAATATGAGGTGAATTTTTTTTTTTTTTTCATTGTTAACGGTTTAATTTGCTATAGCGAACTAAAAGAAAGTTTTTTTTTTATTTTAGAGTGGCAAAATGAGGGACATGATTTATCTCAACTTATTTTTAGATATTTTTTTTAGCAATTAATTTTAAGATTTTTTTTAACAAACAATGAAACTAAAACGATTAATTAACAATAGCCTAAAAACTATTTTTTCTCGTCGCTGTGGCCATAATGAATTTAACTAAATTTAACGGATGCAAATTAAAATCTGTTTCTTTTAAATGGAAAAGTTGTTTTCCATTAATTAGTTAATGAGTTTTCTTTATTTTCACTTCAAAATAAACGAAACATCTTTGTTTTGGAAATAAAAATCAATTGTTGAAAAAAATCTTAATAAAAATTGACAAATCTTTTATATAAAAAAAAAATGAATGTAAAAGAAATACAGCAAATTTTAAAAATCAGTTGTTGCCAAAACTAATGTAAAAATAACTTGTCTCCCTTACTTTTCCACCTTATAGTAAAAATACCCTACCTCTAAATAAATATAATTGCTTTATGCAATATTTTTTTTTTTTTTTTTTTTTACATCTCCTTCTACTTTGATAACTGCTTTAATCTTTTGATGAGATGTGTTTTATTTTATGAACTAAAAAAAAAAAAAAATGTCGAAAATGTAAGAATTTTATAGTTTTGTTGGTTTTATTTGTGGGGAAAACACTTTGATGAATGTTTTTCAAATATACTTCACAATTTCCTCACATTGAAACGATTTCACAATTAATGAGTTGATTATTTTTATTATTGGAATCCTTTTGAGATGAGTTTATTTATTTATTTGCGGACTATTATCCGCATTTTCATGGTGGTTGTTTTCACAACGGTCAGCCAACTATTCCTCTGGCCTTCGTCGCAACAAGATAGGAATGCTGAGTCTCTTAACTGTATCCTCAGTAACTACTGCCTTCCATAGCTGTTGTCATTTTGGCTGGTTTTGGGTAGGATTGAAACTGCTATCTTCAGATAATGCTCACCTTATAGACTCAACGCCTCTATCCACTGCGCCACAAGCTCCAAAGGACGATCAAAGTTGAATTCTTTGGTCTTATACATCCAAGTTTTTATTTTTTTTTAATTAATTTTTTTTCATTCTTATCTGGTCTTCCGTCGTCGTGTCCATACTGACTGGTATATTATTTTTATTATTGAAATCTTTTTGTGATGAGTAATTTATATATATATATATATATATTTGCGGACTATTATCCTCATCTATATGGTTGTTTTCACAATGTTTAGGCTAACTATTCCTCTGCCCTTCGTCAGGTGGTAAACAATGGAAGACCAGATAAGAATGAAAAACAAAACAAAAACTTGGATATCTAAGACCAAAAAATCCAACCAACCTTGACAGCCCATTCAGGCTCATGGCACAGTGGACAGATGTTGACTCTCTACACTTGTAGGTGAGCATTGTCTGAAGATAGCGGTTTCAATCCTATCCAAAACAAACCAGAGGATTACTTGGCCAAAACATGGTGAGACAACAACTACTATGGAAGGCAGTTATTACTGAGGATACAGTAAAGAAACTCAGCATTCCTATCTCTTTGTGGTTTACCATCTGACGAAGGCAAGAGAAATAATTGGCCAAAACATTGTGAAAACAGCACCCACGAAGATAAGGATAATAGTCTGCAAATAAATAAATAATGAGTTAATAAAACTAAATTATGGTTAAATATCTAAAACTACAACTTTAATGTGTTCAGCTGAGAAAGAAGGGAAAGAAAAAAAAAAAAATTGAGGTGAGGTTCTACTTGCATCTTTCACGTGTCTACTGAACACAAATCCTTTTTCCATTTCCCTCTATCTTTAGAGTAACTTTTTTTTTTTTTTTTATCTGACCTGGTGCTACCAGATCAGGCTGTCTGAAGATATTGGCTTCCTGACATAAGATGTAGTAAACATTGATTCTATTATTTTTCGTTTTTCTTTGTAAAACTCAATCATGCTCTGCATCACAAACCACAAATCACAAACAAATCCTTTTCATTTAAACTGAAAAACGGATTTTTTTTCTCACTTGAAATTACAAGTACACTTATCTTTTCAAACCATATAAATATGAAATATTAAGAGATAAGTACGCCCAAGGATGGAGTATTGTGACCACATCTGGGCAGGTGTTGCTAGAAAGATCTTATTCTGCCTTGACAAAGTTCAAAATAAACTTTGCAACCTAGTGGAGATGCCCTTTTCTCTTCCCTGCAATCTCTTTCCCACAGAAGAGACATTGTTAGTCTGTCTCTACTTTATCGTTATTTTCATGGCATGTGCTCGTCTGAGCTCCAGTCTATGGTTTCTCCTTGCAAAACTTTCATGAAAAATACTTATCTAACTAAAACCACTCTTTATCTGTGCCTAAATTTAAATGTAGATTCCATGAACAAAGCTTCTTTCTTAGAACTGCACACCTGTGGGTGGAACTCTGTTCCGTTTAACTGCTTTCCAGCTGACTACAATTCAGTTGTCTTCAAGACCAATGTAAACAAGTTCTTGATGAGCTGTCCCCTTAAGTAATCCAATTTACCAAATTTCCGCTACTAATAATTACTACAATATTGTCCCATTGATTACCGTACACTCATTAACACTTATCCTTGAGTGGCCTCTGGGCCTTGATAAGTGGTGACTCCTTCGTAAAAAAAAAAAAAAAAAAAATGAAAACTAATGTTATTCTAGAATTTGTTTATTTTCAGATAAATTAGTCTTTTTGTCTACATAAATTACAAAAAATAGCTTTAAGTATTTTTGTTTCTTATCCAAAATTCCCTCTATTTTGATATATATATATATATATATATATATATATATATATATATATAAAATCTCCCAACCGTTAGTAATCGTGTCACCCTGCACTGATGATTCCCAGAAGAATGAAACACTAGTGTCTGTAGGTATTAAAAAAAAAAATTATTATTGTAATAATTATGTCAACCCCTTTAAGAAACTCGGTTCTTATTGTTGAGCACTTTAAAGTTGAAATAGAAAGTTAGTCACCTAAATTTGCATGCATAGATCATGATGTTATAATCATTAGATCACTATGACCCCCCCCCGTTTCTTTTTGATTTAAGAGCACACACACCTCGAAACACCCAGGCAACGCAGGGTGCCCCCGCTAGTCTATAATATAAATCTCGCCTGTCTGTTTAAATGTATGTATGTTTGTATGTCTTCCTAAAACTTTTGAAAGAGGTGATGGATTTTCACGAGATCGATATCATTTTGAAGCTCAACCCTTTGGACGACAAATGTTGAAAAATTGGCCAAAAACATTAATTCCTTTACCCTCAACTAGGCATTTTTGTACAGGGAGGGTCGTTTTTTTTTTTTTTTTTTTTTTTTTTTTTTTTTTTTTTTTTTTCTGACATTTTTTGCAAATCATTCAACCTTCAATGTCACATAAAAGGCATTATTTCGATCACCCGTGACGTCACAACCACAATAGGTACATTGGTAAGACTGTTTAGTTTTTTTTTTTTTTTTTTTTTTCACCTCTTTTTCCTTCGGCACATTATGGGTTTGAGCCTGCTTACTACCCCTATTTTTTTGCTCAACCCTTACACACACCTCCATTTTCTTTTTTGACTTTGCGTCACGGGTTCGAGCCTGCCTGCCTACTACAACTTTTTTTTTTTTTTTTTTCTTTGCTCAGCACACACCTCCAAACACCCGGGCAACATTGGGCACCCAGGCTAATTATATATGGAAAAAACCTTTTGCATTTATTCATTTCGATATGGCAAATCTTGAGTGAAAAGTATGGACAAAATGGTGATGGGTCATATTATAGACGTGTACAGATTCCATGAAACACTTGCGCAACTTAAGAAACATCATATGAAACGGCAAAATTAGAATTACATTTGGTTAGCACGTTTCAAATTAGAACAAGTTGACTCAACAGATAATGTTTGAATATTTTTAGTTTCACATCTCTCTTTTTTATAAAAGACATTTTTTAATTTCTTTTTTGGGTGGAGCCATTCAATGATGATTTATTTATTGAGAGGAGGTATAAGTTAAGTCATGTTTAAATAAATTTTGGTAAATTTATACATTTTAATTTCCTCAAAGTATATTCAGTGTTTTCATGCGAGCCAGTGAGGACCTTGTACCTCTCTGCTCCAAGCCCTGAACCATGTACTCATATTTCTATTCTCGTTCTGTAATGTTGAGTGGAGAGCCATTCTTACAATAACTCAAAAGAGATGGCGAAAGAAATAATTACTGTAAGGAGAAGAAACTTATCCAATTGTAAATATCAAACGTAGCTGCCGGAAGCCAAAGTTTACATCATCAGTTCAGAGAAGCTTTGAATTGTAAAGAATTTCAGGTAAAAAAAAAAAAAAAATTATAGTATTAAATTAGTCAGGAATGACAGTATATTTGAAGATGAAAAGCTATAACTGAATAATTAAAGGAAAATTTTTTTTTTTTTTTTTTTTTACTTGGGAGTCACCACTTATCAAGGTCTGAAGGCCACTCGAGGATAAGGGTTAATGAATGTAATGTGATGGTGTAGTAATCAATTATAGTGTAAATTGGACAGAATTTGATTATTTATGAGTATGGCTTAACAGGAACTTATTTACATTAGATTTGAAGGCTACCATGTTGTATTCAACTGGGGAGCATATCAGTGAAACAGTATTCCAAAGGCGGGCAGTTCTGGGGAAAGAAGTTTTGTTCATGAAATCAGTGTTTACATTTAGTCACAGATAGAAAGTGGGGAAAATACAGCGACTGGTACCTAATTGGTTCGTTCTTATCACCCCTGGCTATAAATATAATCGTCCAAATCTTTATGATCATATCCTTTTATAATATACCAAAAATATTGCAACACATAAGTTATATTAGCATGCACATGAAAAAATTGAAATAGCTTGAAATATTTCAATATTGGTATGCATAGAAAGAGCTTGATGAGCTAAGAAAGAATCTTTTTAAATTTTTAAAATCTGATTAAAATTAAGGAAGTTATGGCTATTTTTGTGCCTCACACGTTTGGATATTTTTCCCTCTTTAAGACCATATGCGTTTCATCACATTTTTTACACTACTTTTTCAGTAAAAATGTCATATCTTTGTTAAAACACAAGACTAAGAAATGAAATTTACCATATAAGTGTATTTTTGTACAAGGAATCAGATTATGCAACTGAAAATCTCCCAAAGTTTATGGTTTCCAAATAATCTGCAGTAAATGTGCATAAATATGCAGCAATTCCTTAAAAATGCCATGTATCCATAAACAGAAAAGAAGTTGGAGAACTCAAAGTTAAATTGTAATGGGCTTTATGTACAAAAAACTTAAATCTAAACATAAGACCATTTAAAAATGAATATATTGCAATATTTCTTTGGTATTATTGTAGATTAACACCTTCTGTTTAACCCCACTCAACTCCTTCTGACCACCCCTCCAAAATGTGATTCTACCTTTTTAGGAAATTATGTATAAAATGCCATGAAAAACTTTAATGAAAGATAAACAAATTATTTTAGAATTGAATGTAAAATAATTTCCTAATATAGGTCATTCTAGCATTTTAGGGCAGTTAACTGTTTTTTTTTTTTTTTTATTTTTTTTATTTTTTTTTTTAAGATGATTATGTGTAGTTTTAAGAGGGCTTCTATGCAATGAGAATATGGGGAGGGTTGCCATTCGGACTTTGAATTAATTGTAGGGGCTAAGGAAAATTATGTGTGAACATACTGAAAACTTGACAGAGACAAAGCTAACAAAAACAATATTAGAGGGGGGAGCGGTTAGTTTCACAAAAATTTAATGTAAAATAATTCACCATTTCCTGGCCATTCTAGCATTTTAGGACAGTTAACCAATTTATTTTCATGTGTATTTTTCTTTAAGGAAGGATCTATTTTTTGTTTGTTTGTTTTAGATGCTTGTATGTGGCTTACAAAGGTATTTTATTGGGGGGGGGGGCTTGCCACTCGAACTTAGTGTTATTGTTAGGGTTAAAGAGTGTTTTAGGAATACGAACCGTTACTTCATTTTTGTTTTGTTGTCCTAACTGCAAAATGCCGTTTCCATTTCAAATAAATATTTTACAGAAAGATATATGTATATGTGTGTGTGTGTATTCGACAGGTAAATAAGTCAGAAAATGTTATATTTAGTTTTAATTTAATAAGAAACTGCGTTGCGAAATTTCAAAGAAAATTCCATAAATTTGTTGATTTCTATTTTCGAGGTTGAAGGTGTTAATTCCATAGGCCGTTTATACTACGCTGGAGCAGGTTGTAAAAATATCTTTCGCTTAATAAGTAGAAAAAAAAATAACGAAATAAAAAGCTTCCTAATTGTAGTTTGATGTGTTTTCTTTTAAAATTTCAAGAATATTGATATAGATTTTGAGGGTTTGTATTACTATACACAGATTCGAAAAAGTTGTCAAAAAACAAATATATAACAAATAAATGTTATCAAAAGCAAGT
This sequence comes from Euprymna scolopes, assembly GCF_053919585.1. Classification (NCBI taxonomy): domain Eukaryota; kingdom Metazoa; phylum Mollusca; class Cephalopoda; order Sepiida; family Sepiolidae; genus Euprymna; species Euprymna scolopes. The sequence continues at coordinate 116,318,237 of NC_136490.1, read as the reverse complement.
TACTTTTCTACATAACTGGATAATTTTTTAGTGTTTTTATTTAATGTAACATGTTTATTCAGCTTGAAAACAGTGTTTACCGATGTTTTGGAAAATTTAAAATGGCGCCCGACTCTTGAAACGGTAAGTTTGTGGAAAAGAGTTAAAAATAAAAAAGTAGACAAAATACTGCTAGAAACTCGCTCAATATATGTTACCGTGACATGTGACATAGGCTGACATATATTCGGTGAGTTTTTAACAGTATTTTGTATAGTTTTTTTTATTTTTAACTCCTTTTCTCGAACTTACCGTGTCAAAGAGTCGGGCCGGGCGCCATTTTTAATTTTCCAATACATCGGTAAACACTGTACGTTTTTCGAGCTGAATAAACATGTTACATTAAATAAAAACACTAGAAAATTATCCAGTTAGGTAGAAAAGTAACTTATCTTGCCTTTGATAATATTTATTTGTTATATATTTGTTTTTTGACAACTTTTTCGAATCTATGTATAAACGAGATTTTGATACTTATTTTGATTTTGAAAAAAAACATTTGTGGCTGTTCGCAGTAAAACATTGTTTTAATTCGCTGTTCAAAACTAATTTAAAGAATAAAAGTGCATGCAATCTACAAAAGTTTATTTTGTTTTTTTAACCATGTTTTTAAATTTGACAAGAAATGTGAGAAATTGCAACAGATTCAATGAATGTCCGCGTATTCAATCACCGCGAGCGGATATTTTGTCAACACGGTTTTTTAACAAATAAGAAATAATATTTTTATTATGTTTGAAACAACTTTAATAGTTTATTTTGGAAGTATATTCCATAAATAAAATAAAAAAACCCACTTTAAAAACAGAAATTACGATTTTTTTATATTTTATTCGCAGTTTTGTCTTGGGGTGTCAAATTTGCAATGGCGATTTTCCCAAAGATTCTGACACTGCTACAGATTCACAATGCCGGATTGGTTGGGATTGTTATTATACATTCTGAAAACCGAATAGTTCTAAACTAATGTTATTCTGATAACAAAATAGCTCTATTTAAACATATAAGAACATTTATATTCATATTTTCATGTTTTTCTTAATTCGTTCTTGAATAAAAATTAAAGAACGCGTGTTGTTTATACACTGTGCTGTGCTATGGCTGATTCTACAGGCTGGAGCTGCTGCTGCTGCTAGTACTTCATTTGACCAAATTCGAGAAATAGCAACAATTTTTTTTTCGGGTAGGTCCTTTTAAATTATCAATTACCGCGGTCCTACTCAACAGAAAATAATACTTTTAATTGATAAAGATAGTAAAAAGATTGATTTACTTACTACTGGGTGTCCGAATTTTTTTTTCAAAATGTTCGATACTAGTCATATTAAAGTCTTATTTTTAACACAACAAAAAAAGAAATGGTCAAAAATATTTCGGACACTTGACAGTATTAAGATTAACACCTCTACTGATTGGTTCCCAAATTTCATGACGAAATTCTTCATACAATCACGGTACGGACCTTTAGAAAACAGGGGGGGGGGGTCATTACAAAACCTTACCGAAAACGCCATTTTATGACGTTCACATTTTTATCACTTTATTTGCTCAAAACTCTTAAAATATATAATGTACATTCATATTTATTAATTCATTTGAAAGTATATTCATTTCCGAACAAAACAGTAGTAATTTGAAGACTTGAAGTGCTTTGGTTTAAAAAATATGGCTATTTTAGTAGAACTACCTTGAAATCTGTGATTATCCAAAGCGTTTTTTCGTCCGTGTGTATTACTAGTTATATAAGTTTCAGTTTATAAATAAAATGAACTACAACATTATACTTCCTTTATATGGAATTAAATGTAGATCTCATGATAATGTTGTACTCCACTCTGATCACAATGAAATATAATTATTCAAGTAAATGACTAATGTAGTATGTAATTATTGTTTTTGATGATTATATGAAACTAGCGGGGGATACCCGGCGTTGCCCGGGTGTTTGGAGGTGTGTGTGGTTTTGGGTAAATCAAAACTCCGGGGGTGGGGGGATTAAAAAGTTTTGATAGGTGAGTATGAGGATCGAACCCGAACCCTTGAGGCAAAGTTGGAAATTAAAGTGTGAAAAAAAAAAAACAACGTGCAACGTTAACCACTGGGCCACGGCGACATACAACAGAAAACATTTGAACTTATTTAAGTATTAAAAACAGGTGGCCGCAATAAAAGTTAACTCTGCTGCTTCCATTTGACTTAATTAATGAGTCACGCAGTTAACTTTTGCTGCGAGGCAGCGTTTGGGTTTGTTTACCCAAATTTGACTGGTTTTTTTCTCCAACAGATGTTGGGGAAGGGGAAACCAGCTCCCCATTTTCCAGATTGAATAGCAATTGTCTGATATAAGAGGAGTTTGTCCCCACATTGATCAAAGCTGATTGCTTCTGGACGTTTCCCAGCGCGATGCCGAGAACCGCACGGTTTGAATTTAGTTTTACTTTATTTATACTAAAAAGCAGGACAAACAAGGGACAGAGCGAAATGGCGCGAATCTCGTAAAAGTCGATGTAAATAAATGTAGAGGCGACCTGCGTTCCCAAATCGTAGATATTATTATCTAGGGGCTATATAAACAGTTGTAAGCGATCGTAACGACCCTGGGAGCGTGTGCGAAAGAAGCCTTTGCGAGACATGCACGAAATGGTCACACACATTTTGCCTTTTATATATATATAGAAGATAATAGAAATTTCAATCATCTAAGTATATAAATGCAGTTCAAATATGAAACTTTGTTTTTCCAAGTGCCTTTACTTTTCTTATTAACACGTAACACGCAGCCATTTAAAACCAACCGTGAATTATTTATAAGGAATCTGTTTCCAAAACTTAGATGGTCATAAATAAACTGACAGAAAAATTATGAAGCAATTTAGAGTCTTTGTCTCCATAACAAAGACAACAATCTTGATATTCAACATTCGATGTATTGGTGTTGATCAGTGTAAATCGGGAAGTGTGCCTTACTAGAGGGAGAAAAGGAATGGAGCAGATATGTGATCTATGAAAACGATTGGAATTTCTTTATTTGAATAACATGGACTCTAATGATATGTAAATAACCGACTAGTAAGAATGAAATAACAATTGTTATGTACAAGTCTAAGATTGATAGCTTAATTTTATAGAGTATATATATACTAGCAGTGAGACCTGATGTTTCTCAGGATTGAATGAGGATCAACAAATGTACATGAAAAATCAAAAAAAATTTGTCATTGAAATTGTTCAAATTGCCCATTTTTCCATCAAATCAATCAAGTGCTTGCATTAGTCAGGAACTTACCATGTTGCGCTAAGAAGAAGCTTCACCTGTTTCTCCACAGTGACTTAGTCTACAATACATTATAGTCTATATTGCATTTTAGAAAACCTACTGTTGATTTTATGAAATTTTTATATAATGACTTAAAGTTTAAAATGCAAAAAGTCAAATATCATGGTCCGATTGTGCTCTAAACAGAAACATTCATTTTGAACGTGTCAGTGTCTTATCAAAGAATCGACTGTTGATTTTATATGTCGGGCCCTTCTGCTTGTGTAGTGATAAAACTTCTCAAATACACTTGTGATGTTAGATTGTATAAATGTGTTAACTTTGGTCAGCATTGGGCTTCTTTCTTTAATCAGATTTTTTTCGATTATCGATTTTTGATATTTATGAAGTGCATTTCGATACAAAACCTACGTAAGAACACTCCCAAACACACCAAGTACCTTCACGTGAAATTAAAAAAAATCGGTTCAACCATTTTAGAGTCCATAGGGAAAAAACTTGCACACACACACAGATAAGTTCCTGTGTGTGTGTGTTAAAATAAACAAGAAAATAAAGATTAAACCATTCTAACCTGTCAACTCATTCCTCACTATAGCCTTCTTTGCATATATGCTTACCTCCTACTCTAGCACAATACCCTCGTAAAAGATGAAGCTGACAATTTGAACAAATGCAAAAGTTACTCCTCAACGCAATAAAACAAAAACTCCTTGTCATAAAAACATATAAATGTTATAACAAAAATCACTCTAACTTCTTTAATATCTATACGTCAATCCCATCAGAAAAAACCCTAAATAATTTTCAGCATGAAACAACCTAAAAGGTTGCATTGCTGTAAAACCAAACAAACAAAACCCTCGTCTTTGCGGCTCTTCTCTCCTATGTATGTCTTATAAATACATTGTTTTTGTCTGTACCATACCTTTTCTCCTGAGAAAACGTTAGTAAATAAAAAGAAATATTGATCTCTCCGTGCATGTCTCTTGTGTTGATTTTTATTTGTCTCATATGAACGTATTCGCTTTTAATTTTGCCTGTACATTCTGTCAGATCTTCATATTCTATATCGCACAAAGATGAGAATATAAACGAAATGTCGGTTGTGCTGTATAATTGTTTTATTTTTTTTTGTAACCTGATCCATTTTTTTTTTTATTATTTAGGTATTTTCTATAAATATTTTATTGAAGACAGTCATTATTTTTAGACAATTGTTTGCATATGTTGTCTAGCCTGATTACATGAACTAAAAATATTGGATGTTGCACGAATGGATTCGACTTTTGACAGAGGAACGAATAAAATTGATCTTAAAGAAGTGATCGCATTACTCATGTTTTTATGTCGCAACTCTTTGAATAGAGAAGTTATACTATCAGTCACACACACACACACACACACACATATATAGATATGAGTTATATACGGCGTAATCACGTTTGACACACCGGTTCCCATCAGATCACCAAAGTTAAGCAATGATGAGCCTGGTCAGTACCAGATGGGTGACCGTTTGGGACTTCCAGGTGCTGTATGTGCTCTCCGCTTATCTTGGCATTGTTTCCAGTCGTCTTGGACTTCTCCTTGCCAATGGACTCAAACAGTGCCGATTCAGGAGAGGTGTGGTTGAGGATTGCGCAACCTTTGTCTCATAATTTCATGCACAGCTGCCCCTACGGGGGGCGGGTATCCTTTGTCTTTTGAGGCTGAACGGAGTCATCAATATCGATCAATCGATATATGAGTTATCTATGGACACATGTTTTGCCATAGGGAGTTGAATTTGAATTTCTGCATGTTAGTACAGTAAAGGAAGCAGAAAAGAGGGAAGGGATTTCGAAGTCTAGCAGTTCGAAGGGAACAAACCTATTAGCATAGAAAACTTTCTAGGGACTTCTACAGTGATGGGATTTTGTTGCTGGTTGGGTTAGTTGGAGGAATTTATGTTGGGGGGGGAGATACAAGTGTGATGAGTTTATCAGAGCACATTCCATTAAAGTACTTGTAAAACAGGCACAAGGATGTAACATTGCAGCAATTGGACAGGGGTTGAAACTTGATAATGTGGGACCTATTAGGTTGGAGATGCTAAAGTATGAGTAGTTTTCTAACACAGTAAAGGGACCCCACTTTATTTGCATCAGCCTTAACAATGTTTTCAATGTATTTGTTTCGGTTCATGTTGCTTGTGATTGTATGCCTCGGAGTTTGAACCAGCTCTCAGTGTTATTAATCATGGCAATCGGTGGTTGATAAGTTTTCTTGTAATTGTTAATGGAGAAAAAGCTTGCTCTTAGGAACATTAAATTTTTTCGTTCATTTAATAGATAAGCAATTATGGGTAAGCTTGTTTTAAAGGAAAAAATATGACAGAATGTGCTGATTGTGCTCTAAACAAAAACATTCATTTTGAACGCGTCACTGTCTTATCAAAGAATCAACTGTTGATTTTTATATGCTGGGCCCTTCTGCTTGTGCAGTAATAAAATTTCTCAAATACACTTGTGATGTTAGGTTGTATGTGTTTACTTTGGTCAGCATTGGACTTCTTTCTTTAATCAGATTTTTTTCGATTATTGATTTTTATCAAGTGCATTTCGATACAAGACCTACATAAGAACACTCTCAAACACATCAAGTACCTTCATGTGAAATTTAAAAAAAAAAAAAAAATTGGCCCAACAATTTTAGAGTCCATATGGAACAAACTTGCACACACGCAGATAAGTTCCTTTTATATAATAGTATAAGCAATTATGGGCAAGCTTGTTTAAAGGAAAAAATATCTGACAGAATGTGTTGGTACATTTAGGAATAAGACAAAATTAAATACAGCAGAAAAAATTGACACAAAGTTTTTTTTTAATTTAAATGAAATATCAAATCAACAAAATTATGATTTTGTATTCATTTTGATTATTTCTTTCTTTAGGTCAGAGGTTCTCAACCAAGGGGTAAATTTACCCCTAGGGAGTAAAAACTTATAGTTGGGGGTAAATAATTGAAGTAACTGATAATTTAAAAAATACTTATGTAAATCAGGTTCTCAAGTTTAGTAGCAATAAAGACAGAGCCCAGAAACCGTCTGAAAACCTAGCATAAACAAACTGATTGGCTCAATGAATCGGCTGTGTCCTCACTGATTATGCTTCTGGAGTTTATTATTTTTTGTTATACAAATTAACTTTTTAATTTTCAATTAAAAAAAAAGATTTGATTTTCTTTATTTTTGTGATACGAATGTATAATACTATTTTTATTTACAAAAAAAAAAGAAGCTAAATAAATAAAAAGGTTGTTTTTGATTTGTTTTTTCTGTCATTTTATGATGTCTATGAATTTTCTGTATGGGAGTAGGGGGTAAATTGAGAAATACATGATGGAGGAAAGGCTGAGAATGGCTGCTTTAGGCATTGCAATATAAAGCTAATATTTCAATGAAATCCATATAATAATATGCCTGCTCTTTCGCTTGTATATTATGAACTTCTACACTCATTAAAAAAATTATTTTATGCATTCATCAAATTGTAAAAAAAAGTATTTAATTATATTATGTTGCTAATCTCCCAAAATTTGGATTTTTACTAATTTTTAAAATGAATTGTGCTAAAATTGAATATAATTTCATAAATAGAATTCAATTGCTTTCAACTCAAAAGTGATTTTTGATTTCCATTAATATTTAACTGACAATTATTTTATAACAAATAATTATTAAAAGAAAAGATATAAATTATTACCGTGGATAAAGTAAAAGATGAAAACATTTGTTTATTTATTAAAAAAAGTTTGTTTTTTTAAATTAGCTAACAAATATTTTTATTGTAAGAATGAAGAGGAGATTGTATTTAAAGCAAAATTCATTGTATCAATGAAGAAAATTTCCTTTAAGAAAATTGAAAAAAAACTTTTAAGAGTTGTCTCCCCTTGATCATTATCATAACGTCCTCACTGGTTAAATGTGAAAATAATTTCAGGGTTTGTATTACTGTACACATAGATTCGAAAAAGTTGTCAAAAAACAAATATATAACAAATAAATGTTATCAAAGGCAAGATAAGTTACTTTTCTACCAAATTGGATATATTTTTTGTGTTTTTATTTAATGTAACATGTTTATTCAGCTCGAAAAACATACAGTGTTTACCGATGTATTGGAAAATTCAAAATGGTGCTCAACTCACGGTAAGTTTGGGAAAAGGTGTTATAAATAAAAAAAACTAGACAAAATACTGTTAGAAACTCACTCAATATGTTATTGTGGCATAGGTTGACATATATTCGGTGGGGTTTTAATAGTATGTTGTCTAGTTTTTTATTTATAACACCTTTTCCCAAACTTACCGTGTTAAAGAGAGAGTCGGGCGCCATTTTGAATTTTACAATACATCGATAAACACAACATGATAAATACTGTTGCTTCGATTGTACTGCAGAAATTTAACTATTTAATTTTTATGCTGTAAGAGATGCATAGTTTTAAACATGAACATTAAAAATAAAAATTATTGCAAATAATTTTAATAAAATAATTAGGAGTGAAAATATTTCCACTGTTTGAATGGATTGAAATTAAATTTGAAAATTATAATGGTTTAGAGACCAGTCAAAATGCGGATTTAAAAAAAATAAAATGAACAGTTATTAGGTTGGTGCAAAAATAATGTTGCTTTTTGACATTCAACTTCAAAAGATCATAACTCCTTTCATAATAAACTTTATTAATCAAAATAAGGACCGTTAGAATTGACACATTTTTGCCAACGAGAAACTAGTTTATTGATCCCATTAGTATAGAAATCTGGAGTTCTGGAAGCGATGAAATCATTGAAGGCCGATTCAGCATCATCTCGGCTTGAAGCATTTTTCATGCAGGAAGTTGTTGAGATGCTTGAAAAATTGATAATCGGTGGGCAAGAGATCCGGTAAATATGGCGAATGAGGCAGTCTTGTAGCTCAATTCGTTCAGTTTCTGCAGGGTCAGTTGAGCAACATGCGGGCGAGTGTTGTCATGGAGAATTAGTCCCTTCATATTAGCCGATATCGGGCACATAGGTTCAAGCGTCTGATGCATTTTGTCAATTTGTCAGCAGTACTTCTCTGCTGTAATCATTTCACCTGGATTCAAGAAGCTGTGATGATTGAGACCATCCGCAGGTCACCAAACAGTCACCATAACCTTTTTTTGATGCAATTTTGGCTTTGGGAAGTGTTGTGGAGCTGTTCTGGCATCCAACCACTGTGTTGAACATCGCCGGTTGTCATAGAGGATCCGCTTCCCATCACACATCACAATCTGCTCGAAAAATGGGTTTTTGTTGTGCAGAAGGAGTGTAGAAGACACCTCAAAACGACGGTTTTTTATCATTCAATTCATGCAGCACCCATTTATCCAACCTTTTTGACTTCCCTATGTGCTTTAAATGGCTAACAACTGTTCAACAGCAACTTCTCGTGTAGTTTTGCGAGGATCGGCTTCAATTAAGGCTTTCAAATGTTCACTATCAACTGCAGTTAGCCGGCTGTGACCATCTTGATCTTCGAGGCTCTCATCACCATTGCGAAATTTCTTGAATTACCGTTGTGCCACACGTTCATTAGTGGTTCCTGGGCCAAATGCATCATTAATATTATAAGCTGTTTTGGCAGCTTTTCAGCCTAGTCTGAACCGCAACAAGAAAATTGTGCGGATTTGAATTTTGTCCATGCTGTCGAAAAGCCTGCAAAAAAATGAAGAGATTGAGAATGGTAATGAATAACACGATTCGATAGAGCGAAAAATGCGCTTCAAAATGATATATAACATGGCTGTAATATATATATATATATATATATATATAATCTCAATGAATTAATTCAGAAATCGTATATAAAATAAACGTAAGTCAGAAAACGATATGGTTTTTGCACCAACCTAATATTTAAATTCTAATTTTCGACTCCTATCAGTCTTCATCAGAAAAATACACTACCATCTATGGCAACACTTCATAAATGATCAAGTTCTCTCTGATTCTCTCTCCCTTCTGATCTTGAGCATGCAGTGCTATGGGGAAAGAGGTGGCTGGTTACTTTTAATGCATCTAAAACCAAGCTTCTATCTTTACATCATCAATGCTCAGATCCTCATCTGGCATCAATTGAAATAAATGGCTCTCATCTTAGGGAGACTCTATGTTTTGAGAAGCTTTTGGATCTGCCCTTTACTCCTGATCTGAAATGGAACACGTGCATCAAATCTGATTTGATGCATGTGCGGTAATATAAATTCCTGGTTTTTGTTTTACCGTCTATGCTATTTTCATAAAAAACAAATAACACTTTCTTCTTTTTGTTTTTCATTTTAATACTTTCTATGACATAAATACAATGTTTCTTATCATTTTCAGTAAGTCATAATGGTAACGGACAGATGTCTAACACCTGTAGAATGATTGCCATTGTGTCCGTCTTCTTACACTAAGCTGTCCGTTTGCTATTCTCTACTTGTTCTAATCTTGCCAAGGTCGCTGGAAAAATGGGATCCAGTAAATATCTCACTGATAATGCAATTCTCTACCTGTAAAAAAGTATGATGGAGTATTGTTATCACATCTAGGCAGGAGCTGCTAGAAGCAGCTTATCCTGCCTTGACAGAGTACAAAATAGATTTTGTAGCTTAGTGGGGGATGCTCTTTTCTCTTCAGTGCAATCTTTTTCCACAGAAGAGATGTGCTCATTTGAGCTCCAATCTATGGTCCCCCCCCTTGCCAAATTTTCACGAAAAACGTTTGTCTAGCATAAAAACTACTATCAATAATTCCCCCCCCCCACTCTTTATCTGTACCTAAACGTAAATTCCATGAACAAAGCTTTTTTTCTTGAAACTGCACGTCTGTGGAACTTTCATTTTCCTGCTTTCCAACTGACTACAATATAGTCGTCTTCAAGTCCAATGTGAACAAGTTCTTGATGAGCCATTCCTTTAAGTAATCAAATTTACCAAATTTTCACTACTAATAATTACTACGATATTGTCCCATTGACTACCGTACACTCATTAACACTTCTCCTCAAGTGAATTCTGGGCCTTGATAAGTGATGACTCCTTTGTAAAAAAAAAAAAAAAAAAAAAAAAAAAAAAAAAAAAAAAAAAAAAAAGTCAGGAGGCCTCCACAGTGCTACTGGAAGCACTAAATAAAATTAAGGAGGTATTCAGAGCACTACTAAAACCAAGTTACAAGATACCCCTCCTCCCATAGAAGAGACTCCTTTGTAAAACAAAAAAAGAAAACAAATTTTTTAAATCTTTTTTTTTTTTATGCAACATGTTGCGTAGTTGTAGCCTTCTGTTATCGAAGATTGAGATTTTATATCCAATTCCAGTGGTTATGCACGCGTGAGTTAAAAGTGAAAATAATGAACCAGCAACTTCCTTGTGTTGTTAAATCTTTTAATCTTTCTTTATTTGATTTTTTTTTAAAATTTATTTTCCCTTCCAGTTTGAACCTTTTTGTTTAATATTTCACATTAACTTTTTGAAAATAAAGTGATCGTTGAATCTTTATATATAGATAGAAGATTAAAATATTTTTACAGTGCACTAGCCATAATAGCGGTGGTTTCATGAGGTAACGTGAATTTAGTATATTGGACCAAGTTTAACAGGCTGCCCTGATCGATATGGTCAGAATGGAAAAAAAGAAATGGGTTGATACAGCTAGTAAAAAAAAAAATACTTTCCCTCCTTTATTTATTTATTTTTTTCTAGCTGGGGATGAGGCATCCTACCAAATGCCAGACATTCACCTGCTATCTCACACATTCCAAGTGAAAGACTATAAAGATTCTAACTGACACTTTAAGTGCAGTTGTTTGTATTTCTTTTGCACATAGTTCACCAGGTATATTTGCCAGGCTGTTTTTGAAGTTTTCTCATGAGTTTACTTACCCCTTACTGTAATGATGGAAATCTTCCTAAGATTCCAGTTTCCTTCCATGTTATACATAAGACCTTGGTATTTCTGCATGTGCGCTAATATAAATTCCTGGTTTTTGTTTTACCTTCTATGCTATTTTCATAAAGAACAAATAACACTTTCTTCTTTCTGTTTTTCATTTTAATACTTTCTATGACATAAATACAATGTTTCTTATCATTTTCAGTAAGTCAGAATGGTAACTGACGCATGTAGAATGATTGCCATTGGGCCCATCTTTCTACACTCAGCTGTCCGTTTGCTATTCTCTGCTTGTTCTAATCTTGTGTGTTGTACTCTTTTTTTTACTCTTTTCTTTTTTCACCCCAAATATGGCATATTGCCATTCGGACGTGAGAAGATATTGTTTGGGAACGGTGGGAAGTTGATGTTTGTTCACATTACATTTAAGCTTCTGCATGGTCAGTGGAACTAGGAGGGAATTGTAAAGTTTAGCAGTTCAAGGGAAGAAACTATTAGAATAGGAGGGTTTCCAGCATCTAGAGACCTCAACAGTTATGGGGGAGGGGGGTATTTTCCTGCTTGTTGGATTAGTCAAGAATATGTATGTCGAGAGGGTACAAGTGCTATGAGCTCGCCAGATCACATTCCATTAATGTACTTGTAAAACCAGCACAGGGATGCAACATTTTCATGCTGGGAGAGAGGTTTTAGTTTTTTTATTTTTAAAAATTCTTTCAACGTTTTTTTTTTTTTTTTAATTTTTATTTTTTAAGATTAAATCCATTCCTTGCTTGTTTATGCCATTCTTTTGCTTTGTTTTTATATTGAGACATCAAGGCCGAAAGCCATTGGAGGATGCAAGGATAATGATATTGCTAGCTAGATAATGACAAACTCAACAAATCATTTCTTTATTGCTCGGACAAATAGGTGTTTAAGACGACCTCTATCCTCCTCCCTTTGTAGAAATAATAATAAAAGTAAAACTAGTCCGATTCTTGACTTTTGTTCTTTACATATTCTTTCCTACAAAATCAGTATTTCATTCTGAATAGCATTTTCGTTTTGTTGAACGTTAGCCTATGTTGTTAAGAACAATAAAATGTAATTCAAGTTAATTGCTTCCAAAAAATAATTTATCCATTGGATTTATTTTCGTATAAGTTGACATTTTAAAAAAAAGGGAATTTTGTATTTGTTAATTATAAATTTCTCTTTGCTTGGAAGAGAAAAATATTTAGGAAAAAAAAAAAAGGAGACAATTCTGTGTTCATCAGTAGAGCTGTGACAAAAGCATATTGTTTTCATTCTTTTGACTCTTGAGTATATATCCGTTAATATCTTATATGTTTTTATATAGACTGATGTTGTTCTCGGTTGATTGACTGTCTTACTGTGTCGGATATATACTTGAGTCAAAAGAATGAAAAGAATATTCTGTTGTCACAACCCTATTCATCAATTACCAACTTTCTTCCCTTTCTTTTAACAAAAAAAAAAACAAAAAAAAAGAAAAGAACAGTGTAATTTATCAAGTAAATTGTTTCCAGCAAAAAACTTAGATTTTAAATTTAAATTTCAGGTTTATTTTTGTGTAGCTGCCAATTTTTTTTTATGTCAAGGGAAGTAACTCTGTATTCGTCTGTTATACTTAGTTCCCTTTGTTTAGAAAAGAAAAAATTTTTTACATCCATTACAGACTTTTTCCTTTTCTTTAGAAAAAAAGAAATTATAAGTCTGCATAAAAAACAAAAAAAGCTGAAAAGCAAAACAAATTGCAAGTTAATATACTACCGGGCAATAATACAAAGTTATACAATAATAAATACAAAAAAAAAATCAAAACATTTATGAACATATAAGAAAATTTTTTTGTACTTTTACCTAACAAAAAGGTATTGTGAAAGTTCAATTTAACTTCAAAATATTATTTAAAAAATAGCACGGTAATATGTGCATAAACACAAAATTAACCATGTTTATTTAAAACACAGCACAAAAACAGACAATACTTGCTTGTCAACAACGAAATTATATTTTCAGATTACTTTTCTTTATTAAAAAAAAAAAAAGAATGGTTCTTATGCACTTATGTTATCATGCTATTTTTTAGATTGTATTTTGAAGTTGAATCGAAGTTTCATAATATATTTTTTCATTAAATTGTTTGGTGAAAGTACAGAGTAGTTACAAAACATTCTCCCCTGCCCAAGTTAAAAATGAATTTCTAAATAATCTTATTGTTTCAGCATAACATAAGTGCACATGTAGATTATTTTTAAGTTTTTTCATTTTTTTAAATAAGAAAAATATGAAAATAAAATCTTGTTGACGAGTGAATGTTGTCTATTTTTGTGTTGTGATATAAATAAACATGGTTCAAGTTTTTTGAATGTTTATATAAATTCAACAGTTTTTTTTGAATGTTTATATAAATTCAAGTTTTTTTTGAATGTTTATATAAATTCAACAGTTTTTTTTAATGTTTATATAAATTCAACAGTTTTTTTTGAATGTTTATATAAATTCAACAGTTTTTTTTGAATGTTTATATAAATTCAAGTTTTTTAAGGAAAAATCATGTTTTTACAAAACTCTTTGGTTAATTATTTCATAATTTTTTTAAGGATTAAAAACTTAAAATTAAGTCTTTTTTTTTTTCTTAAGAAAAACGATATGAACATCAAATCTCGTTGACGACTGAGTTTTTGTGTTGTGTTTTATTATTTAAAACATGGTTATTTAAAAAATATTTTTTTTTTTCAAATCAAATGAATTTTTTCTCTTAATAATTTTTATCTCAATTTTATTCAAAGAAAACAATATCTTCGTTTGCTGAATTAATTTTAAAAATATATAAAAATTTTTTTGACTATAACGACAAAGTGCTAATTTGATGCCAGATTGGCTACAACTGGATTGGCCAAGCCAAAACAATGACTCTGAAACGTACCAAACCTACTCTCTGAA
>NC_136490.1:116224019-116296519 GCF_053919585.1 Euprymna scolopes | reverse complement strand
TTTGTATATATAAATAACTATTTGATCAAATTAAATGAAATTGTTTGTATTAAAAGCGATATAAAAATTCCGGAATTGGAATAACGGATTGAAGACGTTGCTATTTACGCATCCGCAACCGGATGTTGAAAACCGGAAATCTGATTGCAAACATACAAGATCCATAGACTTTTAGTATTATATAGATATATTATATATATATATGTAATATATATATTATATATATATATATATATATAATATATATAATAAATATAATATATATATAATATATATATATATATAATATATATATATATATATGGCTGATAAGGTAGAATTAAGTAATGATTTTGATCCCCCTTTGATTGAGTGAAAGTGATAAAGATGGATTTGAGAGAAAGAGGAATAAATAAAAGTTTGTTTGGATGTCAATCTCAGAAAGTTGTCTAACCCATGTCAGCATGTAAAACTGATGTTAAACTGAACATGATTATGATTTTAGATCATTGTCACATCTAAAATCTTCCACGATAACCATGGCAGGTTTTTAATTTAAACTAAGGAAAAGACAGCCAAGTTCACCGAGTACAGAAGTAAAAATTGCAATCATACTTGGTGCAGCATTCATGCTGGGTAGGTTGAGCTGGCTTCCTTCAAGAAAGGAGGTTTCTAGGGAATATTAGTTGCATGTATATCCCAGTATAGGGAAGATGACAGTTTTTTTTGGTGCAAGTCTATAAATGGTCCACTAGTAATATTTTTTACTATTAAAAGCTGAAAAAAATCTTTATAATGTACGCATATGTCACTGCATGAAAATGTCATATTCCAAAAATCATATAAATCGATCAAGTAGTTTTTTTTTTATTTAAGAAAATCAAATATTATGAGACATTTTATCGAAGAAAAACTTCCCACCATCTTGTTTTTGAATGATACACTGCTAGCGACACCTATTGGGAATGTTGGGACCAGAAAAGGGGCAGACAATCGACTTTCCACACTATAGAAAAAAAACTTGGAAAATTTAGACATTTATAAGTTTTTGAGGGTGTTGAAAACGAAAATAATGTTTAAAATTCCAGCAAACGGGTGGGTGCTCAATTTACGTAAAATTCTTCATATCTTGGAAACTACTCATTTGCTGGAATTTTAAACGTTTTTTTTGCATGTTGTTGACAAGTTCTGCAAGTGCTAGTCCGAGCTCCAATCTCTGGTCCCCCCCCCTTGCCAATCTTTCACGATAAACACACGTCTAGCTGAAACCACTGTCAAAAGTTTTCCCCACTCTTTATCTGTGGCTAAATCAAAACATAGATTCCATGCACAAAGCTTCTTTCTTAGAACTGCACGCCTGTGGAACTCTGTTCCGTCTGCCGGTTTCCCACCTGACTACAACCCGGTTTTCTTCAAGTCCAACGTAAACAAATTCCCTTAAGTAGACACTTTATTAAATCTCAACACTAACGTACTGTACATGCAATAACCCTTATCCCTGAGTGGCTTCCGGGCCTAATAAGTGGTGACCACCTTGTAAAAAAAAAAAAAAGGTGCACTATTCCTCATAAAAGCTAATGTAAGTTAGCCATAGTGAGGAGATCTTATTTGGGCAGCGAATACTATGTTTTAGATGACCTTACACGAACCGGTGGGTCAAAGTGATTCTGGCCGTATTTTTAAATCAACATATTTTCAAATAATCTTCCTAGCTTGAAATTATTTGTAATATAAAACTTTTAAAAAATGGCTTAAAACATATTGTATGCATGCACGTGTGTGTGTGTGTGTGTGTGTGTGTGTGTGTGTGTGTGTGTGCATTTCTTGCTTGTGTGTTTCATTTTACTTCAAAGTTCTCAGAAATCAAGGGGCTCGTTTCCTGGGGTTAACACTTGATCTATGAGATCCATAAAATATTCAAATATTCCATTAAAGTTCTCCTTTACTTTTCAAACACTGAGTTAGTAATGAAGTTGGGAACATAATTTTCCTCTCCCGAATTGACAGTTTAAATATGTTATAGCATACCTTTCTTGTGGTCTCTTGGTCTTACTGGATTCAAGGACAAAAATTCATCTAGTCTTGTGGAGTATCCAGCTTTGTGCTGTTACTAGAGGCAACAACATCACTTGGAGAAGGTGCATCATTCCTTGAAAAAATGTGATTAGCCATAGAAAGGAGATCTTATTTGGGCTGTGAATATTATGTGATTTTGAATGTTTAGTCGGGGGTTACTCCTAGGGAAAAGTATCTTGATGCTAGGTTGTGCTGACAAACCCTTGTATTAAGAGACTTTATCCACTTGAGGATAGTGTTGTGTCGTGTGTATAGTAATAAGTAGTAAGATTGTACATCTAAAAACAAAATTAGGTTTAGGGTTTGTAAAATTCATACTAGAATTATCTGTAACGTAACGGATAAAGTACTAGGTAATATTCAGTTTTAAGTGACACTCTTCTGAAGGTTGAAGGTTCAATCCTCAGTGCGGGTGATATGAAGAATACAATGGAAAATCGCTTTAGACTTTTACCCTGTTGTTATAGCTGATGGAACGAGTGCATGCTACTCTATGGATTAAATAAATGGTTCTGTTTGAAATTGCATGCAGATTCCCGAGTTCAACACGATGCATCTGAAGAAGGTCAGAGATCACATCGGTCAAAATGTTGAGCAAAAAACATTCAAGATAGCTAGGAACACAGTGTAGTATCTGTTCTGATACTACACTTCACCTTTTCTGTTATCGATTAGTGAAGGAGAAATTCTTCATGACTGAGACAATTTTTGTTTTTGTTCCTATCCAGAGTGCCCCTTTTTGGGGAGCTGGAGTTCTCCATACTTTTAATTGTGTCTAATTCTGCCCTTGTGGAGAGGCAAGTAAATAGGAACACTGAAGATAACAGTAGTCCACATTTTCCACACTTCATTTCATCTTCATCTGCCCCAACGTCCAATTTCTACATCAGTGTGGTTTGGTCATCCTCTTGTCGACTTTCGCAATGATCTCGAACGCCATTTATTTTTAAAATGTGGAAACTCTTCTTGTTATCATGTCTTAGAAGGAAACAACTAGATTTTGTTGATGTTTATTTAGGAAAACAGTTTTGAATTTATAACGAAATGGCAACATTTCATATTTAAAACGAAACAAAAAAGAACATTGATCTGTTATTGTTGAAAATTAAAAACAAACAAAAAAAAATGAATTTTTCGCAATTGCAACGTAATGAGTTCGTCTACATTTTTAATGATACATGCATAATTTTAGCGTTTGTTTAATCAATCATGGAATGATTTCCTTAGGGAGCTCGGAATAATATAAGAACCAATGAGTAATTAAGTGTCCAACAAGTTAAGTAATGCACAAAATAGTCAATAGAAAACAATAAAACAAAATATGCAATAATGAACAGAGAAACTTGGTCATATCTTTGAAAGCATTATTATGTAAGTCTGATTTGCAAGTTTAGAAACCGATAACGTTATATCATTTTTTTTAATTAAAATCTTTTTTTTTCTTTGTTTCTGAAACTTTCATAGTAAAAACAACTTATTCATAAATGACTTAGTGTTTTTCTTTTTTTTTTCTATTTTTTTTTTTACACCAACTGTCAGCGACACTGGACATATGTCTTTTCTGTCCATGAGAGGGCAAACTCCTCAGGTTAATACCACTGATAAAATGAAACTCCTCAGGTTAATACCACTGATAAAATGAAACTCCTCAGGTTAATACCACTGATAAAATGAAACTCCTCAGGTTAATACCACTGATAAAATGAAGAGAAAGTTTTCTAGAAATAAGCTGTTTTTTTTTTTTTCAATGAGAATGTAAAAAAGAAAAAATCATTTAATAAAAAAGTTATATAACATTCGCTTTTCTAAATTTTCAAATTAAAGAATGTGAAATTTTTAAACAAAAAAAAAAACTCCTGATGCATCCATCTTTTTTATTTTTTGTAATTAACAGAACCTGTGTAAGTGTACAGATTATCTTTTTTATTTCCGTTTTTATTTTTAGTTTATTTTTTTTTGTTAATGATCAACTTAATATTTCTACTTGACGTATGTAGACGGAGCTATATTTTACAAAACTTGAGATTAGACATTTTTATCTGTACCAAGTTTGTTTCTTGGTTTGTCACTATGTATACAGTCTAATATTCACATCACTTGACTAATCGTCACCAAACTTGGTCAAAATATCAGTTTTGGCCTGTCTCACTTAGAACTGATTTAATTTGGGAATATCTCCGTCAAGGTAAAGAAATAGTTAAAAACCAAATTTGGGCAATAATTCGATGCCTCCATTCAATCTCAAGAGACAATGGACACTCCTGTAAGAGTAGCTGCACATGTAATTGTGAGGTAAGGGTTGCACAATCCCCCAACCAAACCTCTCCCGAATCTATACTGCTTGAGTCTAGTGGCAAGGAGAGGCTCAGAACTTACTGGAAGCAATGCTAAGATAAGCAGAGAGCACATACAGCATCTGGAATTCCCAAATGGTCACCCATTTTAGTACTGACCAGGTTCAGTGGTGCTTAACTTTGGTGATCTGATGAGAACCAGTGTGTCAACGTGATTATGCCATATATGGGCAATAATTATTCATCGGAGATTCACTACTTGGCTCATATTGTACCCTTTGAAGACCTGCATCTTATATGATCTTTGACTTGTAAAGCTTGGTCATGATTGTAATTTTGATGCTATTTCAACTTCTGATTTTTCCAAATTTGATATATGGATTGGATACTTTTTTTTTTTTTTTTGCGAATGGTGTAATCATCATACAAAATTTCAGCCTGCTCAGATAAATAATTTTTGAGTTATAAACCCTCATCTTTGATTGGCTTCCGGGCCTTGATATGTGGTGACCCCTTTGTAAAAAATCAAATAAAAAAAACAAACAAACGCTTCTATAGCATAACTTGGGAACACTTTATATAATATGGTGAAATAAGGTTCAAATAAGACTTTGGCCCATCCTTACGTTGTCAGGTGGAGGTATGCAGTTTCAAAACTGACCTTTTTTTGTTCTTTTAATATTCAAAAGTTTGAAACATCTACATTTTATGTTGTCATAACTATTATAAAATGTGTTTATAGTGTTCAATTTTGCTGACTGTATTGTTTAATTTGAAGAGAAAGCATGCATCTTTTTTAATTTAAATTGGGTGAAAAATAATGGTGCAAGTCCAGAGTTCAACCTAATTAAAAAAACAAAAGAGCAAAAATCTTTGTTTTATGTACCTGCCACAGAACAAAAATATCATATTCCAAAAATCATATAAATCAATTAAGTGTTTGCTTTTTTGTTTTTTAACTAAGAAAATCAAATTTTATCATTAATCAAAACATTGTTTTGATCCACTATGTTTAATAAAGGGGGACAATTCAATTCGGACTACTGAGATAAAAATCAATTGCGTAATGGCTACAATTTACTATTAAAATTGGTAAAAAATGATTTTTTTTTAATTAAAAATCCCAAAAAACTACTTGGTCAATTTATGATTTTTGGAATATGACATTTTCATTCCATGACCAATATGTAAACTATAAAGATGTGTTTGTATATATATATTTTTTTTGCTCAATTCTAGTGATCTGATGGGAACCAATATGTGTTAAAAATATTATTCTGTATATTATATATATGTGTGTGTGTGTGTGTACTGATGGTGCCAGAAATAATAAAAAGGTTAATGCAATTCCAAGAAAACCAATGTCCTAAGAAAAGAATTTATCAAATTATCTCTAAATTACGATGAAATGTTTTTCCATCGACTTTCGGGGTTTTGTTGATCTCATCAATTGTGAATGTCCAGGGTTTCCCAAAATAAAATCCATTGATTTCTTATCCTCTGCATGGAAATGAAGGAGGAGGAAGTAATATCTGGGATGCTCCAATACTCCTACTTTCATATTGACATTTCTATTAAATTTTGTAACAAAAGTATTTTTGGCAAGGAGCAAAGTGTAGTACCTGTTCGATCCTTCCCTCCCCCCTGAAATCTTTACATATGATAACACTGGACAACAATTTTTTACTTGAATATTGTTTAGATTTCTACGACTGATTTAAGGTATTTTTGCACTGCTGGATAAGGAAATAGCATTTTCTCGTCATCAAATCAGATTTTTGTGGATTTAAAAAAAAAAAAAAAAAATCAATTTTGTGACAAAATCAATTACATTTTTGTGGCATTATCGGCTAATTTTTGTCAACACATACCATCCTAAATGTTTTTAAGAGAGAAAAATGTTTTGAGAACAACATATATTGATTACCTGATAAAAACATTGATTACTGTAAACTGGATGGTGGATATTGATAAAAGCGAGTGCATGTAGATTGCATATTGCTTCACCATTGTTCAAACTTCAGGGCTTTAACTTCCATTTTTTCGAACTGGAATGCTTAGCAGCAGGGAGGTCTATCCTCAGATTCCAATAGTAATCAGCCTTCATGACTGCATCTCAGTGGCCTTGATACCTGGTCTCCATCTCTTCCAGGTCCTACTGGAATCTCTTCCTCTGCTCGTCTCGCATTTAACTCATGTTCTTAGGAAACCGGTCCATATGTGAAAATAGATAGTGCATCTTGATGCTGATATTGCTTTCCAGTTTTCTAAAGCAGTCAGCATGTTGTTGACAAGTTCTGCAAGTGCTAGTCCGAGCTCCAATCTCTGGTTCCCCCCTCGCCAATCTTTCACGAAAAACACCCGTCTAGCTGAAATCACTGTCAGTAATTTTCCCCACTCTTTATCTGTGCCTAAATCAAAATGTAGATTCCATGAACAAAGCTTCTTTCTTAGAACTGCACGCCTGTGGAACTCTCTTCAAGTCCAACATAAACAAATTCTTGATAAATCGCCCCCCTAGTAAGACACTTTATCAAATCTCCAATACTAACGATTACTACAATATTATCCCATTGATTACTGTACATGCAATAACCTCTTATCCCCGAGTGACTTCCGGGCCTTGATAAATGGTGACCTCCATGTAAAAAAAAAAAAAAGAATAAAAGTTTCTGACCTTATTGTTGGCAAGAAATTTCTTCACTACCAGTACTTCCACACTTCCAATTCCACGTTGTTCATTGAATTTTCGAACTCTGGATCTTTGAGTTGCCAGATCTGAGGAATGTCAAAGATGCCAGCTTTCAACTTCTTCATGGTGAATCTTGGAAAAGCCAGGCACGAGTAATTAAATCAGTCACCATCCCTGTCCAGAACCTTGGTGATGTGCAGCGGTGGAAAGAGTAATCTGTCTTTGTCCACCAGAGGGTCGTTGATGACGTTCCTTTCTTTGCAAGACACCAATTCCTCCCACACAGGCCAGTTCTTTTTTGTGTATGCAGAGCACCAATTTTTGGAAGATTTTGAAATTCTATGATTTCAAACTAATCACTTTTCAACGTAATCACCCAGAAATATTGAACCTAAATACTTTATTTGCAATCCAAAAAATTATTTGAAATGCCATTTTACCTCCACCAACTTCTAAAATGCTCCATACATTCGTAACATGCATGAACAAAAGTGTAAAGAACGACGTGTGGCCATGGCTAAAAAATTTGACCCGAGTGTGATTTTTGGATTTTAGATTTGTCCTGAATCGGCTGAAAAAACAGACAACAAATTTGTTGTTGACCAGTGTTATAGTTATGAAAAGAAATTTTTTTTTTTTTTTTTAAAAACAAATTTTAGATTATATTAAGTAGAACACCTTCCCCTCTTAGTGTAAATGTGGTATTGTGGTGACTGAGATGATTTTAGCTAGGAATAGGATAGATTAATTTTTATCACCTAAGATAACCAACAACATACTTTTTTTCCCCTCAGGTTTGATGGCTTAATTTGTTTTAAATGTAGTTTAAAAAAAAAAAGTATTTTTCTGCAAGTAAATAATGCAAAATGTAATTATCTGTTCTGATATTACCCCTGACTTTTTCTTCTGTTAGTGAAGGAGAAATCCTTCTAGACTTGGGCAATTTTGTCCACATCCAGAGTGCCCCCTTTTGGAGAGCTGGATTTTCTTCACATTTCAAAAAAAAAAAAAAAAAAAAGACTCTATCTGGATGGGGTGACAAGTAAATATAAACATCTGTATTTTCTTTAAATATTAAAAGAAAATCATCAAAATTTTGGTGGAGTGGGGGATGAGGATCTCACTTAGAATTGTGTAGCCTGGGTGCCCGGCGTTGCCCAGGTGTTTGGAGATGTATGCTGAGTAAAAAAAAAAAGTGGTAGTAGGCAGGCAGGCTCAAACCCATACTGCGAAGGAGGAAAAGAATGTGAAAAAAAAAAAAAAAGTGACATTTTTGTTGTTGTGTCCATCATCAAACCGGAAGTGACGAATGTTTAAATTAAGGCTAGTCGATCGAAAAGAAGGGATGTAGAAAAGTACCCAGTTGAAGGTGGAGTAATGTTTTTAGCCAATTTTTCGATATTTGTTGACCGAAGGGTCGAGCTTCAAAACGATACCTATCTCGTGAAAATCTATTGCCTCTGTTGAAAGTTTTAGACAGATCTACAAACATACATACATTTAAAGAGATGAAATTTATATAATAAATTATGGGCACTTTTTGTTTTTTTAACAATAACTAAGAAAACAATATCACAAAAATAAATATACAACAAATAATGTTACCAAAGGCAAAATAAATTATGCTTCTACCTACCTGGATAAGTCTTTTTCGTGTTTTTACTTATTTTAAAGCGTTTATTTATTTCAAAACAAAAGTAGTGTCAAGTGAACAACAACAAAAAAATGGTGGTTTCATTGTAGCCATTGGACTCTTGATAATCGCTAAAAACTTGAAAATTAAACAAAATACTGGTAGAAACGCATACAATGAATGTAACCAGTCATGCAAAAAATATAATTTTCTATGACTATTTTGTTTAATTTTCGATTCTTGAGCAATTATCGAGGCTCCAAATTGCTGCAACGAAATTGCCATTTTTTTTTTTTTCTCATTCTAACTTAAGACTTGATTTTACTTTTGTTTTAAAAGTACATAAGCGATTTAAAATAAGTTAAAACTAAAAAAAAAAAAAAACTTATCCAAATAAGTAGAACAGTAACATATCTTGCCTTTGGTAGCATGTGTTTGTTGTATATTTATTTATTTATTTTTTGTTTGCTAAAAAATGCTAAAAAAAATGCCCCTGATTATTAGGCACTTCCTAACGCTTGTGAAAAATGGAGCACATAATCCCGTGACGTCAGACTTGTGTTAACTATACAAAATATGGAGCAGCAGAAGCGACTTAATGATTTTTTTTAAAAACCTTTGTTTATCTTCAAACTGCAATTAATAATTAATCCTCATTATAATTTTGTTAGGTTTTAAGATTTACAGATTAATGATTAATAATATTATAAACATTTGTATATTAAATTTTACTAAATATGTACGACTGTTCATTTAGTTAATTACCGGCTTCCATACTTTTGTTTGGTCAAAAGAAACAAACTAGATATAGTAGTGATCTGCAAAATGTTTATTTTTTTGTGCAATGATATTTTTTAATAGGTTTTAATCTGGTGATAGAATAGCTGGCAAGTCATATTTATATTATGACTTAATATTTAAAAAAAAATTAAGCACCATTAATGTTGTAACGGAAGATTTTGAAATAATGGAGTTTTAATCTTTTTAAGATTAATTAATTTTGAGGAAGTTTCTTTTTCTTAGCAATTCAACTAATAATAGTATCTATTAATTAGAAAAAAAAGCTATTAAAAAATATTAAATTTATATCAATTTTTTAATTGCAATTCAAGGTAAGTTTTTGTTCAGTACGTGTATTTAAACTTTTAAAGCAAATATTTTTTACTTATTTGGACTCTTATGTTTCATAATAAATAGAAATTTCAATCAATTTAAATATATTTCGTTCAAATTTCGAAGAAATAAACATGGGGTGGGGTGGGGAAAGATGCACTAAAAATATTTCCCGTCATATTTTATGGAAACTGCATTTTATATGTAATTTCATTCTAAAATAGATAAGTATCGAAAATTTAATGAAAATCTGACAATTAGTTGATTTTTGCTAGATTTATTAAACACAGGTATGTTTTCACGTTCGGAATGTTTATTACATGAGAACGTTATATTAAAGCGATTTTCGTATCACATTTTCGTTATTTTCGTACGATGAAAAAATAAAAAAAAATTATTACTAGTTTATTTTGCCCTTTTTAAATGGTACAAAAGTTATATTGATAATATTAACCTACTAGCAGTTCAGCCCAGCTTTGCTTTATGTACACATGTATATATGTATTAAAGAATTTGACTCCTGTCCAGGTAACCTATATCTAAAATTTCAAGTGTTTAGACCCAAAATTGGTGGAGGAGTTTGGTAGAGTCTGCAAAGGTCAAATCTTTTGAACTTTGACCCCTTGACAGCCAAATTTTAACCAAAAACCGATTAAAAAGCTTACTCTATGTCTGAATACATTTTATGTCAAATTTCAAATGTTTATACCAAATATTGGCTGGGTAATTTGGTGGAGACCGCAGAGATGAAATTAAAAAAAAAACTTTGACCCTAATTTTGACCCCCTAACATTTATCGTTTTAGGCTCAAAAAATTAAATTAAAAAGTTTGATTCATATCCAAAAAACCTACATGTAAAATTTAAAGTTTTTAGACCCAAAATTGGCGAAGGAGTTTGGTAGAGTTTTCAAAGACAGCCAAATTCCTGGCCGAAAACCGATTAAAAAGATTTTTCCAAATCTCAGTGCCTCTTATGTGAAATCTCGGGTCTGTAGACTGAAAATTGACACACAGACAGACAATTTCACTTATATAGATAGATAGATAATAAAGTTACATTGTGTTACATGTACCGAGGTAGGATGGGGTAAATTATGTTCTGTGGTGAATTTTGGAGGTGCCTACTGATTATTATTTAGCCATTGCGCCATTGGTATTGATGTTTATTTCATTTTTTCTTATGACATCAAGTCTAAGAGCTTTACGTTCCTAAAACAAAAAGCTTCCATGACCCATTTAGATGTTTACATGTCTGGAGACCTAAATTTATCCATACGTACCGGATCATATTTATTTAATGAATTTTTCACTTGCAAAAGCAAATCAATACATCCTCATTTCAATAGGTCATTGTATGGCCGTGAATGTGCGCGTGTATATGATCTAGAGAGGTGGGTGTTGTTGTGCAGGTGTACTCGAGCATATCAACATATCTAATGACGTGCACCATTTTCCCCTATAAGATGGGGAGCACCTTTTCATTGTGCACCTACATTTGAATCTCTTCACACTCGACTGACCCTCCCCCCTCTCCATCCTCTTTTCAACATCTTTAAGATGGGCGTGGTCGGCCCAGGTGCTGACAGTCGACCATCCCCCCCTCCACTTCCTTAGTGAACTGAGTACAAGCAACTGAACCATGTTCCGTTTCTATAGCTCCATTCTTGCAAACATACTATAGTAAATCTGCTGTTGTGTATATTCTTCTGTAAGGGCAGCTGTGGTGGTGGCGCCGGCAGATTGTTGGTTTCTTTTCATATGACAAAACGGTATAACTGTACTTACCCGGTGTTGTCCTGGAGTTGTCTTTCATTTATTTATTTTCGCTTTTTAAATTCTATAAATATTTATTTTTTTTGTCTTTGTTTTTCACAAGGAGAGGAAAGTGAATTGCAATTAGGCATTTCTTTCTCTCTCTCTCTCTCTCTTTGTTCCTTCTCTCTGTCTGTTATTCATTCTCTATGTTTTTCATTCTCTCACTCTTTGCCCGTCTTTTCCGTTCTCTCTTTTTCATTCCTTCTCTCTGTCTCTTTCTCTCCGTTTTTTATTCTTTCTTCTTTGCTCCCCTCAGCTCTTATTTTAAATACAAGAAATCATTATTTTAAACCTAAGCTGATTCTAAGATTTTTTTCAATAAATTTAAACAAAATAAATCAAATATTTCAGTCAACTCTGACCTTCTTCAGTGAGTTTTAGCGTGACCATCGTCATATTACGGTAGCCACGGTTTTAGACGTTTGAAATAGCATGCTTAGTGTGAATATCGCTGAAGCAGACGATATTTGCCTATTCTTCCAGCATCTTTTGATGAGTTTACAGCTATTTTTTTTCGTGTATAATTACATGAGTGCAATAATTCTCAAAATTAAAACATTTTTTATTCACGTTGTTAAAAAAAAAGTTACAGAAATTTATAAACGTAAAAAAAAAAAAAATAGTATTTAAAAAAAAATTTATGCATTCAATTTCCTTACTTGATAAATATCAAGAACATGTTTATTTTCATAACCTTGATTGTTTTCCTAAAAATACAGATTCTAAGGAGATCCCCAGGTTCATATGACGTTGAACAAAATCCATGAACAAATAAACTTAACGCTTTCATACTGTAGGGTTTTAAGAAGTTTAGTTCTGTTGTGTTTAAAAACAAACTGACGCTTTCGTTCCACTGGGGTTTAAAACGCTAACACTTACGTTCTGCTGGGTTTTAAACAAAACTAACGCTTTCGTTCCGTAGGGTTTTAAGGTACTGCTACATTTATTGTACCGTACTGAAATAATAACGTTATTATTTCGAAAGCCATTTTTAACATGAGGATAACGAGGAGTAGGAGGTTATTTTGTAACTATTCTGTTCACCTAACAATTTGATAATTTAACTTGAAAATACTGTTTATAAATTGTGTAGTTCAATAAGTGCACTGGCACCGATTAAAAAACAAGACAACTAACGCTTTCGTTCTGCTGGGTTAAAAAACCCCCCAAAAAACTAACGCTTTCGTTCTGTAAAAACCTACACGCATTAGGTTTTTTTTTGTTCTAGAAAATTAAAAAACCTAATGTGTTTGTTCTGCATCTTTTCTATGTAAAAATGGTCAGCATGTAACTCCTTTTCATTTTCTCTCTTTTGTGAAAATCCCTTGTGAACCCCGACCACCTCCCCCATTTTTCCTTCTCTGTTCAGCTGTGAATGATGCCAATCATAGAAAACCTGGCCCTCAAAAATATATTTGTTTCCCCTTTCTTGTTTAGCTTGACTTTTTAATTCTTAAAATCACCCCCCCCCTCCCAACTCCCATTCATTTCTCATTACCACCCTGTAAATCTGGACATAACCAAGGAAAGGGTCCATGTAGAGCAAGACTGATCTGGACGACTATAGATACTCATCAAATGATTTATAACTACCCTTGGGAGGGTGGATTTTAGCTATTGGTGTGTGTGTGTGTGTACACAAAGAAAACGGAGATATGGATGACTGATTAGTAATGGGGTAGATGATGGTGGGCTCAGACCAGATTGTAGGTTATGATTTACTTTCAAAAAAAAAAAAAAAAAAAAAAATCAAACATGGAAGCCAAGATGTCTAAGCCGAAGACAACAATGTTAGCATTGATAAATCCATATTGCTTTCCAATAAATCGTCTTCAGTTTCAAATCTGACCCGCCCTTTTACTCTCCGATCCCTTTCTGCATGATTGCTCAAACAGGAATCCTTATTATCCCTGATTCTCTGATATGTATCATCATTGGCACATCATCGCTTAGGCATCGCTTTTTTTTTTTTTTTTTTTTTTTCTAGCAGAACTAATTTCTCCTTCTTTTCTTTGCTTTGTGCATCCCTTACCTTGGAGCGCACGCGCACGCGCGCGCACGCGCGCGCACGCGCGCACACACACACACACACACACACACACACACACACACACACACACACACACACATCTTTTCTTGTTTTTCAACCCCTCTCCTCCTTTTAACTGTTTTCTTATGACGTGCCTCCATTATTGTTACCAGTCATTTGTTATATGTGTTTAACTAACAAAATATAGCTTTTAGTGTCTGATAATTTCCTTTTTCAAAACAACGCACACCCATCTTTTCAGATTACCAACTTGCAAATTAAAAAAAATTTTTTGTACACATTATGTTGTAGAATAATTGTACATCATGGTGGCCCATGTTTTTTTTTGTTTTGTTTTTGTCAATTATATTTTTCTTTCCTTTTACTGATTAATTAACCAACTCAATTATAAAAGATTGCAGTTATCATTGGTATGCATTGAATGGCTTTAAGAAATTGATTTTCAAACTAACCTATCTCTGGCCAAGTCTTTATTTATCCCTCTTTCCCTAAAGTTCATTTTTATTGTCACCTTGTCGGCAGAGCTATGAATTTGCTGACTGCAATCCCATACAGAGGCGTAGCTTCACTCTGTGTAGCTATCCACTTCTGAAAACGGGGCTACCCGTAGGCAGTGGGTGGTGACCTGTGATGCTTTAGGACAGGATACTCATGACTGAGTCATTCTTTCAATTTTGCCGTTATTTTGGTTAGAAGAGAGATCAGAGACGCCCAATCCGATCAGCTGACTGATCACGTCATGCCTTAGTATGCATAAATTCATCCCTAACTGTATAATTCAATGGGATTCTTCTAAAAATATCAAACCTTATTTTTGACCTCAAATAGATACTAGAAGACGGTGGCTTAGGGCCAATTATGTTAAGAATAAAGAAAATTACAAATTCCATGGGGTAATGTTTTAAGAGTAATGCCTTTACTTTCACTGCAGAATTTCCTTCTAAGAGTGAGTGAAACAGTCGTATTTGCGAGTGATTTTTTAAAATGGCGGCTAGAAATAATGAAACTGTTATCTTTTGTCGATTGTGTTTCTTTCACTGACAATCTTCCAAAATTCACTACTGGGTGAAAAATATCTTTTTTTATTTTTTTTTTAAAATAAAACGAACAAAATTAAATTATTTAAAGAATAAAAGTTTAATAGAACAATATACTTTTTTTTTTTAACGAAGGCTGTTAAAAAAAAAATCTGACGAAATTAGAATGTTTATAACTTCAAGTATCAACATAAAATCTGTGTATTTAGAATTACACTTATTTAAAAAAAAAAAAAAAAGCGCAGAAAAATCTTTGATGTACATACTCATCACAGAACTAAGATGTCATATTCTAAAAATCATGTGGGTTTGGCTAGTAACTATTCTATTTGGTTAGTAAACGAAAATATTTACTTGTCAAAGGTTAACTAAAGATAAATTTGTCCATAGAGCCCTGAAAAGTAATGTTTTCTGGGAGTAATGTTTCCATTTTCACTGAAGTTTCCTCCGACAATCAATGTATTCTAGTATACGTACAGAATTATATTTGACAAATTTATTCAGCATTAAATAATCCATGGATGGTTAATATGCCGTAAAACAGGGTTTCCCAAAGTGGGCTCCGTAAGTGAGGCTGAGGGGCTCTGGAAACCCTTTCTTACAGAGGACCAAATGCTTTGTATGAAAAAATTAAATGGCTACAGAGATTAAACTATTGATCTTTTTGGTTATTTAGCAAAAAAGACAAAGAAAAGCGTTAAAAATTCAAATACAGAACAAATAAATGTTACCAAAGGCAAGATAAATTACTTTACTACATACCTGGATAAGTTTTGTGTTTATAATGGAATTTTAAGCGTTTATTCAGTTCGAAAAACAAGTAGTGTTGAGTAGGTAATTTAAATGAGTAATCAAGATGTCTGACAAAAGCATGTTGTCTTCAGAGCATCGATAATGGTTCAAAAGTGGACAAATTAACAAAATACTGACAGAAATCCACCGAATAAGTTTTACTGTGACACTTATATGGTGGATTTCTATCAGTATTTTGTAAAAAAGTTGGTAGTGGTAGGTCATAGGCCATCCACAACTTTGTAGATGCTTTTTGTAGCGAGGAGTTCTTTTTTTCGGGGTGAGGGTGCTGGCCCCATGCCCAATCTTCGCAGAAGGTACATACAGCGCCTAGACTTCCTAAATGGTCACCCATCTGGTACTGGCCAGTCTCAATGCTGCTTAACTTTGGTGATCTGGCTAGAACCGGTGATTGTGCCATACAAAAGTTTGTAGTGGTGGTAGGTATTAGCTGGACACCGCCGGGTAGAAAACATTTATTTAGTTATCTGTTAATCTATCTAATGGAGTAAATAACAGAGATTGAATTGTGGGGAAACAATAAATTGAGCGAGCATGCAGGTGCAAAAGGGGTCAAAGGGTCATGTTGTGATATGTATCAAACTCTGTGACCGTTCAGTTTACACCAGAAATATCTGAATGGAGACTGGACATGACATGTCAGGTGTTCCGATTTGAATAAGCTGAGTTTAGTTGAGTTGGGTCCGAGAAGCCAAGGAAGCAAGATGGGTTAAACATGTCTCCCCATAAGGGAGCGACAGTCTCAAATTGGATGCAAAGGAACACCATAAGTCTGAGATTGTTGATTTCACTTCATGTTGTGGAAAACAAGATGCCTTGGAGTGAAATGAACCAATATATAAAAACATACATCTTCTTGTGTGTCTTGCATGCATACTTCTTATAGCAGAACCCAGCTGCCCAAGATGTTTGGAAATTCCCTAGGTAGTGGCCAAAAGACAGAAGCGGCCAGTAGCAGACAGGTATGTCATCATGTGTATGCATATTATGTTTTACACACACACTTACGATCACTAGACGAGTCATAGGCTGTTAAGTAAATAGACATTAAGGGATCTGCGGACAGTAATCCATTAAATAAGACGTTAGATAACACCGCGTGTAGATAAGAACAAAATGTACAACAGTGGTAGGTCATAAAAGTTGGTAGTGGTAGGTAGCCTGCTCACTACTAAAACGGGTGACCATTTGGGAATTCCAGGTGCTGTATGTGCTCTCTGCTTATCTCGGCATTGTTTTCAGTCATCTTGGGCTTCTCCTTGCTACTGAACTCGAACAGCCCTCATTCAGGAGAGGTGTGGTTGTAGATTGTGCAACCCTTGCCTCACAATTACACTTGCAGCTACCCTTACAGGGGGTATCCATTGTCTTGAGACTAAACGGAGCCATCAGTGGTAGGATGGCAAGCCTCTGAGGTAGGTGGGTAAAATAAAGGAATGTGTTAAGAAAGAATGAAAGTTTATTTGTAAGAATATGTTGAAAAAAGAAAATGATTGGTGCAAAATCAAGAAGTTAATGTGTAGAAGAAGGGTGGTGTTTTATATAGATGGGTGGATGAAATAAGGAGAAAAGTTCACCCATCGATTTAAGCGAAAATTATTTCCCTGTTCAATAAATGATTATTCTAGACAAAATTTTGTAATTGAAACAAAATATCAATAGAATAAAAGAATGATTTTTGTGTTCATTTTTTTCTCCTCTTTTATCAATGATAGTCTGGTCAGATTGAATTCTTCGCACTATCGTTCTCATCTTGAATATTATTTTCACAATGTTTCGGTCGATGTAACCTCCGACCTTCTAAAGGTGTGTCTTGTCGAACTCGTCAATCTGCACAGAATTCTGAACGAAACTCTTTATTTAATTCACGGGAGTAGCATGCTTTTGTTCTGTCAGCTATGACATGGTAGAAGTTTTAATTAATTTGCAATTGTATTTCAAGTGTTGCCTGTACTGAGAATTGAACCTTCAACCTCCGGAAGAGCATAACTTTTCAACTGTATTGTACCAAGTAATTTATCCACTATGCTATGGGTCCTGGAGGCGATTACATTGACTGAAACATGAAAATAACACTGAAGAAAAGAACAGTAATACTCTAAATTAAAATTAAATCAATAAGTCATTCTCATCCAAAAATATTAAAATAATATCAATCAATTTTCATCTAAAAAATTCAAATAATACCAATAATCAATTTTCATCGAAAAAAATTACAATATCAATAATCAATTTTCATCTAAAAAATTACAATATCAATAATCAGTTTTCATCTAAAAAATTCAAATAATATCAATTAATTTTCATTGAAAAATATTCAAATAATATCAATAATCAATGCTCATCTAAAAAATTTGTGTTTTCAACAATCAATTATTTAAAAAATTCAGAAAAATAATAGTTCTATTCTTATTAGCTTTTTTCGAATCTATAGTAACACTTAATTCATATGTAAATCTTCCAGTTCTTAGTCAAATAGTAACATGTGTCCAAATGATTGTATATAACTCGTTTTAAATGGGTATTGTTCCGGCAAAAAATATTTCCCCTCTTCCTCCTCCCCCTAAAAAAATGTGGTTGATATCCTGTTAACCAAACCAATGATGAGTATTTCAAAAGAGTTAATGATTGTGCATGATAACTCGTTTACAATAAGTACTAGAAGGGAGCCTGGCATTTCCCGGTTCTAAGATACGCTTAAATATGATACTTTAATGTATGCAGATTTCATATTTATTATTATAGAGCCAATACTCCATTGATTATTATATTGTACCCAATATATTTTAGTGATTTCAAAAGTTAAAAAAAAAAATATGACTGCTAGAATCGAAACCAAAACATATAGCCTTCCAGTCGTTTAGTTTAAAACGTTTGCTAGAAATGACGTCATTAAATTTGAGATTGTAACAAACTCAGTTTTAGTATAATAGATTGTTCTGAGAATAGATACCCCCACCTTCCGTGAGGGGGTGGGTGGAGGTGGTTGATATGCCATAAACCAAACCAATGATGCGTATTTCAAAAACAAAGCAAATCTTTGTTAGATTATGAATAAGGGCTTTTGCTTTCTTGAGTGGAATATTTTAAATGAAGATTTATACAGTCGCTTGTAAAGAGGTTACACATGTCCATCGCTGTACTCGGCGTAACATCTGGAGTTTGGTTGACGTAAACCTGAATAAGTCGTGCGTTCTGTGTAAAGGTCAAGATTCTCTGCCCAGTCTGATGTGACATTGATACAATCTTATTTGTCTAGTTCATGCGCTAATGAATTCAACACCAGAAGTGTACGTGCAACTTTATGGACAGTTGCTTCAGAAGCATTCATGGTATTGTTAATACGTGCCAGGCTTAATTTAGTAGATCCTGCTGGGAGGGATCTTAAAGCTATGTCTTGAGGTGCAGTTCCATTTTGGTAACTTTGGAGGAAAACGATTTGATAAATATGTCAATGTCTACTGTAGAAATACAATTTACACTAATACAGTTATCCTCATCATGATTGTTATATTTGTATCAAAATAATTATTTAATCAGCTGCTATTGATTGCCTTTTATTCTTAGTTTCATGGTTTGTAGATCTCTGAAATCTGTATAACAATTGTGTTTCTACATTAATATGCATGTTTAGTAGCCAGTTACGTCCTACAATGGAGTACTGTTGCCACATCTAGGGAAGAGCTGCTCAGAACACCCTATTCTGCCTTGATTGTTCAAAACCAGCTTCGAAACCTAGGTGATACTCTGCATACTCTTTCCCAGATAAGAGACGTTGCGAGCCTGTCTCTGCTCAGTCATTATTTTCATCACAAGTGCTCATATGAGCTCCAATCTATGGTCACTCCTTGCCAAACCATCACAAAAACACTCGACTAGCTACAACCGCTATCAACAATTTCCCTCACTCTTTATCTGTGCCTAAATCTAAACCTAGATTCCATGAACAAAGCTTCTTTCCTAGAACTGCTCGCATGTGGAATACTGTTCCACTAGTCTGCTTCTTGGTCGACTACAATGATACTATTCAAGTCCAATGTAAACAAGTTCTTGTTGAGCCGTCCTCATAAATAATCAAATTCTACCTGATTTATATCATTAATGATTACTACTCTACCACCTTATGTTCATTAACCCTTACCATCGAGTGGCCTTTAGGCCTTGATAAGTGGTGATTTCATTGTAAAAAAAGAAAAATATTAATATGTGCTAGGCATGATTGTTATATTATCAACAAAATAATTATTTAATCAGCTGCTGTTGATTACCTTCTATTCGTTTCATGGTTTGTAGATCTCTCGGCAATGAATCTATATAATATTCTGCTTGTTCCTTTAGTCCATATGTTATGCTTTGAAAAAAGGCCAAATACAATTTTACAAGGCCAAACTGAAAAAGGACAATTACGCAAAATTTAGCTTTGAAAAAGTCAAGCTAGTAATCCTAGAAAAGAATATGAGTGACCTCCATTTGATGTTGCCTCATTTTCGATTATTATAATAATGATTTATGATCATTGTTGTTATGGTGTGAGGAAGGAACTGTTAGTAATTCCCACATGCAACAATTCTTCAAAGAAAGTTGACGAAACGTAAAAAAGGGAACACTCGAAATAAACAGGGCAAAAAAGATCATTTTGAAGCTAGACACTCCGGAAGACAAATATCGAAAAATTGGCTATAAAAATTAATTCCTTCAACCTCAACTGGGTACTTTTCTACAGGGAGGGGGGTCGCCTTTTTTTTTTTTGCTGATATTTTCGAAAGTCATCCCCTCTTTTAGATTGACTAGCCTTAATTTAAACCTTCGCCACTTCCGGTTTGGCGATGGGCACAACAAAGACGTCATTTTTTTTTTTTTTTTTGCATGTTCTTTTCTTCCTTTGCGGTATGGGTTTGAGCCTGCCTGCCTACTACCTACTACTAGAATTTAATAATTTGATATGTGCAAGATTTCTTGAAAAGTAGATTTTGTGAAAATTCCTAACACAAATACTGTTTTTGTTAGTATTTGTTCATGGTTTCACCATTCTAGTTTTTCTGCATTGCTATCATCCTTCATAAATATCCACATGTTTTTACCGAGTTAATTTTTATTCTAATCAAACACCTCTAACATTTTGTACTCTGTTTGTATGCATGGGGGTGGAGGTGAGGAAAGAAATCAAGGTGAAAGAAAAAAAAAATCTCTGCAAGAAATTCACTTGCTTTGATGGAAAATAATTGTATATTTTTAAGATAATGCTTTTCAACATCAACTTTAAATCTGTAACTTTTAAGATTAAAAATAGACAAAATCTTTTCATTTTTAATTTTATCTTTTTGTTGGGATGAAGCATCCTCCCGGATGCAAGACATTTATCTGCTATATCAGAGACCCCCAGCTAACTAACATGGTTATTTTTGAGGTTTAAAAATTTTTTTTTTTTTTTTTTTTTATATCAAATGAATTTTTTTCTCTTCATAATTTTGATCTCAATTTTATTCAAAGTAAAAAAAAAAAAAAAAAAATTCGTTTATTACTGAATTAATTTTAAAAATATAAAAAACTTTGACTGTAATGACAGTGCTAATTTGATGCCAGATCGGCTACACTGGATCATCCAAGCCAAAAACAGCAACTCCAATGTACCAAATCTCATGTAGTTTTTTTTCCAAATGAATACATAATAACACTGAAAAAAAGAAAAGAAAAGCAAACTAATTTCCTGGGCTGTATTAATTACATGATAACATTAAAAATAGTGTTTAATTCTTGATAACATTCAATGATACAAATGGCCATTTGCCCCCCCAGATAATGAATTTTTATTTTTTCTGAATTTTAGATATTTTAGATATTACTTTTTCGGGGTTCAACTTTACATCTAACTTTGAAGATTCAAAATAAACAAAACCTTTTGATTTTTAATTTTATCTTTTTGCTGGGGATGGAGCATCCTCCCGGATGCAAGACATTCATCCACTACTTCAGAGACCGCAACTAACTGAGTGATCTTTCTAAGATTCTAACCGTCTCTTCAAGTGTAATTGTTTGTATCTCTTGCACTTGGTTCACCGGGTATATTTGCCAGGTGGTTGTTGACATTTTTTTTTTTTTTCATGAGCCCTGTTACTCCTATGATTACTGGAATGATGGAAATCTTCCTAAGATTCCAGTTTCTTTTCATATCCTACATAAGACTGTGGTATTTATTTATCTTCTCTCATTCAGCTTTTTTTTGTTTTGTCAGCATCATAAGAGGCACTGACTTCAACTAGGGTTGCTACTTTCTCCCCATTGTCTCATATCATTGTCAGGCTTCAGTTTTATTTTTTAGGTACATAGATGTAAGGATTGCATAGTCATAATGGATGGTTTATTGCTTATTTCTAACAATTCTTCCTGTCTGGTACGTGCTCCCAGGATTTGCTGCTTTCCTGGCTTTTCATTTTTGTTTTTATAATCTAGTGGGGATTTCTAAATGCTCCGTTGTGTTGTATTTTATAGTAATCGTCCTCCAGCAGAAGCATACAACCTGATATTTTTTTTAGCAATGAACATGCTTGCGCTCATTGTTGGTCCACCGAATTAGTCAGATTTGGACCTTAGAATTCACCTGTGTCCGTTTGTTCCCAGGGGGTCAAAAGAGGTCAGAATGGCCCAAAATAGCACTTTTCGGGACATAGAATCTTTTCCGACCATTAGACTTTGCTGAAAATTACCTAAAAGCAAGATCACATGGATATACATCTAAAAACGGAATATTTAACCCTGGGAAAATTCTGGAGCTTAAGTGCCAGGGTGTTGCGGGGGGGGACACACACCTTTTGAGGCCATTTTTCTTATGTTTCTCCTAAGTTTCAAGGCATCAGTCAGGGGACCATTTAGTTTTTGCCTTGTTACTTTTTGAATTTGCTGGTCAAATTGACCAGAAAGTTTTTCTACCATGACCAGGTAGAAGTCTTGAGTAATTCGCAATTGTATTCTTAGTATTGCCCACAATGAAGATTGAACCTTCAACCTTCAGAACAGTGTCACTTAGAACTGAATTTTTATTTAATACTTCGTCCGTTATGACGCCAAGATTGAGAACAATTGTTTGAATAATCTAAATAATGCAAATTATCAAATCCTTATCTTAAAAATTTTGAAACATAATTTTTCAAGGAAGTTAATTTGTTTTTGTTTTTTTTATTTATCAACTATTCATATTTTAGAATCTTTTTATTTATAATTATTAGATTGAATCTAATGTTAAACGATGTGGTCAGTCATTGATCATGTTTACCGTATATATAAAAAAAAACAAAACTGATTTCAAATTTATAAGGAATTTGGAGTTTGTATTACAATCTACAGGGGTACAAAAAAAGTTGTCAAAAAAACAAACTCTTCGCTGCAACCTCTATCTCACAGAAGAGATGTTGCGAGTTTGTCTCTGCTTTATCGTTATTTTCACGGAAAGTGTTCAACTGAGCTTCAATCTATGGTCCCTCTCGCCAAACTTTCACAAGAAACACTAGACTAGCTGAAAACACTATCAATAATTCCCCCCACTCTTTATCTGTACCTAAACCTAAACATAGATTCCATGATCAAAGTTTCTTTCTTAGAACTGCACGCCTGTGGAATTGTCTTCCGTTTTCCTGCTTTCCAGCTGTCTATAATATGGTTGTCTTCAAGTCCAACGTGAACAAGTTTCTGATGAGCTGTTCCACTTAAGTTAACAAATTTACCGAACTTCCATTACTATCGATTACTATATTGTCCTTTTGACTACTCTACACTCTTTAACCTTATCCTTGAGTGGCCTATCGGCCTTGATAAGTGGTGACGCCTATGTAAAAAAAAATAAATAAATAAATAAATAAAAAATAAATGTTACCAAAGGCAAGATAAGTTACTTTTCTACCTAGCTGGATAAGTTTTGTTTGTGGTTTTATTCACTGTAACATGTTTATTCGGTCCGAAAAACAAGTGATATTTAACAATACTGAAGAACAAGAAAATATGGCAGCAATGTCTTTGAAGTCTCGATAATCACTTCAAAATAAGAAATAAATCAAAATGATGGTAGAAACCCACCCAATAAATGTTACCGTGACATTTATTGGGCGGGTTTCTACCACCATTTTGTTTTATTTCTTATTTTGAAGTGATTATCAAAACTTCAAAGATGTAAAGAGACATCCTGGCCATTTTCCCTTGTTCTCTGGTAGTGTTCAATGTTAATTGTTTTTCAAACTGAATAAACATTTTACATAAAATAAAAACACTAAAAACTTATTCAATTATATAGAAAAGTAACTTATCTTGCCTTTGATTATATTTATTTGTTATATATTTGTTTTCTTGACAACTTTTTCGTACCTCTGTGGATTGTAATACAAACCCGAAATTTGCAGTAATCTAATAATAATAATAATAATAATAATTTTGACTCCCCCCCCTTTTTTTTTTAAATTTTTATTTTTTCAAATTTCGATCTCAAAGCAAATTGGTTGAAATATAAGAAAATTTCCGTTTTTTAGAATTCTCCGCTTGGTTGCTGAGCAGGTGAGTTATCCGATTGTGCTGTGTTGATGAAAAAACTGAATGCATGTGCAACTCTTCTGTGCAGTTCCACCTTTATATTCCTTCATCCCACGCCCCCTCTTTAAAAAATATAATAAAAATGCGTTAGTTGTTTTGTGACACAGAATGAGATCAGGTCACAGTGACCATTCTATTCTTTTTTCAACAATGTCACGAGAGGGCTGAGAAAAATTTTTTTTTAATATTTTATCAATATATAGGATAACAAAAGTATATCCTCAGAGCGTGCATATATTTGATGATATTAAATGTTTTAAAATAATAAAAAATATGTGAAATGATACGTTTGAGAACTATGGCATAGTTTTGGTTACAGACATAAAATTTCTATTTTAATGACTTTTTTTTTTAGCACAAATGCAGTTAAACTCTGAAGTATATTTTGTTTTCATTTTCTGAAGAATTATACTAGTGGAAAAGGAAGACAATCCAAAATTAATGCTTAAAAAAACAAATTCATATAAATCAAGATATTCTAGAATGATTGTTACAATTATTAAGACTTTTTTTGTTTTATTTGAAGAAATTTATTTTTTTCAAAAAGTAAAGTTATATAAAAATACATACAATCCACTTCATAAATTTCTATTATATATAATCTTATATTTTATTTGTGCATTATAAAAAAATATTTTGAAATATAGAATGATACATATCATTTGTAAATTACACATAAATAATTTCCAAATATTGTTGCTAAATTTTTAACAATTTTCACTGAAATTCAATAAATGTTTTTTAATTTAATGTTTTCTGTTGTGATACTTCGTTACCTTATTGAATTTGTTTTGAATTACCAGAAAAAGTTTGGTTAGAAAACCGGTATTAATTTTGGATCGTCTTCCCTTTCCACTAGTATAACTCTTCCGAAAATGAAATCAAAAATACTGATGAATTAACGTGAACTTGTACCAATTTTGATACTTGTACAGTTTAATCAAGACATTAAAAAATGAAAATATCGAAAAAAGTTTTAATTGTACATATCCGTTATGGAATGTAGTTCTCTGAAAAATAAATTTCACTTAATTTCATCAAGTATTTTTTTTTTTTTTTTTTTTTTTTTTTTTTTAACAGCGAAAAACAGGTTATGATACAGAGCAAAAGGTTAGATTTTTAGGAGGAAAAGCTAGTATTAAAGATGGGGAGGGAGTGTCGACGCTTTAAATTGAGTTATCTCCCCATAACGTTTTAAAAATCCAAACAAAAATTTTTAAAATTCAAAGATATCTACCTTCAACGTGCTGTCATAAAAACGTGTTTTTCCGCAGTAAAAAAAAACAAAAAAAAAAAAAAAAAACTACTCGATCAAATTAAGTGAAATTTTTTTTTTTTAGAGATCTTTAGTTCAAAACGGATGCGTACAATATAACCTTTTTTTTTTTTTTTTTTTTTTTTTTTTCTCGATATTTCAAGTACCCAATTTTTTTTTTATCACATACAAATTAATGCAGTTAGAAAACATTTTGAATCTTTGGCAATTCGCTAAAAAAAAAAATTTACTGTGTGAACTGGAAATGTTATTCGTTAATTAATCTAACCAAAAGAATATTATGTTTAGTAAAACATTTTATTTAATCCGTTAGCAATGAATATCAAAAAATTTAAAAAAAGTGTTAAACTTATTTGAGTTTTGATACTTTTATTGTTTCATATTATTTTTTGTTGGAATTCCTTCGGTTTTTTTTATTTTTTTTTTGTTTTAATTTTTTTAATGGCTAATCAGAAGTGATTGATCTCCCTCCCACAGTGGGATGATGTGACACAAGCGTTGGAAAGTGGGATTGGAAAAGTCAACACCTTAGGGGAAGAGCACTCTGGCCTGTAAAAAATACCTTGCCAGCCCCATCTGCATTCCTCTGTAGGGGCGCTTCAGGCGATTATCAATAAAGTAACCTTTTCTCAAAGGGAGAAAGCAAAGCCTCGAGTGGACCCTCTAGAACCGCACAGGATCAGAGGCCTACCTAAGCCAAAAGGGTACAAGCCATCTCAATAATGACCTAGATTCTGTTGGCTTTGGCGTTGAGGTAAAACCTAAAAAGCCACATCTACTTCGCCTGAGTAATAATGAAGCTAGTTATATAAGTGCGATTGGGATTGATAGCCGAATTTTGTTCTTTGAGTTTTAGAATATGTTTCTTTTTATATATATACTAGCATTTCAGCCCGGCATTGTCCAGGTGTTTGGAGGTGTATGTTGAGCAAAAGAAAAAAAAATAAAAAGAAAAAAAGCGGGCAATTTTTTTAAACTTTGACCCCTATTATGACTCCTTAACCTTTACTGTTTTGGGCTCAAATCAAGTTATTAAGTTAGATCCATGTCCAAGAAACCTATATCTAAAATTTCAAGTGTTTTAGACCCAAAATTGTCGGATTTTGGGAGAGTTCTCAAAGGTTAAATCATTGAACTTTGACCCCTTAACAGCCAAATTTCTGGCTGAAAACCAATCACATAGATTTTCCCAAATCTCAGTACCCTGTATATCAAATTTCGAATCTGTAGACTAAAAATTGACAGTTATTGCGTAGGGAAATGTACACAGACATGTTCACTTTTATAGATATATATATATGTATATGACGAGGAAGACCTGATATTTTTATTGCAAACTTTGCTTTCGTATAAGCTGTATCGCCTGGAGAGGTCTCTAGTTACTGGTAACTAGCTGACTGAAATATGCTCATGACTGTGTAGCAACATATTGCTGCTTATGTAAAAACAAATAAAGAGTATAATTTTTATGAGGATTTGAAGTGTCAATTTTGAAGATCATTATTAATTTCTCTTAAGTTATTTCTTGGTTTGATGTTTGTCATGATGATTTTTGAGCATTTTTAACAAGGGCCACCAACTAAGCAAAAATGGGGCGAGGAAAAATAAATATAACGAATGTTACCAAAGGCAAAATAAGTTGCTCTTCCTACCTTCCTGGATTAGTTTTTTCATGTTTTAATTTATTTTAAAGCATTTTTTGGTTTAAAAGAAACCATATATCCACTCTGCTCAGTTAGAATGAAAAAGACCCTTGATAATCACTTTAAAATCGAAAATTAAACAAAATATGGGTAGAACATTATGCTTTTGCATGATTGTGACATTTATTGGATCTGCTTCTGTCAATATTTTGTTTAATTTTCGATTTTTGAGTGATTATCAAGAGTACTTGTGCAATGCTTATGGTTGTCATTGTTTTTTTTTGTTCTAACAGTAAATACATGGTTTCTTTTGACTCCTAAAAAACGTTTTAAAATATTTAAAAAAAGGAAACAAAAACAAACTAATTCAGGTAGGTAGAAGAGTAACTTATCTTGCCTTTGGTAACATTTATTTATTCTTTTTCATTCCTTTTTTTTTGTTGATTTTGTAAAATCTGCTTTAGGTTAAAAAAGAAAAAAGTCCTGTTAATTTTGTTTTATCAGATCCATTTTTTTAACCTGAACAATATTAATGTAACAACTTGTTTTTTTTCCCCCACTAACCTTTTAATAAGTATAAATCACTTATATATATATATATATATATATATATATATATATGGGATGGGACGATTCCAATATTTTTCCCCGATTCTTTATAAATCTCTAATTATTTAACTATAAGATTATTATTTTCTCCGATCTTTGAAAAAAAAACATGTTAAATATGCAGATATTTTCCTTTACGTCAAAATACACTTGTGGAGAATGATCTATCGACTTTAGCTTCACTGATATTATGAAATCAATAAATGTTTATTATTTTATCATTATTATCAGCATTGGAAGATTTTACTTTAAACAAAATCAAATAAAAAAAGAGAATTAAAAGAATCGTTTTGACATCGGAAAATAGACATAAATTTTTCTGATACCCCCAAATGTTCCAATTTTTTTAATTCCGATTAATTGTCCCAACACTATATATATATATCACATTTCTAAAATAGAGGTTAAACAAATTTAACATAATTTTATCTTGTGCTCTTTGGAAAGTTAGACATAAATAGCATTTAAGCTGACATGTCAAACTTTGATTTTGACTAGCCAATTTTCATTTGTTATTGTTGTACCATGTTGTTGGCAATATGATTACATACTTTGCTACATTTTAAAATGATGTAATCCTATCTAGATAACTGGTAAAAATGGAAATATTTATTTTCAATTATGATCGAAAAATCAAAATCATCAAGGGGAATAACTCATATTCCTTAATTGAATAATATAAACAGTTGTCTCTCTTACAACTAAAAATTTTTTCTGTGTAAATGTTAAAAAAAATGTGCAAAGAAAAAAAAAAAAATAACTCGACTGCATCCCAGGCAGTACTGGTTAGGTACAAATAGTTTGTTATAAAATTTACTTAATGTAGTAGCATAGTAGTATGTGCACCCAACCATAGTCCATAGTTGTTGGTTCAAGCCTCAGTATAATCAGCCATGCTGATGAGCCATGGATATGGTGAAATGCATGTTCGTGGATAACAATTTTCTATATAAAGTATTCAGAGGTCAAGTAAATAAACAAACAGCTTAATATAGGAAGTACTCCTAAATGAAATGTAAATTCAGCACTACCAGTTCTGCTTGCCTATGAAATGAACTGATTTAGTATGACACGGTATATGATGTCGTTTAAATGTTGTGCCTTTTTAAATATAAATATCATTGATTTCAAGATAACATTTTTTCCATTTTTTTTTTTTACTTTAAAAAGATTAAAAATACAAAAAAATTACTCATATTTTGTAACCATCTGTGTCGATATGCAAATTAACTAACAACTTATCTATTTTGTATGGAGTGTACAAAAAATTGTTTCCACTGTAAAATGTCCGAATTTAATGTTTCTTCTTTTTGAGATGAGGATTGATTATTTGGATTCTTTGGACTACTGTTCTCATCTTGAGTGTTATTTTCCCAACATTTTGGTTGATGTAACCTCCAACCTTCTTTGAGTGTACCTTGTCAAACTTTGGAATCTATACATAATTTCAAACAAAACCCTTTATTTAATCCATGAGGATAGCATGCTATTGTTCTGTCAGCCATGACTGGGTAGAAGTTTTCTATTTTTTATTTTGTTTTTGGAGTAATTGTGCAGTAAGCAATACTATTATAGATTATCCTATAGATTTTAACAAGAAATTATTCGGTGTCCTATTTATAGGACATTGGAACCTAATGGATTAATTTCAAAACAAGGATTGGAGTGTTGGTTGTGAAAAGAGAGCAGCTTAGTTTTATTTTTTTTATAATTTTTTTAGAAAAGGGTCACCACATATCAAGACCCAGAGGCCACTTGAGGATAAGGGTTAATGTGTGTATGCTAGTCAATGTGATAGTAGTGTAATAATTGTTTGTGGTGGAAATTTGGTATAATGAGATTATTTAAGAGAATGGTTCAATAAGATCTTGTTTACATTGGATTTGAAAACAATATTGTAGTCAGCTGGAAAGCAAACCAGCGGAACAGTTCCACAGGTGAGCAGTTCTAGGAAAGAAGCTTTGCTTATGTTTAGGTTTAGACACAGATAGTGGGGAAAATTATTGATAGTAACTTTGACTATTAAGTGTTTTTTTTGTGAAAGATTGGTGAGAGGGACCATAAATTGGAGCTCAGTCAAACACTTGCCTTGAAAATAATGATAGAACAGAAATAGGCCCCCAATGTCTCTTCTGTGGAAAAGAAATTGCAAAGAAGAGAAAGGGGCATCACCTACTGGATTACAAAGTTGGCCTTGAACTCTGTCAAGGCAGGATAAGATGCTCCGAGCAGCTCCTGCCCAGATGTGGCAACAGTAATCCAACTTAGGATGTACTTGGCTCTTATTCAAGTAGATAATTGCAACGGCTGTTGGATATCTATTGAAGCAGTAGAATAATCCATTTTTCCAGCGACCTTGGCAACGGATTTGATGTATGTGTTCCATTTCAGATCAGGAGTGAAGGTCAGACCAAGAAGCTAATCTGAACATGGAGCCTCCTCAACATGAGAACTGTTCATTTCAGTCGGGGCCAGATGTGGGCCAGAGCATTGATGATGGAAAAAGAGAAGCTTGGTTTTAAGTGCATTAAAGTTAATTAGCCACCTTTTTCCCCATTGCACCATGTGCCCAAGATCAGAGGAGAGAGAATCAGATCTTGGCAAATTTTTGGTCTTTGAAGTGTTGCCAAAGATGGTAGTGTTGTTTGCATAAATGCCTACGAATAATCTAACTTGATTGAAATGATAATAATTTATAATAATATTAATAATTGATTATATTAATTAATGATTATTTATAATTAATGTGTTTCTTTTTAAACTATGTTTAGAAATTTTTTCCCTCTTGTTATTTTTCAGTTTTTTGATCTCATACTTTTCCATTAATTGTATGTGCAGATTTTATTTCCTCATTTGTTGATTGCATGTGTTGATTATGAGTTGGATTCTTTTTCTAAACTCTACAGGTGATGGATTTTCATGTTTTCTTTTTATACCAAACTTGGGTCATTGTACTTTTTTTGACTCTTTCTGACTTTCTCTCTTTCTTTTTTCTTCCCCTCTCTTTCTTTTTTCTTCCCCTCTCTTTCT
This sequence comes from Euprymna scolopes, assembly GCF_053919585.1. Classification (NCBI taxonomy): domain Eukaryota; kingdom Metazoa; phylum Mollusca; class Cephalopoda; order Sepiida; family Sepiolidae; genus Euprymna; species Euprymna scolopes. The sequence goes on along the minus strand of NC_136490.1, from coordinate 116,265,884 downwards.
TTTTTCTTCCCCTCTATTTCTTTTTTTCTCCCCCCTCTATTTCTTTTTTTTCTCCCCCCTCTATTTCTTTTTTTTCTCCCCCCTCTATTTCTTTTTTTTCTCCCCCCTCTATTTCTTTTTTCTCCCCCCTCTATTTCTTTTTTCTCCCCCCTCTATTTCTTTTTTCTCCCCCTCTATTTTTTTTTCTCCCCCCCTCTATTTTTTCTCCCCCTCTTTCTTTTTTTTCTCCCCCTCCTTCTTTTTTTCTCCCCGCTTTCTTTTTTTCTCCCCTCTTTCTTTTTTTTCTCCCCCTCTTTTTTTCTTTTTCTCTCCCTCTCTTTTTCTTTTTCTCCCCCTCTCTTTTTCTTTTTCTCCCCCACTCTGTCTCACACACACTTTCTCTGTCTCGCCCCTCCTCTCTCTGTCTCTCTCTCGTCCCTTCTTTCTTACGCCCTTCCTATCTCTCGCACGTGCCCTTTCTCTCTTTCTTGTTTGGTCTCTTTTTTTTTGTTGTTGTGCTCTTTCTTGTTCTCTCTCATATGATTCTCTTCATTCTTCTCTAACTCTTTTCTACCTCTCTATTTCATGTATGGAAAAAGGATAAACCATAAAACCATGCTATAGATTGTAGCAAAAGGTGTTTTTTCTATTTAATTATACTAAGCTATATATGGGAGGAGGAAGAATGAAGTCCGTTTGATTGGTCCAATAGCAGAGAAGGATATAGCTTGATGTGTCCATAAAGGAGCTGGAGAGAGGTTATTGGAAAAATATAAACTCGTGGGGAGAGAAAATCGTGTGAAACTGATGAAAGTTGTGAGTTCCTATTTACTTTACCTCCCCACGGGACAGTTAGACACCAGGGTCTTTTTTTTTTTAACGTGGAGAAAGAAACAAAAATTGTCTCAGTCGTGAATGCCATATTAGTGGGTAATTGTTATGGTTTTACCTTATCATGTGCTACAAAACTACAACTTGGTTGTTTTCAGGTCCAACGTAGACAAGTTCTTGATGAACTTCCCCCTTAGGTGGTCCAGTTTGCCAAATTCTCATTACTAATGATTACTGCGATGTTGTTCCATTGATTACTGTACACTCAATAATCCTTATCCTCGAGTGGCCTCTGGACCTTGATAAGTGGTGATTCATATGTAAAAAAAAAAAAGATAACAAAAAAAAACTCAAGACTGTCTGTAAAACTCGCTTTCACTCCTAAAATGTCCATAAACTAATTCTAAATACAATTGACCTCTATGGCTGTTTTTTTTTTTGTCTTGGTCACTGCCACACCTTGATTAACAATCCTATTTCCAATCATCTTTGTGTGCCATTGTCTTTCTACTAAACATCTTTCTATACTTATCAGCTATTTCCTCTTTTTGTTTTGAATCACTTCCTAACATTTTTTGGGGAGGGGTTGGGGCGTCGAAATGTGACCAAATTGGTATCGTTTTAAAGCTCAGTCTCTTAGACGACACATATCAAAAAATTGGCCAAAAACATTAATTCCTTCACCCTCAACTAGGCAGTTTTCTACAAGGAGGGGTCGTTTTTTTTCATCGACATTTCCACAAGTTATTGTCTCCGTTGGATTGACTACTAATTCCAACGCTTGCGACTTCTGGTTTCGCGATAGATGCATCAGCTAAGATGTTAGGTTTTTTTTTTTTTTCACCTTCTTTTCCTCCGAGTTACGGGTTCGAGCCTGCCTGCCTACTACCTTTTTTTTTTTTTTTTTTTAAACACCTCTCTCCACCCTTGGGATTCCTTACTACACCACCTCTCCACACCTGGGCAACGCCGGGTACCCAGCTAGTAGTATTATACAAGGAGAAGCAGACGACCTAACAAATCCCTTCATATTCATACAGAGACTCTGTTAGTCTGTCATGTTTAAGTTTGTTTAGGATTTAAGATGTTATTTCAATGGATTAAATAGAAGCATCATATGTTTATATTTTTTTTTTCATTTTTAATTTCTCCTCTTTCAAATATAAACTTATCAAAAAGAAATTAAAAACAAAACATTTCTCTGCGATTTCTCAAGGTATAATTTTTATATTTCTGGTTGAAAAATGCATTTCCACCCATGAAATGTATTTTATATCATACTAGCAGTGAGTCCTGACATTGCCCGGGATTGAATGATGATCAACGAATGTTTCATCCTCCCCATATTTTATTGTCATCAAAATCAGTGAAATCGACCATTTTTTAATCAAATCGATTAATGGCCAGCTCTAGTTGGGAATCCACCGTGGTTTCATACATTGTAGTTTACATTGCACTGTAGAGAACTTAGTGTTGATTTTATAAAATTATTTTTATATAACGACTTGAATTAAAGTTGAAAATGCAAAAGTCAAGTATCATGGTGCTTTCAAATGCGCCCCTGTCATATCAAAGAACCTACTGTTGATTTTATATGCCAAGTCTTTCTGCTTCTGCAGTAATAAAACTTCTCAAATGCTTTTGTGATGTTAGGCTGTATTAGGCTTTAGCTTAAAATCGCCTGTTCCGTTTACCATTGGATTTTTTTATTACTGATTATTGATATTTATTGAAGACATTTCAATACAAAGCCTATCTAAGTATTTGTAAAATAATTATGTTCTTGCACTTTTTTTTTTTTTTCACAGTAATAAAACCTGGTGCTAACCAGATCAGGCTTCTTGACCAAAAGTGCACCAAACATTTGTTTCCCTTTACAAAACTCAATCATGTTCTGCAAAGCCCCCCAAAATTTTCCTCCACAAAACAATCCAACCAAACATCATGAATAAATATCTGATAATATAAAGAACTCAAAGGATAATTTTTTTTTTTTACCAAAACTACTGGATTCTTCATTAAAAGCAAAGCAACCAAACCAAACCAAACACCCTGAATAAATAGTTGAAAATATAAACAATTTAAAGCATAAAAACTTTTTCTAAAATTACTGGATTTGGTATTAAATAGTCCGAAAAGGGTTGAAAATCTCACCCCTACACAGTAGATATCCTTAGATGTAAGAAAGCCTTCTATTCCAAAGGTTTCTTCCCTAGAACTGCTAGACTTTGGAACTCTTTTCCGGGATTTTGCTTTCCCAACTGTACTGACATGCAGAAGTTCAAGTGTAATGTGAACAGACATCTTGCTGCTCAACTCCCTAGATAGTATCCCTGCACAATAGTGTCTACGATAGTAGCCCCCTATATCAAAGTGGTGCTGTGTCATGTTTGGGGTGAAAATGGGGGAAAAAAAAAAAAAAATGCTGTAAAGCAACCAAACCAAATTACATTAATAAAAGGGAGGTGATGATGATAAAACGGATAATGATGCAATCAAACTGATAACTTGGGTGTACCAAGTTTGGATCTAGTCGGTTCCATTGTTTGGGATGTTGGCAACCTTCAAGAATGCCAACAAAAGAATAAAGCCGATCAAGAAAGTTATACCATGTTAACGCATATGAATTTACTATAGTAATAAAACCTTTCTTTTTTTAGAGTATCTTGAACAAGGTTTCGTTTCCTTCACGCGTTTCTTCATGCAAATTCTATCATAACTAGTGCTACCAGATCAGGCTTGCTGAAGATACTGGCTTCCTGACTGAAGGTCCTGGATATGACCTTAAACTATATCCGATGGTGAGGCTCCAGCTTGCGGGCTCTGGGTAGTGTGGAGCCACCCTTTAATTGCCATTGCTCCCAGGTCCACTCTGACCCGGAATGGTAGTACCTGTTAGGGTCCCAACTATGGGTTGAATAGAAACTGACTTGCAAAAAAACAAATATTCTATTAAAAATTTTTTCTTCAAAATCACCGGATTCTGCATTAAATAACCTGAAAAGGGTTGATATGCCGTAAAACAAAACTAACCAACCAATCCTGACTGAAAATGCACCACTAATTGATGTTCTTGTTTTACACCTTTCCGTTTTGAAAAACTCAATCATGTATTGCAAAAACAAAAACGATTTTCCTCTACAAAACAACCAAACCAAACACCATGAATAAATATTTGAAGATATTAAGAACTTGAAACTTAAAAACTTTTCCCCAAATTATTGGATTTGGCATTAAGTAATCCGAAAAGGGTTGATATGCTGTAAAACACAAAAGCCAAAGCAGCCAATCCTTTCATAGTTTCAGTGAGAGAATTCACATGTAGAAACACTAGAACAAAACAAAACCTTGTTCTAGATATTCTAAAGAAAAAATGTTTCATTATTATTGTAAAGTATTTTTTCTTGGATGTGGCACCGTTCTTAATAGATTGCTGCTGTTCTCATTACTTTTGAATTAATTGCTTTTTTATCAAAGCCTTTTTTTTTTCCACTTCAAATAGGAAGGAAAAACAAATCCTATTTTCATCTGATCAAAAAAAAAAAAATAATTTCCTGTTTAGTTTAGAGATTAATTTTTATATCAGCACCAAATAATACTCTTGGAAACTGCTTGTAAAACTTTCTACCCACATAATGGCAAAGGGAACTAGGGAGTTAAAAAAAAAAAAATGTTTATATGTGTAGAAATTAGTGGTGGTATTTTAAGGTCATGAACGAGGTTTTATGAATGATTAGGGGCTGCTGATGGTTGTGGCAATCAACTGATATTGCTTTTAACCTCAATAAATTAAGGAGCAGAGAAAGAGAGGTTCATTTTTTTTTTTTTTTTTTTAAATCTTTTTTTTTATTTAGAGGGATTAATTCAAAATATAAAACTTGGATGTTTACAAACAAAGTAATTTTAAAATCTCTCAGTAAATTATATCCCACTGTAATCCATCCATCTGTATAATTATAAAATTCTGTAGACCTTGCTTGCTTGCATCTTGTCTTTGACAATCAGGTGATTCCATCTTCATGGTGGTCATGGGTGGTTAGTATATTAAAGAATCTTTTAAGATTATACCATATTTTATATTTATTTATATATATTCCCTAAAACCTCTGGCCTTGATGAAAACTTGCTGTTATGGTTTCAAATGATCTGAAATAACAGCAAGAGGAGACTTGATTCCAAATATTTCTCCTGCTATATTTTCCCTCTTTTGGAAATAGGGTATGATCGTGAATATCTCAGTATCAAATAATACTTATACACTGAAATTTACTTTATGTAAGGGAGATAAAACATGTGAGAAATATTTGGAATCAAGTCTCCTCTTGCTGTTATTTACAGATCATCTGAAACTATAGCAGCAAGTTTAAGTCTGCCCTCCATCAAGGCCAGAGGTTTTAGGAAAATATCAGCTATTTTGTAATTCATATGCAAAACTAGGAAAACAAATGACTATGATTGAAACCTTTTATGGCTGTTGGTTGTTTGGTTGTTTTGTTTTACGGCATATCAACCCTTTTCAGGTTATTTAATGCCGAATCTGGTGATTTTGAAGAACCATTTTTTAATATAGTGTATTTGTTTTTTAGGTTGTATTCTATTTAACCCATAGTTGGGACCCTAACAGGTACTACCACTCCGGATCAGAGTGGACCTGGGAGCAATGGCAATTAAAGGGTGGCTCCACACTCCCTAAGGCCTGCAAGGTGGGGCCTCACCATCGGATATAGTTTACGGTCATATTATGGCTGTAAAAAAGTGCTAAAAATAAGCTTTGGATGATCCCCTTAATGTGCAACCTTAAAGGCAAATGTCACATAGCCCATTACACAATTCAGGCCATTACCTTTCCAACAGGCCTTCATTTGTTAAATTCTGATCAATAGTTGCTGAGATTTGGAACTTATACACCACCTCTTTTTGGCAATTCTCCCTCTCTCCCTCTCTCTCTCTCTCTCTCTCTCTCTCTATATATATATATATATATATATATATATATATATATATATATTGCTCATATCTTTCGTTCTATGGGATGAAACTACATAAAATTTTGCAGACTTTTAGGATTATAATACTATTCTTTGGTTAAAATTTTATGACCATTTGCAAAAAAGAACCTATATTTTCAAACCAATAAAATATATCCAAATTTGTCTACATTTGTGTGTGTAGTGTCCTGCAGGCCAGCTTCAGTTTTCCTGCCTCGGTTGTTTCCCCTGTTGCTTTGCCAGGCCACTAACATATATTTTGCAATATTTTTTTGTAGATAAATTTATTTACACACTGTTATCCTCATTTTCATAGTTGTTGTTTTACGTCGTTTCAGCCAACTAATCCTCTGGCTTTCATCAGGTGGTTAACCGTGACCGGATAGGACTTTTATTCTTTTTTTTTTTACATGGTAATCACCACACCACTTATCAAGGCCCGGAAGTCACTCGGGGATAAGGGTTATTGCATGTACAGTAATCAATGGGATAATATCGTAATCGTTAGTATTGGAGATTTGATAAAGTGTCTTACTTAAGAGGGCGGTTTATCAGGAATTTTTTTATGTTGGGCTTGAAGACATCCAAGTTGTAGTCAGGTGATAAACAGGCAAACTGAAGAGAGTTCCACAGGCGTGCACTTCTAAAAAAGAAGCTTTGTTCATGGAATCTACGTTTGGATTTTGGCACAGATAAAGAGTAGGGGAAATTATTGACAGTGGTTTCAGTTAGACATGTGTTTTTCGTGAAAGATTGGCGAGGGGGGACCAGAGATTGGAGCTCAGATGAGCACTTGCCATGGAAATAATGATAAAACTAAGACAGGCTCGCAACGTCTCTTCTGCGGGAGAGAGGTTGCAGGGAAGAGAAAAGGGCATCCCCCACTAAGCCACGAAGCCTATTTTCTACTCTGTCAAGGCAGGATAGGCTGCTCTTAGCAATTCCTGCCCATATATGGCAGCAGTACTCCATCTTTGGATGTACTTGGCTTTTATATAGATAGAAAAATGCATCAGCAGTGAGATATCTCCTGGAGCGGTAGAAGGATCCTACCATTTTTCCAGCGACCTTGGCAACAGACTTCATATACGTGTTCCATTTCAGATCAGGAGTAAAGGTCAATCCCAGAAGCTTGTTAAAACATGGAGCCTCTTAAAGACGAGAGCCATCCATTTCAATTGATGCCAGATGGGGATCAGAGCATTGATGATGTAAAGATAGGAGCTTGGTTTTAGATGCATTAAGTAACCAGCCACGCGCTCAAGATCAGAGGGAGAGAATCAGAACTATGGTCTTTGATGTGCTACCATAGATAGTAGTGTCATCAGCATAGATGTCAACGAATGATTTAAGTATGTGTTTTGGGAAATCATTGATGTAGATCAGGAAGAGAGTTGGGCCCAGGATGGACACCTGAGGGATTCCAGCATTAATACTGAGGGCTTCTGATTTCTGCCCATCAACCACTATTCTTATGAGCCTATCAGAGAGAAATGATTTAATGATTGAGAAAACATTTCCAGTTATACTGTGGCTGGAAATTTTGTGAAGTAGGCTCTTATGCCTTATCGAAGGCCTTTCATATGTCAAGGGCAATTGCCTTAGAAAGGAAGCCTTTATTGAGAGATTAACTAATAATAAGGATTGCTGGGTCTCTTAATTGTATCCTCAGTAGTTGTCGTTTTTGCCAACTTATCCTCTGGCCAGCTTTCGGTAGGATTGAAACTACTATCACCTGCTCACCTAGAACCGTAGAGATTCACCGCCTCTATCCACTGCGTTACGGCCCCCGAAGGGCAATCAAGGTTGGATCTTTTGGTCTTATAAATCCAAGTTTTTTGTTCCTATCTGATCTTCCTTCATTGGGTCTGTATCGATAATATATTATTATTATTTATTATTGGAATCCTTTCAGATGAGTAATTTGTATATTTATTTATTTATGGACTGTTATCCTCATCTTCATAGATAAATAGTCTGTAAATAAATCAATCAATCAACATACAAATCACTCCTTTACAAAGGACTCCAGTAATAAAAATAATTTGTTGATTTAATTTTTTTTTTTTTTTTTTACACTTATGTCATGAACTTTTTTTCTATTCTGAAATTTGTCTTGTATAGGGTCTTTGTGTACCTCCCCCCTCCTTCCTTAGGATTTGGAGTAGGGGTAATCTATCCCCTGCAACCCCTCTTTCTATTCGATTTTTTTTAATGTCTAAATGGCTGGACAAACAAACAGAAGACAACAGAGAAAAGTTATCTTCTTAACCCTTCAAACCCTCATCCCCACTTTTTTTTTCTATTCTCTTCATCCATATCTTTCCCCCCATCATTATCTTAGCACTGCCATCTTCAAGGCTAACAATCTCTCATTACATCCTTATACTTGTATGTCTGGTATTATTATTATTATTATTATTGTTGTTGGTGTGATTGTTGGCCATTCTCACAGTCATTTAGATATGGACTTCCTCTATCTCTCTCCCTCTAACACTGGCAGATTAGCATTATAATATTTGCTATTCTAACTCTCCCTCTCTCTGGGAATAGATTTTCCATATTGTTATCTCTCCCTCTCTCTCCTTTCATCCCCATCCGTCATACTTTGATTATACCAGATGCTCTTTGTAAGCTTAAGAGTGTGAATGAAGACAGCCACCCCAACGTCCATTTTTACCCCATCCCTCTTCCCTATAGTGATAGGACTCCCTCCAACCCACCCTCTCTGACTCTCCACACAGACACATGAATTGACCTCTATCGAGGACACCCATCTCCATTCCCACACCTTCAGATCCAAACATTGAATCCGTTCCACTTGGATGCACATCTATTCTGCCAACACATGCAATAATACACACATAATACACACACACACAGTTTTAAAAAAAAATTTTTTTTTTACAGACATGTACACATATTTAACTGAGACACTTCATAAATGCGTACGCACTATAAATAGAACATGCAAGTGTATACACAACTATGTGTAACTCAGTATGATTTCTTAAGAACCCTTCAGTTATGTGCACATAAGTTTTTATAGGCATATTCAAGTAGATGCACATGTGTGCGTGTGTTGGACTGGACACACGTGTGCATGCGTTTGACTTGGACACACGTGTGCACGCACTTGACTTGGATGCACATGTCTGTGCGCGTATTTGACTGGGATGCACATGTGCATGTGTGTTTAGCTGGGACACGTGCACACATGTGTTTAGATGTGATGCAGATGTGTGCGCCCACGATTGGCTGGGACACATGTGCACATCCACATTTGGTTGGGACACACATGTGCGCACACACATTTGGCTTGGACACACGTGCATGCACGCTTGGCTGGAATGCACATTTATGTGTGCTTTACTGGGACACACATGTGCGCGTTTGATCGGGACACACATGTATACCCACACACACATTTTTCGTGAACACTTTTCAGATATATGTGCATGTAGAAATATAAATCGGTGTTGTCTTTGTACTATAAACAAATTATGTGATTTACATCTACTTAAGTAATAGGCTCTGTATAACTAGCTTGAATTACTAACTTTAATTGGTGTGCTTTTCACAAAATGATTAATCTTGATTGGAGAAAAAAAAAAAATTGATTCGTCCACCATCACGGAGAATCGAAACCAAAACTTTTAGCTTATCATTTACTTTTTCCTTTGACGTTAATGCCTGAGCTATGAAGACATGTTTGCTGGAAGGCTAAAAATTAAAACATAAACCAATATCTATTACATTATGCATGCATATTTGTAATGCCGTCGTTTGACCGTTACCTGGCAAATTCCATTTTTTAATTTTCACACTTTTGCACAGATTTTCCTCGGCTAAAACTCAAATATAAAGTTTCGCATGGGTTTGAATACCCTATATATTAAGTTTCATGTCTGTAGACCAAAAACTGACAGGAGTTTGGTAGGCAAAATTTTTTAAACAAATACATAGAAGCACATACATAAGTATATATAGAAAAAGCTTTTTGTTTACAAAATATTTTTTTTTTTTTACGCAACTATAAATCATGTAGAATATCTACATGAATATAATTACACGTAATAGTTAACTAAAGATGATCGTCCCATGAGAAAACAAAAAAAAATAATATGGAATTAAAATGATTGTTTAAAAGAATATGCAAATTAACTAGATTTTTTTGCAGATGAATGTAATTCCACGATCGATATATAACAAAGTTGTATTTTCTGTTTAAATGAATAGAAAAAAAAAGTTTTTTTAATAAGAATATTAATACACAAAAAAAGAAAACAAAAAAACAAATTTATAGGCATATAAATTATAAAACTGTGTGGACGATCCGGGCATCCTTGCTTGCTTGAATCTTGTATCATAATAAAGTCATATTCTTGTTAATTTGTTATATAGACTAGCCTGTGTGCTCAGCGTTGCCTAGGTGTTTTGGAGGTGTGTGTTGAGCAAAAAAAAAAAAAAAAAGTGGTAGTAGGCAGGCAGGCTTGAACCCGTACTGCGAAGGAGGAAAAAGGATGTGATAAAAAAAGAATATGACGTTTTTGCTGTTGCGCTCATCGCTAAACCAGAAGTGACGTAGGTTTAAATTAAGGCTAATCAATTGAAAAGACGGGATGACTTTTGAAAATATTGGCAAAAAAAAAAAAAACCGAACCCTCCCTGTAGAAAAGTGCCTAGTTGAGGGTGAAGGAATTAATCTTTTTAGTCAATTTTTCGGTATTTTTCGTCCGAACAGTCGAGCTTCAAAACAATACTGATCTCGTGGAAATCTGTTGAATGTCGATGTCGAAAATTTTAGGCAGACATCCAAACATACATACATACATTTAAACAGTTGAGATTTATATTAAAGATGTATAAAAAGTGCAATGTTTCACAAATCCGTTTTCAGTATGAAAATGGACTTGTATACACTTTTTTCCTCAGCATGATTTCTATATATACTCTTTATTCAAAATAAATCTACATTTAATGAATAATCTCATTTACATATTACATTAAAGAAAATCTATTTTAATAATTAGCTTTATTTTATTGTTTGTTGTAATAGAATCGTTTTAATTGTTTTATTTGAACATATTTAATTTATGTTTAATCTAAATTATTTTCAATTATTAATAGCTGACAACAGCTGCATTTAAAACCAGAAGTAAACTTATTTAAGCTATGAGAGTGATTTCCTGTTTAATCTATACAAATTACTTTATGTTGGATTTTCATAAACTAAGATGGATGTGTTTTATGCTTTCCTTAATTCAACAAGTGGTCATTTTTGTAACAAGTTTGGATATTCAGTGTATCATAAATAGAATCCCTTCACCCGGTAATGTTTTGACTGGGTAAGGCCTGGTATATGCAGCTAGTTTTATATATGAACATTTAAAATGGCCTACACAATTTAATTTATGTTTCGAGGCTGCTGTGCACATTTATCGGCACCACAATCTAAATTTTTTTTAATGTTAGAATTTACTTCTGACAATATGGTAAGTATGATTAAAAAAAAAAAAAAATCCATAACATGATATATAACATAAGTGGAGTGAAAGGGTGAGTTTGAATCCAATTCATTCCACAGAAACTCTCTCATCAAACCCACACTTGTGTGTGTGTGTATATATATATATATATATATATATATATATATATATATATATATATATATATATAATGTATATTTCAAGATGTAGTTGATGAATAATTGTCAACCAAATACTTTTGTTTATTACCCTTATTTATTTATCTATTTTTTTCCAGGTATTGCAGTCCGCTAAAGAACAGATAAAATGGTCTCTACTGAAGTGAGAAGGGGAGAAGTTCCACTGCCAGTCATCTTTTTTTTTCTAAAAAAAAAAAAAAAAAAAAAAAATTCATTAATATGGACCATACATATTTCCTTTTTCATCTTCAGCCTTTTCCTCGACATTGACTGAGGAATAAGTAGGTGTTTATATTTCCCCCAGGGGATGGTGTCAGCATTGTCTTCATACTGACTTCCAACATGTCAAAATTTTATTATTATTATGAATATTAAAAGTTATTTACTTCATAGATTTTTGTTTTGTTTTTTAATTTCTTGTGTTTTTTTTTTTTATTTCAATTTATCTTCTGTTATTTAAATCAATAATACAACAGAATAGTTTGAAAAATAGTAGGCATTCATGTATTTCTCTAATTTGCATAATTTTGTTTTAATCTATAATGAATTAATGTTTGCTGTTATTTGTAGTTTTATCACATTTTTCCTATACATTTGCAATAGTTTTCTTGATATTAACAGTAATCCAAGTAATTCAGTAAATGAAAAAAGAAATTCCAAAAACTTTTTAAAAATATCATTATCAAGGGAGATAATTTAAAGGAAACTAATACATCTTAGCTAGAATGGTATATAGATGAGGCATAAGAGTAGTAATGCCCACTGACCATAAAAACGCTTTAGATATTTCAAGATTTCAAGGTAGTTCTACTAAAATAGTCATATTTCAGAAACCAAAGCACTTTAAGTCCTCAAAATACAAGCATTTTGTTTGGAAATTGATATTCTTTCACATGCTTTAATAAATAATATATTTAAAGAGATTTTAGGAAAGTAATAAAAATGTTAACACTATGAAACTGCCATTTTGCGTCAGATTTTTTTTACCCCCCCCCTCCCCTACTGTAATCAGAAACACGGCACTACTCCTCTATGAGGAATTTTGTCATGAAATTCGGAATACAATTAGAGAAACACATCAATCTCATTTATTGTTGGAGTATGAAATAATTTTATCCATACAATTTTTTTTGTTGTCTTAAGAATAAAACTTTAACATGACATGTTCCAAACATTTTTTTCTAAGTATATTTTGTGCCCAAGTAATGAGTAAATGTTTTCTTTTATACATAAAAATTATAATTCTGTGTTTTCTCTTGGTACGAAATGTTTTTAAATATGATCTCTTTCCAAATTGTAACCTGTTCTCAGCGAAAGTAAACAATTTAAGTAGTAGCACTATTAATTACAACCTAAGCAGCATCTGTTGTTGGTTTAGTTTGAAATCAATGAGAAATATGTTTATTTAAAAAAAAAAAATAAATAATGCAGTTTGTGATTGTTTTATAAAATTTTCTTAAAGAAATACTGATGTCAAATATATTTAACTTTCCAACTTTTTATAAATGACTATAGCTGCCGATTAAAAAAAAAAAAGAAAAAAGTGATTCCATTCTTAGGTGATTATATTATTACTCTAAAAAAAACAAACTTTGTGAAAAGAAAAAACAAAAAATGACAAAAATAATTTAAAATCTAGTATAAAGGGGGGGATGAGTTTCGCATATAAATTTTATGTGTAATTGATCCCCATTTCCCGGCCATTCTTACCTTGTAGAGCCGTTTTCTTGATTTTGAAAAGTTTGTATGTGTGTATAAAATTACGCTACCACTAAGTCTAGGTCTGAGTGAGAAGCCCACATCCTACAAGTGCCTCTCTTGAGTACCATTAACCTTAAATTTGAATGACAAATCCACTCCCCCCAAATCTCCTTTAACCCTAAGTTAGAATAGCATCCACTTCAAAATATAAACCCTTTCATAACTCTACCACTAATCTTTAGTCAGAGTAGCCCCCCCCCCCCCATCATACAAACCGTCTTAATATAATACTATGTAACCCCATATCATATGCCAAGCAGCAACAAATTACCTTGCTTGCGGGCTAAGGGTTGGGTGTGATAGTAGAATGGTTTGCACTAAGTTTAAAAGTTCCCAGATTTTAGAGAAATGATAGAATATGTTTTTGTTGAGATATCTCGGAGAAAAATTAATTTTCCAATAAAATAAAATAAACAGATTGGTGTCAGAAGTCTGCCTGGGTGACCAGAAAATTTTTAGAAATAAACAATGTGTTTTATGTCAAGCAAGAGACCCCCTTTGCAGATGATAAGAATTAACTTGTATGTGGAGAGAAGGAGAGAAACTGAGTTCAAAGAGAGAGAGAGAGAAGGGAAAAATAGATTTCTTTAAAACAAAAGAAAGGAGGAGGAGGAAGAAGAGAAAGAGAAAAAAATAAAAAAAATCTCCAAATGAGGAAAAAATGCTCATCTCAGAAAGATGGAAGGTGCATTTGTTTTGTCAGACAAGAAAGACTTGCTGACCATCAAAGAGCATACCCTAACCCTAACCCCAGCTTTTGGACTAGAGCCTAAAAGTTGGGTCCCTCCCTGAAAGAGCAAAGTGGAAAGAAAGACTTTCCCCATGAACGGCCAAGTAGATGGACGAATTTTGTCTGGAACCTTGTAACGAAAATCGAATTTTTCTAGTGACGGACTCTTTAAAATGTTGTCAGACATTCACTGAAGTGTATCTGAAATTATTTCATGTACAAATTATTTCCGTTTATAAGAGACTAGCGGTATTGCTAGACTGATTTAGGGTCAAAAACGTTTTGTGCGCTCTGAGCATCAGCGCGTTAATTTCCAGTGACCAGTGAGTGTCTGATCACAGTTTGAAGGGTCCATCATTAGACAAAGATAAAAGTGTAGCCACTGGGACTTAGGGTTAGTCCCTGTGTTTAGGGACTGGTAATGGCCTGGTTACATTAATTGGTTCTGTGAAGCAGGATTGTGCAACCCCCTCATGACGTGAGCACATTAAAACCACATATAATCATCTACCCCCCCCCACCAAAATTCCCTAAAAAAAAAATGCACATGAGTTGTCTCTCATAGAAAAATAAATTAACTGCTCTAAAATGCTAGATTGGCATGATAATGGGGGATTAGTTTACATTAAATTTGTATGTAAAACTAATCCCCCATTATAAAATAATTGTTTTTGTTTTTTTTCTTTCTGCCAAGTTTTCAGGGTGTTCACATGTAATTGTCCTTAGCCCTACTTCTAATCCAAAGTTCGGTTAGCAAGCCTTCTTCTACAAGCGCCCTCTTATAAACACACATAATTTTGTTTAAAAAGAAAAAACTCAGAGGATTTACTTCCTACAGAAAAAAAAAAAAAAAAAAAATGGTTAACTGCCCTAAAACGTTAGAATGCCCCTAAAATCTAAGATTATTTTATATTGATTTTTATTTTTGTTATTTTTTCATTTCTGCCAAATTTTTTCAGTGTGTTAATATGTAATTACCTAAAAAAAACAAAAAAAAAAACCCCCCAAAAAACTGGAAGTTAAGTGCGATATAGCAGAGGTTAATCTACAATAATAATTTATCATATACAAGTCTATAGGTAGAGGTAGGCTCCAAAACGGTGCCTATTTTCTCCTGATTACCAGACATTATCTGGAGACCCGAATGAAATATCTCACTAGTTAAAACATCTGATGAACTTGATTTTTTTTTTTTTTATTTTATTTTTTTTTTATATATATATATATATATATATATATATGCATGCATATATGCATATGCAAAGTAAGCCGTTTCTTCCAAACTAATATTTTTTGTTTGTTGCTCACTTTTTCGCGAGGTTTTGTTACTGTTCCGGTAGTAAATACTATTCTATATATGGGTTATTAAGCAAATTAATTCTTTAATTTAATTATGACAAGTACACAAATATTGTTTTGTGTATATAAATATCTGCAATCTAAACTGTTTCTTCCTAGCAACGATGTCTTCTGTTAGCCGCACACTTCTTTGCAAGTTTCTGCTATTCAGGTAGCAAATATTATTCCAAAGAAATCTTGCAATGTATTTATTTTTAAACAGTCCTAGTACAGTAGAAAAACTATGGTAGTAGTGGCCCCAGGATACGTTTTTTTCAGGTTACGATGTGAAATATGATGTAAAATCAACAGTAAGTTTTTTGAGGCGTGTTCGAAATGAATCTTTCTGTTTAGAGCACAAGTGAACCATGATACTTGACTTTTGCATTTTAAACTTTAATTCAAGCCATTATATAAAAACAATTTTATAAAAATCGACAGTAGGTTCTCTACAGTGCAATGTAGACTACAAAGTATTGTGGATTAAGTCACTACAGGGAGGCATGTGAAGCTTTTTCCCAAGAAAATGCGATGGATCCCTGACTAGACCAATTGATTTGATTGAAAAAATGAGCGATTTCATTGATTTCGATGACAGTAAAAGTATTGGAAGTGTATTCCTTATTCAATCCCGGGCAACCTCGGGTCTCCTTGATAGTATTACATATTATGTATATATTAACTCTATAAAGTTGAGTTTTTGTCTTTCTCTGACATTGATTTATATATTTTTTATTTTGTAAAGAAAATTAAAACAAAAATTTAGGCACAAGGCCTATCAAAAATTGTGGAGGAGGGGGTCTATAGTCATCCTCATTACTGAACCTTTGATTCGTCTACACTTATCCCAGCATAAGTTCTCATTTACCATAATATCATAAACACACCGGGGGGAGGGGAGGGGTCTTTCTACTTAACATTCTCAAATAAAAAATATGTATATTTTAATAATATATATATATGTGTGTGTGTGTGTGTGAATTTATAGTTTTTTTTTTTTTTTTTTTTTTTTTTTGTTTAAATTTCATTCAGAAAAAACAATTTTCAGAACAGAAATTTATTGTCCCTGGCTGCGGTATTTGCTCCATCTTACGGTGTTATTTATAATGTTATTGGATTATATACTGTACTGTATTTTGTTAGTAATTATTAATGCCGTATTCTGGGGTTCTACTGTATTAGGTTTCAGACTTAAAATGCATTACAATTCAACTTTTTTCTTTTAATGGATACATGGAATTTTTTATGCTACTGTAGCAAATTTATACCCATTTACTGCAGATTATTCGAAACCATTAATTTCTGAGGATTTTCGGTGCCATATTCGGATTCCTTGCATAAAAGTACATTTATAAAGCAAATTTCATTGTATAATTTTGTGCTTGAACAAAGATTTCTTTTTTAATAAGAAATTAGTGTAAAAAATTGACGGAAATGTGATAGTCTTGAGAAAAAAAAATATCTAAACATACGAGGCACAAAAATAGCCATAACTTCCTTATTTTTGGTCAAATTTGACAAATTTATAAAAGATTCTATCTTAGATCATCAATCTCTTTCTATGTATGCCATTATTAAGATATTTTAAGCAATTTCAATTTTTTTCATGTGTATTGCTAAAAATTCACAGAAAGGGGTAAGCGATTGGTCTCTCGTTCTAAGGCTGGACTGATGTGAAGTCAAAATGTCTGAATTGCAAATAAACGAACTGTTCAGATCAATAAAAATGGATTTTTGATAATGTAGTGGTTGAAACATATTAGATTGAGAAGTTCTTGCAGAATTTTAAATTTTGATTTCAAATGATGTATTTTCAAATAGGTATTCGTTGTAATAACTTTACTTTATATATCCTTTTAAAGAACGTTTTTCGCTCTATTTAATCGTTTAAATCACAATCGTTTTAAAATTAATTGTTTTCTTTTCAGAACGTTGAATATAAGATGGAAAAAAGCAAATTAGCACAATTTTCTTATTTCAATTCAAGCTAGGCCGAAAAGCTGCTGAAACAGCTAGCAATATCAGTAGAGCATTTGGCCTAGGAACCACTACTGAACGCACAACACAATGGTGGCTTAAAAAATTTTGTGGCGGCGAGGAAGGTCTAGAAAGTGCTGAGTGTAGTGGTCATGCATTTAATGTTCACAACGATCAATTAAAAGCATTTGTCGAAGCTAATCCATGCAGAACTGTTCATGAACTTACTTCTGAATTAGATGTAACGTATACGACGATTTCCAACCACTTGAGAGAGACTGGAAAGATAAAAAAACTTGATAAATGAGTGTCTTACGAATTGAATGACAATCAAAAACGCCATCATGAAGTGTCATCTTCCCTTCTTGTACGCAACAAGAACGACCTGTTTCACAACCGGGTTGTGACTTGCAATGAAAAATGGGTTCTTTATGACAACTGGTGATGCTCAGCTCAGTGGTTAGACGCCGATGAAGCTCTGCGACACTTACTGAAGCCAGAGTTGCACCAAAAGAAGGGCATGCTGACTGTTTGGGGGTCTTTGACTAGTCTCATCCATTAGTTTTCTGAATACAGGCAAAACCATTATGGCGGTGAAGTACTGTCAACAAATGGATGAAATGCATCAGAAACTTCGACACCAAGCATTAGTCAACAGAAAAAAACCATTTCCCCTCCACGACAATTCCTGACCGCACGTTGTTAAACCGACCCTGTACAACTTGAAGGAATTGGGCTACAAAACTCTGCTTAATCTGTCATACTCTCCAGACCTCTACAAATCTACGTTTTTTCGATGTTCTTCGAACCGTACTTTCAACGGACGAGACGTTTCACCTTTGTATAGTTTTTCACATTTACATGGGATTTCATATACACAATTCTTAGTCATGATTTTTTCTGAAGCAGGCTTGAGTCTCACAAGCTATTTCCAGAGAGTTGAATCACTTCTGAATACTGTCTTGATGTCATATGGATTACATATTCGTTGAAGTTTTTCACACAAGCCTTTCATATATGGTATACAAACGGTTGTGAGTTTCTGAGTTTCTGTCCTTTTGTGTCTGGTCTAGATTTCTTGGAGCTGATGTCATGTTCTCTGGATCGTTGTTCCGGTGGAGGTTTTCTCTTAAACTGTCAATCTCATCTTGATATGCATTGATGTTACTACATATTGCTTTTGCTCAGTGTTGTAAGCAACGGACAATTCCTCTCTTTACATTATATGGATGGTGGGAGTTGTAGTTTAGATACTGTCCATTGAAAGTTGGCTTTCGGTATACAGATGACATAAACCCCTGACCTGTGCGAGTTATCAGCACATCTAGGAACGAGAATTTATTGTTATTTTCTTTTTCCATCGTGAACTGTGTAGTTGGACATCGAGTTCACATGGTTTAGTAATGTTTGAACATCTTCCTGATGGGGCCAGAATATGAATGTGTCATCAATCACGAGGTTGTCTCCTCAGCAACCGACAAGGCTAACATGCTTGCCAGTCGGTTTGCCTCAAATTCCACACTGGACCCTTCCAACCACCCCCTACCTGACTTTCCTATGCGGACAGACGCCACGCTAGACGAACTGAAAATCACCCCTGCTCAGGTGCATGCCATCATAAAAAACCTTGACACTTCAAAAGCATGTGGACCCGATCTCATCCCAGGTGTCCTATTAAAAAAGTGCTCAGCCGAAGTAGCTACAGTTCTCTCCAAACCCTACAATAAATGCCTTAATGAAGCTTACTTTCCGGGCTGTTGGAAAACTGCTTATGTTGTACCAGTATTCAAGAATTCTGGCAAAAGGACTGACCCATCAAATTATCGCCCCATTAGCCTCCTCCCACTTTTTGCCAAAATATTTGAGACCTTAATTAACCATGCTCTAGTCCATCACCTTACAGATTCTAAACTTCTGACTGACAAACAGAATGGATTTAGACAAGCCCGTTCCACAGCAGACATCCTAACTGTAATCTCTGAACGTATATACCATTCACTGGACAAAGCGGGGGAGGGCAGAGCGGTAACTCTAGATATATCTAAGGCTTTTGACAAGGTATGGCATGAGGGTCTCCTCAGGAAAATTAGATCATACGGTATCACTGGTAGAATACTTAACATAATTGAATCCTTCTTAGATAAGAGAAAAATCCAGGTTGTCGACGGTCGTACATCTAAACAATATGATATAAATGCGGGGGTGCCCCAGGGTTCTATCCTTGGATCTCTATTGTTCCTGATATTCATAAATGACCTCCCCGACAAAATTGCCTCTGAGATGGGTATATATGCTGATGACACTACACTCTATGACAGGCACGACAGGAAGACGAATGAACACATTTCTAAAGAAATGGCAGAAACACTAGAGGATGATCTCCAATCTGTGGTGGAATGGGGACAAAAGTGGTTGGTTGCGTTCAATGCCGCCAAGACTAAACTAGTTTCATTCAATAATTACAAGAAACCTTCTCTACCACCTATAGCAATGGCCAACGACTCTTTATCTGAGAGTACATCTTTCAAACTCCTTGGCCTAACGTTCACAGGAAACATGAGTTGGAACAATTACATTGAAGGTATTGCCAGGGCCGCTGCAAGAAAGGTGGGCTCTCTCTACCGTGCTAGACAACTACTAACACCCGAAAGTATCCTGTACCTCTATAAGGCCACCATTCGCCCATGTATGGAGTATTGCTGTCACATTTGGGCTGGTGCATCTGCTACTAGTCTTTCGCTCCTTGACAAGCTTCAAAAGAGAGTCGCAAACCTGATAGGCCCTGAACTGGCATCTAAGCTTCAGCCTCTGTCCCATCAACGAAATGTTGCATCCCGCTGCCTTTTCTACAAGTATTTTAGTGGTGAATGCTCTGTCGAACTGCAATCACTGCCCCCACGACGTGAGCACACTCGACAAAACCGACAGGCTGCTAAATCCCACTCTCACACTGTAGAGATCCCTATATGTAAAAGATCTTTTACTCCAATAGTTTCTTCCCCAGAACCGCTTGACTCTGGAATTCCATTCCAGGTCCCTGCTTCCCCAACAGTACTGACGTGCAGAAGTTCAAGTGTAACGTGAACCGACATCTTGCTGCCCAAATCCCTACATAGTACCCCAGTAGTTGCTGCCCCTGATAGTAGCCCCCTACACTACAGTGGCAATTTGCCTTGTTTGGGGCGAAAATGTAATTAAAAAAAAAAAAAAAATCTACATATCGCAACCACATTGTTGGCTTTAGATCCTTATGCCATTTCCTCAAAGTATTCCATGTATGCATTGGCCAGTACTGGGGACAATGGTGATCCCATCGCCAGACCTTCTTCCTGCAAACATATCAGATCCCATCACGGAGTATGTAGTTTCTACACAGAAGATCAACATCTCCATTATATTGTCAATTTGGATGCAAGTGCGATCTTTCAGTGAGTCATCCAATGTCAGCTTATCCGCATCACTGTCAGAGTCTCATCAGTGGGTACTTTCGTGAACAGACTCACTGCATCTAGACTCACCATCTGGTTGGAATGAATGGGAGCATTTTTATTATTTCCACAAAGTGAGTTGAGTTCTTGACGTATGATGGAGATTTGCCGATGATTGGGTTGATTATATTTACCAGAAATCGGCTCAACGGATGGAATTTTGAATTCGAGCACCAACAAAGAACAAAAGCATGCTACCCCCGTGAAGTAAATATAGAGTTCTGCTCGAAACTCCGTCCAAATTCTTGATTTCGACAGAAACATTCCCCGAGTTCGATAAGATACACCCGAAGAAAGTCGGAGGTTATATCCTCCGAAACGTTGTGAAAATCACACTCAAGACGAGAACAGTAGTCCGATGAATAATAATAAAAATAACCGATCCTCATCTCAAAAATTCAAAACACGTCATATCAATTCGGTACGGACCCAAAATAATACAAAAATGGAAACAAATCGAAAAACTCTAATAAAAACTGGCAAGGATGACTAACCATCTCACATTCCGATGTCGTGATCTTAAGCTAGTACCACCAGGCTTAACATTGAAACTACCAGTCAGCTCCAGACGGACACAAAAGATCATAAAACGAGTATGGCATGAACTCGTTCGAGACAGAATCTACAACAGTCGTTTGAAGAAACATTGCGTAAAACTGTAACGTTTTACGAAAAAACAAAAACAAAAAAAAAAAAAAACCCAAAAAAACTTGCATTAAAATATTGCAAACTGTCGTCTTTTTAGTTTTGATCGACTGTTAGCAATATGGATAAAATGTGGATTCAGCATTTCACGGAATATCATGTAGCATTATTGGTGTTTGTTTGAGGGAAGAAATAGTCCCTCAAAGCAACCATAAAAAATATGCTCGTTCATCAAACCAATTCACCGAGTCACACAAGGCGGCCGCGACGATGGCGAAATTACACGAATTGCTTCCGCATCCACATTATTCGCCAGAAATGTCCCCTAGCTACTACTGACCATTTACAAACCGCCAAAGAATATCCAAAAAAGAAACATATTGAGCTCTAACGTGGAAGTGATTTAAAAAAACTGATACATGTTTTTGGCCAAAGCTAAATTATTCTCCAAGAAAATGACACCGAGAATCACTCTAGAACACGAGAAGGTTTATGAATAAAATCGAATTTTGCCTAAAAAGTTGTTGGTATATTAGTTAGACCCGGGACTTATTGAGCACTGTATTAGCAACTCGTATTCAATAAATAGTTTACAATATGGATAGGATTTCTCTATTAATTTACCTAAAAAACGATCGATATGCTGTAAAAAGAATTCCACTAAACCTTGATTGTAACACCTACACCAAAAAAAGACGAAAACAAAAATAGAAAAAAAACAAAAAAACAAAATCAAAAGACAAAAACAATAACAAAAAAAAGCAAAACAAAAAAAAACTACAAAAAACAAACAAACAAACAAAATACAAAAAAGAAAGAAAAAAAAAAGAAAAGGAAATCAAAATAGACCAAAAGATTTTGATTTCCATGAAATATGGTTAATGGCTTAAAATTCATGACAGGAAATATCCTGAATGTTCGTCCATTTATTTTCTCTAAACAGTGAACACTTTTGTGTCGGTTCTTGGAAGGATATTCTCTGACCTCTCAGCATTATGGTCATTTTTCATGATGGACATTAAAAAGTTGAAAGATAGCGTTCTTAGTGAACTCGCGTTACAGAAATTATATTCGCCCGTCCTTTTATTTCTTTCCCCCTTCTTTCTTTCTACTTATATACATTCATGTATATCAAGCTAGGGGTTATTGCGTGAATTTGCTGAAAGACGAAAAAAAAAAAAAAAAAAAAAAAAACACCGGGTAAATCATAGCAGACTTGGAGAATGCAATAGCAATCTCATTATAATAGAGATTCTGTGTCTGTCTGTAATAGAAACTATTGTTACACATAAAGGGTTCTACGTTGGTGGCGATTAAGTTAACTAATATGAACTTTGGCAAGAGTCACACTGAGTGCATACTAATCCAGATCTGCAAAACAAAATCGTTCTCGGGAGTTAAATAAAAGAAGGGTGACGTAAAGTTGAAGCAGAGGTCAAACATCATAAACAGAACAAGAATCGAACGATGACGAATAATGCCATGATTTTCGAGCAAAAGAACAGAAGGTTTTCAAATCAGTTTCTCCCGGGAAACCGTGTGAACAAGGCAACACCAATAATGTGGGAAAATTGAACCTAAAGCGAATGTTACTTCGATGTCTGTCCGTCTGTGTCACTCATTTCTGTAAGTTTTTTTAAAAGAGTTTTTACGATTTTTTTTCATCCTAAATAAAACACAGAGCCATTTAGTTGTGAGGGGTTACTATTTGGGGTCATATTTTCAGGGATACTATTTAGGAAGTTGGATAGCGAGATATATGTTTACATTCCACTTGAAAGTTTGTATGTCAGTACAGTCAGGGAAGCAGAAGCTCGGGAAGGAATTCCAACGTGCAACAGCCCGAAGAAAAAACTATGAGTCGAAGGCTTTACGACATCTGGGGATCTCTACAGTGTAGGGGTGAGATTTTGCTACTTGCCAAGTTTGTCAAGGGTATTGTCGTCAAGGGGTTACTAGCGCTTTGAGTTCGTCAGAGCACTTGCCATTGAAATACTTATAAAACAGGAACAAGGATTTCACATTTTAGCGATCGGACAGAGGTTGGAGTTTAGTTGATAGTGTGGAACCTAGTAGGTTGGCGACTCTTTTTTTAACCATGTCTAAGAGCGAGAAACAAGTCGCAGATGCACCAGCTCAGATGTGGCAACAATACTCTATGCATGAGTGAGTAGTGGCCTTGTAGAGATACAGGATACTCTCAGGTGTGAGTAGCCTTTTAGCATGATAGAGAGATCCCGCCTTACTCGCAGCAGCCTTGACAATTGCCTCAATTTATTTGTTCCAATTCATGTTATCTGTGAATGTTAACCCCAAGAGCTTGAGAGAAGTACTTTCAGGCAGTTTAAGCCAGGGTCAGAAAAATTAAATTTAAGTAAATAACAAATTATATAATATTAGTCTCTCTCTCTTTCTCTTTTTCTCTCTTTCCTAAGTCCATTCTCTATAAAATAACTCAGCGAACGTCTCCTTGTGTCTTTATTCATGGAAAAAGTTTTAGTCGTCTTAGTTAAACAGACTAGACGATCGACCACCACGAATGAAACGCGGCGAAGAGAAACAGCAGCTTCAGACAAGCACGTACGAATACGCCGCGCAAATGTGCATAAAGACTTATTTGTCATTGAAAATGTTACACTGCATCAGATTTCTGAAATATTACGTCATAATAAAAAGTAAAGAAAGCAAAATAAAAAAAAAACATAACTAAAAACGTCCCTGTGTACAAAGTAGACGATCTCAATCTCGCTTTGTCTATTTTGACAATGATTAACCTACCTTGTATTCTAAAATAGCTGCATCTGATTGGACAAGTCAGTTTATGTTGACCAATTAACAGGTATTTAAGCTGGTCGTTTCGCTTTTGGTAAGAGAAAATGTTGACGTGTAAAAAAAAAAAAAAAAAAAAAAAAAAAAAGAAAAAAAAGAAAGAAAGAAAATCGGCCACGCGTTCCTTACATTTTATTTTCCTTTGTCTTTTCTGGATGCACATTCGTGATGTCATGCGCACACCACGGCTTAAATTGTCCTGGATTGGTCTTTTAAATGATGGGGCCAGCGACTACGTTATAGTGTGAGCCACCTGACACTGTGTGGTTAGGTTCTACTGGGGGACCTTTGACTATACAATGCGACACAATGGAGTGTGTAAATATCTCCAATGGACAATCTGTAAAAAGTTGAATATCGAATGCAGCAGCAAATCCTGGGAACATGTTTACCAGAAAGAACAGTTGGAAATAAGTCATACACCATCCACTATGACTATGCAATCCCTACAGCTACATACCTAGAAAACGGAGCTGTTAAACCTGACCTAGTGATATGGGACAAGAAGGAGAAATAAGCAACCTTAGTAGAAGTTAGTGCTTTCAATTATGCTGGGTTAAACAGAGTTGAAATGAAGAAACGATAACGAAATACCAACGTCATATGTACGACATGAAAAGAAATTGGAATCTTAGGAAGATCTCCATCATTTCAGTAACTATTGGAGCAATCGGACTCATGAAAAAAAAATTCAAAAACTATACTCGATGAACCAAGTGCAAGAGAGATACAAACGATTGTACTTAAATAGACGGTTAGAATCGTAAAAAAGATATCTCGATTGGAATATATGAGATGGCAGATGAATTTCTGGCATCCCCAACTAGAACAAAATAAAAAATAAAAAAGTAAAAAAATAAAAAGTAAAGCAGTAAGGAAATTTATAAAAGATAATACAATGGAGAAGTGTTTAGTAGTGGAATGAGTCATGCAGATTCATTTTATTTTTTTTTTTTTACACAGTGATCACCGCTTATCAAGGCCCGGAAGCCACTCAGGGATAAGGGTTATAGCATTACGTTAGTGAGGAGATTTGCTGAAATGTTTACTTAAGGGGGCGGTTCATTAGGAATTTGTTAACATTGGACTTGAAGACAACCAAGTTGTAGTCCGGAGGGAAGCTGGCAGACGGAACAGAGTTCCACAGGCGTGCAGTTCTAAGAAAGAAGCTTTGTTCATGGAATCCATGTTTTGATTTAGGCACAGATAAAGAGTGGGGGAAAATTTTCACAGTGGATTCAGCTAGACGGGTGTTTTTCGTGAAAGATTGGCGAGGGGGGCCAGAGATTGGAGTTCAGACGAGCATCTGCCATGGAAATAACGATAAAACAAGGACAGGCTCGCAACGTCTCTTCTGTGGGAGAGAGGTTGCAGGGTAGAGAAAAGGGCATCCCCCACTAAGCCACGAAGTCTATTTTGTACTCTGTCAAGGCAGGATAGGCTGTTTTTAGCAGCTCCTGTCCAGATATGGCAACAGTATTCCATCCTTGGACGTACTTGGCTTTTATATAGATAGAGAATTGCATCAGTAGTGAGATATCTTCTGGAGCGGTAGAAGGATCCCACCATCTTTCCAGCGACCTTGGCAACAGACTTGATGTACGTGTTCCATTTCAGATCAGGAGTAAAGGACAAACCCAGAAGCTTGTCAAAACACGGGGCCTCACCCAGACGAGAGCCATCCATCACAATTGATGCCAGATGGGGATCAGAGCGTTGATGATGTAAGGATAGGAGTTTGGTTTTAATACAATATATCTACATTTAAAAATAATATATTATAGCTATACTCAGCATGGTCATATGGAAGTTCCATATTCTATGATATTTCGGGAAAATCACCCTTCGTCAGGTATATGTTCGACTTTGGTTATACTTGAACTATTGTAAACGTTTACAAAAGTGAATTTACACAGCTTATTCCACCATTATATGTTTACATTTACTTCAGTATATCTCTTACATTTCTGCATTGTATTGCCTTCTATAAGTTTCCTTTATATACACTGTAGACAATGCTTCAAGTAAACTACATTTACCTCTTATTACATATATCATTATTTATTATCGTCTGGTGCCATCTTATCTGCGCTTCTGTTAAAGTTCGGCAAACAACAACTATTTCATTTTCTTTTTTGCTACGAATCGTTTTATTTTATCAAATATGTTTTGAATTTATTTTATGTATTTTTTTAAAACTCCTTTTCATCAAAAAACAAGGCATATTGTCATTTAGGTGTGAGGGGCTACTATTTGAGATCGTGTCTAACAGGGAGCTGAGGGGAGTTGAGCAGCGAGATATCTGTTCACATTATATTTAAACTTATGTGCGTTAGTACAGTTAGGGAAGCAGGGAAGAGGGAGGGAATTCCAAAGTCCAGTAATCTAAGGGCATAAACTATTAAATTAGAAAGCTGTCCGGCATCTAGGGACCTCAATAGTGATGGGGTGAGATTTTGCTGCTTATTGAGTTAGTCGAGAATGTGTACGTCGTGGAGGAACGAGTACTGTGAGTTCATCAGAATACATTCCATCGATGTACTTGTAAAACGGGAATAGAGATGAAAAATTGCGGCGATGGGACAGAGGTTGGAGTTTGACTGATAGTGCGAGACCTATTAGGTTTGAAAGTCTTTTTTTAACCCTGAGACTACTGGTAGATGAACCAGCCCAGATGTAGCAACAATACTCCATAACTGTGGCTTTGTAAAGATATAGGATGTTCTGTGGCGTGAATAATTTTCTCGCACAGTAAAGAGAGCCAATCTTCTTTGCAGCAGCCTTGGCAACGTTATCAATATATTTGTTCTAATTTATGCCTGTGAATGGTAGGTCGAGGAGTTTGAAAGATGTGCTCTCAGGTAGGATGTTATTTATCACAGTAATTGGTGGTTGAGAAAGATTTTGTAGTTGTTAAAGGAAAGGAGCTTAGTCTTAGTAGCATTAAATGTTACCATCCACTTATGACCCCATTCCACTACCGACTGAAGATCTTTTTTTTTTTTTAGAGTTTCTGCCATAATTTTGAAACATGAAGCGTTAATATTTTTACGGCCGTACTTGTTCTCGTTACGTTTGTAGCAGTCATAATGCTACATCAACTTGCAGGAGGTTGCATTTATTTCATTAGTCACAATAAGGTCTACTTTAACCTATTTGGAAATCACGGTAGATCACCAGATAAATCCCTGAAAGCAATGGCAAAGCCGTCCTATTTTTTCTCTTCCTGTCCCTGGACGCCCAAGTATAAACTATCTCCTTATGACGTTCCTCCCTCGGAAGACGCTAAATAACCCGAATGATCCAGTCTATGACATTATGGAAATTAATGACAAGCTATTCGTCAAGTAAGCTTAAGCTATTCTCAGAATTTCAGTATAGCAACGAGAAGTCAGATTAACCTCTTCGCGTTGAATACGTGCGCGTCAAAAGACATGTTATTCGAGCATCGCGAATTTGATGTATTCAAGTAGGTACGAGCAAAAATGGCCGAATTAATATAGAGGGACATAGTTTTGAAATCCGATTTATCATATTTGTTTTGTAGTTTTTCCATTACTTTTTAATTGCATTTGAAAGATTAAAGACTAAAGTTAATTTCACAGAAGGAAAAAAATATTTGTATACGTGAAATTGAAAAAAAGTTATGAAAAATGGTTTCACAGCGAGCTAACCAATTCAGTTAAATTTTGAAAGCTACATAAATTCATTGTAAAACATCCTTTGAAAGATAAATATTAGTTTTCTGTGTCTATTTCAAAGTAAAGTCCTAAGATATTGAATTAAATTAAAAAAAAAAAACACACCTTGTTTCTACAAAAAATAGCTTAATTAGCCCCACAAATCGAGGGATTCTGATCTTCGCAAAATCGCAACAAACGGAAGTTTTGTAAACATCGATTATACGGAAGCTCCAAATCTGAGATAGTCGATAGGCCGTCTGAAAATGATGTCATGTATTTAAAATGAGGTAGGGGGTGCTGGTTTTCTTTTTTTCCCCAGACGTGCATCCGTACATTCCTACCCTGAACGTTTGTATCATTTTTACCATTTTTTTTAAATGTAATTATTTTTCTATGTTCCTGTTTTTTAAATTAATTTTTTTTATTTTTCAAGATTATGTAAAAATTATGTTACGCCGGAAGTTTCACATTCATGCAAGCAAGGAAAATATCACAATCTTACATATAAAAATTATGCGAAACCTGTAATTAATAAAAAAAAGTAGGAATATTTTTTGCAAGTATAATTTTTTGTGTGAAAATATAAAATAAACAATGTTTAATTCAATGATAATGGCGGTAGTTCGAGAAATTAATTTTTCTTTGAGTTATATCAAATTCATTAATACGAAATTCAGAGGCTTTTTTCGTAATGTTCCTGTAAAAAGTAAAAAAAAATTTTAATTGTTATAATTTACGGTGCTTTATTTTCATAAAAAGAATAAATAAATTCATGCATTTTTTACTACTGAAAACCATAACTTTAGTAAAGGTATTTTTTGTTTAAACGAAATAATACATTTCCACTAAGATTTAAATAAAAATAATGGTTCAATATATTCCGTGATCATTATTTGATGAATACTGAAAATCTCATTAAAATTGGTTAATTTCCTGATTTTTGGTGGATTTTTTAAGTAAAGAGAGAAATCAAAATGTTTACATATTTTGAGTATCGGTAGATGTATCAGAATTTGGGGGAATTTTTGACACCCCTAACACAAAACTGCGAATAAAATATAAAAAACTCGTAATTTCTCTTTTTAAATTAGGTTGTTTATTTTCTTTATGGATTATACTTCCAACATAAACTATTAAAGTTGTTTAAAAAATAATAGAAATATTATTTTTTATTTAAAAAAAAAAACAATGTTTACAAAGTGCCGGCGCGCCTTCATGCAGCCATTTTTTACGTAATGAAATCAATTGAATTTTACGAGTTAAATAGTTTTCAATTTTTAAACTTTAAAAATCTATCAAAATTTTTCTATTGATTCAATTTTTACGATATTTTCCGAGTCAATGTGAAATTTTATGCTCTTTTTAATAAACTAAATATAATATTTTAGACAAACGTTTTTTTTTTAATTGACCTCCCCCATTTTGAAATGTCTATTAAAATTTTAGTAATTACTTTATGTACCAAAGTTTTATATATCACAAATTGAAGATAAAATATCAATAAAGAAAATATTCTAATTTAAAAAAAAGAAGTGTTTTTTGGAAATTTACCTCTAAAATCCAAATGTCATGTTTATAATGTCAAGTAAATATGGGACGCTTACGACAATTTTTTTCTAATTCATTCAATGTTTTCTTTTTTTAGATATTAAAAAAAATTCAGTTGATAAAGAAGTATTAAAATATATCAATCAAAAACTCATGTATTTCATTAAGAGAAAAAAAAAAAAAAAAAAAAAAATTGGTGAACTAGTTTTTTTTGTTTAACGGTAAAAACTTATAAGTGAATGTGTTCAGTTTTTAGCAACGGAGAACCAAAATATTAATTTTGGTTTACAGCACGCATTAAAAAGAAATATAAATTATGTCCCTTTAAGGCACCGGAATATAAAGGCGAATAAAATAAGACTTGTCTCCCTTTATTTGAACAGTAAAAAAAAAATGTGAGTTCGCGTTTTTTTTATCCTTGTTTAAAAAAATATTTTATTTAAAAAGGACATGGAATATAAATATAAATATGGATAAATTCTTAACAATGAACAATTGAACTACTCATCGAATAGTAGTTTTTATAGGTAAGTGATTTTTTGGAATTTATATATATTTTTTATAACTTAAGGAAGTAAAATTTCGTTGATTTTCTTTAAATCTTTTTTTTAAAGAAAACCGATTTTAAAAAACAAATATTGCATAATTTGCTATTAAACCTGTTCTTTTTAAAAATTTTTTGTTTTTTTGCTCCTTTAATTAAAAAAAATTATGGTTTGAATTACATTTTTCAAAAAGTTATAAACTTCGAAAGACACTAAGTCTAAATATTCCAGTGTTTACCACGAATTTTTACTGACGATTCCTGACACTGCTAGAGCATCGGTATTCATTTTGCACGAAACTATATTTAAGAAAGGCCCAAGGCCATCTTATTTCAGCGTTGTCAATCGAACGCAAGGAAGGCCTAGAATCATATTATTCGAACATTGCGGATTTGATATATTCAAGGAATATCCAAGGCCATGTTATTCGAGCGTCATGAATTTGATATATTCAAGGAAGGTCTAAGGTCATGTTATTTGAGCGCTGTGAATTTGATATATTCAAAGAAGACCTAAGGTCATATTATTTGAACGCCGTGAATTTGATATATTCAAGAAAGACCCAAGGTCATGTTATTTGAGCGCAGTGAATTTGATTCACGCAAGGAAGGCCCAAGGTTATGTTATTGGAGCGTCGTGAATCCAACGCATACAGGGAAGACATCATGCTGTTATGTACTTATGTAATCCAAGACCCGAGGACTTTATCTGGATATGCAACGAGAAAAAAGGTTGGCGAAGAAATTGTTTTTTTTTTCTTTGTTTAATCTCGGTGCTTTTATCGGTTGCCCGAAAACCTGTTGGACTGTGATTTCTTTCCGGAAATATAACTTAATGTCTTTGAAATTGGCGATGCCTTTAACTTTGACAGTCATTGCGATTATTGTTTTTCTTTCGTTTTATTCCTCGAAGATGTAATATGGGATTGTGCCCTTGTTGTGGGGAACCACCCTCCAAGTGGACTAATCCATCGTCCATATAAACTTTACGCATGACGACCCCAAGCGGGGATCTAATTCCAGAGCGACTCTCGCAGGCTCAGTGAATTACCTACACCTTTCCTTTGTAACCTTTCCGTTTTTCATGTAATACATGTCTAAACTGTTCTCCGTAGTTTTGTTTTTCTTTGTAGCTACTTGCGAGCCATAACAGCCCTGTAATCCAAAGCTTTGATTAACCCTTCTTTCTCATCACCATTGGGAGTTTATTATTTCTCTTCTTCTTCTTCTTCTTCTTCTTCTTCTTCTTCTTCTTCTTCTTCTTCTTCTTCTTCTTCTTCTTCTTTATTTGATTTATTTTATACCCCCCCCCATATAAAATGCATGTTTATCTTCAGATCCGTGTTCCTATTCCATTTGCCTCATATTTGTGCATGCCACTATTAATCTGCCATTAACATTTTCAGTCACGACACGGAGAATATAGTTTCATTAGCCCATACGCAGTTCGATATCACTTGAAGATTTCCTCCTTCCCTAGTTTTTGTTTTTTGGTGGGGGGATGATAGGGAGAGAACTATATGGATCACTTTCGCTAGTAGATTCCCCTACTCACGATTGGACAATATTTCTGAACGAAAAATTGTAATACTCCTGAAGATAACTGTTCACAGATTTTGGTTAGCTCAAAGAACTTTCGACCTTTTAAATTTCCCTTTCCTCTCTCAGACATTATTTAACTTTTGTTTACCTGTACCAAACAATAATTAAATAAATCCTTTTGTTGTTATAAAACTTTTTTTTTTATTTCGTGGGCGATTTTTGTTACTTGAAAATCATATTATAGGAATTAAAACTATAATATAAGAATTAAAAACAATGTTATAGGAATTAAAAACAATAATGTAGGAATTAAATACAATAAATAATATAGGAATTAAAAACAATAATATAGGAATTAAAAACAATAATATAGGAATTAAAAATAATATTATAGGAATTAAAAACAATAATATAGGAATTAAAAATAATATTATAGAAATTAAAAACAATAATATAGGAATTAAAAATGATATTATAGGAATTAAAAACAATATTATAGGAATTAAAAACAATATAATAGGATTTAAAAATAATAACATAGGAATTAAACACAATAATATAGGAATTAAACACAATAATATAAGAATTAAACACAATATTATAGGAATTAAAAACAATATTATAGGAATTAAAAATAATATTATAGAAATTAAAAACAATAATATAGGAATTAAAAATAATATTATAGGAATTAAACACAATAATATAGGAATTAAAAACAATATTATAGGAATTAAAAATAATATTATGGAAATTAAAAACAATATTATAGGAATTAAAAATAATATTATAGGAATTAAACACAATAATATAGGAATTAAAAATAATATTATAGGAATTAAACACAATAATATAGGAATTAAAAACAATATTATAGGAATTAAAAACAATAATATAGGAATTAAAAATAATATTATAGGAATTAAAAACAATAATATAGGAATTAAATATAATATTATAGGAATTAAAAACAATAATATAGGAATTAAAAATAATATTATAGGAATTAAAAACAATAATATAGGAATTAAAAACGATATTATAGGAATTAAAAACAATAATATAGAATTAAAACTATAATATAGGAATTAAAAACAATATTATATGAATAAAAAACAATATTATAGGAATTAAAAACAATAATATTGGAATGAAAAACAATATTATAGGGATTAAATACAACATTATAGGAATTAAAAACAATATCATAGGAATCAGTCTTAACATATTCTGTTACGATCAGCGTTTATACGTCCGCACTAAGATGTTCTTTACCACTTTTCAGGGCGTGAACCTGAATAATTTGTCTAAAGATCCTCAGGTAGCCAGACATCAGGAATCTCCTCTCGGCCTTGCTGACGTGATCAAAAAAAAAAAAAAAGAACTTTGCAACACATTTAGCACCAAGTTGGTTGCGATAGCTTTTTTTTTTTTTTTTTTTTTACATAGGCGTCACCACATTATCAAGGCCCAGAGGCCACTCAAGGATAAGGGTTAAAGAGTGTACAGTAGAAATTGGTCAATATAGTAATCATTAGTAATGAAAATTTGGTAAATTTGATAACTTATACGGAACGGCTCATCAAGAACTTATTTACTTTAGACTTGAACACAACCATATTGTAGTCAGCCGGAAAGCAGGAAAACGGAACACAATTCCACAGGCGTGCAGTTCTAAGAAAGAAGCTTTGTTCATGGAATCTACGTTTAGGTTTAGGCACAGATAAAGAGTGGGGGAAATTATTGATAGTGTTTACAGCTAGACGAGTGTTTCTTGTGAAAGTTTGGCGAGGGGGGACCATAGATTGAAGCTCAGTTGAACACTTTCCATGAAAATAACGATACATCAGAGACAAACTCGCAACATCTCTTCTGTGAGATAGAGGTTGCAAGGAGGAGAAAAGGACATCTCCTACGAGGCTACGAAGTCTATTTTGAACTCTATCAAGGCAGGACAAGTCCTTTCTAGCAGCTCCTGCCCAGATGTGGCAACAGTATTCCATCCTTGGACGTACCTGGCTCTTATATAGATAGAGAATAGCATCAGCAGTGAGATATCTACCGGATCGATAGAAAGATCCCACCATTTTTCCAGCGGCCTTGGCAACAGATTTGATATACGTGTTCCATTTAAGATCAGGAGTAATGGTCAAGCCCAGAAGCTTGTCAAAACTTGAGGCCTCCTGAAGACGAGAGCCATTCATTTCAATTGATGACAAATGTGGATTAGAATGTTGATGATGTAAAGAGAGAAGCTTGGTTTTAGATGCATTAAAAGTAACCAGCCACTCCTTTCCCCATTGTACTACGTGCTCAAGATCAGAGGAGAGAGAATTGGAGAGAACTTGGTCGTTTACTGTCTTAGATGTGCTACCATAAATGGTAGTGTCGTCAGCATAAATGTCTACAAATGATGTAAGGATATGATTTGGAAGATCATTAATGTAGATCAGGAAAAGAGTTGGGCCCAGGATGGATCCCTGAGGGACACCGGCATTAATACTGTGAGCTTCTGATTTTTGCCCCTCAACTACTACTCTTATGAACCTATCAGAAAGAAATGATTTAATAATTGAGAAGACTTTTCCAGCTATACCATAGCTAGCGATCTTATGAAGTAAACCTTTATGCCATACCCTATCAAAGGCTTTAGATATGTCAAGAGCAATTGCCCTAGAAAGATTGCCACCGTCGAGAGATTTGCTAATCCTATGCGATATAACTGTAAGGACATCTGCTGTAGATCTAGCAGAACGGAAACCATATTGAGTGTCACTAAGAAGGTTATTTTTGTTGAGATGGTTGATTACTTCTGTATTTAACACAGATTCTAGCAACTTACTCATGACGCACAGGAGACTTATTGGCCTGTACTGAGAGGGGGATGAGCGATCACCTGAATTCTTAAATACAGGGCATACTGATGAGATTTTCCAGGGAGATGGGAAACTATTCTCCTTAAGACAACGTTTAAACAGTTTTGTAAGTATGGGCGCTAGTTCAGGTTGAAGTTTTTTGAGTACTATAATTGGAATACCATAGTTGCTTTACTCGAATCAAGGTTTTTGATTAGCTTCGCAACATCACGTACAGATATATGTATATCACATAGCGTGTTTTCTGATACAGGAGGAAATATTGGGGGTTGGCGGTCTTGGTCGCAAAGGGTAGAATTAGCTGCAAAGTTCTTGACAAAGAGTTTGGCTTTGTCTGATGCTGACGAGATTACCTCAGGTCCACTGATAATAGTTGGGATGGAGCACACGCTTCTGTTCAGGATTCTGTTTGCTATTTGCCAAAACTGGTGGGAACCAAGCCGCTGCTCAGCTACTTTTGACTTAACAGATTGAGCATACAACTCTCTTGCGTTCCTTATTACTTTCTTACAATGGTTGCTGGCAGTCCTGAAAACGGCTTTAGTTTCCATACATCTATTACGTTTGAAGCAGTGGAAAAAGTGATTTCTGTGCGCAATGGCAGCAGCACATTCTGGAGAGAACCATGGCTGGCTGTTAGGTTTTTGCTGAAACTTTTTAGAGGGTATGAAATGGTCAATACCTACAATTAACCATTCAGTCAGGTCTAATACTATAGAGGACACATCCTTTTTAAACATGGAATGCAGAGGTAGATCAGATATAAATGTACGGAAGCTATCCCAGTCAGCCTTAGTGTATCGATATACTGTACGATGAAGAGGTACGTCTGGGGACTTATTACATTTCATTTTTATCTTAATTGATACAACAGAGTGGTCGGAAGATCCAAGAGGCGACAGAACAGAAACTGAACATAGTTCAGGGCAAGTTGTGAGAAAAAGGTCTAGTAGGCTTGCATACTGGCCGTCATTATCGGGCACACGGGTAGGTTCCTGAACAATCTGAGTGAGGTCATAGGCAATGGAGAAATCATGACAGAACCCCCCCCTCATCATCGGTCTTGTTTGAGTGGGTCAACCATTCGACGTTGTGAACATTGAAGTCTCCACATACATGAATGTTAGCTGAAGGATAAGTAGAAAGGACTTGGTCAATTTTCTCAGATATGCTTTGAAAGATAGTAACTCCGCTGTTGTGGGGGCGATAGAGAGTAAATATAAATGCAGTAGTGTGAGCTAAAGCAACCCGGAAGCACATATAGGGTAAGTTAGGATCTTCCCTGGAGATGTCCCTCCCACATGGAAAGCTATCTTTAATATAGGCACATATTCCATGCCCATGGCGATCTTGGGGGTCAGATTTAGAAGTTAAGTTAGAGTATCCTGTAATTGCAAACTCATCTAGGGAAATAGCCTGTCCAATGCCAGTTTCACTTAAAAATAAAAGGTCTGGTTTAGTCTCCTGTAATTGGGTTTCAACCTCTGGAAGGTTAGAACGAAGACCCCTGATGTTGGAGAAGGAGACATGGTAGTAGGGGTCTACGTTGGAAGTTGTAGAACCGGGTTTAATCGTGTATTTTTTCTTCCAGAAAGAAGTAATTGTAATATCTAAATGCCTTAGGGATTCCATCCCGGATATACTTTCTGGATTTACTTCCATAGCCTTTTCTTTTTCTTCCGGAAATACCCACATGTCATTGAGGATGTAATCTAATGACTGGGTTCCATGTCATTGGAGTTCTTGGAACTCTTCTGCTATGGTCGGTAATCAGCATCAAAGAGATTCATACGCCCAGTGACACCGTCTAAACACATCACACCATCACACAGTTCCGCGAGACTTTTCGCTTTTACCGAGGTAAATATTTACCAAACAATGGTGTGTAGAACCAATATATCTACTATTATATAAAAGTAACTTTGTGTGTGTCTTCGTTCCCTATAGACTCAAAAAAGTCGATTTTTTTTTTTGGAAAATTCACACGAAGGTATTTGATGTGTCTGGGAGAGTTCTTAAGTAGGTTTTGTATCACAATACGTTCGATAAGGATCGAAATCTGATCATGGAAAGAAATCCGATTAAAGAAGAAAGTCTGATTTTGAGCAAAGTTAACACTTTTATACAACCTAACATCAAAGTGCATCTGAAAGCAGAAAGGCCCAGCCTGTAAAATCCACTGTAAATTCTTTTATAAGACAGGGACGCGTTCGAAATGAATGTTTCTGTTTAGAACACAGTCAAACGATAATACGTGACTTTTGCATTTTAAACATTCAAGTGAAAATATTAATTACATACAATTTTATAAAATCAACAGTAGATTCTCTACAGTGCAATGTAGACTACAATATATTGTGAACTAAGTCACTGCGTCGAGAGATGTGAAGTATCCTCCCGGTACATTGCGAAAAGGTCCCTAACTAGAACAGGATTTCACCGATTTCGATGACAATAAAAGTATGAGAGGGTGAAATATTTCTTGATCTTCATTCAATCCCGGACAACATCGGGTCTCCCTGCTGGTATAAGAGATTTAGATGAATGAGGACCACTGATGTTATTTATCTTCCTCCTATATTGTGACACAAGGGTCGGAAATTGGGTTTTGAAAATTCAGTGCCCTAGAGGAAGAGCACTCTAACCAGAAAATGAAAATTGCTTGAGCAGCCTGATGGACATTTCCCAGTAGGGGCGCCTCAGGCGATTAGCAATAAATTAATTTCTTCTCAAAGGGCGAGAAAGCAAAGTCTGAGAAGGTGGCCCTCCTAGAACTGCACAAGGGCAGCTCTATTTGGCATTTAACGATAGAGGCGCTTTAGGTGATTAGAAATAAATTAACCTTTTCTCAAAGAGAAAACGTAAATTATGGGAGAGTGAACCTCCTAGAAATGCACAGGAATGACCACATATCTCAGTCACCAGGAAAAAAAAAAACATCTAAAAAATGGCATATAATCTGTTGGCTTTGATGTCGGGGGAAGCCCCACCCTTTGACTGATAACTAAAAAGCCATCTCTATGAAAATTTTGGTCGACCAGTGATGCCGTCCACTGTACAAAGAAGCATGCAGCTTGCTGAACTTGAACGACAATAGCTCTACCCAGAACTTTCAATATGACCCTTATTCAAAGCATTGCCATTAAATAGGTATTGAGATTGATTTGCTCTCTCGCAAAGGAAAAGTGTGATTTAAGCTCGTTTTCAAAGGGGGGCACATATCGCGGCACTCAACGACAGTTTAAAAGATGTTTTTCTGTGCATGTGAATGAAGGACGTTAAAATGATAGATGCTTGGCTAAATGCAGAGGGGATGTAGAGAGATGAAAATATTTTTGTAAAGACTCAAACCACCCGAGAGATATTCTCTTTGGAAAATAAGTACCTCAGTGAATACTCAAAGTCCCTCTAGGATCGTTTTTTTTTTTAAAATTTTTATTATTATTATTATTATTATTATTATTATTATAATAATGATGATGATGATGATGATGATAATAACAATTAAATCATACGGTATCACTGGTAGAATACTTACCATAATTGAATCCTTCTTAGACAAGAGAAAAATCCAGGTTGTCCTCAACGGTCGAACATCTAAACAGTGTGATATAAATGCGGGAGTGCCTCAGGGGTCTATTCTTGGACCTCTATTGTTCCTGATATTTATTAATGACCTCCCCGACAAAACTGCCTCTGAGATGGGTATATATGCTGATGACACTACACTCTATAAAAGGCATGACAGGAAAACAAATGAACACATATCTAAAGAAATGGCAAAAACACTAAAGGATGACCTCCAATCTGTAGTGGAATGGGGACATAAATGGATGGTCACATTCAACGCTGCCAAAACCAAACTGGTTTCCTTCAATAACTACAAGAAACCTTCTCTGCCACCAATAGCAATGGCCAGTGACTCCCTGTCTGAGAGTACATCTTTCAACCTGCTTGACCTAACGTTCACAGGAAACATGAGCTGGAACAATTATATTGAAAACATTGCCAGGGCCGCTGCAAAAAAAGGTAGGCTTTCTCTACCGTGCTAGAAAACTACTGACACCTGAAAGTATCATGTATCTCTATAAGGCCACCATTCGCCCATGTATGGAGTATTGTTGTCACATCTGGGCTGGTGCGTCTACTACTAGTCTCTCGCTCCTAGACAAGGTTAAAAAAAGAGTCGCCAATCTGATAGGCCCTGAACTGGTATCTAAGCTTCAGCCTCTGTCCCATCGACGAAACGTTGCATCCCTCTGCTTGTTCTACAAGTATTTTAATGGTGAGTGCTCTGACGAACTGCAGACACTTTTGCCCCCACGATGCAGACACCCTCGACAAACCCGACAGGCAGCTAAATCCCACCCCCACACAGTAGAGATCCATAAATGCAAAAGATCCTTCTACTCCAGTGGTTTCTACCCCAGAACCGCTAGACTCTGGAATTCCATTCCAGGTTCCTGCTTCCCTAACTGTACTGACATGCAGAAGTTCAAGTGCAACGTGAACCGACATCTTGCTGCCCAAATCACTACATAGTGCCACCGTAGTTGCTGACCCTGATAATAGCCCCCTACACCTGAGTGACAATTTGCTTTGTTTGGGGTGAAAATGTAAAAAAAAAAAAAAAAAAAAAAAAAAAAAAAAAAAAAAAAAAAAAAATAATGTGCTTCTGCATTTACTGACCCGCATTTTCCACGAAGTTGGCTAGGGCTCGCTCGGCAGCTGCCGGAAATAATCGGAAAAGGTCGGCGGAGCGTTCCTCAGTTTTTAACGAACGCACTGTTTTTTTTGTTTTTTAGCTAATACGAATCTATGAATGCTACTTTTTTTATGAAATTGAAGATATAAATAAAAAAATGAATTTTAATCGCGCAGTTTAACGTTAGGGTTGGGTTAGATACATGCTTGTAATTTTATTTATTGTATTTCTATGGTTTTTTTTCTATTTAGTAATTTTCTCGTAGCGGTTCAACGTTTCGCGATCGGCTGCTTCCGATTATTCCCGTCAGCGGTCGAGCACACCTGAGAAACTTCATAGAAACCGCGGGTCGGTAAATGCAGAAGTATCAGAAATAACATCCACGATTATTTGCAAGTGTGATACTAAGAAGATGGCCTATGGTAACTAAATGCTGGGAGGAGGGAGGACAATAGACAAAGAGATGGGAAATGGCTTAGAATAAACACAGAAAGAGGAAGTAACAAACAATAAATCTGTAGGTATTTTCAGATCGAGCCTTTAGATTTGGCAAACGACAATAGAAACCTACAGAACAGATAACAAAGAGAACCAACGGCACTTAACGAAGGTATCAATGCTTAGAGAGGAAAAGGCAGCTTCCGGGAAGACTAGAGATAGTTAGTAGTGAGTTAGCAGCGAGAGCCTTTGAACAACCAGAAATGAATTAATCAAATAACCAACGAAGACGGTATCGACAGTAGAGAAAATTGTGAACCTCAGCATGCAGAAAGTAATTTCACACACACCCAGATTCCAACCGATCTGTAGGTGAAGAATCGACGTTTGTGTTTTTCTCCTGTTTATTTTATTCTATTTTAATTGTGGACCCACCTGTGTCCCCATTGACAGTTGCCAGTGGCAAAAATGACGATGTGGCCATAAGAAGATAAGAAGTTAACAAAAAAATCCACGGCACACACGACGTTGGGAGTCGGCGATTTGTCGGGGGCCACACGTGTTATCACACTAGTAAGAGACCCTAATCGCCCGAAAGAAGAGAGAGAGGAGTATACAAAAAGGGAACTGAAGAAAAGACTAGCAGGATGGCAACAACATAAGAGAGCAGGCAGGTTCATGGAAAAACTGAACCAGAATTACATTGACAAGGAGGCTTCACTACAATGGCTTAAAAGTGACAAATTTCCATTTGATTAAGAACGATTAATTATAGCTGCACAAGACCAAGGCTTATTCATAAATAGATTTAAGAAAATGGCTGATCTACAAAAAACCGACCAATGCAGATTCTGTCACTCAGCTGTTGAAAGCCCAAGCCACTTAATGCCTGGATGCAAGATCCTTCTAGCCGATAGTCATTACACTGCCGCCATAACAAAGTATGTGGATACTTACATTGGAAGATCTGTGGAGAGATGCAACTAGATAGGCCGTCGAACATCTGGGAACATGAACTACCACCGATAACATCAAATGGAAAAGTGACAGTGTTCTACGACAAAGACATACAGGCAGGCAGATACATAAATGACAAGGCCATCAAGCCAGATATAGTAATATGGAACAAGCCCGAAAGAACTGCACTCATTATCGACGTCACAGTTCCAAATGACTTTAGCCTTAATAGAGCTGAACGGGAAAAGATAACAAAATATCAGGATCGAAAAAATGATCTAAAAACGACATGGTCTCCGAAAGAAATAAACATTATACCGATTGTGACGGGAGCAACTGGCCTAATGAAAAAGAACCTTCAGAAATACTTAGAAGCAATCCCTGGAAGACCAAGCTGTAAGGAAATACAGATAGCAGCCATATTCTGGTGTCTATTCTTAAAAGAACCCTCGGATATAAATTTATATTGTAATAGAATCAAGCGTTAGCCCCAGGAGGGAGCCCATTGATCTCTCCAAACTAACAAAAGTAAAAAAAAAGAAAAGAAAAAAAGTAAGACCCATGAATGGGGTCAGTCTTAGCTGTTATCTTCAGTGGATTCTGTAATTGGTAACACAGGAGCAAACAAACAGTGACCACCAAGGGCCAGAACCAGCCAAGGGTGAAGAGATTCCAAGAGAATAATAGGGGAGACGGTCATAGCAAGTCCCCAAGTCCCAGAAGAGGGTGAGGAAGAGAAATAAGAGGAAGAAGGGAAGTTAATGTTTGGGAGAACTATTGAGGAGTTAGTTCTGGGGAGAGCTACCGAGACACTTCAGACGAGCATGCCTCTCTGGCTGGTTGGGTTGTTTAGAGGCTCTCAGACAAGAGACTTAGTAATGGGATTAATACGTGTTGGTCTACTCGGTCAAAGATTTGATGCTACACGTCTGTTATTTAAAATAGACGGGCACCATTTGTAAATAAAGAATAAAAAATAAAATCTAATACATAAAAGGCTATATGTCTGTCTGCCTGTCTGTCTCCATATTTTCAAACTCTATCTCCTCTGAAACTAAAAGTCGCAAAGCGGTGCTAGGGGCCTAAAATGATTGGAATCTTTACGGGCGGTTCTTTTATGGGTCTTTAGCCGGTGAAAATTGTTTTTAAGGGGTCAAAAATGGGTCAAAATTGAAAACCAAGGGAGGCTACTCAATTTTACTCTTGTTTTGCAAATTAACATAAATAAAAGGATAAAAAACATTTTATATCGATAAAAATATCTATTGTAATAATAAAATATGTAAAAATATTTAAATAAAAGTTTATTGCTCATTATTTCAAGAGTTAATATAAACG
>NC_136490.1:116176519-116219019 GCF_053919585.1 Euprymna scolopes | reverse complement strand
GCTAATCAAGAACCTAGATTCCAGAAAAGCAACTGGCCCTGATGGCATCCCAATTATAGTGCTAAAAAAGCTTCAACCAGAACTTGCTCCCATACTTACGAAACTATTTAAGCGCTGCCTTAAGGAGAAGTGCTTTCCGACTCCCTGGAAGACCTCATAAGTTTGCCCTGTATTTAAGAATTCAGGTGATAAGTCATCTCCCTCTCAGTACAGATCAATAAGTCTCCTG
The DNA here is from genome assembly GCF_053919585.1 of Euprymna scolopes. NCBI lineage: Eukaryota > Metazoa > Mollusca > Cephalopoda > Sepiida > Sepiolidae > Euprymna > Euprymna scolopes. The sequence goes on along the minus strand of NC_136490.1, from coordinate 116,218,790 downwards.
TGTGTTATGAGTAAGTTGCTGGAATCCATATTAAATAGAGAAATAGTCAACTACCTCAGCAGGAATAACCTTCTTAGTGACACACAATATGGTTTCCGCTCTGCAAGATCTACCGCAGATGTGCTGACGGTTATATCCCACAGGATTAGTGAGTCTCTTGACAAAGGCTTCCTTTCTAGGGCAATTGCTCTTGACATATCAAAGGCCTTCGACAAGGTATGGCATAAGGGTTTACTTCACAAGATTTCCAGCTACGGTATAACTGGAAATGTTTTCTCAATCATTAAATCATTTCTCTCCGATAGGCTCATAAGAGTAGTGGTAGATGGACAAAAATCGGAGGCCTGCAATATAAATGCTGGAGTCCCTCAGGTGTCAATCCTGGGCTCAACTCTCTTCCTGATCTACATCAATGACCTCCCTAAACACATACTTAAATCATTCATTGACATCTATGCTGATGACACGACCATATACGGCAACACATCAAAGGCTGTTTTATCGTTATTTCCATGGCAGGTGCTCATCTGAGCTCCAATCTCTGGTCCCCCCCTCGCCAATCTTTCACTAAAAACACCCGTCTAGCTGAATCCACTGTGAAAAATTTCCCCCACTCTATATCTGTGCCTAAATCAAAACGCGGATTCCATGAACAAAGCTTCTTTCTTAGAACTGCACGCCTGTGGAACTCTGTTCCGTCTGCCTGCTTCCCACCTGACTACAACTTGGATGTGTTCGTCCAATGTTAACAAATTCCTAATGAACCGCCCCCTTAAGCAAACACTTCATCAAATCTCCACACTAACGTAATGTACTTGCAATAACCCTTATCCCTGAGTGGCTTCCGGGCCTTGATAAGTGGTGATCACTGTGTAATATATATATATATATATATATATATATATATATATATATATATATATATTAGACTACCCGTGACCCGTTGGGTCAGTATGTTATATTAGCTATGAAATTCATGTATGGGCGTTGCACTTGTGACGTAAAGAAAATAGCGACAGTATAATTGCAATAAAGAATAGTTGCAAAACACCCCCACCCTTCCCATGTTAAATAATAATTTCGAAATAATAACGTTAATATTTCAGTGCGCAGGTAAAAATCTGTAAAAGAAGCGATTTGTGTTTATTTGTTTCCGTTGTTATGGGTTAATGTTTATGCGCGCATGCGCAACCGGATGTCGTAAACCGGAAAGTGGGTTACATCACTCGTTACAAGGTCATTTGAGTTTTATAATTATATAGATTATATTGGACCCAATATATAGTAATGATTAAAAAGTTAAAAAATAAATGACTCGTGAATCGAAAACAAAAAGTTAAGCTTACGATTTACTTTTTCCTTTGACGTTAATGCCTGAGCTATGAAGACATGTTTGCTGCAAGACTAAAAATTAAAACATGAACCAATATCTATTACGTTACGCATGCATATTTGTAATGCCATTGTTTGACCCTCACCTGGTAAATTCCACTTTTTAATTTTCACTTTTGCACCGATTTTCCCTGGCTTTTTAGCCGGGGAAAATCGGTACAAATATAAAGTTTCGCATCGGTTCGAATACCCTAAATATTAAGTTTCATGTCGTAGACCAAAAACTGACAGAGGATTTGATAGATAAATATATATACGGACATAAATATATATAGAAAGAAGTTTTTACGCAAATATTACGCAAGTATTAATCATGTAGAATATCTGCATGAATATAATTACACGTAGTAGTTAACTAAAGATGATTATCCGACAAGAAAACCGAAAAAACTAATAGGGAATTAATTAAAATGAATGTTTAAAAGAATATGCAAATTAGCTAGATCTTCTGAGGATGAATGCGATTCCACGACCGATATTTATATAATAAAGCTGTATTCTCTTTTTAAATAAATAGAAAAAAAGGGTTTTAATATGAATATCAAAAAAAGAAAGAAAGAAAAAATTATAGGAATATATATATATATATATATATATATATATATATATTGTCGTCTAAAGACAGACTATTTCACAATAACACATCTCTTCAATGGGACTATATATATATATATATATATATTAGATCTGTTGAACAAATTTGATTTAGTTTTTAGCGGATAAAAATAGCTGCTGAGAGGTCAAAACGGAAAAATTAGAATTGTGCAGGCGTAAGTAGACGTAAAGTGTTCCCTTATGAATGCGGAAATACACATTTGTACATTAAAATCGGTTAATTGTAAAAACTTTAATAATCCATCTTTCGTTAGCTCAGGTGGTAACGAATGATGCTCGAGAATTATATGTTTTGGTTTCGATTCTAGCTAATGGTACTCAAGTCTCATTTTTCTGCTAATTTACTTTTGAAATCACTCCTTTGTATTGGGTAACAATACATAAATTACAATATCATATTTGAGCGTATTTTATGATCGGGCCACTATATATTGGGTAAAATGTAATAATCAACAGAGAATTGGCTCTATAATAATTATGATAAATACGAAATTTGTGTTAATTAAAATATCATATTTAAGCGTATATAGCGGCTTGCTACCATATCTATCTATCTATCTATCTAGCTAGCTAGCTAGCTATCTAGCTAGAAAGCTATTTATCTCTTTCTTTCTTTCTCTCTCTATATGTGTGTGTTCATGTGCGTGTGTGTGTGTTTTATATCTTATTAATAAAAATAAATGAATAGAACAAATCCGAAGCTATATTAATAATTCAGTATAAAATGTATAACATATAGGAATAATACATATAAACTAATGTATTATAAAAAACCCAGAAAAAAAAGAACAAAAACTCGTGTATATATTTCTATATGTTTTCAAATGAACTACAACTATAAATATATCATATAAGTGAAAAAAAAAAAAAAAAAAAAAAAAAAAAAAAAAGGGTGTTTGGTCGATCGACATTGCTGGGGAACCATGATATAATATACTGTTTTATTTTATCACCCCGAAACAACTTTTCATGATAAGCAAACGATGACCGTCACATCAATATTAGGACTAGCGTGAATTTTTGGAGGCAAACTAATACAGTGATCGCAGGAGATTAATTGACTTAAAAGCAAAACAAGTTTCCAACGAAAGACTTGAAATTAAAAGATATTTTTATAATGTTGAAAACTTTCACACACACACACACACACACACACACACACACACACACACACACACACACACACACACACACACACACACACACACACACCTCTCTCTCTCTCTCTCTCTCTCTATATATATATATATATATATATATATATATATATATATATTATAAAAGTCACTTTGTATGCGTGTGTGAGAGTTACTTTCTCATAAGTTCTGAAACAGCTGAGCCTATCTTTTGCAAATTTCACACAAAGCTAATATATATATATATATATATATATATATATATATATATATATATATATATATTTTAAAAATTCGTCTATACATAAGGAGTAGTTTGTTGCTACACAGTCATGAGCATGTTTCGGTCTACTAGTATTTATTAACTAGAGACCTCTCCAGGCAACCCCGCTTTCGAAAATAAGGGTTGTTGCCTGATGAGGTCTCTAGTTGGTAAATAATAGTAGACCGAAACATGCTCATGACTGTGTAGCAACAAACTACTGCTTATGTAAAGACAAATTTAAAATGTGACTTGCTCTACTTCTGTATTGAGCACTCTTGTACTAACCTCGTTATATTTGACTGGTTACCCTACTTTTGAAAAATAACAACCTCAAATTATATATATATATATATATATATATATATATATATATATATATATATATATATATATATATATGTGTGTTTCGGTAAAATATGTTTTTCAATTATATTTCACTCTGTGTATACTAATCCTTTTTGTTTAGAAGCTCAATGTATGTTAAATATTACAACAGAGCATATATAAAAGAATAACAGTACAATTGCATCCCAATATCCAGATATTTATTTTTCATGCAAAACAGCTTCCCCAGAACGTTAAAATCTTGGTACATTTTTTTTACAGATCCGTTTCGTTATGCAGAAACAATTATTATGATGTCAATACCGTCTATTTTCGTACACGTACTCGCCAGAAAAATTATATCTTTTTTGCTCGGATTAAAAAAAAAAAAATGCATGACAATATAATGCTGCTAAAAAAAGTTCATAGAAAATTCAACATTGTCTGTTTGTTCCAGAAGCCATCTTTGTTCACATTGTCTTGCATATATATTCGCGTTCATGTAATCATAAATGTGTAAATGTAAGTATTTACATGCATATGCTAAAAGAGTAACTGTTTATATACACTTGTGCCCGATATTATTCATACCCCTAGGATCTTTGAGATTTCTATAAGAATATTGCTCAAACCAGAAGGTAGACAATCTTAAAGGGATTTCAAACAATAAATCAAGCATAAGCATTTAATTTAAACTCAACAAATAAATAAATTATGCAAGTTTGAAACATTATACAAAGAAAAACAATAATGGCACTAGTTCAAAATTATTCATACCTCTCTTACTAATAGTCAATAGCATGCCCTTTATTCTTAATAACTGCCTGTAACCGTTTTGGATATTTATCAACAAGGTTTTTACAAGCATCAACACTGATTTCTGACCATTCTTCAATGCAGTAGTACTCCAAATCCCTCAAATTTCTAGGTTTCCGCTTTTTAACCTCAGTTTTCAATATGTGCCAGAGGTTTTCGATAGGGTTCAGGTCGGGACTCTGGCTAGGCCATTCCAAAACATTAATTTGATTATCCTCAAACCATTTCTTGACTATTTTGGCAGTATGTTTTGGATCATAATCCTGTTGAAGGACCCAGTTTGGTCCTAAATGGAGCTTCGCCGCATCCTGTCTAATGTTTTTCTGGAGTATCTCCAAATATTGCTCCTTCTACATGGTTCCATCTATCTTGATCAAACTACCCGGACCACTAGCCCCAAAACATTAGGCTACCACCACCATGTTTCACCGTGGGTATGGTGTTCTTTGGGTTGTAAGCTTCTCCTTTCTTCCTCCAAACGTAAGAAGCATCCATATGGCCAAACAATTCAATTTTTGTTTCGTCAGTCCACAAAATACTTGAGAAAACGGACTCTGGAGAATTCACATGGGCCCTAGCAAACTTTAGACGTGCTGCAAGGTGTTTTCCGGTGTGCAGTGGAGTCCTTCGTGGTCTTCTTCCTTTCATACCATTTTCATGCAGAGTCCTTTGCAATGTTTGCCTTGATATTTTTATGCCAGAAGACTCCAGATTTTCTAAAATGTCCTTAGTAGTGGTGGTTGGATTTGCATTAACACTTCTTACAATGTTCCTGGTGGCTCTAGCAGACAGTTTCCTTTTCCTTCCTCTACAAATCAAGTTGTTTGTTGTGTGGTGGCTCTGGAATTTTTTGATGATGCTCTGTACTGTTGCTGTAGGGACCTCAAATTTCTTGGAAATTGACTTGTAACCTAAACCATCCTTATGTGAATTCACAATTTTAGTCCTAAGATCATTACTAAGCTCTTTTTTCTTCCCAATTCTAATAATTTTTATTCTTTTATTGGTTTTCAGTTGATATCATTTTAATTTCTGAAAAATGCAAAAAACGAAATGAAATTAATCAAAGGTTGTATAAAAGCATTCAAAATAAGAATCAAACAAGAAACAAACAGTCAGAAACTCGATTAATACTGAAAAAATAAGGGGGTATGATTATTTTTGAACATTGCAGATTTTATAAATAGCTGTATATTTCTTTTATTACAAGTATCCCGAGATTCTAAAATGACGAAAATGACCAGAAGAGGTTTATTAAGAATATGTATCAGTATGGACGTAAACAATAAATTCTTACAAAGTTACACCTAATAAACTCAATTTTCAAGGGGGGTATGAATAATATCGGGCACAAGTGTATATATATATATATATATATATATATATATATATATATATATATATATATATATATATATATATATATATGTATATATATTCTTTGAAGTTTTTAACCTTTAAAACTATACAAAAAATATTTTTTATCATTCGTTAGAAAACCATCTAGTCAGTAAGTCATTTAATCACCTGCAATCACTGCATCAACTCGCTCTCGAATTTACTATAATACCAATAATTTATTTTTCAAGGGATCATCAGTTATTTACCATGAAACACTGTTTCGGGGATTTAAAAACAAAACAGTATATTACATCATGGCTCCCCAGCAGTGTTGGTCAAACACCACCACCCTTAATCTTAGGAAGAAGACATGTTACAAACATTTGATCTAATTTTCTATTCTTAATTGCAATTATTAACCTTTTCATAATATAAAAATGAATTTCTTACCTGTGCGATTCATCAATTTCCACATTTAAAATGGATACATTTTTTAATTTTTTAATTTATCAGTCTTGTATTTATAATATATATATATATATATATATATATATATATATATGTATATATATATATATATATGACTACTTCATTTAATCACATATATTAATATACGGAAGTATAATTTTATTCGTAAACTAAGTATTTACTTCAACAGTGCTCAATACATAGGAAGAGCTAGGTAGTAAGTTAGAAAAAATATTTTTCTAACTTATTATATATATATATATATATATATATTATATATATATATATATATATATATATATGAATATATATATATATAATTCAAACACGGTTGCGTTTGAATATATGATTAAGTGACAGTTTTAGTCATTTAGAACTTCTTTAAAGTTCATTGTTCACTCATTTTTCGACCAAATTTCAAACAATTATTACAGTTTACAGATCACCTTCTTAGTTATATTGTAAAAAAAAAAAATTCAATTTTCGGTTAGTAAAACTAAAGTTATGATGAATTTCTGGTATTCAAAATCGTAAAAATATGCCAGGAGGTGAGAACACTTTTTTGACTGGTTTCCACAGCAACCTAGTCGCTGAAGCGACTACTGTTGCTACTAATTCACTGCTGTCTCAAAAAGAGCAGTTACACGTGAAATAGAGAGAATGAAAAAATGAAAGGGAGATAATTCGAGGGATTTTATTGAAAGCAGACGGGTGCCGTACATTGTTATTACATATGTGTTTATGGGGGCAAAAAAGTAAGACTGAAATTAAACAAAGAACAAGTGAATTTATTGAAAGCCTGGAAAAATCATGGATTACAATAGAAAAATGCGAGCATGAAAAGTAATATGGTTAGGCTTAAATATGGAAAAGTAAAGGGCTAGTTGTTAAAACTGGAAAAGGAAAGGGCGAGATATTCTAGTAAAAAATATAATAAATTTATAACTTAAAAAAGCATTAAGAATTTTTAAAAATTTAATTGATAATATTATATAATCAATTCTTAATGCTGCAATATTTTAAGTTATAGATTCATATTTTTACTAGAATATCTTGTCCTTTCCTTTTTCCTTTTCCAGTTTTTTAAAATTAGCCCTGTATTTTTCCATGTTTAAGCGTAACCATATTACTTTCCATGCTCGCATTATATATATATATATATATATATATATATATATATATATATATATATACGAACAAATGATTAACAAAACATGTTAAAAGACATCTTGAAAAAGAGTTAAAAACATATTTAATTTTAAAAAGGAAGCACAAGATAAGTGGATAGTCCTTAATCCGTGGAGTTTCGAAGAAATACTCTCCTTCTCATCAGAGGGCAGGAATTAGCAAAGTACGGGATCGGATTTTGCATGTAAAAGTATTTAATGAAACTACAAGTAACTCACAGATCTTATTTGGGTAAAAAAGGGTGAGGTAAGGGGAATAGGAGGTAAAAGAAAAATGATAAAAACATTTCACATGAATGGATAGTCCGGTGAAGGGTAAAAAATCCAAGAATGGTAAAATCCAAACACGGTCGAATTAATTTTTTTTATTTTTTATTTCTTTCTCTCTCTCTCTCTCTCTCTCTCTCTCTCTCTCTCTCTCTATATATATATATATATATATATATATATATATATATATATATATATATATATATATATATACATATATATATACGTGTGTGTGTGTGTGCTTCTTTTTGCGATATGATTTTTTACATTTAATTTTCCCGCTCCCTCAGCAATTGTTTTAATGCGAATTGTTTTAAGTCACCTAATTCAGTAAATTTATTTACCTCCCTTTTAATTTACTAGAGGACTAAATTTCCCTATTGAGCTGCTTTTATATATCTGCTGTATACAGAGAGACTGGTTTTCAAATTCATATAATGTCATTCTCAGACTCTGAGTTCAGACCAATATTCACATCTCTATCTTGACTATCATTAGATAGGTTTTTTTTTTATCGGAATGACTTCGATAAGTATCGATAATCGGTAATCGAAATAATCCGATGAAATAACAAACAGGCGATTTTGACCAAAGTTAACACCTTATACAGCCTAACACCACGGGCGCATCTGGGAATGTTTATTACTACACAAGCAGAAAGACCCGGCATAAAAAATAAACAATTAGTTCTTTGATATGGCACGTTTGATATGACGCGTTCGAAATGAATGTTTCTGTTGAAAACACAATTGAACTATGATACTTGTTCTTTTTTATTTTAAACTGAAATTCAAGTCATTATCACCGCACAAGCAGAAAGGCTAGGCATATAAAATCAACAGTAATTTCTTTGATATGATAAAGGCACGTCCAAATGAATGTTTCTGTTTAAAGTACAATTGAGCCATGATACTTGACTATTGCATTTTAAACTTTATTTTAAACCATTATATATATATATATAAAAATAATTTTATAAAATTATTAGTAGGTTCTCTACAGTGCAATGTAGACTACAATATATTGCTGAGCGGCGAAGTATGTATTTTTATTTTTTGTGCAGTTCTCAGTTTTTGCTTTATAGCGGAGCCTGTGGATGCCGGCCAATTTCTTCCCCATAACTGTTGTTTTATCCCCATTATATTTTTTTTTATCACACCTCTAAATACCCTTCCCAATCTACTAGATATAGACGTCTCTACATTAAACTCATAGCCCTTAACTTAGAAACAATCTATAATTAATGACTACCCTTTCCACGCAATTGATTTGCTTCAATCTTGTGACTCCTGCTGATAATTTTATTTTAAAACCATTACTTTACTATTTCGTTTGACCCCTTTTTCTGCCTTAATTCTTGCACGACCTCAACATTATTTGGGTCATTGTGACATTGCCTTTTCTATTCTAAAATTAATCCAGTCACTGCTCATCCTTTCTGTTTCATTATTCGTATTTTTCCAATTCGGCCTCGGCAGAAACGTCTTGAAATTTCGCCATTTCTTCATTCTCCGCACAATTTATCTTTCTTTTAATAATAATATTTGAACTCACTCTTTTTTCCTTTTATCCTTTTGTGATTTATTTCACGGATTTATGCGTTTTGCATGACCTCGAAATATCTTCCAGTAACGGAATTCCTTTGGATTGTTACTTCTGGATACCGGACTTTTACCAACTTAAATTTTTTTTTTTTTTTACCGTCATTGGATTTCCTACTCTTCAATTGACCATTCATTCATTCACGTGAAATCATTTTTCTTTTATTCCCATTCTCTCTGCCTCACTATTTTTTTTTTACACTTTTACCAGCTAAGCTCTATGATTTACTTGTAGTTTCATAAAATACTTTGAAAGCAAAATCCGATTCCGCATATTTCTCTGATGAGAAGAAAAGTATTTCTTTCGAAACTCCGCGGATTAAAGACAATCCACTTAATTTATCTCTCCTTTTTGAAAATTAGATATGTTTTTAACTCTTGTTAAAGTGTTTTTTAACATGTTTCATAAATTCTTTGTTTATATATATATATATATATATGTATATATATATATATATATATATATATATATATTATATATGTGTATATATATGGCGACTTAATTTTCTCACATAAAATAATATATGAAAATATAATTTTATGCGTAAATTTTCAGTATTTACTTCAACAGTGCTAAATACGTAGGTAGAGCTCGGTAGCATGTTATAAAATACATATGGCAATTAAGCTACACAGAATATTCCGCGGAATATTCTGTGTAGCTTAATTGCCAGATATATTTTCATAACTTAATATATATATATATATATACACACACACACACACACACACACACACACACACACACACACACACATATATATATATATATATGTGTGTGTGTGTGTGTGTGTGTGTGGGGGTTCTCCAAATGAGACCCTTTTGTATGTTTATTCCTTTGATCATATGTAAATATATTTCTGCAAAACTCTATTTACATAACTGAAGTGAAAGCGAATAATTATTTTAAATAAATAAAAATACATAAAATGTGGAAAAATGCAACTAAAATATAAAAGTAAAAATAAATGTGACAGCTTAGAAGAACAATTAATGTCTACTACTGCCGATTCCAATAACAACAACAACAACAACAACAACAGTAATGTTAGTAATCTTGATAATACTACTTAAAAAATGATGGAAGGTTTAGCAAATATATACTTACAAAACATACGATGTAAAACAAGGGACCAAGAGCAATGTACATTGGACTCAAATAAAATAAAAAGAAATTCTAAAATCAGGCGATAAAATATCTGTTATTGCATTTTTTCCTTTGATGGAAATGTAAAGCGTTTTTTTTTTCCTCAGGGCCGCTTAGAACCGAGACAAAAATCGTTTTTCTTTGTAGTTGTTTCTTTATCTCGTTGTTAATAACAGACGTTGGGGACTGGCCCCCTTTGATCTGTATAAGAACTATTCTAATTAAATACGAAAGTAATCATTAAATATAGAAACAGTATAAATAAAATCGCAACGATATCAAAAAGAAAAAAAAAGTTCATATGCATAAGCGGCCCTGTTTTTTTAAAGTTATTTTTAAGTTTATCGGTAAACGAACAGGAGCTGATAAGCTAAATGAAAAGAACATTGCTAGACTTATATCATTTTATTTCTGATTTTTTTCTATTGATCAGCTGTATTTAAATTCAAACTCGTAGGTCAAGCATTTTTTAAATGACAAATTGTTATAATCTCATTTCCAAGTCTTGTAAATACTCACTGTAAGTATTATTTCACGTCTGTTATATAAACAAGGATTTCAGGAGATCCCTTTATCTCTACATTATCAGGCACCCATAACACAATTCAGTTTAATAATTATAAAGTGGACAGCCCTTGCTTGAATCTTGCCTTCGACGATCGGGCGATTCCATCTTTTAAAAATGGGAATGACAAATGAATTATATATATATATATATATATATATATATATATATATATATATATATATATATATATATATATATATATATATATATATCTATATATATATATATATATATATATATATATATATATGTATGTATGTATGTATATATATATACACACACACACAGAGTAAAACTCCTTTAATTTGAACTTCCTCTAAAGTTGGACTTCTTCTAAACCTGGACTTTCTCTAAATTTGAGCTGTCTCGTCATTGAAATTATATTAGCATATTTGATGCGGAGTTGCAGTAAAAATGTTTACATGGTTTAGTCAGATATTGCGCAGAAATGTTAATATTGGTACTATGTAATTAATGTAGATTAGCTATTGATAATTTACACTAACTGTAAATTTTTTTCAGATTGCTATATTTAAAATAGTGTAAAACAACCCATCACAATGGCTTGCAACTCTAAAAGAAAACAAGTGACACTGACTTTACTCGAAAAACGTCAACTTATAGAAAATTTAGTTGCTGGAGTTGAAAATAGCGTTATATTGAGAGATTATAAGATTGGAAGAAGTACACTTTAAGAGTAGACATGGTATAAGACAATTAACAATGTCAGGCGAACAACGGTCTGCTGATACACACGCAGCATCAAATTATTGTGACAAATTCAATACGATAATTGCCGGGCAACACCGGGTGACCTGCTAGTTTCTTAAAAAAAATGATTTCGTTAAATATTGGACAAGTAGATCCACTGATAATTTAATTAGTTGGAAATTACAGGAAATCAGAGTTTAGTCGAGATCAACTTGGCAAACACGTAGTTAGTTTTTACTCCGCAGTAGAAATTAACAAAAACGGACGTGAAACCATCATTGTTTAAAGAGAGAGTAAGAAAAGTCAATATTTCGACGGGAGCACTCGAGTGTGAATTTCTTAAGTTAAGGAGACAATACAGCGAAATTAAAAAAAAAAATATAATCATTAATTTGTTCGAAAATCGAAAAAAAAAATTCTTTTTTTTTAAAATAAATTAGTGTTTATTCAATTTGAAAACAACATCTGCGTTGTGCTGGCTTCATAACTTGCAAATTCTAATTCAAATTCACGCAATACTTACACCAAGGAAAATCTTTGTGAATGCGTTATTTTAAAAAGATTAAGCAGGATAAAACTTTCTCTATCTTCTAACGGGTTGTTTTGATTTAGTGTTTATTTTATCGAGATATAACAGAAAAATATTGCATTTAGCTTTTTTTTTTAAAGCCTGGAAGATCTATAAAAAGGTCCCGTACTGGAGCAACTAGCTAACTAACACACTGTAATATTCTGAAACAATAAAAAGGGCATAACCGTGGATATTGCAGGAGTTATGGCCCCTGGGACATCCGGGTTGTTAGCTCTGGAAAATTTACCAAAGGAAACGCGTGTTCATTTTTCTAACCCTTTTTAATCAAAACTTATCCGGCTGTCCACTCACGGTAATAACCGATATTTAGCACATATCGATTACCCCATTCACTAAATACGACACACATCAAGTACGATTATAAACTTTCTTGTATTTATGTATGACACAATATTGAAATGTAATACTCCATCCACTGTTTTCGATATCCTGGGACGTGCAGAGGGGGGTGGTAGGGATGCCCAATCACTTGCCCCTTTTACTTCTGTTTTAAAAGTGTCCTTTTCGGAGGAATATATTACAGGCCTGTGCCACGCCGACACATTGTTATTTTCACTTGAGTACCTGCTCTTAAAAAGTTCTCTGCCCGTCACTGTAGATATCTTAGTGTCCACGCATGTTGCCCATATGTCATCTGAAATCAGTCACAGCCAAAAGTCGTTTCAGGCATATAGTATTAATTACACGAATAAATTAATTAAATAAAATTTAAATAAATTAATTAACCAATACGTTTTTGCAGAAGAGATAGTTTATTTGGTCGTGGTCTTTTCTATGAATGATATTATAACATGTTTTCTTTTTTCAGAATTGTCTGATCTGTTCTCCACTTTCTTTGTTCCTGTTCATTTGACTCGTTGGTCTAGTGATCTCCATCAATTCGCTGTTTTGATACCTCATTATCATACAGCTACCAATTCCACTTGTTTAAAGCACTGAAATAAAATAGACTTCGTAGCCTAGTGGGGATGCCCTTTTCTCTTCCCTGCAACCTCTCTCCCACAGAAGGGACGTTGCAAGCCTGTCGTTTTATCGTTATTTCCATGGTAAGCGCTCGTCTAAGCTCCAATCTCTGGTCCCCCTCCGCCAATCTTTCACGAGAAACACCCGTCTAGCTGAAACCACTGTCAGTAATTTTCCCCACTGTTTATCTGTGCCTAAATCAAAACGTAGATTCCATGAACAAAGCTTTTTTCTTAGAAGTGCACGCCTATGGAACTCTCTTCCGTTTGCCTGTTTCCCACCTGACTACAACTTGGATGTCTTCGAGTCCAACATAAATAAGTTCCTGATAAACCGCCCTCTTAAGTAAGACACTTTATCAAATCTCCATTACTAACGATTACTACGATATTATCCCATTGATTACTGTACACGCAATAACCCTTATCCCCGAGTGGCCCCCGGACCTTGATAAGTGGCGACTTCTATGTAAAAAAAAAAAAAAAGACTTGTGGAAATATCTTCCTGCTGACTGCTTTCCTCTTATCTCTGTTCTTGATCTTTTCAAGACTAAGACCAATCTCCTGTCTTTGCCATAGTCATCTTTGGTTCCTCTCAGATTCTTACATCAAGTGGATTCACACTTTGTCTGGAGCGATTTTCATTAAAAAAAAAAAACGTCGATAAAACAAAAACTTGGAAATACATTGCTGAAACTTGGTGGACAGTTAGATATCGGCTGAAGATTATTTGTAGCAAATATAGTTGGAATCCAGAATAGATTGTGGATTTCATTAATGATCCCATGAGTGGTCATCTTGTATGGCATTCATGTTTAGATTGAAGCCTTTGTCGATCAAGTTATTTTACCTGAAGTGTATCAAAGCTGCATCAACGAGAAAGATGGCGTAAGTTTTCATACTTGATATTGTATTACCAAATCGAACAAATGTATTTCGTCGGGTTTATATATACGAGGGGCGTGCAATAAGTAATGCCCCTGACCCACTTCCCATAGCAGCAGAGCAACGAAACTTGGCACAGTTATTAGTCTTTCTCTACATAGGAACCACCCAGAGTTATGCATTTCTCCCATCGTTTGATGCAGCTCTGGAGACCGTTTTTGTAGAACACCCCAGGTTGGTCTTCCAACCACGCCGTGACTTCAGAAATCAAGGCTGCATCATCTGGGAAACGCTTTCCTTTCAAAAACAACTTCATGGCTGGGAAGAGGTGAAAGTCAGAGGGTGCAAGGTCAGGAGAGTAGAGAGGATGGTGAAGAATTTCATAACCACGCGCCCGTGCTTCTGATCTGGCGACATGCGAGTTGTGGACTGCATTGTCCTGCAGGAGGAGGGTACCTTTGCTGATCTTGCTCCGCCTCTTGATTTTGATAGCTTCCCTTAATTTCCTCAAAAGTGAAGCATAATAGGCTCCTGTAATTGTTGTACCCTTTGCCAGGAAATCTGTCATCACTACTTCGTCCTGGTCCCAGAAGACTGTGAGCATAACCTTGCCAGCGGAAGGCTGCACCCTTGCCTTCTTTGAAGGTGATGAGTCCAAGTGCTTCCACTGCATTGACTGGGCTTTGGTCTATGGATCATAGTGATGGAGCCAAGTTTCATCCTGTGTAATCAGTATTTCGAAAAACTTTGACATCTTCTTGACACATCCCCAAATTCATCCTCGAGCACTCGAAGCGTTCTCGCTTCTGGAATGGTGTGAGCAACCTGGGAATCCATCTCGCAGACACCTTATGCATATGCAAATGGTCATGAATGATAGTTTCCACAGACCCTGTACTAATCGTGACATCTTCGGCTATTTGGCGAATAGTAATGCGCCGATCTTTCAAAATGGCAGCCTAAACTGGACGGACAGATGCCTCATCAATGGCAGAAGGGGAGCGACAAGGTCTGGGAGCTGTTTCCACAGACTTCCGGCCATGTTTGAATTTATGATGCCAGCATTTTACAAGATCATCACCATAGGTTTCTTTTAGTTATCACCATAGGTTTCTTTCATTTCATCAAAAGTCTCCTGTGGTGTGCGTCCTTTGAAATACAAAAACCGGATCACTGCTCGACATTCAATAGGCTCCATATTGTTCAAACATCTGTAAAACAGAAACCACAATAAGTTCAGAGCTGTAATTTGCGGCATAACCCGTAGAGATATAAATCATTGCACTTGCAATATTTCAGCTAGGTCAGACAACTGGAAGTGGACCAGGGACATTACTTATTGCACGACCCTCGTATATATAATGAAATAAGAATTACAGTTAAGTTTACCAAAATAATCCAAGATGGGAAAACTAAAGTATATTATAAATATTAAAAAGTTAATATTCATAAAGTAATCTCGACCAGATGAAAAAGCTCGATAAAACCAAATAGGAAATAGAGCTTATAATAAGAATTCTTCCATTTCTTTTTTCTACGCACATCTTATCTTTCTTTTAATAATATTATTTGAACTCATTCCAATTTTCCTTGTACCCATTTATGGATTATTCCATGGATTTCTGCCTTTTGGATTACTTTGGACCATCTTCCAATTACGCGATTCCGATTTTACTTTTTTGGATTTTATCGTTATTGGATATTTTACCTTTCACGAGACTATCCATTCACGTGAAATCACCTTTTTTCTTCACCCTATTCCCTCTGCTTCACTAATTTTTACCAAGTAAGATCTATGACTTACTTGTAGTTTCATTAAATACATTTGCAAGCAAAATCCGATCCCGCATTTTGCTAATTCCTACCCTCTGACGAGAAGGAAAGTACTTCTTCCAAACTCTGCGGATTAAGGACTATCCACATATTTTTTGCTTCCTTTTTTTTTAATTAAATATGTTTTTAACTCATTTTCAGAGTGTTTTTTAACATGTTTTATTAACTACTTGTTCTTATATATATATATATATATATATATATATATATATATATATATATATATATATATATATATATATATATATATATATACCTGTGTCTATGTATGTCTAGTGTATATAAAGTATACATGTTTCTGTAATCGATGCTTGAGTATCGTCCAGTGGTTTGAATGATAAGGATAGTTACTTTTCTTTGTATACTGAATGTGTGTACGTGTCGATCTGTTACGTGTATATTTAATAGTCTTTCTATGTGTACGTGGGTGTTTTCACATATTCACGACGATAACGAGCGGGAAAATAGAATGGACAGTCTTTAAAAAATGACGAATAACACCCTTGTCTGCTTGACACATACCTTATCCATTGTCTCCCTCTCCATCTGGGCAGGCACCTAAAATGAAGGTATATTCTTCCGAATGGAACACCCCACAACGCCGAGTTATCATTTCCAGATCTTTATTTCCAAATGTTCCACGTCTTGGAATTTGCAGCTCTTAATCTTCTTTCATTTTCTTTAGTTTGTCCATAGATGCTTCCATCGGACCACAGAGACAACTCCTCTCCGCTTACTAACCCAGTAGCTAGCTAACTCATAACTCGTCTTTTCGACTTCCCATTACAGGCTAACTCCTAATTCTGATTTCTCTTGACTTATGTGTTGCTTACGTCAGCCAGAGTAGACGATCTTGTTTGTTACATACGCCCCATCGTTGTTTACTAAACCAAATTCCAAACTAGCTTTGTTTATGCTTTTTCTCTATTCATAACATTTTTCTTTGAGCCCAATTTCCCCAGTTAAATCTCTAACATACATATTTTAATTAACATTCTTTTCTTTTAAAAATTTTTTTATGAATATCTTTTTAAGCTAAATAATTTAACAATTAATCATAACAATCGTTCTGATCTGTGGTACTGCTCGCCACAACATAACACAGATACTACGCTGTGATCATAGCCAAAAGGTCACCACATAACATTGATAAGAACGCGTACCAGGTTAATAATATTTCGAACTACTCCGGAACTGCTCGTCTGTGGAACACAATACTACGCGGATGCTTCTCAGCTGACTGTAACATGGTCATTTTTAAGTCCAATGCAAGCAAGTTCTTGTTGAGCCGTCCTGTTAAATAATTAATTTCTACCAATTGCTATCATCACTGATCATCAAGGTGGTGTCTCATCTGACACCTATCAACCCTTATCCTTGAGTGGACCCCGGGCCTTGATAAGTTGTGTCTCTATAGTAATAAAAAAAAAAAACAAAAAGAAAAATTACAGTGACTTTAACCTGGAAAATATTCAACTCGTCACCGAAATAAGCTTCAATTCAAATCGACGAATTTACCACTTCCGGAAAAAAAAATCTTATTTTTCCTAAACTACCATTCTTTGCATCGTTTCAAGCCCCCCCCCTCCTCATTCACTTATGTTCTGGTTTAATTTCTATCTTTATGTTTGGTTCTCGTCCTTATTTTTGTTAGCTTGATTTGATAAAAACATCTTCATCTTACACCGTAAATGCATTATCTTCGTTCACCGGCCTGTGGAGACGCGATTTCTTCCACCTAGCCTCACAAATGATTACTAATTTATTTTGAGAAGATGCGCTCGAATATTTTTCCTCTTGTCGCTTCCGTTATTCCTTATTTTTCTAGTTTGTTGCCGAAAATGTCAAAAACTTCATCGCGCTTTCCCTTCAGCTGTGTGCCTGTGTGGCGTCCATTTTCTTAAAACGCGAAAAGAACATCTAGTGCCCCCCGCCGTTTCCCGCACTTCTCTCTTTCTGTCTTTTTTTTTTTTTTTTTTTTTTTACCCTAGTTCGAATATCAAGAAGCGCAGCAGACGATAAAGTAACAATACCAGAAGCACTAAATTCGATCGAATCTCTCCTGTTTTATGATCCTTCCATTTCGCCATCGTTCATTTCGAGTTTGTATTACGTTCCGAGTTTTTCACCAACCGTGTCGACAGGCTCTGCAAAAAGGCGCAAGAAAAGACGAAAACGAAATATGGAAGGCAAACGAAAGATAATTAAAAGGTGACGTGAACAACGTCAGTAAAAATAACAATTAACTTGCGAGAGCTATTGGAAATTCCACGGTGCTTTTCTATATCCATCTGTATAACTTATTGCTAATAATAAGCACGATACAAGCATAACGAAGCAGCAAAATCTCACTGTAGAAGTCTTTATAGATGCCAGAAAGTTTTATACTCCAATAATTTCTTTCCTCGAACAGTTCGACTTTAGAATTTTCTCCAACATTTCTTGCTTCGCTAACTGTACTAACGTGTAGTAGTTGGCTTTGTTTTTATCACTTGGGGGGGGGGTCACAACGTATCAAGGCCTGGGGGACACTCTTGTGTAAGGGTTAAGTGTTAGGTAGATGGCGAGACAACACTACATGATCAGTTATGGCGGAACTTGTGTACGGTTGAATTATCTAAGAGGACGAATCAATAGGAATTTATTCAAATTAGATTTAAATACGACCATGTTATCATCAGCCGGGAAGCAGTAACACGGTATTGTGTTCCACAGACGGACACTTCTATGAAAGAAGCTCTGCTTATGGCATTTTTGTTTAATTTTTGGCACAGATAGGAAGTGAGAAAGGTTGCTAGCGGTTGTTTCACGTAGGCGAGTATTGCAACGTCTCTTATGTAAGAAAGAGGAAGTAAGGAGGCAAAAAGGTCCTCGCTCACTAGATTTCGAAGACGGTTCTATCATCTTGCTGTCCAACTCCCTACAGATAGTACCACTTTAGGTATAACCCTACGTAGTAGCCTCTTAAATCCAAGTGGCAGTGTGCCATATTTGGTGGGAATAAGAACAAGAAAGAAATAATATTCCGTTTGAAATAATATATGTGTCAGAGTCAATACTATTAAAAACAAATGACTCTTTCATCCTCTGTAAAAATAATTGTCGTTGTAATGTAATAATTCTTTACATTAATTTAAAGCATATGCCTATAAAAACTAGCAGGGTGACCCGACGTTGTCGGGGTTTAATCCTGATCAACGAATGTTTCCCACTCCTACATTTTTATTGTTATGAAAATCTGTGAAATCGCCCATTTTTCAATTAAATCGATTGATTACCTGCTCTAGTTGGAAACCTATCGCCCTGCACCAGGAGGAAGCTTAACCCTAACCCTAACCCTGCACCAGGAGGAAGCTTCACATGGCTCTCACAGTGACTAATTTCACAAAACATTGTAGTCTACCTTGCGCTGTAGAAAATCTACTTTTGATTTTATAAAATTATTTTTATATTTAATGGGGTAATCTCCAAAAATACCGTTAGGGCTTACAACCTGGCCGCCAGAAGAGTCACGTGATCCGGTTGATCCAAAACATGAATCGTGCAAATGGAAAACGCAGCCTTGAAGGCAAACTTTGACAAACAATCACAATTTGTTTGTATTTAATTTTTTGTTGATATAATGTTGTTATAAAAATAGGCAAACTTTGAGAAACAAATTAAATGACCGTTCTAAATAAATTATTTATTATTATGATATTGAAAAACTGTTTTGTACTTAATTATTATGCTTGTTTGTCAAAGTTTGCTTTAAATTTGCGTTTTCCGGTTTCGTAATACGGCGATTCATGTTTTGGATCAACCGGATCACGTGACTCTTCTGGCGGCCAGGTTGTAAGCCCTAACGGTATTTTTGGAGATTACCTTTAATGGCTCACATTTAATTTTAAAATCAAAAAGTCAAGTACTGTGTTTTGAACAGAAACATTAATTACGAACTATACTGTTGATTTCATATGCCAGGCATTACTTCTTGTGTGGGAATAAAATGACCAAATACATTTGTGATATTAGGCTGTCTAAAGTGTTAATTTAGTCAAAATCGCCTGTTCGTTCTTTCATCAGATTTTTTTCGATTATCGATTATTGATACTTATCGAAGACATTTCGATACAAAACCTAAGAACGCTGCCATACGCATAAAGTACATTCGTGAAAAATTTCATAAAAATCGGCCCAGCCGTTTTGGAGTCCATAGAGAACGAATACGTGCACAAACACACACTTAGTTTATTTTATATAATTGTAGATATAGAGTTATAGATATAATTTACAGACACATTGTTTCGCTGTATCACGGCTAAACTAGCACCCACCCCAAGCCAGAGATCGAACCCAAAACAATCTACTCTCTCTCTCTCTCTCCCTATTTTTTTCTCTCTCTCTATTTTTCACTATCTGTGCAAAAACTAAACAAAAATTCCATGAGCAGAGTTTATTATCGGGAACATGTATTAAATTATATATATATATATATATATATATATATATATATATATATATATATATATATATATATATATATATACGTCATATATATATATATGACGTATATATTATATATATATATATAATATATGTCATATATATATGACATATATATATATATATATATATATATATATATATATATATATATATATATATATATATATATATATATATATATATATATATATATATATATCTTTATTCGATTGGCAAAATTTTAGAATAATTATAAAAAAGTGAACCATATCGTAAATTCAATCAACTAAAAAATGGAAACCGGGGTGAGGAAAAGAAATATATATATATATATATATATATATATATATATATATATATATATATATATATATATATATATATATATATATAATGGGGCAAATTATATGTACAATTAAATAAAATAAATAAGTCGATTAAAAAACGATCGTTAAAATATACCCAAAGCGCTTTTCGTTCAGACAAACATTTGCAAGGGTCATAAGTCTGAAAATTATTATTATTATTTTTTTTTTAGAATATTTGGTAGTGATATGGAATACGAGCGAAGAGGAGGTTAAGAAGAAAAAAAAAAAAAAAAAAAAAAAAAAACCTGACTACCCAAATAATTATAACTATATATATATATATATTACAAGTGCGAGTATGAAAAGTAATATGGTAAACATTTAAACATGGAAAATTAAAAGGACAAGTTGTTAAAACTGGAAAAGAAAAACAAACAAGATATTCTACTAAAACTATAATGCATTTATAACTTAAAATATTGTAGCATTAGGAATTACAAAAAAATCAATTTAACATTATATAGTCAATTCTTAATACTGCAATGTTTACTTTTGGTTTGTTGAAATTTTTAATGTACGTATATATTCTAAAGTGTAAGAAAGAAGGTATTGTTTTTATTTATTTTTTATTTTATTTTGTTTACAGAAACATGTATGCGCATATGTAACCGTTTGCTTGTATGAATTAATTATATATATATATATATATATATATATATATATATATATATATATATATATATATATATTTTACAAGGAGGTCACCACTTATCAAGGCCCGGAAGCCACTCAGGGATAAGGGCTATTGCATGTACAAGTCTCCCCAGATTTCCAGTACTCTCCACCTCTTTCGATAGTATTTGCAAATAAATTTGCATTATCGCAGCAGCTACTTGCCATTAATTTCTTGTTGGCAGATGTTTTTAGTCTTAACTGGAATTTGAGTGGCAATAAGCCTCTCCAAGGTTCCAGTTCTCTTTGCAATTTTCTAGCGGAGGTTTTGTCAGTGCTCTCTCGTCGGCCTTTCCTTCCTTCTTGACTGTTTGGTGTAAGTCTTTTTTTTTAGGGGGGTAGTGATGTGGTAATGGGGGACGGGGTGGGGTCATAGAACTTATAAATATGCGGCTTTAATGTTCTTGGTTCCATGTAGCGCTTCATGTTTTGTCTCTGTAGCAGTTTGTCTGGCCCGCGATTCTTGCTTCTGTGTGTTCGTTTCCACATTCAAGGGGTTTCTTAATATTTCAGAGTTTTTATTATTGTTGTTCGTCGTATTTTTTCCAGTCATTCCTATGATTCCATTTTCTCCCATTCTTTTATCAAAGTTTTTCGGGATTGTTCCTAGTGCTCCTACTTTTATAGGTATTATTTTGATTTTCTTCATCTTCCATATCCTTTTCAGCTCTCTGGCTAGCTCCGTTTATTTGCTCAGTTTCTCTTTTTTTTTTAATATTCACCCTGTGGTCAGCTGGAACAGAAAAGTCTACGATTTGACAGAACTTTTCTTTCTTGTTAATTATTACGCCATCCGGTCTTCTTGCTTGGATGGCTTTATCAGTCTGTATGTCCATGTCCCATTGGATTTTGTGAATCTCGTTTTCAAGTACTGTTGCCGGCTTATATTTTTGTACCACTTGTCTGTGCATTCGAAATTGTTGGAGTTGTTTGCATAATTCCCAGCGTACTGCCCTTTCCACTTTGTCGTGTCTATTCTTGTATTCCTTTTGGGCCAGTTTGCTGCATTCACTTACTATATGGTTTATCGCTTCGCCTCTTTGTCCACATAGTCTGCATTTACTGTTTTCTTGTGGTTTGTCTATCTTTGCTTTGATGTGGTTGGTTCTTATGGAGTTATCTTGTGCTGCGGTTATCAGGGATTCCGTTTCTTGGCTTATGTGTCCTTTTTGCATCCATGTCCAAATGTTTTCGTTATTTTCATCTTTTGTCATCCTAATCTTCCATGTAATTGTTTTTCTTCCCATTTTTCTTTTCTCGTCTTCTCCATTATCTCTTTTCTGTTTTGTCGATTTTTTCAGTTGCCATGATTATCCTTTCCGTGTTTTGCGTTATGTATTTTTCTAATTCTTTTTTAGTGTCATGCACACAGTTATTATTATTATTATTATTATTATTATTATTATTATTATTATTATTATTATTATTATTATTATTATTATTATTATTATTAATTATTATTATTATTATTATTATTATTATTATTATTATTAATTATTATTATTATTATTATTATTAATTATTATTATTATTATTATTATTATTATTATTATTATTATTATTAATTATTATTATTATTATTATTATTATTATTATTATTATTATTATTAATTATTATTATTATTATTATTAATTATTATTATTATTATTATTATTATTATTATTATTATTAATTATTATTATTATTATTATTATTAATTATTATTATTATTATTATTATTATTATTATTATTATTATTAATTATTATTATTATTATTATTATTATTATTATTATTATTATTATTATTAATTATTATTATTATTATTATTATTAATTATTATTATTATTATTATTATTATTATTATTATTAATTATTATTATTATTATTATTATTATTATTATTAATTATTATTATTATTATTATTATTATTATTATTATTATTAATTATTATTATTATTATTATTATTAATTATTATTATTATTATTATTATTATTATTATTATTATTATTATTAATTATTATTATTATTATTATTATTATTATTATTATTATTATTATTAATTATTATTATTATTATTATTAATTATTATTATTATTATTATTATTATTATTATTATTAATATTATTAATTATTATTATTATTTTCATTATTATTATTATTATTCATTATTATTATTTATTACTATTATCATCATTATTATTAATTATTATAAATATTATTAATTATTATTATTATTATCATCATTATTATTATTAATTATTATTATCATTATTATTATTATTATAATTCATTATTATTCATTATTATTATCATTATTATTATCATTATTATTAATATTATTATTATTATTATTATTATTATTATTATTATTATTATTATTATTATTATTATTATTATTATTATTATTATATTAATTATTTGCGTTCCAGGTTCGAGTCTGCCTACACAACTATTTTTTTTATTTTTATCGTATTTTTCCGATTGCTCCGGCACTCGCTGTTATTTTTATTGAAACGAAAGTTGTTTTGATTAATTTACTTTATTTAATTTTTATTTATTATTTATTTTTTTTTTTTTTGGGGGGGGGAGGTCCAGCGCACAAGCAGCAAAATGTGCTCAATATCCGGAGAATAGCTTCTTGTCTTTGTATCCCTTCTGTCGAATTATCTGGTGGAGAGGATATGACGTACTTATTTTTTGGATTATGATTATATTTACATGCTTTTATCTGTTCTTTTATTTTAAAAGTTTTTGTGGGGATATCGACGTTGCAAATGATTAATAATTTTAGTATAGCAGGTGTGTTCTAAACGGAACTTTATGTCGACCCAGACAACGCCGGGTACTCATGCTAGTATATATATATATATATATATATATATATATATATATATATATATATAGACTTATATGTAATATACTGAGTTCGTGTAATTAAAGTCTTGATTTTGCTTTCACAGTATATATATATATATATATATATATATATATATATATATATATATATATATATATATATATATATATATATATATATATAAATGTACCTAAAACATAAAACGATTTTTATTGTTGTAGAGGAAGTTTAATTTTAGAAGATACTAGCAGTTCAGCCCAGCTTTGCTCGATCCCTATGTACTGTTCATAACTTATATATATATATATATATATATATATATATATATATATATATATATATATATATATATATATATATATATATAAAATATATTTTAGTCATCGACATACAGACCTGTTTCGTTGTATCACAACTCATCAGTGCCGCTAGACTAACACCTCTCCCAAGCCGAGGATCGAACCTAGAACCGTCGTGATGACAGTCGGCAGTCCTACCCACATGACTACGGAATCGGTGGCCGAAATTAATCTATCCGAACGATTATTTAAATAAACATTCGTCCGCTACTCGTAGAGGGCTCAAACGTTTGTTTGTAAACAAATCGCGAGCTTCGCATTATTTCAGCTAAATTAAGCAGCGAGTAAGATAATTTACAAGAGTGCTCTACCAAAGAGGGGAGCTTTATAAAATATATTTTAGTCATCGACATACAGACCTGTTTCGTTGTATCACAACTCATCAGTGCCGCTAGACTAACACCTCTCCCAAGCCGAGGATCGAACCTAGAACCGTCGTGATGACAGTCGGCAGTCCTACCCACATGACTACGGAATCGGTGGCCGAAATTAATCTATCCGAACGATTATTTAAATAAACATTCGTCCGCTACTCGTAGAGGGCTCAAACGTTTGTTTGTAAACAAATCGCGAGCTTCGCATTATTTCAGCTAAATTAAGCAGCGAGTAAGATAATTTACAAGAGTGCTCTACCAAAGAGGGGAGCTTTATAAAATATATTTTAGTCATCGACATACAGACCTGTTTCGTTGTATCACAACTCATCAGTGCCGCTAGACTAACACCTCTCCCAAGCCGAGGATCGAACCTAGAACCGTCGTGATGACAGTCGGCAGTCCTACCCACATGACTACGGAATCGGTGGCCGAAATTAATCTATCCGAACGATTATTTAAATAAACATTCGTCCGCTACTCGTAGAGGGCTCAAACGTTTGTTTGTAAACAAATCGCGAGCTTCGCATTATTTCAGCTAAATTAAGCAGCGAGTAAGATAATTTACAAGAGTGCTCTACCAAAGAGGGGAGCTTTATAAAATATATTTTAGTCATCGACATACAGACCTGTTTCGTTGTATCACAACTCATCAGTGCCGCTAGACTAACACCTCTCCCAAGCCGAGGATCGAACCTAGAACCGTCGTGATGACAGTCGGCAGTCCTACCCACATGACTACGGAATCGGTGGCCGAAATTAATCTATCCGAACGATTATTTAAATAAACATTCGTCCGCTACTCGTAGAGGGCTCAAACGTTTGTTTGTAAACAAATCGCGAGCTTCGCATTATTTATATTATTATATATATATTATATATATATTATATTATATATATATATATATATATATATTAAAAAGTTTAATGATTATTTTTTGACTCACGGCCAGGTAACCTACATCTAAAATTTTAGGTGTTTACACCAAAAGTTGGCGGAGGAGATCGGTAGAGTCTGCAAAGGTCAACTCTTTCAACTTTCACTTCTTGGCAGCCAAATTTTCGCCCAAAAGCTAATTAAGAAGCTTGCTGCATGTCTGAACACCCTTTATGTAAAATATCAAATGTTTAGAATCAAAATTGGCTGAATAGTTTGCTAGAGACCGCAAAGGCCAAATCTTTTGAACTTTGAGCTCTTGGCAGGAAAAGTTTCAGTCAAAAAACGATTAAAAAGCTTGCCCTATGTCTGAATACACTTTATGTAAAATTTCAACTGTTTAGACCAAAAATTCAAAAGTTTGATTCACGTCCAAGGAACCTACATCTAAATTTACAAGTGTTTAGATCCAAAATTGACGTAGGAGTTTGGTAGAGTTTTCAAAGTTCAAATCGTTGAACTTTGACCCCTTGACACCTAAATTTCTGGCAGAAAACCGATTAAAAAGATCTTCCCAAATCTCAATACCCCTTATGTCAAATCTCGAGTTTGTAGATAGAGAATTGGCAGAGTACTTTGGTAGTACTTTGGTAGGGAAATGTACACACACAGACGCATACACAGACGGATAGACAATTTCACTTTTATAGATATATAGATAGATAGGAAATCATCTAACAAGAGGGGTATCATTTCAGGGTAGCTCTAAAAGACAACAAATAAATGAGAGAGAGAGAGGGAAAGAGAGAGAGAGAAATAGAGAAAGAAACATGTCAGTTATTAAGAGTGAGCATTAATTGGGTGTCTGTGGGTAGATAGCTGTGAAAAATGAGGGCAGGGGGTGATAGGAAAATGAAAATAAAGACGGCTGTGACGGACACTAAAGGAAGAATGTGAAAGAGGGAGACGAAATAGATTTAGGGAAGGATGAAGAAAAATATAGATGGAAATGGTTTGAAAGGCATTTAGAGGAAGAGATAGATAGATAGATAGATAGATAGATAAAGAGAGGTAGGGGAATGAGTAATACAGACTAGAGATATAGTAAGGAATAATTTTGAGTTGAATAGAGACGGGGAAGAGGTGAGATATGCGGAGATGGGGTGGCTAAAGCGATGCAGAGAAAAAGAGAGAAATAGAGAGAAAAGGAGAGAAATAGAGAGAAATAGAGAGAAAAAGAGAGAAATAGAGAAATATACGACGGATGGAAAGCCTTTTGTGTTGGGTTGATATAAAAAGGGTCCAATAAGTGGGTGACTTGTGTAGTGGGTTGGTATTAAAGAAACCCCCTTTTTTGTGCGCTCGTTGGTATCCTCGCGGCCTCTCATCAAACTGTGCGAAATGGCATCGGTGATGGCTGTTAATACCAACAAACACATGGACTGCTTGCCTAATGGTTTCGCTTATCGATTGGGAAAATACATTAGGGGATGAGGCAACACACAGGGGAGGGCGGATTATGCAATGGTGGCAGCGGTCTAGTGTTGGGTTAGTGTAATCGCTTTGACCGATACACACTGTCAACGAAGACAAAAGAAGATGAAGGATATGATGTTGAAGAAGATAAAAACAAGAAACCAAGAAGAAAAAGAAAAGGAAGAAGAGGTCGGGTTAAAAGAAGAAGAAAAACAAATTGAAAAATAAGAATAAGAAGGAATGACACCGGTCAACGATGACGACAACGATGATGATGATGATGATGATGATGATGATGATGGAGAAGAAGAAAAAAGAAAAGAAGAAAAGAAATAAAAGTTAGAATGAATGGAGCGGATTTTTAAAAAAGTAGAAAAATTGGAATAAAGAGTAATGAATAAGAGAATGAGAAAAATGAAACAAAGAAAATAATAATAAAAATAATAAAATAATAACACCAATAATAATAAAAATAATAATAAAAAATAAAAATAAAATAATAATAATTATAATAATAACAACAACAATAATAATTATGATAAATAATAATAATAATAATAATAATAATAAAAATAATAATATAAATAATAATAAAAATAATAAAAATAGTAATAATAATAATAACAACACTACTACTACTACTACTACTACTAATAATAATAATAATAAAAATAATAAAAAAATAATAGTTATAAAAAATAATAATAAAATAATAATAATAATAAAATAATAATAATAAAATAATAATAATAATAATAATAATAATAATAATAATAATAATAATAATAATAAGAAGAAGAAGAAGAAGAAGAAGAAGAAGAAGAAGTCGCTGAAATAATAATAAGAAAACAAGAAAAAAAACGAAAGGAAGAAGAAACTGAACGAATTAAAAGGAAAAATAAAAAGTAAAAAAATGGGAATATGAAAGACGAACGAAAGAGAAGAATGAGAAGAAAAGAAAGAAAAAAGAAAACAAAAACAAAGTAAGAAAAGGTAAACTTGTAAAATAAGAAATAGATAGAGTAAAGAAGCGGGAAAGCATTAAAAAAAAGAAAGAGAAGAAAAACCTGAATCGAAGAAGAAAGAAAACAGGAAGAAGGAGATCAGCGAGAAGACAATGAGGTTCCCTCACCTTTTATCAATCGGAACGATCACGTCTGACCGTATCAGCAGAGGGCAAGCGTGATTTTCCATTTTCTTTAATGGGGGAAAGAGAGCGGGGGGGGGGGGGGTCAGTAGATAAACGGGTAGGAAAGGAAATAAAGATACAAAAGAAATCAGACTTATCTGACAGAGTAACACAATAAATAGATATAATAACGATTTGAAGCCACAGCTATCCAGAGGAAAAGAACGAGGAGAGAGAGAGAGAGAGAGAGAGAGAGAGACAGAGAGAGAGAGAGACAGACAGACAGACAGACAGACAGAGACAGATAGACAGAGACAGATAGACGGACAGACAGACTGACAGAGAAAGAGAGAGAGAGAGAGGCAGAGAAACATAGAGCGATAGAGAGATAGATAGAGAAATATAGAGAGATAGAGAGATAGATAGAGAAATATAGATACAGAGTGTACAGTAAATAGATAGAGAGAGAAATATAGAGAGATAGAGAGATAGATAAATATAGAGAGATATAGAGAGAAATATGGCGATGGAGAAAGAAGCGTAAAGGATAGATAGAGAAATATAAAGCGATAGAGAAATATAGATAGATAGATAGATAGATAGATTAATAGATAGATAGATAGATAGATAGATTGATAGATAGATAGATAGATTGATAGATTGATAGATAGAAAGAAAGAAAGAAAGATAGATAGATAAATAGAGAAAGAGGTAATAGGTAGTGAGGGGAGGAGATGAGTTACCAGAAAGATCATCGGAAGTTGTGTGTGGCGATTATGACCGGACATTTACAACGTGTGAAAGAGATCGGATCGCGAGAACAAACGCGAACAAAAGTGGATAAATAGATAGACAGATCAAACAAAATGGCTCAATCAGGTCTAATTTTTAAATTGGGTGGGGGAAATACCCAAGATACAAGCTGGTTTTACCCGACGTTGTTCGGGAGTATTTTCATTTACATTTTTGTTTACCTCCCCATTCTTATCTTTATGTGAATTAATTTTACTTAAGAATATGTTTGCATTCTTGTAAAGTTAATTCAATAATATTTGTTTTCTAATAAAATCGATAAGGCGTCTTACGAATTGTTAAAATTTAAATCCCATAAATACTTTCTAGAAATACACACGTGCAAACAGAAACACACATATCTTATAATGTTATTTACCCCCCCTTCTAGGAAGTTAGACACAAAGTCAGGTGTGGGTTTGAGAAGCCAGCGAACTAGGGTAAGCGCACTCTAGCATAGAAAAGATGCTTAAGCAGCACATCGACATTGTATGATAGGGACGCCTCGAGCGATCAGTAAAGGAGAATCCTAGAAATGTAGATACATACGAGGTGCCTTCAATAAGTTTCCAGACACTCTTTTCGTACAGTCATTTAAAATGATTGTAGACTTTTGAAAATTCAGTATGTTATTGATATACATCTTATAAAATATGTTTCTAAGTTCAAATGAACAGCTTCAGAAGTTATTGGGATATAATCCTACTAAAATCTGATTGTCACAGTTGTTGAATTTCAAAAATGCAATCTGGATGTGAGGACACTCTAGCAGAACGATATGCAATGAAATTCTCTTTTAGACTTGGAAAAAAATGCCACAGAAACGTATTGAATGCTTCAGACTGCCTTTGGACCATCTTGTATGAATTGAGCATCAGTTTTTGAGTGGCATAAGGGATTCAATGAAAACAGAGAGTCTGTAAGGGGTGATAAGAGGTATAGAAGGAGTAAGGAAGTAAGAACACCAGAGTTGATTGGCCAAATAAAGAATTTCATGGATAAGGACCGTCTTGTGTCTATAGAGACAATAAGTTCACAGTTTGATGTCAATGTGGAAATTGTATACACAATTATTCGCGAGGAACTAAAGATGCGGAAGATTTGCACGAAGTTTGTCCGAAGGGTTCTAAGAGAAAATAAAAAGAAAGGCGTTGTCATGACAGCAAGGAGATGGTCGAGCTTATCAATTCAGATCCTGCAGCTATTGATGCTCTGATGAACTTGATCTACTGTTATGACCCAGAGACCTAGAGACAGAGTTCCCATTGGAAGCATGCTGGCTCTTCTAAACCCAAGAAGGTCAGACAGAACAAATCTCCCTAGAAAATTATATGATCCCTTTTTTGACAGCACAGGCCTGATATATATATATATATATATATATATATATATATATATATATATATATATATATATTCACTAGATTTCCATTGGGCAGACAGTCAACAAGTAATATTATGTTGAGGTTTTTATATTTTATATATATATATATATATATATATATATATATATATATATATATATATAAATTACAATAAGTTTACCAAGGTAATCCAAATGGTAAACTTAAAATATATTATAAATATTAAAGAGTTAATATTTACAAGTAAAGTAATCTCAACCAGATGTAAAAGCTCAATAAAACCGAAAAGGAAATAGAGCTTATAATATGAACAAATGATTAATAAAACATGTTAAAAAACATCTTGAAAAAGAGTTAAAAACATATTTAATTTTAAAAAGGAAGCACAAGATAAGTGGATAGTCCTTATATTCACTGGATTCCCATTGGACAGACAGTCAACAAGTAATATTATGTTGAGGTTTTAGGGGAGTTCAGAAAGAGATTCCGTCGCGAGACGCCAGCATTCTTCAAATTAGGCCCGTGGCATTTCAAAAGCGAAAGGACAATACACCAGTCTACAACTCCGTCCTTGTTACAGACTATTTGACCAAGATAGGCATAAAGATAGTTCCTCATCCTTCCTATAGCCCAGATCTCGCTCCCTGTAACTTTTGGTTATTTCTTAAGCCCAAAGGAAAACCTTAGAGGTTGCTGTTAAGAGATAATAGAGGAGATGACAGAGGTTGTGACCGAATCATTGATACGCTCACACAGGAGGACTTCGATGGGGCCTCCCAGAAGTTTTTGAAACGGTACGAGTTCATTGCAGCCGGAGGAGATCACTTCGAAAGGGACTAGAGTTTCATGTGTGTTCTATCAATAAAAGTGCCAATACGAAAAACGTCTGGAAACCTATCGAAAGTACCTCGTACATTCTCATACGTATGGACGCACACAAAGTAACACATATTCTACATTTCAACACGAACACAAACACGCATATACATACAGGCATACCCAGATAAACATGTACACATACAAACGTATATAATCTCACTGACAAAAAACAACACAAAACAAAACAAAACAAAAAAAAAACGCAACATTGTATACGATAGAGAATGTATACATTTCCGCATGTATGTTTTAACATGTGTAAGTAATGTGTGGTCGTTTTCGTATGTTTGCTATCCAAGAAGTAAACAAGAAGAAATAAAAAAAATTTTTTTAAAGTAAACAAGAAGAAGTATAAAATTTTTTTTTAAAGTAACCAAGAAGAAAGAGACGAAAAACTAATAAGAATGATGAAAATATGAAAAAAAATTATTTCATTAACAGAATAGATTACTAATGCCATCTTTATATATATATATATATATATATATATATATATATATATATATATATATATATATATATATATATATATATATATATATATAGTATATTAAATAGTTAAAATAAAGAGATTTCAGTTTTCAAATATACACTAAAATATAAAATAATAATTGCTATTCTTACATCATATTTTGAAAGAAGGACTAGAATATAAAAGATTAAACTATAAAAAAATGATTAGGTATACTGGCGAGACCACTATAAAATAATATGCACTATTGCTCCCACCACATGGAGTGTGTGGGGAAAGAAGCCATTATCAATTTATGTTTTGTTTAATCTATATTTATTATGATGTATTAGGATAAGATATTCAAATATATCACATACAACCTGGCAACGCCGAGTACTTCAGCTAGTGTAAAAATAAAAATATTGTGGTGGAGTCGGGAAAGGTGAAAGTAGGAAAACACGACGACTGGTGAGAATACAAAGAACATTTATATCCAGAACAGGGTTAGTGATAGAGGAAGATTAGTAAGTCTGTACGACATCCGGATAGCTTTCATTGAGCGGGCTATATTGCTGCTTATATGGCTAATGGATAAATCCATCTTAGTGATCATAAGGGTGTGTATGTCCCCACAACAAATATGAAGCATGAAAGAAAAGAAACGAAAAGGAGGAAGAAATGAAGAAAATATGAAAAGAAAGAATAAAAAAGAAAAGAAAGAATACTTTAAAAGAGAGAATAAGATAAAAAAGAAGAAAAAAAAAGAACGAAAATGAAAAGAAGACAAATGAATAACTGGATAAAAATAGACCTATTTAGTCTTTTTTTAAATCCATCCTCATTTTCTTGTTAGGTAGGCGCTCGGCTGAGCTTCAATCTATAGTCCATCCCATGTGAAAACATTCACAACAAAACTCGTTTATCTACAACAACTATAGTCCATCACCTTACAGCTGCTAAACTCCTGACCGACCAACAATATGGATTTAGGCAAGCCCGTTCCACAGCAGATATCTTAACTGTAATCTCTGAACGTATATACCATTCACTGGACAAAGTAGGGGAAGGTAGAGCAGTAGCCCTAAATATATCTAAGGCTTTTGACAGGGTGTGGCACGATGGTCTTCTCAGGAAAATCAGATCACATGGTATCACTGGATGAATACTTAACATAATTAAACCCTTCTTAAGTAAGAGAAGAATCCAGGTTGTTCTCAACGGTCGTACATCTAAACAATGTGATATAAATGCGGGAGTACCTCAGGGGTCTATCCTTGGGCCTTTATTATTCCTAATATTCATAAATGACCTCCCTGATAAAGTTGTCTCTGAGATGAATATATTTGCTAACGACACGACGCTCTATAACAGGCACAAAGGGAAAACAATTGAAAACATATCCAAGGAAATGGCAGAAACACTAGAGGAAGACCTCCAGTCGGTAGTAGAATGGGACAAAAATGGATGGTAACATTCAATGCTGCCAAGACTAAACCGGTTTCCTTCAATAATTACAAGAACCTTCTCTACCACCAATAACAATAACCAAAAACACATTACCTGAAAGTACTTTAAACTTCTCGGCCTAACATTCACAGAGAACATGAGTTGGAACAGATACATTGAGAGCATTGCCAAGGCTGCTGGGAAGAAGTTCTTTACCGTGCTTGAAAGCTACTTACACCTGAAAATATCCTGTACCTCTATAAAGCCACCATTCGCCCGTATATGGAGTACTGTTGTCATATTTGGGCTGGTGCATCTGCTACTAGTCTCTCACTCCTGGACAGGGTTCAAAAGAGAGTCGCCAACTTGATAGGTCCTGAACTGTCATCTAAGCTTCAGCCTCTGTACCATCGACAAAATGTTGCATCCCTCTGCCTGTTCTACAAGTATTTTAATGGTGAATGCTCTGACGAACTACAAGCATTTGTATCCCCTAGGCGTAAATACTCTCGACAAACCCGAAAAGCAGCAAAATCCCATTCCTTTACAGTAGAGATCCCTAGGTGTAAGAGAGCCTTCTACTCCAATAGTTTCTTCCCCAGAATTGCTAGACTTTGGAACTTCCTGGCGGGATTCTGCTTTCCCAACTGCACTGACATGCAGAAGTTCAAGTCTAACCCTAACCTCTCCCTTCATAATATCCCTGCAACTTATGTCCCCGATAGTAGCCTCCTTCTTCAAAATAGCACTGTGCTTTGTTTGGGGTGAAAAAAAACAAAAAAACACACAAAAAAAAAACTATCAATAATTTCCCTTTCTCCTTCTCTGTGCCTAAAACTAAGTAAAACTTTCACGAGCAAAGTTTCTTTCTTAGAACTACCCGTCTACGAAACAAAATAACGCGAAACTCCTCCTACAACATTGTCGTTTTCAAGTCTAATGTGAACAAATTTTTGTGGAGTATCTTCATAATAAAGTTCCACCATTATTACTAATCATGTTGTCTCATTGCCCACCTGGCACCTATTAACCCTTATCCTCGAATGGCCATTTGGGCCTTGATAATTCGTGACTCTTCGTAAAAACACAAAGACTTTGTACAAATAGCAAGTTTTAGACTGCGTCATCGTTTTTATAATTGGCACCGCTAATAATTTTGTGCTCGCTATATTCATTTCAAAACTGGCAGCGATAATTTTGACTCCGTCTGATCGATTTCCCAGTCGGTATCGATAATAACTTTTCACTTGGCACCAATAATACTTTTGAGTCCGCCCTACGATTTCGCATTTGATCTCAATAATATTTTGGAGCTGGTCTTATCGATTTTGGCATTAACAATAATTTTGAGATCGTCTTATCTATCTATCTATCTATCTATCTATCTATCTCTCTCTCTCTCTCTCTCTCTCTCTATATATATATATATATATATATATATATATATATATATATATATATATATATATAAAAAGAACTTTGTGTGTGTTCGTTCCGTATGAACTCCTAAACAGCTGGGCCGATTAAAAAAAAAAAATTCACAAAAATGTACTTTCTATGCCTGGCAGTGTTTTTAGGTATGTTTTGTTTCGGAATGTCTTCGATAAGTATCGATAATCAATAATCGAAAAAATTCGATGAAAGAAATAACATGCGATTTTGACTAAAGTTAACGCCTTATATAGCTCAACATCACAAGTGTATTTGAGAAGTTTTATTGCCACACAAGCAGAAAGGCCAGACATAAACTCAACAGTAAATTCTTTGATATAACAGGGGCGCGTTCGAAACGAATGATTCTGTTTAAAGTACAATTTAACCATGATACTTGTCTTTGCATTTTAGACTTTAATTGAAGCCATTATCGAAGAATAATTTGATAAAATCAGCAGTAGGTTCTCTACAGTGCAATGTAGAGTACAATGTATTGTGGATTAAATAACTGCGGGGAGGATTGAAAAAATGGACGATTTTACCGATTTCGATGACAATAAAATATGGGAGTGTAAAACATTCGTTGATCTTCATTAATTCATTCCCGGACAACGTCGGGTCTCCGTACTAGTCAATTTAAAAACTAACAGCAATGATACTTTTGAGATTGGTCTATTGGCATTAATAAATCTCAGCTTGGTCTATCGATTTCATACTTGGCACGGATTTTAATTTTGAACTCGATTTATTGATTTTGCATTCGGTACGGATTATAATTTATCGATTTCACAATTGGCGCTGATAATTTTGAACCCCCCTTTCTCTTCAAAATTGGCACCAATAATAATTTTGAGTTCGCTTTATCGATTTCAAAATTGGCATAAAAGTAATCTGTTCTACAATACAAATAACATTTTGACCTCGCCATGAAGATTTTATTGTTTATTTAAAGCTTGCATTATTGGTTTCTCAAATCGACACATAATAATTTTGAGCCCATCTTATGGATCTCACAATTGGCATTGATATAAAATTTTGGACTTGACTTAACAATTTATCCATATGGATCAATACGCGTTTAAGTTCTTATAGGGTTCACAATAATTTTAATACCGTTTTTCTATTTGACAATTGTGACCGATAACAAATTTGAGTTCGTCTAATCTATTTCAAAATTTGCACTGATATAAATATTGAGTTCGGTTTTACAATATCTCACTATATTTAAGCTGGCCTTATCGATTTCAAAACTTACACGATATTCATTTTGATAAGATTCATTCTGCGAACATCTTACATAAAACTGTCCATGGTAAAAGCAAGGTGAAGCTAAGTTGAGACCAGCCACTTCCAAGGATTGTCCTGTGGACTTGTTTATTATTGTCATAGCAAAATATTGGGAACCGAATCTTTTAAAGTTGAATTGTAGATTCTGATGGAATAATGGGCATTCTGGGAAGGAATGTCAATTCGACCTGAGTCAAACCAGCTAATATGTCAGCTTCTATTTCATGAGGTTGCATGCGTTTAACACACGATCTTGTTCTATTGCATTTAATTTAATGTGGTATACAAGTAATTCTAATGAATTTTAAAATTCTGCAAGGTATTGTACAGCATGATCATCATCAAGAGTTGAATCTAGAGAATTGAAAGTTTCTTTCTCGCCTAGAACTTCATTAATCAGTTATTGATTAATGACGTGTGTCATGTCATTATAGGAGCTAGAATTGCTCTCTCCGTTAGACATTGGGGATGCACATAGTATTCAGCTATATCTGGGTAAACTTTGCTACTAATGTCTGTAAGCGATGAAACGATTGATCTAATACACGAAACAACAATTTTCTCATGTTTACCCCTTTTCCTTCTACAAAAATTGGAAGCAACAAAATTTTCGATACTTATGCAGAGAACGTACCGTGCTGAAATAATAATAACATTATTATTTGGAAACCCATTCTTAATATGGTGAAAGGACGGTGTTTTGTAACTATTCTGTACTTTCACCTAACAACTTAATAAACAGAAGATACCGTAAAACTTGGAGTTTATGCGAAAATACCACAACGAAAATAGCATGGTACCTTCTCTGTATAAGTACCGCATCTATTTCTGTACTTTAATCTAATAGTTGATTATACATTATTTTAAACTAATTCTTGATAAAGTGTTAATTTGTAACACAACATTTCAATGAAAGAAATGTTTGTTTTTTTTTGTGGGAAAGACGACATAGATATCTAGAAAAATGTAAATTAATTACCTGCATATGCGCGAAAAATCATAGACGAAAATGCGCGTTTCTAATGTTGAAAATGTGACACAGATAATTTGTAAAGACTCCATTTGAAGATTCCGTTACAAGAGTCCCAGAATCGTTTAGTCAAATGTTCGGCAAATGTAAAAGAATAAATGAATAACGGAATAGAAAATTGTAAGAAAACAGCTAATGAACTCGCTGGAAAAGTCAGGAGTTAAAGAAGAAGGGACAGGCTATTATTTCAGTAAATGTGGGGAAAAATAAAATTACAAAGAATAAAAATGAAATAATAGCAGTCGTAATTTAATACTATGAAATATTTGCGCCGATGAATTATGGGATATTGCGAAGAGAAAACAATGAGTGAGTAGATATCCTCCTACCACCCGAAAGTATGACTTGTTTGGGGATAGTGAATCTTCTCGGAACTATTATAGAATAAAAATAAATACAAACAAGATAGGAAATAGAGCTCGTTATAGGACACAATTTAATTTTAGTGTCCTGTCGAACAATAAATTCAAGTAAAATATAATCTACAGTCTTAAATTTGTGTTCTTTATATACATACCTATATATACGCACACACACACACACACACACACACACACACACACACACACACACACACACATATATATATACACATGCACGCACTCATACAATACACACACACATATATATACACATGCACGCACTCATGCAACACCCACACACACCCACACACACACATATATATATATATACACATGCACGCACTCATGCAACACACACACACACACACACACATATACACATGCACGCACTCATGCAACACGGAAACACACACACATATGTATATAATATGTGTGTGTGTGTTTCCGTCTACCGACAAATCTGTATATCCTATTCTTTTCGGATCTGTGTTAGTATGTTTTTAAATACAAGCAAGATAGGGAATAGAGCTTGTTATAGAACACAATTTAATTTAATTTGAATATCGTGTCGAACGATAAATTCATGTAAAATATAATGTACAATCTTAAATTTATGTTCTGCATATACACACATATGTATATACTCACACATATGTACACACACGCACGCACTCATACAATATATATATATATATATATATATATATATATATATATATATATAAATAAATATATGGTCTAGATAATTACATTTTAAAAATAATATATATATATATATATATATATATATAATTATTTTTTTACTATAATAATTAAATACCTACAGACACTAGTGTTTCATCCTTTCGGGATTCTTCAGTGCAGGGTGTCACGATTACTACCAGTCGAACGATTCGAACCCCGCGACACGAGACATCTCTGGCTCGATTAGCGGAGGCCGTATCCATTCGGCTACCATTAACCGTGTGAAATAGCGTTGAATTTTTAAACATTTTAATTTAAATGTTCATTACGTCAGACAGACAGTGATCAAATCGTTATACGATGATCTACGCATAAGAGCTAAATTGACCGACTTTTTAATTCAACTGAAAGTGCTCAACGATAAGAAACGAATTTCTTAAAGGGGCTGTCATAATTATTTTTTTACTATAATAATTAAATACCTACAGACACTAGTGTTTCATCCTTTCGGGATTCTTCAGTGCAGGGTGTCACGATTACTACCAGTCGAACGATTCGAACTATATATATGAGTGTGTTTCGGTCTATCGATAAATCTGTATATCTCCTTCTTGCCAGATTTGTGTCAGTATGTTTATATTTATTTATTTATTTATTTTACTACAAAGGTTTAATGGAGACATGAGTTAGGTTAAGATCATGTTCATTTTTGCCTGAAATTTGTATTGTTTCCCCCCTTTTTTTTATTAAAAACATTTTAAGCCTTTAAATAAAATGAAACTAACCACAATTGATTGGAACAAAAACAAAACAGACAGATAAACACACAAACAAAAAACAAAACAAAACAAAACAAAACGAAACAAAACCAAACAAAAAATGAATTCATCCCTTGCGACATTTTAATCACTTTTGGTGGGAGACGCAGAGAGAACCGCGAAAAGTTTTCTCCCTTCCTGGACAAAGATTCTCGCTTTCCTTAACGTCCAGACACGCTTCTTATTTTCTTTACTGCTTTCTTCGTCCACCAACCTAATTAATCCAGCGGCGTATGTCAACGTGTGTCGGAAAAAATTCTAGTGGGAAATTCTATAGTCTTGGCTGACGACCGCACCGATCGGCAAACAAATTTTATTTTTACTTGATTCCCCTTGAACAGGCTGGTCGATTTCGCGGATGGTAATTCGATAAATGGAGATGATCAACCCAGACCAATGCAAGGAGTCGTATGGACGTAAGCGCGCATATATGACGCCACTCGACAAACCTATGATACGGTGCCCCACGTGGATACATTTCTTTGTATACAGATGTACATATTTTTAATCGCCAAAAAAAAAAAAAAAACCCAAAGAATTATAAATTGTTAATGTAACTTTCATTTTTTGTTACTAGTGGGGTTACTGCTTATCAAGGCCCTAAAGCTACTAAAGGACAATAGTTAAAGAACGTCAAGTGGCCGGTAAGACAACACCGTGGTGATTGGTAACCGTGGAACTTGGGTAATGTCTGTTTATTCAACAGGATGGCCCAATAGGACGTTCAAATTACACTTAAAAACGGGTCATGTTATACAGTGTGGAACGATAAAATTGTCGCTCTAGAAAAGACATGATCCCATTTCCGTTTGATGAAAACCGGTTTTCTTTTTTATTGCAGACCATCTACCAGTTGACCAATTGTGTACAAATCCCAAGAGCGATAGGAGCCTTCTATCATGTCTGAAAGTGACACAATGTTCAACAAGCAAGACTGGAGATGCGCCGTTGTACAACTCATGCTCTCTACCGATCTAAGTTATAACAACAGAATGATTTCCAGCACCATCAAAATGCAAATCCGAACGGTTCAACGCTTGAGGACACAACCCAACGCCTCGGACGACCCAAGGTTATGGTCTTTGGTATGGTTTCAAGTAAGGTCCACATCATACCACCTTACATTTTCGAAGTCGGCTTGAAAGCCACCACCTGGATGTGCCGAAGAGTGTGATGATCCCCTGGCGCAATCAGGCTTGGCTCCAGAAGGAGTGCTACGACTTTGTACTCTTCTCTTACCGCCCCCCCCCGACCTGAACCCGCTGGACTACTTTGTTTGATTATATGCCGAGAACATGACCTTCCGCAACACCAAAATCAACCGCGGTGTATTCGCTGATCCCCTCAACGGTTGTGAGAAAGACATGCTTCCAATTGCGAACCCGTATCGAGGCAGTGCTTGAGGGTGAAAGCGACTACATTGAATAGATGTCAGCTCTACTACATAATCAAGTTACCCGAATTGATTTTTTCAATAAAAGTTTTAAAATAAAGCTGTAGTGTTGATTTCTTTGGGGCGACAAATTTATCGTTTCACCACGTATTATTATTATTATTATTATTATTATTATTATTATTATTATTATTATTATTATTATTTTATTATTATTATTATTATTATTATTATTATTATTATTATTATTATTATTATTATAACGTATACAATTTCATTAAATTGGAACCATGCCATAAAGTAATAATACCTACCTTAAAAGCACAATGATCACCACAGATGACGTACATTTGAAGACAAACGATTTGCCCAACAGTGCGCAATAGTGGTATGAAGTGACAGTAACCACAGTTGATTCCGTCACAGACCAGTTTACTTAAGCCGGACACTGGTCATGATTGAGATTTAAAGAGGGACCCGGTGCAAACGAAATTAACTGCCACAATTTCATTTAAGAGTGGTCCTTAACCACACCTCTCCTGAATCGACACTGTTTGAGTCCAGTGGCAAGGAGAAGACCAGAACGACTGGAAACAATGCCGAGATAAACGGAGAGCACATACAGCACCTGAAAGTCCCAAATGGTCACCAATTTAGTACTGACTAGGCTCAACGTTGCTTAACTTTGGTGATCCAGCCAGAACCGGTGTGTCAACGTGATTATGCCGTATATTATAGTCATACAAGCCATCATCAAAGCTTGCTCTTTGAGAACAACTTGTGGTGTTCCCTGGAGTCTGAGTGATTTCTAGTACTCTCCACCTCACTCGATAATATTTGCAAAAGAATTTGCGTTATCGTAACAGCCGCTTACCATTGATTTCTCGTTGGCGGTGACCATTGGTGTTCAGTGGAAGTTGGGTGGCAATAAGCCTCTCCAAGGTCCCAGTTCTCTTTGCACTCATTCAGCGAAGGTCTGGCTAGTGCTTTCTCTCCTCGGTCTTTCCATCCTCTTTGACCTTCATTATTTGGTGTGGTGTCCGTTTAAGGAGACACTCATAAAAAAGGACGGGACGTTATCTTACAATTATACAGTTTCAGTTTTCATGATTCCGTGTGATGTTCCCTTGTGTTTTGCATCTGTAACCGTTTCTGTGTCCAGTTGTGATGTTAGTCTCCACATTGAAGGTTTCTCCTTAATATTTCAGCAATTTTCATTATTGAGATTCGTTGCATCTTTTCTGCCATCCCTCTGATTCCAATCTCTCCCATTCTTTTTTCAAAGTTTTTCGGTATCGTTCCTAGCGCTTCCACTATTAGTGGTGTTATCTTTACTTTCTTCGTTTTCCAGATCCCTTTGAGCTCTCTGGCCAGTTTCGTGTATTTGCCCCGCTTTTCAGTCTCCTTGATCTTCATTCTCTGGTCTGTTGGAACGGCAAGATCTACAATCTGGCAGGACTTTTCCTTCTTGTTAACTATTATGATATCAGGTCTTCTTGATTGGTTAGATTTCTACTTCCATTGGACTGCTCTTTAATGAAGTTTAGCGGATAATAGCATGTGCACTGTCTTCCTCTGTAAATGTCGATCATGACTAGTGTTGGGCTTCAGTTAACTGCTATGAAATGAAACACTTGAAATTTTAGATGTAGGT
>NC_136490.1:116161519-116174019 GCF_053919585.1 Euprymna scolopes | reverse complement strand
ACGACGGACTAGTTATGGAAAGATCGTTTAATGACTAAAGTGACCAATACATTAAATGACGCCGGGTGAAATAGCATTCCCCTAGAGACGCCATATTTTAATTTTAGTAACCTTTCGTTTATAAAGCAAATAACTTGATTCCGGAATACGAGAATTTTCAGAGCTCAATCAATCAGAATGGACGGCCTTAGGCGAGGGAATCTTTTTTATTTATGAATCCGAAATTGGAAAGATCATGTTAGGTCTATGTATGTATGAACCAGTTACGGTCTAAACACAAAATCTGTGGAACATGTATAATTTGTCCCAGTGACTGCTGGTAGCAGTGGGGGAACTAAATATCTAGAGAGAAAAAACAGGGACTTATTCCTCTAAAGATATTGCAATTGTGACAGTGTTAATAGTGGCTTAGTGTTTTAGTAGTTTGTTGTTTCAAACGTACGATACTTTGTCCAAAGGGGAATTTCTGCGGTTACTTTATTTATATAGAGATAAAAAAATTATTTATTAATTCAAATATTTCGATGATATATATATATATATATATATATATATATATATATATATATGATGGCAGAAACCCGTTCTCGAGTATCACCATTACATAATATATCTCTTGCTCAAATGATGCAAACATGAGCGCAACTAGCAGCACGTGTCAGGTGGTCACTTCTATGAACTAGTAGCACGTGTCAGGTGGTCACTTCTATGAACATTCACTGATGACCGGTCCATATTAGGTTTTATATCAGGGTTTTCCTTCTCCTAGAGAGGTTGCCTTCACCACAGCTTACGGGAGCTCTCTCCACCCACTATGTCATTTGATCCATAACTGGACACCAGAGCATAATCCACACGCCGGTGGGTCATGTATGCCGCAGCTGACAGGGCCTAAACTCCTCTGGAGGTTTCTGTCAGGGTTACCTCACCCTTAGCCTTTGGTTAAAAGGACCTTGGCCCACCAGGCAGTGGAGGTCCAGTTATACGGCGCAGGACACTCGCCATTCATCAGAGCCCCGTCTGCGTGGTAGTGGTCATGACGTGCACGTGGGTTGATTTGTCTGGGAGAAGCACAATATGACGCTAAGACATCTGTGTGCTTTTAACACACGTACACGTCAGACCTTGACCACCTTTATATATGTATATATATATATATATATATATATATATATATATATATATATATATGTGTGTGTGTGTGTGTATTTTCACACATACACACATACACACACACGGGAAAATTTAGAATTAAATTCAGTAAACTAATTAATTTACGACCTAACTACACCATGGAAGATCGTTTTTTAATCTTGGCTTCCTTTAGGCTTTTCATGCACGCATTTTAGTTTGTCAATCTATATGCTAAATAGTAAAATTTAAGACTGCCTATAAACATTATTCTGCTAAAAACATTTCCTCTGAAAAGATGAGCCATTTATTGAATATATATATATATATATATATATATATATATATATATATATATATATATATATATATATAACGTGGCCATACAACCACTCGGACCCACACTTTGTCTGATACCGTTACAGGAACAGACAAACAAGGAAGGGCATGGAAAAATGCGACTCAACATTTTTCCTAGGTGAATACCAAAAGCATTTATTGCAGTAATTTCCGACAACGCATTTTTACTGCTAATATTTTCGCTTGTCAGCTATCTTATGGCTACTGCTGATTTCGTTGGTAAACGTTCTGTTATAATCTTTACATACACACACATATATATGTATATGAATATGAGAGTAACTCAGAGGCTAAGAAATGAGGCTAGAGAGTTGAATGTTTTGGTTTCAATTCTAGCTGATAGCATCCAAGTCATATATATATATACGCGCGTGCGCAAATTTAAGAATGCGAGAGAGAATATATAATTATGTCCATAGCCAGATCTCAGCTCACAAGTGCCGGTGTGTTGGCTCTTGTGAGCCGCGATGTTGTCTGGCCGTGGAAATAATAATTATATATATATATATATATATATATAAATATAAATTCGTATTCCTGTCTTCACAATTCGATCAATATATACAAAGGTCCATTACTTTATTATTTCATTCATTCCTATATATTGTATTATTCTTGCAAATATATACAATTAAGAGATCATGTCATTTGCATATTACATTAAGAAAAATCGATTTTATTAAATAGCGGTATCCTAATTTAAGTTTCTACCGAGAGAATTGGTTTAATTGTTTTATTTAAAATTGTTATGTAATGAATTTTAAACAATGATTATATTGATCAAATATTTAATTTAATTTATTTGGAATTATTATTCCAACATCGATTAAAATTTTTTTCCGAATTATTTGCCCCAGAAACTTCTGAACATTTCATTTGTTTGTTTTTATTATTCTTTAAACGGCTATACAGAAATCGGTAAATTTTTACGATGTGACCCAGCGTCGTTTAACGCCTAAAAAATAAAGATCTATTGCCCCCCTCTGAATTTCACAATTTACACTTTTCTTTCTTTTTTCATGTTAATCTCATCGATTACAAAATTAATTTTCTAATTAAAAAAAGTAAATTTTTACGACGTGGTCCAGCGTCGTTTAACGCCCAAAAAACATAAAGGCCTACTCTTTTGGGGCCTAATACGCTTAAACAACCTTTATAAATAATATGAAACGAGAAATTTTGAAAAA
This sequence comes from Euprymna scolopes, assembly GCF_053919585.1. NCBI lineage: Eukaryota > Metazoa > Mollusca > Cephalopoda > Sepiida > Sepiolidae > Euprymna > Euprymna scolopes. The sequence continues at coordinate 116,171,341 of NC_136490.1, read as the reverse complement.
AAGACAATTAACATTTTAGAGTGGCGGATCACTTTTCCATATAAATTTAACGTAAAATGAGCACCTACCTTTTGGCTACAAAGCGTTCAACGAGGCATGCAATCTATTGCATTTTTTCAAGTTTGTCGATCGAGGGAGGGGGGGGGGACATGACAAATACAATTTGTTTATTTGGTGGAGGGGGCAGGAATTACATTTGAGACATAAAATAACGATAAATTTAATTAATATTTACGAGACCATTCTGTAATTTCAGCTAACAATTTTATAAACAAAACGAACCTCAAATTATGACAAATTCAATTTTTTTGGAGGGGGAGGATTAAATTAGAAACATAAAATGACGAAAAATTTCATTTAATTGTTTTTAGAATTAATTTTTGATAGATCTTCATTTTTTGGGGGGTTCTGCCTACTTGGCTAATTTTTTTGCGATCGAACGGGCATTCGCTGTTATTTTTATTGAAACAAAAGTTGTAATGATTTATTTTTAATTATTTTTTTGCTGGGGAGGGGGGGGGGTTCCAGTGCTCAATATCCGGAAAATAGTTTCGTCTCTTTGTATCCCTTCTGCCGAAATATCTGCTGGAGAGCGTATCACGTACTTCTTTTTTTGGGGTGATTACATTTACATGTTTTCATCTGTTCTTTTATTTTTAGAATTGTTGTGGGGGTATCCACGTTGTCCATGATGAAAATGATTAGTATAGCAGGTGTGTTTCGAACGGAACTTCATGTCAACACAGGCAACGCCGGGTACCCATGCTAGTATATATTATCTCACTATTATATATTAGGTTCAATATGATAATCGGTAGAGAATTGTCTCTATAACAATAAATGCGTAATGTGCATGAATTAAAAGATTATATTTAAATGTTATCTTACGACCGGGCAACGCCGGGCGGCCTGCTAGTTTATTTTAAAAGTGTTTTGAATGCGTCTTGATACATTATGGATACATTGTCTTTATGCAGTCCTTATAGATCTTTTAAGAAGCGCTGATGTACGCTGTTATTTCGAAGGCACGGTACTGCTAAGTGATCGACCGTACCTTAATGTGATGACGTAACAGGAAAGCAAAGCAAACGAGAAACTGATTATTATAGTTTATTGTCTCAAACAGCGATTAGCTATTTAAAGAGGCTTCTTTTTCTTTGCTTGACCCTCAGTTGCTGTCGGGGGTCAAGTGAAAAGACATGATGGAGTCGATCTAAACACTTTATGGGCAAACCTTTTCACATCCACTCTTGTCCGTTGTCCTGATTCACGGAAATGAATTTCAAAATCTCCCCGAGAGCCGGATACATTGTCCCCCGCCCCCGGCTTGCGAAGCACGGACCTTCTCTCACGTGATTTATTATTCTTAGTTCCACCATCATCTAGTCTCTATTTCTTGTCGCTCTTTTCTCTTCTCTCTCTTTTCTCTCTCGTTCTCTTTCTCTTCTCTCTTTACGTTTCTTTCTTTTCTATCTCTTTATTTTTTCTTATTTTTCTCCCCCCCCCTCTCGTCGTTTTTCTTTACGCTGTTCTTCCCATCTTTAATACATTTTGCGTTTTACTATTTCTTTTTTTTCCTCTCTATATTTTAATTTTCTCCTTTTTCTCTTGCTCCTTTATTCTTCCCTTCTCTTGCGATCTGGGTTTCTCCCCCTTTTTACTCTCTTCCTCTTTTCTCTCTTCTCTTCTCTGTCTGTCTTCTCTTCCTCTCTCTGTCTGTCTATTCTCTCCCTCTCTCTCTGTCTACCTGTCTCTCTGTCTGTTTCTCCCCCTCCCCCTCTCTTTATATATATATATATATATATATATATATATATATATATATATATATATATATAATAGAAAAAGTACCCGACGTTGACTGGGTTCAAAAACAGCCTACAGAAAATGGACTCTGATTTATGAAAGTATGATAAATTATGAAAAGGAAGGGCTGTAAAGAGATAGCTTCGAATTTGGGGGGTATCAAAACCAGAGCAAAATATGATGAAAGTAAAAATAAAATAGATAAACCCCTTAATTTATTATACCATACCTATTCACACTGAAACACTTATCACAATATTCTGTAGATCTATATTAAAAAACCTTGTTAAACTTTGTGACATATTTACATTCTATGGAGGTCAGGTGCGAACGAACACCCCACAATTTTATTATACCATCCTTATTTAAGTTAAAACATACTTATCAAAGTATTCTTATGTACATCTTTATCAAAAACACTTGTAAACGTTTTTTTTTTAATTTTTAAATTTTTTATTTCCATACTTTGTGGACTAGGCGCGAACACAGACCCCACAATTTTAATGAACACCGTTCTGCCAGATCAAACATACCCATTCCTGTGTCTCGATACATCTTCTATCATTATATGTAATCAGTTTTTTAAAATAGTCAACTATACAGGAGCCTATTCGTGACCACACACACACACACACATACACACACACACATTCAGCTTTATATATATATATATATATATATATATATATATATATATATATGAATCAAGAAGTAAAAATAGAGTTTAGAAGAACAAAAGTTTCTGTAACCTTAAAGCGAATATAATATTAATATATATATATATATATATATATATATATATATATATATATATATATATATATATATATGAATATATATAAATACTAGGTGTACCCTGCCACGCGTTGCTGTGGCTCAAGTTGGCACAATGGAAAAAGTTCCAAAATGAGAAAAAGCATGTTTCTTATAGGTTTAATTTTCCATTTTGTATGGGTACACAGTTTTTGTTGTTCCATTTTCTTAGCTGATATAGAGAATTTCTGGTAACTCTTGAATACGTAACATAAATTGTCCATGTGAAAAAACAAAGCTTGGATTGGTTTATATTTCACAACATGATAATTAGTACACCAAATTTCAGTTGCAATACATGAGGTGGCATCCCTGGCAAATATAGCTGTTGGATAATTAACCACTTTATCTGCTTTCACAACAGTGTCGATGGATTTGTATTTGACTACCTCACTTGGAATTTTACATTGAATAATAGCGTTAAGTTCATGGGTGTCTTTGTATTGACCTGCAAGAATAGCTCATTCACTCAGTCAAGTGGAATTCTTATAATTTGAATATCTGCAAAAACCTTTTAAACTAACTGTTCTTTTGATGAAATAAAATTACATAAATTACAGAAGTTAAAATCAAAGAATTTTGCCCTTAACTCTGATCAGCTAGCACTTTTTCGTACCCAATTTCCCACAAGTGATGCAAAAAATTTTGTGCGGATAAAACAGTCGGCAACTGGACATGCATATTTTGAGTTAAGTTTAATGTCTTCACATGGAACAAAAAAGTAGAGTATTTGAGGCAAGCATTTATTTCATCTGCTGATGTTGATTGAAGAATAACAGGTAACATTTGTCTGAAATCTTCTGCAAGCAATATTACTGCATTCCCAAATGGTCTGACATTGCCACGCAAATCTTGCAAGGATCGACCAAGAGCCTCAAGTGATTTTTTGCGTACCATTGTGCATTCATCCTAAACAATAAGTTTGCATTTCTGCAATATTTTTCCCCATATTGGATATTTTGGAGATGTCGAACATGAGATTTTTGAAAAATTGAATGTTTTAAAGTAGAATAAATAATTCTTCTACTTGGCAGTAAGGTCTCAGGTATTCCTCATGCAGCAAGGGCTAAGGCTATGTCATTTTGTTACCAAATGGCTGCCAAAATCAATTTAATTAGAAAGGTTTTACCAGTTACTTCTGGTGCTGTTCAAGGTAGCAGCAATTTCCAAATAACTTCTATTCTCACAGTCAGTAAATTAGGTGACTAAAATAGGATTTATCCATGTTTCGACAATGCCTTATTCACTGTAATTAATTTAGGAGACTAAAATAGGATGAGGGATTAGAGATTGACAGACAGAGAGGAAGATATATTGATAGAAAAGAGGAAGTGAGATGAAAATAGAGAAATAGAAAGAGATAGAGAGATAAAGGGATTGATAGATAAAGAGAGAGGGGGAGAGTTAGAAACAGAGAGGGATGAGACAGAGGAAAGGAGAGAGATAGAGGGAGTTAGAGAGAGAAAGGGGCTCAAAGAGAGATGGAGAGGGTGATATAGAGAGAAAGATAGATTGAGAGAGGGAAAGGGAGAGATGGATAGAGAGAGATATTAAGAGAGGAAGAGAGAGAGGGGGAGAGAAACAGGTGAACTACACTTCACCGTTTTTTTCCTCGTTCAGTAGAGAAGAAGAGTAACCCTTTTTTTTGGGGGGGGGGGGCTAGATTTTCCACGCATTAGAAACCGACTGGGTTATCTGTACTTTCACCTAACAAATTAATAAAAGAAAAAGATTTTGTAAAATTTGAATTTAACATGAAAATACTATTTTAAAAAATAGCACGATAACATAAGTGCATAAGTGCCACTTCATGTACTCCTTGGGCGTTGAGTTCCATGGCGACCAACATAATTATTTAATAATCGCTCCCTTAGAATCCCCCCCAGTCAAGGCTAATGCATGCGCACGTAACATTTTTTTGTATTTATTGAGGTTGGCTTAGTAACTAAACGATTTATTGATAATTTCGTAACTCTTAAACGCATGCCGGAAGATTTAAATTGGTTCATTATTGTTGTAATGAAAAAAAAAGTTTCATTCAACACAAAACCAAAAACACATATTAATGATAAATGATTTATTATTCTATTCATTGAAATTTAATAATTTTTAGATAAAAAAGTAAAAAAAGTTAATAAAAAAATAGTTGCTTATGTGCGCATGTAAAAATGTTTGTAAAAGTGAGAAATTATTTTAATCATTTAAAAAAACTTGTCTTATTTTTTTGTTTTATTTTTTGATTAGGTCCACCTTATAATCATCCCATCATCCTCATCTTAAGAACAGCTTCCGGAATAAACACCACTTTTGGAGGGGGGGGCTATTTGCAAAATTTAACTGTTATTTGTTGTCAGCATACCCACCCGAAAATACTATTAAAAAAAGGGGAGGGGTTCAGTGCCCGTTGCAGAGAAGTAGATTTATTTATCAATGAAAGTTGCGAAGAAGTAAATTTATTTATCAATAAAAGTCGTCATTTAAAAAAGAAAATTGCGGAGGTGGACCTAAATGTAAGTATTTACCCAAAAAACTATCCCGAAGTTTATTACAAAAAAGTTTTGTTTTCGCACTATTCAACAATTTGTTCATCCGCGCATGTAAATTAAAAAATATTTGTAAAAGTGAGAAGTTATCAGTAAATGATTTAGTTTTTTATTTATTTATTTTTTTTTACATTAGGTCCACCTCCGCAAATGTTAAGAACGGCTTTCAGAATAAACATCCTCAACCTCTCCATGTTAACAACGGATTTCGGAATAAACACCATTGAGGGGGATTTGTTGTCAACATACCCATCCGCAAATACTATTAAAAAAAAAAGTCGATAAAAGTCGTCATTTAAAAAGAAATTTAAAATCAAATGTTTGTAAAAGTGAGAAATTATTAATAAATGTTTAGTAACATTTTTCGGTGCTAATACAGAGAGTGATCCGCGCTATTTTTTAAATCGTATTTCCACGTTTAATTAAAGTTTTATGTTTTTTTTTTATTCAATTGCAAGGTTAAAGTACAGAATAGGTACAAAACACCCTCCCCTCCGCATGTTAAGAATGTCTTTTTAAATAATAACGTTATTATTTCAACACGGATCACTCTCTGCATGAGTACCCATTTTTCTTTTAATATTCATAAAAAATGAAACTTTGTTTCAAAATAAATGAATAAATAAATAAATAAATGTTTGTAAATGTGACAAATAATCGTTTAGTTACGGCAACGTCAGTAAATAAAAGATGTTACGTGCGGGGAGGGGTGGGGACTAAGGGAGCGACTATTATTTTTTTCTGCTGGTCGCCATGGAACTCAACGCCCAAGGAGTACCAAATTGTAATTTTTTTGTCAAATAAATAAATTTCAAGCAATTTTTACAATAAATAATACATAGCAACTTCGTTAATTTTACGACTCGCCCCAGCATATTATAAACATCCTAACTTCCATATGTTAAAACGGCTTTCGGAATGAACACCCCCCAATCTCCCCATATTAAGAACGGCTTTCAAGGTTTATGGAAGGGCGTATTTTTTTTAACATGGGGAGGTTACGGTGTTTATAATACGTTGAGGCATGTCGTAAAAATGAAGCAGTTTAGAAAAAGTTAAAATAAACTTTTTTATGTAAACAAAAAATAAAAGAAACTAAACAATTAAAACGTAATGTTTCATGAGTGAAAAGCCTTAACATAAATAATGGTATTTAAAATTTAAAAATTGGTAAGTACATAAATTAATTTAAATTTTTAAAATATGGAATTTTTTTGTTCTAATGCAGAGAGTGATCCGCGCTATTTTTTAAATCGTATTTCCGCGTTTAATTAAAGTTTTATATGTTTTTATTCAATTGTAAGGTTAAAGTACAGAATAGGTACAAAACACCCTCCCTTCCCCATGTTAAGAATGTCTTTTTAAATAATAACGTTATTATTTCAGCACCGATCACTGTCTGCATGAGTAACTTTTTTTTTTTTACTTATCTTGTAATTCGAGAGTAGTTGAAACGGAAGTTACCAGAAATATTATTGGGCAGTCTCGCAGAAACGACTTCGAAAAATATTTATATTTTAATTAATATTTTTATAATTCGCAATGTAAAATTATTTTAATAACATGCAAACATTCATTGACTTTACAGATAGATTTTCTGAAAATTTCAATTTAATTGGTAATGTAGAAATATGGCTTTATTAACTTTTAACGAACCAAAATTACATATATATATATATATATATATATATATATATATATATAGATTAATATAATATATATATAAATATTAATATAATATATATATAAATATTAATATAATATATATAAATATATATATAGGAATATATATAAATATATATATATGAATATATATGAATATTAATATATATATATATATGAATATATATATGTATATATATATATGAATATATATATATATATATATATATGAATATATATATATGAATATATATATATATATATATATATATATATATATATATATATATATATATATATATATATATATAGATATATGAATCAAGAAGTAAAAATAAAGTTTAGAAGCCAAAAGTTTCTGTAACCGTAAAGCGAATAAAAATATTAATATTTAATAGCAGGACCTGTGGAAATTCCACAGCGACATCTTTCATATGTAATATATTGCAACTGGGCATCTTTTGGATGTACAGCGCGAATGGAGATCCCGCGATATTATGTAGCCTTTTTGTAAAAACTGTAAAAGTATTTATCTAAGTAATCTGATTAATGTAGTGTCAGAATATATCTGGTTATTATGGTTTTTCTCCAATATCCTTATAGGAGTCCGTGACATATTTCCATTCTATGGAGGCCGGCGCGAACGTAAGCCCCACGATATCATTATACCATAATAAGACAGAACAGATACTATCCTTGGATCCTAGCCAAAAGACCAAGAACGTATATTTTAGTTTCACGTACGACTCAAACTCGACATCATTTATAATTTATTTATTTATTATTTTACATTACGTCTTTGGTGATCGGGAGATCTTATTTATTGGAGGGTAGAGGTGGAGGGTGGTAGCATGCTACGAATATAAAATTAGCGTATCCATATACTAATTCAATGATCAAGGTATATTGTCACATTCTGTCCTTTTTAATAAATAGGATTTCCCGATGGAATAATTTATCATCTGGAAACCTTGACACACGTTCGTACGTACGTACGTACGTACGTACGTAGTACGTTAAAGGTACTACGGTATCCCAAACAAGTGAAAATCTCAATACAACCAAGACAGGAAATAGATTTTGTCATAGAAAAACAACAATTTAAAATAATGAAATTGTCTGTGTGTGTGTGTCTGTGTGTGTACATTTCCCTACCAAACTACTCTATCAATTTTCAGTTTACAGACTCGAGATTTGACATAAGAGATATTGTAATTTGGAAAAAACGTTTTAATCGGTTTTCGGCAAGAAATTTGTCTGTCAAGAGGTCAAGGTTCAACGATCTGACTTTTGAAAACTACCAAACTCTTTCGCCAATTTTGGGTCAAAACACTTGAAATTTTAGATGTAGGTTACTTAGATATGGATCAAACTTTTTAATTTGATTTGAGCCCAAAACAATAAATGTTAAAGGGTTAAAACTGCGGTCACTACAAAATTACTCAGCCAATTTTTGGTATAAACATTTAAAATTTTGCATAAAGGGTATCCAGATATTGAGCAAACTTTTTAATCGGTTTTTGGGCCGAATATTTGGCTGCCAAGAGGTCAAAGTTGAAAGAGTTGACTTTTGCAGGCTCTACCAAACTCCTCCGCCAATTTTTGATCTAAACACTTGAAATTTTACATGTAGCTTACTTGGACATTAGTCAAACTTTTTAATATACATATACACATAAAGTTATAAACAGTACATAGGGCCCGAGCAAAATCGGGTTGAACTGCTAGTATATATATATATATATATATATATATATATATATATATATATATATATATATAATACGCTGACGATTCCCAACAAGGATGCAACTCGAAAGATTCTGTGCAGCTTAATTAAAGTAAATATAGTCCCACAATTTACCACCTAACCCTACTCACGTATTGAGCATTGCATTGTTGAAGTAAATACTGAAACTCCATACATGAAACATTACATTTCTTTAAAGCATTTTATGTGGATACAGGTTACATATAATAATAATAATAATAATAATAATAATAATAATAATAATAATAATAATAATAATAACCAAAGCGCCGAGAAGGGTCAATAAGGACTGAAAGACCGAGGAGCGAGCGCCAACCAGACCTCGGCTGGACAAGCGCAAAGAAAACTGGGACCTTGAGGGAGGCTGAGTGACACTCACATTCCAGTATAAACCAATAGCCACTACCAGCGAGAAATCAATGGTAAGCGGCTGTTGCGATGATGCAAATTCATTTGCAAATGCTACCGAAGGAGGTGGAAAGAGCTGGACGTCTGGGGAGACTTGTTGTCACGCAGCTTCCAGAGAACACCACAGGTTTCCAATCGAAGGAGGTGGGGAGAGCTGGACGTCTGGGGAGACTTGTTGTCACGCAGCTTCCAGAGAACACCACAGGTTTCCAATCAGATCGTTTGTTGACTTGTGTGAAAGCTCCATGTGAGCCAATAATAATAATAATAATAATAATAATAATAATAATAATAATAATAATAATAATACATTATTATTATTATTATTATTACTATTATTTTTAAAAATAATAATATTATTATTTTTAAAAATAAAAATATCGCACGAGTCTGATATTTAATTGTCTTGTTTTGTATTTCATTTTCACTGTGTTGATAACCAGTAGATTTCTGTTAATTTTAACGCATGTGCGCATGGTTAGGTGTGTCAGAATATTTTGTGAATTTTTGACACCCCTAACAAAAAACTGCGAATAAAATATACAAAAACTCGTAATTTCTCTTTTTAAAGTGGGTGGTTAATTTTCTTTATGTAATATACTTCCAAAATAAACTATTAAAGTCGTTTAAAAAAATTATAGAAATATTGTTTTTATTAACAAAAAAACAGTGTTTACAAAGTGCCTGCGCGCATTCATGCAGCCATTTTGTTTACGTAATGAAATCAGTTGAATTTTACGAGTTAATTTTTTTTCAATTTTTTCACTTTAAACATCCATCAAACTTTTCTATTGGCTCAATTTTTACGATATTTCCAGA
>NC_136490.1:116121519-116156519 GCF_053919585.1 Euprymna scolopes | reverse complement strand
ATAAATAAAGAAAGAAAAGTAAAAGAAAAAGAAACTTGCTTTTATCAAACGAAGATGGAATGTCGTTTTTTCCAGGGCGACAATTTTATCGTTCCACACTGTAAAGTAACTGTGCATTTGTTCAAATATATTAGACTACGTGATAAAAAAGAATCTAGTAGATATATATTGCAAAAAAAAAAAAAAAAAAAAAAAAGAAAGTATTATAGCGGAGTCTTCATAGTAAGTAAACCGTTATCTCCGACAAGTTTCGAAACCGGAAGTCGCTTGGATCGGTAAATATGTAAGTAGTACTTTTGTCTAATTTTACAATAGCATCGATGTTTTTAAAATTTAAATTTTATTTTCACGATATGTTAAGATGCCCCCTTTTTTGTCAATTCCATTGTTTGCACCGATAATATTATTAAAAAGCGATTTAGTCTGCGCGGCTGGATATATACAAATCCAGTAGATTATATTCTCAATTAACAGTCTTACAGCAACCTAAATACACCCCGTTCTAAAATCCACCCATTTCTGTCGTAATATCAGGGATATGCCATCTGGAACTCCAGTTTTTGTCAAGGTTACTCATAGCAAAAAGGCCGGGTACCCAGCGTATTATAACCGCAACAAGCTTTACAGACTCTGGTGATGATTCAGGACCAATCAATATCGGGATCAGCCGTCATTTAATCATTTTTGCCTCGCGTCTGTGACACCAAAGTGCGTGTCTATCTCAGAAATGCCAATCAATGAAGTTAGGATAAACACGTTACTTTTGCGTATGTGCAATCGCCATTTCTTTTTGTGGATGAGACTATAATTTCTTCAACTTCGTATACTATTTAAGGGCTTTGATGCCCCGTATGCAAAACCTCCTGAAATTTTGTATGTATAATAAATAATAAGATACAATAAGCAATTTTATATGCATAATTATTAGCTAGGTATAACAAGCAATTTTGTATGCATAATGAATAACAAGTTAAAACAAACTATGTTGTATGCTTAAAGAAGAGCTAGGTATAGCAAACAATTTTCTATGCATAATGAAAAGCTAGGTAAAACAAGCAATTTTTTTAAGCATAATGGAATAGCTGGAAAAACGACCAATTTTGTATAGCTAAGTAAAACAAGCAATTTTGTATGCATAATAGATAGCTAGGTACAACAAGAAATTTTGTATGCATATTTAATAACTTGGTAAAAAAAGCAATTTTGCATGTATAATAAATAGATAAGTACAACAAACAACATTTTCTTATGTATAATGAAAAGCTAGGTACAACAAGAAATTTTGTAAGTAAAATGAATAGCAAGGTACAACAAGCAATTTTGTAAGTAAAACGATTAGCTAGGTACAAAAAGAAATTTTGTAAGTAAAATGAATAGCTAGGTACAACAAGAAATTTTGTAAGTAAAATGAATAGCTAGGTACAACAAGAAATTTTGTAAGTAAAATGAATAGCTAGGTACAACAAACAATTTTGTAAGTAAAATGAATAGCTAGGTACAACAAGCAATTTTGTAAGTAAAATGAATAGCTAGGTAAAGCCAGAAATTTTGTAAGTAAAATGAATAGCTAGGTACAACAAACAATTTTGTAAGTAAAATGAATAGCTAGGTACAACAAGCAATTTTGTAAGTAAAATAAATAGCCAGGTACAGCCAGAAATTTTGTAAGTAAAATTAATAGCTAGGTAGAACAAGAAATTTTGTAAGTAAAATGAATAGCTAGGTACAACAAGAAATTTTGTAAGTAAAATTAATAGCTAGGTACAACAAGCAATATTGTAAGTAAAATGAATAGCTACGTACAACAAGCAATTTTGTAAGTTAAATGAATAGCTAGGTACAACAAAAATTTTTTTAAGTAAAATGAATATCTCGGTACAACGAGAAATTTTGTAAGTAAAATGAATAGCTTGGTACAACAAACAATTTTGTAAGTAAAATGAATAGCTAGGTACAACAAGAAATTTTGTAAGTAAAATGAATAGCTTGGTACAACAAACAATTTTGTAAGTAAAATGAATAGCTAGGTACAACAAGCAATTTTGTAAGTAAAATGAATAGCTAGGTACAACTAGAAATTTTGTAAGTAAAATGAATAGCTAGGTACAACAAGAAATTTTGTAAGTAAAATAAATAGCTAGGTACAACAAGCAATTTTGTAAGTAAAATTAATAGCTAGGTAAAACAAGAAATTTTGTAAGTAAAATAAATAGCTAGGTACAACGAGTAATTTCTTAAGTAAAATGAATAGAAAGGTACAACAAGAAATTTTGTAAGTAAAATGAATAGCTAGATACAAGAAATTTTGTAAGTAAAATGAATAGCTAGGTACAACAAGCAATTTTGTAAGTAAAATGAATAGCTAGATACAACAAGCAATTTTGCAAGTAAAATGAATAGCTAGGTACAACAAGAAATTTTGTAAGTAAAATGAATATCTCGGTACAACAAGAAATTTTGTAAGTAAAATGAATAGCTACGTACAACAAGCAATTTTGTAAGTAAAATGAATAGCTAGGTACAACAAGGAATTTTGTAAGTAAAATTAATAGCTAGGTACAACAAACAATTTTGTAAGTAAAATGAATAACTAGGTACAACAAACAATTTTTTAAGTAAAATGAATAGCTAGGTACAACAAGAAATTGTGTAAGTAAAATTAATAGCTAGGTAGAACAAGAAATTTTGTAAGTAAAATGAATAGCTAGGTACAACAAGCAATTTTGTAAGTAAAATAGATAGCTAGGTACAACGAGTAATTTTGTAAGTAAAATAAATAGCTAGGTACAACAAACAATGTTGTAAGTAAAATGAATAGCTAGATACAACAAGAAATTTTGTAAGTAAAATGAATAGCTAGGTACTACAAGAGATTTTGTAAGTAAAATGAATAGCTAGGTACAACAAGAAATTTTGTAAGTAAAATGAATAGCTAGGTAAAGCCAGAAATTTTGTAAGTAAAATAAATAGCTTGGTACAACAAACAATTTTGTAAGTAAAATGAATAGCCAGGTACAGCCAGAAATTTTGTAAGTAAAATTAATAGCTAGGTAGAACAAGAAATTTTGTAAGTAAAATGAATAGCTAGGTACAACAAGAAATTTTGTAAGTAAAATGAATAGCTAGGTACAACAAGCAATATTGTAAGTAAAATGAATAGCTACGTACAACAAGAAATTTTGTAAGTTAAATGAATAGCTAGGTACAACAAGCAATTTTTTTAAGTAAAATGAATATCTCGGTACAACGAGAAATTTTGTAAGTAAAATGAATAGCTAGGTACAACAAACAATTTTGTAAGTAAAATGAATAGCTAGGTACAACAAGCAATTTTGTAAGTAAAATGAATAGCTTGGTACAACAAACAATTTTGTAAGTAAAATGAATAGCTAGGTACAACAAGCAATTTTGTAAGTAAAATGAATAGCTAGGTACAACAAACAATTTTGTAAGTAAAATGAATATCTCGGTACAACGAGAAATTTTGTAAGTAAAATGAATAGCTAGGTACAACAAGAAATTTTGTAAGTAAAATGAATAGCTAGATACAACAAGAAATGTTGTAAGTAAAATGAATAGCTAGGTACAACAAGAAATTTTGTAAGTAAAATGAATAGCTAGGTAGAACAAGCAATCTTGTAAGTAAAATGAATAGCTAGGTACAACAAGCAATTTTGTAAGTAAAATGAAAAGCTAGGTCGAACAAGAAATTTTGTAAGTAAAATGAATAGCTAGGTACAACTAGAAATTTTGTAAGTAAAATCAATAGCTAGGTACAACAAGCAATTTTGTAAGTAAAATTAATAGCTAGGTACAACAAGAAATTTTGTAAGTAAAATGAATAGCTAGGTACAACAAGAAATTTTTTAAGTAAAATGAATAGCTAGGTAAAACAAGCAATTTTGTAAGTAAAATGAATAGCTAGGTACAACAAACAATTTTGTAAGTAAAATGAATAGCCAGGTACAACAAGCAATTTTGTAAGTAAAATAAATATCTCGGAACAACAAGAAATTTTGTAAGTAAAATTAATAGCTAGGTACAACAAGAAACTTTGTAAGTAAAATGAATAGCTAGGTAGAACAAGAAATTTTGTAAGTAAAATGAATAGCTAGGTAAAACAAGCAATTTTGTAAGTAAAATGAATAGCTAGGTACAACGAGTAATTTTTTAAGTAAAATGAATAGCTAGATACAACAAGAAACTTTGTAAGTAAAATGAATAGCTACGTACAACAAGAAATTTTGTAAGTAAAATTAATAGCTAGGTACAACAAGAAATTTTGTAAGTAAAATTAATAGCTAGGTACAACAAGAAATTTTGTAAGTAAAATGAATAGCTAGGTAAAACAAGCAATTTTGTAAGTAAAATGAATAGCTAGGTACAACAAACAATTTTGTAAGTAAAATGAATAGCTAGATACAACAAGAAACTTTGTAAGTAAAATGAATAGCTACGTACAACAAGAAATTTTGTAAGTAAAATTAATAGCTAGGTACAACAAGCAATTTTGTAAGTAAAATTAATAGCTAGGTACAACAAGAAATTTTGTAAGTAAAATTAATAGCTAGGTACAACAAACAATTTTGTAAGTAAAATGAATATCTCGGTACAACGAGAAATTCTGTAAGTAAAATGAATAGCTAGGTACAACAAGAAATTTTGTAAGTAAAATGAATAGCTAGATACAACAAGAAATTTTGTAAGTAAAATGAATAGCTAGGTACAACAAGAAATTTTGTAAGTAAAATGAATAGCTAGGTACAACAAGCAATCTTGTAAGTAAAATGAATAGCTAGGTACAACAAGAAATTTTGTAAGTAAAATGAATAGCTAGGTACAACAAGAAATTTTGTAAGTAAAATAAATAGCTAGGTACAACAAGCAATCTTGTAAGTAAAATGAATAGCTAGGTACAACAAACAATCTTGTAAGTAAAATGAATAGCTTGGTACAACAAGCAATTTTGTAAGTAAAATGAATAGCAAGATACAACAAGCAATCTTGTAAGTAAAATGAATAGCTAGGTACAACAAGCAATTTTGTAAGTAAAATGAATAGCTAGATACAACAAGAAATTGTGTAAGAAAAATGAATAGCTAGGTACAACAAACAATTTTTTAAGTTAAATGAATAGCTAGGTACAACAAGCAATCTTGTAAGTAAAATGAATAGCTTGGTACAACAAGAAATTTTGTAAGCAAAATGAATAGCTTGGTACAACAAACAATTTTGTAAGTAAAATGTATAGCTAGGTACAACAAGAAATTTTGTAAGTAAAATGAATAGCTAGGTACAACAAGAAATTTTGTAAGTAAAATGAATAGCTAGGTACAACAAGCAATCTTTTAAGTAAAATGAATAGCTAGGTACAACAAGAAATTTTGTAAGTAAAATGAATAGCTAGGTACAACAAGAAATTTTGTAAGTAAAATAAATAGCTAGGTACAACAAGCAATCTTGTAAGTAAAATGAATAGCTAGGTACAACAAGCAATTTTGTAAGTAAAATGAATAGCTAGATACAACAAGAAATTGTGTAAGAAAAATGAATAGCTAGGTACAACAAACAATTTTTTAAGTTAAATGAATAGCTAGGTACAACAAGCAATCTTGTAAGTAAAATGAATAGCTTGGTACAACAAGCAATTTTGTAAGCAAAATGAATAGCTTGGTACAACAAACAATTTTGTAAGTAAAATGTATAGCTAGGTACAACAAGAAATTTTGTAAGTAAAATGAATAGCTAGGTACAACAAGAAATTTTGTAAGTAAAATGAATAGCAAGGTACAACAAGAAATTTTTTAAGTAAAATTAATAGCTAGGTACAACAAGAAGTTTTGTAAGTAAAATGAATAGCTAGGTACAACAAGCAAATTTGTAAGTAAAATGAATAGCAAGGTACAACGACAATAGTTTAAGTAAAATGAATAGCTAGGTAAAACAAGAACTTTTGTAAGTAAAATGAATAGCTACGTACAACAAGAAATTTTGTAAGTAAAATGAATAGCTAGGTACAACGAGTAATTTTTTAAGTAAAATGAATAGCTAGGTACAACAAACAATTTTGTAAGTAAAATGAATAGCTAGATACAACAAGAAACTTTGTAAGTAAAATGAATAGCTACGTACAACAAGAAATTTTGTAAGTAAAATGAATAGCTAGGTACAACAAGCAATTTTGTAAGTAAAATTAATAGCTAGGTACAACAAGAAATTTTTTAAGTAAAATGAATAGCTAGGTACAACAAACAATTTTGTAAGTAAAATGAATATCTCGGTACAACGCGAAATTTTGTAAGTAAAATGAATAGCTAGGTACAACAAGCAATTTTGTAAGTAAAATGAATAGCTAGATACAACAAGAAATTTTGTAAGTAAAATGAATAGCTAGGTACAACAAGAAATTTTGTAAGTAAAATGAATAGCTAGGTACAACAAGCAATTTTGTAAGTAAAATGAATAGCTAGGTACAACAAGAAATTTTGTAAGTAAAATGAATAGCTAGGTAGAACAAGAAATTTTGTAAGTAAAATGAATAGCTAGGTACAACAAGAAATTTTGTAAGTAAAATGAATAGCTAGGTACAACAAGCAATCTTGTAAGTAAAATGAATAGCTAGGTACAACAAGAAATTTTGTAAGTAAAATGAATAGCTAGATACAACAAGAAATTTTGTAAGTAAAATGAATAGCTAGATACAACAAGCAATATTGTAAGTAAAATGAATAGCTAGGTACAACAAGAAATTTTGTAAGTAAAATGAATAGCTAGGTACAACAAGCAATTTTGTAAGTAAAATGAATAGCTAGGTACAACAAGCAATTTTGTAAGTAAAATTAATAGCTAGGTACAACAAGAAATTTTTTAAGTAAAATGAATAGCTAGGTACAACAAGCAATTTTGTAAGTAAAATGAATAGCTAGGTACAACAAGCAATTTTGTAAGTAAAATGAATAGCTAGATACAACAAGAAATTTTGTAAGTAAAATGAATAGCTAGGTACAACAAACAATTTTTTAAGTTAAATGAATAGCTAGGTACAACAAGCAATCTTGTAAGTAAAATGAATAGCTTGGTACAACAAGCAATTTTGTAAGCAAAATGAATAGCTTGGTACAACAAACAATTTTGTAAGTAAAATGTATAGCTAGGTACAACAAGAAATTTTTTAAGTAAAATGAATAGCTAGGTACAACAAGAAATTTTGTAAGTAAAATGAATAGCAAGGTACAACAAGAAATTTTGTAAGTAAAATTAATAGCTAGGTACAACAAGAAATTTTGTAAGTAAAATGAATAGCTAGGTACAACAAGCAAATTTGTAAGTAAAATGAATAGCAAGGTACAACGACAATTGTTTAAGTAAAATGAATAGCTAGGTAAAACAAGAAATTTTGTAAGTAAAATTAATAGCTAGGTACAACAAGAAATTTTGTAAGTAAAATCAATAGCTAGGTACAACAAGAAATTTTGTAAGTAATATGAATAGCTAGGTACAACAAGCAATTTTGTAAGTAAAATGAATAGCTAGGTAGAACAAGAAATTTTGTAAGTAAAATGAATAGCTAGGTACAACAAGCAATATTGTAAGTAAAATGAATAGCTAGGTACAACAAGAAATTTTGTAAGTAAAATGAATAGCTAGGTACAACAAGAAAATTTGTAAGTAAAATGAATAGCTATGTACAACAAGCAATTTTGTAGTAAAATGAATAGCTAGGTACAACGAGCAATTTTTTAAGTAAAATGAATAGCAAGGTACAAAAAGAAATTTTGTAAGTAAAATTAATAGCTAGATACAACAAGAAATTTTTTAAGTAATATGAATAGCTAGGTACAACAAACAATTTTGTAAGTAAAATGAATAGCTAGGTACAACAAGAAATTTTGTAAGTAAAATGAATAGCAAGGTACAACTAGAAATTTTGTAAGTAAAATGAATAGCTAGGTACAACAAGAAATTTTGTAAGTAAAATGTATAGCTAGGTAAAACAAGAAATTTTGTAAGTAAAATGAATAGCTAGGTACAACAAGCAATTTTGTGTGTACAATGAATATCTAGGTACAACAAACAATTTTGTTTGCATAATAAATAGCTAGGTACAACAAACAGTTTTGTATTTAAAATAAATAGCTAGGTGCAACAATCACTGTTGTATGTATAATGAATACTTAATACAACAATAAATTTTCTATGCATAATAAATAGCAAGGCACAAGAAGCAATTATGTATGCACATTGAATAGATAGGTAAAACAAGCAATTTTGTATCTATAATAAATAGCTAAATTCAACAAGCAATTTCATATGTATAATGAAAAGCTTGATACAACAAGCAATTTTATATGTATAATGAATCGCTACGTACAACAAACAATTTTGTATTCATAATGAATAGCTAGGTCTAACAAGCAATTCTGTGTGTATAATGAATAGCTAGGTACAAAAAATTTGTTTGCTTAATAAAATAAATGGCTTGGTACAACAAGCAATTTTGTATGTATTATGAATAGCAAGTTACAATAAACAATTTTGTGTGTATTGTGAATAGCTATGTACAATTTGCAATTTTGTATGTATAATAAATAGCTAAGTAGAACAAGCAATTTTCTATGCATAATAGATAGCTAGGCACAAGAAGCAATTGTGTATGCACATTGAATAAATAGGTAAAACAAGCATTTTTTACCTATATAAATAGCTAAGTACAACAAGCAATTTTGTAAGTAAAATGAAAAGCTAGGTACAAGAAGGAATGTTTTAAGTATAATGAATAACTAGGTAAAACAGGTAATTTGTATGCATCATGAATAGCTTGGTAAAACAGGCAATTTTGTATTGATAATGTATAGCTAGGTACAACAAGAAATTTTGTATGCATAATGTATAATTAGGCACAACAAACATTTTATATGTAATTTGAATAGCTAAGTACAACAAGCAGTTTTGTCATACATCATGAATAGCTGGGTATAACAAGCAATTGTGTATGTTTAATGAATAGCTATGTACAATAAGTAATTTTTTATGTATAATGAATAGATAAGTACAACAACAATTTTTATTCATAATAGATCGCTACGTACAATAAGCTATTTTGTATTTATAATGATAACTAGGTACAACAGGCAATTTTGTATGCGTAACGAATAACTAGTTATAACAAGTACTAAGTATAACAAACAATTTTTTTAATATATAATGAATAACGAGGTACAATAAGCAATTTTGTATGTATAATCAATAGAAAGGCACAAAAACAATTTTGTATGCATAATGATTAGCTAGGTACAACACGCAATTTTGTAGGTATAATTATTAGCTAAGTACAACGAGCAATTTGTAGGTATATAGAATAGCTAGGTACAACAAGCAATTTCGTATGTATAATGAATAGCTATTTACAACAAGCAATTTTGTATGTATAATGAATAGCTTTTTACAACAAGCAACATTGTATGTATAATGAATAGCTAGGTACAAAAAGCAATTTTGTATGAATAATGAATAAGTAGGTACAACAACCAATTTTGTATGTATAATTAATAGCTAGGCACAACATGTAATTTTGTATGTATATAGAATAGCTATGTACAACAAGCAGTTTTTTATGCATAATAAATAGCTAGTTACAACAAGCAATTTTGTAGGCATAATGAATAGGCAGGTACAATTAACAATTTTGTATGTATAATTTATACTATGTACAAGAATCAATTTCGTATTTATAATGAATAGATACGTACAACAAGAAATTTTGTAAGTATAATGATTAACTAGGTACAACAAGCAATTTTGTATGTATAATGAATAGCTAGGTACACCAAGCTATTTTGTATGCATAAAGAATAGCTAGGTAGAACAAGCAATTTTATACGTATAATGAATCGCTACGTACAACAAACTATTTTGTATGCATAGGTAGGTAGAAGAAGCAATTTTGAATGCATATTTATTAACTAAGTACAGCAAGCAGTTTGGTATGCATTATACATAGCTAGATACAACAAGCAATTTTGTATGCATAATGCATACTAAACTAAAATCTAGGTAGAACAAGCAGTTTTGTATGTATTATGAATAACTAGGTACATCAAGAAAGGCAACACTGAGACCAGATACTTTTAAGAAATGATATTTGTGAACTCTTTGCTGAAGTCCGATTTTCTCAACAGCAATAACAGTTGAAACGTGCATATCAATATGTACATCTGTAGAGCCTAGCAAAGGAAAGGAAGCTGGGGTGGAAATTAAAGTGAACTTGCTCTTCAAGGGGAGAAAAAGGTAAATTAGAGTGAAGCAGACCAAAGAAAATGTGGATTGACATCGCCGAGTTGACAGAGGAAATTTTTATTGAGGCAATCGTTTATAACCATCAGAGATAGTGACAAGTAGTTCTACACTCATTGATGCAGCGCTACTATGACCTCAGTGGATTTCGGAATAAATAGCAGTTTAGTTTCCTTCTGAGGAAACTAATGGCCATACACAATGCATTACACTCGAAATAATAAATACTGACCGACTGTGCATGTAAAATAAAGACGTGTAAAATGACTGGTAAGTATAGAAGATTGTGTATGTAAAATACATAATCCAGAACACATAAATAGTAGTAACGGAGTCAACATTATTATTATTATTATTATTATTATTATTATTATTATTATTATTATTATTATTATTATTAGTAGTAGTAGTAGTAGTAGTAGTAGTAGTAATGTTGTCACACCGCGAGGTATTGTATCGGTGCTGTAAGATTTACTTACAGACTTGGTAATTGTCATATTACTAACTAACGATCTTAGGTTGTTACTTTTAAGTTAAAATTATATATATATATTAATACGATAGCGTGTGTGCTATTTTGTGTGTCACGCTTACATCTTTTTTCTTCCGAGTGACTGTCGTTTAATTGTTATGACCTTCCATTTCTTATAATAAATCATTTTACCAAGAATTCTTCATAATTTTGGTTTCGGTTTCGGTTTCGATTATAGCTAAAGGAACTCAAGTTGTATATATATATATATTCTTCATATATATAATAATGATTATTATAGAAAATAATTATATATATATATATTTGTGGGGGAATCACCCTCCAAAATGGACTGTTCTATCCATTATATAAACAATAGACCCTTTGATCCCAGGTTTGGATTAAACACCAGAGCGACCCTCGCCTGCTCGGTAACGTTTACTACTCTTTTCAGTTGTAACCTTCTTACGTTGCTGTTCCAGTAATACATTGTTTAAACTCTATTCCGTTGTTCTGTTTTCTTTGTGGCTTATTGCAAGCCATAACACTGGCGACATTTGGATTCGGAGAACGCACTCACGTTTAAAAACAGTGTTCTAAAAAACTAAATACTGACGACATTAGATTCAAGAAGCATACTAAAATTGAAACCAGTAACGACATTGAAAAAAAAAATACTCGCGTTGAAATAGTATTCTAAAAATACTAACGACGCCGGACTCAAATGTTATCAAGCCTAAGGAAGTGCCTAACATAACACTTGCAAAGGTTCACGGTAACTAAAAATACAAAAAAAAAAAAAAAAGACGCAGATCATTACGGAAAAAAAGAGTTGAAAAGAAAAAAGTTCGTTACGACTTTCAAAGATAGCGCTGTACTTTTGCAAAAAGAAAAAGGTTCGTCGCGACTTAGAAAGGTAGATTTTTATACTTTTGGAAAATGGTTGGTCACTTGTGGGTTTCACTGTTAAAATCGAGCGTTATTTTTTTTCTCTTGAGAAAAATATACACTTGATTTTTTTTTCTTTAGGCAATGAACTTTTTTTTATATTTATGTTTTTTTTCTGTTCGTTTTATTGTCTGGAGGAAGAAATAAGAAAGAATAAAACGGTTTTGTAAAATTCAGCGAACGTTTTGAAATTGCTAATGCTGACAAAGCAAAATGGACGAATTGAAAGTAGCGTTGGAACATTTGACCAAGTTGCATATCGATGCCGCAAAAGGCACGATTCGAGGAACAGTAAAAGGAATTGCAAAAACAGTTAGCGGAATGTCAAATACGAACCGAGGAACAGCAAAAGGAAGTTAAAAAACAGTTAGCCGAACGTCAATTAGAAGTTCAAAAACAGTTAGCCAGACGTCAATTACGAACAGGGGAGTTCCTTACAGAAATTGTTAAAAATAATGCGAACGCGGAAAGCAATTCAGCATTTTCTCAGAATACAACATGAACCGCAATAGACAATTTTAAATACGAGGAAGAGGAAAAATCATTCGCAGCGTATTTTCAGCGTTATGAAATTTTTTTTTAATATTGACTGCAGCAACTGGTCTGATCAAAAGAAAACCAGACTTCTACTACGAAACTACTACTTGGAAACGGCTGAGCATGATGAATTCGTGGGTTACATCTTGCCGCGGGAAAACAGCAGATTTATCATTCAATGAGACGGTAAATTTGTTAACAGAAACGTCTTTTTTCCATACGCGTTGGAGATGTTTGAATTTGGTAAAAGACGATAATGACGATTTTGCCACCTACGCAGTGAACAAACACTGTGATGACTTTAAGTTGTCTGAACTAACAGCAGACAAGTTTAAATGTCTTGTGTTTGCGCAAGGGTTAACCCCTGGAAAAGATGCGGAAATCAGGCGTAGAGTCCTTACAAAATTAGAAAATGAACCGAACTTAACACTTCAAAAATTAACTGCGGATTGTCAAAAAGTAGAAATTATAAAAAAAGATGCAAGAAATATCGAAGAAGGCATCGCAAATATAAAAAAAGTAACTAAGAAAAAAACCGTCAAAATAGCACATAGACACTAACCACCGAAACTCAGAAAAACTAAAAGCACCGGGTGCTTGTTTCAGATGTGGTGGAATACATTGGGTAAAGGATTGCCCATTTTTGACAAAAAGATGCCATTTATGCAATAAGATCGGTCATAAAAGTTCGCACTGTAGGAAAACTCAGAATAGAAGCCGTGTACGTCAAACCAGAACTAAGGATGTCGTAGATGAAAATCTACGCAAATATCTAACGATTAACATTTTCGGCAAGGCTATTAAATTCCAATTAGACAGTGGATCGGATATTTCAATAATAAATCTCAAAAAGTGGAAAATATTACGAAAGCCGACTATGTTAAAAACTAACAGAACAGCGACGGCCGTTAATGGTACAAAAATTCATTTTGGAGGTGAATTAATTACAAACGTCACTTTACGGGGGAAAACAAGAAAACTAAAATTGTATATGCTAAAAGATAGTGAGAACCGGTTCTGACAGCATGGAGGAGTTTCGTCTCTGGGATCTTCCTATATCCACATTCTGCAAGAAAATAGATACCCGCCCAGCAGAAACGGAGAAACTTATAACTTGTTTTAAAAAAGAATTCACAAACGTATTTACTCCTGGCCTGGGGAGATGTACAAAAATGGCCGCAGATTTTAAGTTGTAACCTGGCACACAACCGGTGTTCAAAAAGAAACGTGATGTCCCGTTCGCTTCCCTGAAGAAAATAAATCAGGAACTAGACAGATTAGAAAGCATCGGTATACTGGCTAAAATTGAATATAGTGAGTGGGCTGCTCCGGTAGTTTACGTAAAGAAAAGGTCCGGGGAAATTCGCGTTTGCGTCAACTTCGCGACCGTATTCAATGGGTCCTTAGAAGATTTTCACAATCCATTATCTAGTCCAGAAGAACTGTTTACGAATTTAAATGTCGGAAAGTTTTTTTCTAAGATCGACCTAAGCGACGCTTACCTACAGATTCCGATAAACGACAAAAGCGCTAACCTCCTCTGTATTAACACTAATCGGGGTTTGTACAGATACGAAAGACTCGCGTTTGGTGTCAAGGTTGCACCCGCAATATTCCAGCAAGTAATGGATACCGCAATCGCATATCTTGATGACATTACCATAGCGAGCAAAAGCAGGGAGGAACATGAAAAACATATCAGACAAGTATTCAGTCGAATACAAGATTATGGATTTAAGATCAAAGCAGATAAATGCGAGTTCTTTTTAAAAACAATTAAATACCTGGGTCAAATAATCGATAAAGATGGCAGACGCCCAGATCCAGATAGGGAGACCGCTATTAAAGAAATGCAGGCACCAGTAAACATAACTCAATTGCAGAGTTTTTTTTAGGTTTGAAAAATTATTACCAGGGGTTCATCCTAAATATGCACAAATTGCGCGCACCACTTAATGAATTGCTGAAAAAGGATAAGGCTTGGGAGTGGACAGAAGTTGCCAGACATCATTCCAAGAAATAAAAAGAATCCTAACTTCCAAACTATTCCTAGCGCACTTCAACCCGCAGTTGGACATAATAGTACCTATTTACAATGCCTCCCCACGAGACAGAGTTATACACCAGGGTCGTTTTTTAACGCGGAGAAAAGGTACAAAAATAAAAAATTGTCTCAGTCGTAAAGGACTGCTCCTTCACCGAAAGAGAACAAGAAATGGAAGTGCAGCATCTGAAGGATAGATACTACACTTTGATCTTGACCAAAAAGCCAGTTGGACATAATAGTAGCTAGCGACGCTAGTCAATATGGTGTTGGGGCGTGCATGCTACATCAAATGCCGGATGACTCGAAGCAGCCTATTGCTTTCGCATCACGAACTCTCTTGCCAGCGGAAAAGAATTATTCTCAGATCGAGAAAGAGGCCCTAGGAACTATATTTGCAGTTTCAAAATTCCACCGGTTCTTGTACGGAAGACATTTTTTTCTACAAACCGACCATAAGCCGTTGATATCCATTTTTAGATAAAAAAGGACTTCCAACATTCACTGCGAACCGACTATTAAGATGGGGAACTATTCTGCTGAACTATAATTTTACAATTCAATTTCTCCCCTCAAAACAACTAGCCCATGCAGACGATCTATCGAGACTGATTCCTGCCAAAATGGAACCTCTTGAAGATTTAGTAATCGCGGCACTACGTATTAATAGTGATGTAAAAACCATAAACAATATTAACCGAATTGCCGGTCACACTTCAGGAAATTAAGTTAGAATCCCTAAATGACAATTTCATTCAAACTACGAAGCAGAAATTAGCACTGGGTGACACCAGTTCAGACATTTTTTTTCTGGTTGCAACGAAATACTGTTATACGGTGAAAGAGTTGTCATCCTCCAAACCCTTCAAAAAGAATTCTCAGAGATTTTCACATGGGGCATCCAGGAATAAACAATGAAAAGTCTAATGAGAAGTTTTGTTTATTGGCCAGCTATGGACCAAGATATTACCGACATGGTGAACAGATGCAAAGGCTGTGCTTTGGCTGCAAAAGCACCACCGATAACATATAAACCTTGGCCTAAGGCTGAACAACCATGGTCGAGGATCCACATCGATTATACGGAACCTGTGGAAGATTTTTACTACCTGATAATAATTGATTCTTATTCTAAATGGCCAGAGGTACTAAGATGTAAAAAACCGACCATGGCAAAAACGACAAATTTTTTATTGGAATAGTTTGCTCGGTTTGGGGTTGTAGACTGTTTGGTTAGCGACAACGCAACAGTTCACCTCGACAGAGTTCAGAGAATTCTGCGAGACGTATCAAGTCAAACATATTACGACACCCCAGTACCACGCCAGAAGCAACGCCCAGGCCGAACGCTTCGTCGATACGCTTAAAAGGGCATTAAAAAAGGCGTCCGGTATACCGACAGAAAAGGCCCTTCAGCAATTTCTGCAGGTTTACAGAATCACGAGAAATCCGAACAAACCAGATGCGTGATCCCCAATAGAAATCATATTTGGACGGAAAATAAAATCCGTATTTGATAAACTGCTACTCAAACACATAGTACACAACAGAACCTCTACAATGCCAAACGAAACGGTTTAACAGTGGAGATAACGTGTATTTTAGACATTTTAGAAATAACGTTTCTTTTTGGGAACAGGGCACGATCTTACGAAGAATCGGCCATGTTACATACATCATTCAGGGCCCAAATTTCCTACATAAGAGGCACATGAACCAAATCAGGAAACGCTTCTACGAGGATCAAGAACAACCACCACAGGACGGCACTGTGTATGACTGTTTTGACATAGACCCTCCAAAAGGGATGTCAGAACCGAGACGCTCCGACAGAAAGAGGAAGAGCACAGACCCCTTGGTGGTTTGTCTCAAAAGGAAGAAATACTGATTTTCACAACCGCGGAAATCAGTTTGGAAGGTGGGTGTTGTGGGGGGGGGATCACCCTCCAAAATGGACTGTTCTATCCATTATATAAACAATAGACCCTTTGATCCCAGGTGTGGATTAAAAACCAGAGTGACCCTCGCCTGCTCGGTGACGTTTACTACTCTTTTCAGTTGTAAACGACCAAGTTCTCTCCAATTCTCTCTCCTCTGATCTTGAGCACGTAGTACAATGGGGTAAGGAGTGGCTGGTTACTTTTAATGCATCTAAAACCAAGCTTCTCTCTTTACATCATCAACATTCTGATCCACATCTGGCATCAATTGAAATGAATGGCTCTCGTCTTCAGGAGGCCTCAAGTTTTGACAAGCTTCTGGCTTGACCATTACTCATGATCTTAAATGGAACACGTACATCAAATCTGTTGCCAAGGCCGCTGGAAAAATGGTGGGATCTTTCTATCGATCCGGTAGATATCTTAGTGCTGATGCTATTCTCTATCTATATAAGAGCCAGGTACGTCCAAGGATGGAATACTGTTACCACATCTGGGCAGGAGCTGCTAGAAAGGACTTGTCCTGTCTTGATAGAGTTCAAAATAGACTTCGTAGCCTCGTAGTTCTCTTCCTTGCAACCTCTATCTCACAGAAGAGATGTTGCGAGTTTGTCTCTGCTGTATCGTTATTTTCATGGAAAGTGTTCGACTGAGCTTCAATCTATGGTCCCCCCTCGCCAAACTTTCACAAGAAACACTCGTCTAGCTGTAAACACTATCAATAATTCCCCCCACTCTTTATCTGTGCCTAAACCTAAACGTAGATTCCATGAACAAAGCTTCTTTCTTAGAACTGCACGCCTGTGGAATTGTCTTCCGTTTTCCTGCTTTTATTGCAAGCCACACACACACACACACACACACACACACACACACACACACACACACACACACGCGCGCGCGCGCGCACACACACACACACACACACACACACACATATATATATATTTCCTTCATAAGTTTTGGTTTCGATTTCGTTGTAAGCTAATGCACATAAGTCATATGGATATATTTTTTTATTTTTGAAATCACAAGTTTATAGTATATAAGAATCGATAGAAAATTAACTCTATTATAATATATAGGAAATCTGCATGAATTAAAATATCTTATTTAAGCGTATTTTATGATCAGACTACGCCGGGCATTCCTGCAAGCTTAGATAAATACTTTACATTTTTAACAAAAAAAGCTACAATAAAATCAGGGCGTCTCCATTTACGCTGAACACCCACAGAATGTCAACATCAATATATTACATATGAATGAGTCTGCTGTGGAATTTCTCTAGTTATCATCATTATAAAAAACATACCTATGTGTATGGCTCAAACCCAGCATAAAAATCGATGACTCACACTTGAGACTTGTTTCGCTTTCTATCTTTTTGGCATATATCCGGTCAGTACCGGCCGATGCCTTTAATAGATTTCTATTGTATACAGTCTAGACAAAAAATAATGAAAAGGACTGTTGATTATGACGTTTGAAATGTTTGTTATTTTCAGCTTTATAAATATCAATACAACTTTAACTTGAACTTCTCGTACTTCACTGCGTGCATTATATGAGAGTCAATAGTTTTTTTTTCATGCAGAGCTATTTCACTTCATGAACTCTATTTTGGTCAGGAAAGATATTAGTTGTACTACTACTACTACTACTACTACTACTACTACTACTACTACTACTACTACTACTAATAATAATAATAATAATAATAATAACAGTAACAACAGAAGAAGTAAACATACTCTACTCGTGCATCTCAACTGACAGACATAAACATCTTAACTCCGGCAGTGAACGAGTCAATAAATATGAAATTAAAAGCACAAAAACACAGAAATACGAGGGGCGTGCAATAAGTAATGCCCCTGGCCCACTTCCATTTGTCTGATCTAGCTGAAATTTTGCATGTGCAATGATTTATATCTCTTCGGGTTATGTCGCAAATTACAGCTCTGAACTAATTGTGGTTTCTGTTTTACAGGTGTTTGAACTGAGTCAGGTGTGAAATGGAGCCTGTTGAATGTCGAGCAGTAACCCGGTTTTTGTATTTGAAAGGACGCACACCACAGGAGACTTTTGATTATATAAAAGAAACTTATGGTGATAATGCCCTATCATATGACCTTGTAAAACGCTGGCATCGTGAATTCAAACATGGCCGAAAGTCTGTGGAAACAGCTCCCAGACCTGGTCGCCCCCTTTCTGCCATTGATGAGGCATCTATCCGTCAAGTTGAGGCTGCCATGTGAGAAGATCGGCGCATTACTATCCGCCAAATAGCCCAAGATGTCAAGATTAGTACAGGGTCTGTGGAAACTATCATTCATGACCATTTGCATATGCATAAGGTGTCTGCAAGATGGATCCCCAGGTTGCTCACACCATTCCAGAAGCGAGAACGCGTCGAGTGCTCGAGGATGAATTTGGAGATGTGACAAGATGAGTCAAAGTTTTTCAAAAGACTGATTACACAGGAAGAAACCTGGCTCCATCACTATAATCCAGAGACCAAAGCCCAGTCAATGCAGTGGAAGCACTTGGACTCACCACCTCCAAAGAAGGCAAGGGTGCAGCCTTCCGCTGGCAAGGTCATGCTCACAGTCTTCTGGGACGAAGACGAAGTAGTGATGACAGATTTCCTGGCAAAGGGTACCATAATTACAGGAGCCTATTATGCTTCACTTTTGAAGAAATTAAGGGAAACTATCAAAATCAAGAGGCGAGGCAAGATCAGCAACAGTACCCTCTTCCTGCAGGACAACGCTCCGGTCCACAACTCGCATGTCGCCAGATCAGAAGCACGGGCGTGTGGTTATGAAATCCTCACGAATCCTCCCTACTCTCTTGACCTTGCACTCTCTGACTTTCACCTCTTCCCAGCCATGAAGTTGTTTTTGAAAGGAAAGCATTTCTCAGATGATGCAGCCTTGATTTCTGAAGTGACGTCGTGGTTGGAGGACCAACCTGGGTGTTCTACAAAAACGGTCTCCAAAGCTGTATCAAACGATGGGAAAAATGTATAACTCTGGGTGGTTCCTATGTAGAGAAAGACTAATAACTGTGCCAAGTTTCGTTGCTCTACTGCTATGGGCAGTGGGTCAGGGGCATTACTTACTGCACGCCCCTCGCATGGGGGAGACAAAGCCTGGATGCGATATCAGAGTGGACACCTCGCGCTATTAATTTATTATTAATTTCAAAAGAAGTTGGAGCTATTAATAGAAGTAACGAGATCATAAAACTATGTAATATAGGAAATATGATCAACAAAGAAAAACTAAATAAAACAAAAGATAGCAGCAAAAGATGGAGACGATATAGATATAAACCGGAACAGTGCAAACACACAAACACACAAACAATGAAAGCCAACTTAACGAAACATAAACGGAGGAAAAAGATTAACAGAACAACCAAACTCGACAGAAACAAAACACCTCTGGAGTAAAATGTAGGAAAATCGACAAGACCACAACAGAAATACATCATAGTTAAAAAAAAATCGAAGGAAGATCGCATAAATTAAAAAAGGAAACTACCTCCAAGTAACTACAGAATCATAATATACGAGGTGCCTTCAATAAGTTTACAGAATTTTTTGTGCAGGTATTTAAAATTTGTAGACTCTTCAAAATTCAGTATGTTATTGCTATACATCTTATGAGATGACTGACCAATTTTTATGATTTCAGGTTCAAATGAACAGCTACAGCAGGGATTGGAATACACCTACTAAAGCCTGATGGTCACAGCTAGTGAATTTCAAAACGCTCACTTTAAAAGAGATGCAATAAAATTCTGTAAAAACTTGGAAAAATGCCACAGAATGGAATGTTTCAGACTGGTTTTGGACAATCTTGCATGAATCGAGCAGATTTTGAGTAGCAAAAGAGATTTAAGGAAAGCAGGGAGTCCGTGAAAGATGATGAGAAGTATGGGAGAGTTGAGGAAGTCAGAACACAAGAATTGATTGTACAAATAAAGAATTTCATGGATAAGGACTATCGTATGTCTATAGAGACAATAAGTGCACAGTTTGATGTCAGTGTGTCAGAAATGACACGAAACAAAAACGTTGTCATGACAACAGGCGGATGGTCGAGCTTATCAATTCAGATCTCGCAGTTCTTGATACTCTGGTGACATGCGATGAAAGCTGGATCTACTGGTTTGATCCAGAGACCGAGACATAGAGTTTCCAGTGAAAGCATGCTGGCTCTCTCAGACCCAAGAACGCCAAACAAAGCAAATCCACCCAGAAACTTATTCCCCCCCTTTTTTTTTTTTAAACCACGGGCATGATCTACATGCACTGGGTTCCCACTGGACAGACAGTCAACAAGGAATATTATGTTGACGTTTTAAGAGAGTTCAAGAAGAGATTCAGTCGAAAGAGACCAGCACTCTTCAAATCGGGGCAGTGGCATTTCCATCAGAACAATGCACCAGTCACAATTCCATCCTTGTCACAGACTATTTGACCACGCTGTGCATCAACACGGTTCTTCTCTCTCTCCTATAGTTCAGAGCTTGCTTCCTGTGACTTTTGATTATTCCCTAAGCTCAAGGAAAACCTAAGCGGCTGTCATAATAAGACAATTGAGGAGATAAAAGAGGATGTGATGAGGGTCATTGACAAGAAAGATAGTGAAAGTATGGGCATGCACGGGGGAAAAAGGGAATGGAAAAGCTTTTCCATTCCCTTTTTCCCCCGTGCATACCCATACTTTCCCTACACCGATGAAGACTGAAGAATCGGTCGAAAATTATGTACTTATAAAAAAAGTTTTTAATTTTTTTTTCATAATATTATTTTGTATTCCTGCACGTCACCAATTGAAAACGAATAAAGAAAAGTTATAAGCTTTTATACTTTTCGTATTCTTTTTGATTCATATATATACTTTCTAAGGAATACACGTGAATACAACATGCAATTCGGACTATATATATATATATATATATAATGTGTGTGTGTCCTAATATATGATATGAGTTATCGAACAAACTGCAGGAACTGTAAATATATCCTGAACCAGCAGGATTCCTATATTTTACAAAACAATAAGACTATAAGCATTTTTGTATTGAGGTGTATAAACACTCTATGGGACTAACCATGTTTGGAACACCCTGGTGATTAACGCAAGATTAAGGAAAATCCTCAAATGCGGAAAACAACCCACATAATCCACGAAAGCTAACCAGCTATATTGAAAGCTCAATAGTAATTTAAAAATTAAATTGAAAAGAACATAAAAATTGTAAAAATTTCTTGAATTACTCCCCTAAAAACAACAACCAAAAACAAACAAACAAACAAAAAACACGGGTACATTGTGATTGTACTAGCCTTGACTGCTAACAAATAAAGAATCGTGAAGGGTTAGACCGATGGGAGACAGAGCAGTAAATATGATCCCCATTTAGGAAGGTGCAGATATTATTGAGACCTTGGGAGGCTTATTGCTACTCGAATCCTAGATGACCAATGGTCATTGCCAGCGAGAAATCAATGGCAAAAAAAAAATGTGATAAGACAAAATAATTTCTACAGGGTGGAACGATAAAATTGTTGCCCTTGAAAAGACGACATGGTTCCATTCCTGTTTCTTTTTTTGTTGTAGTTGTGTCCATATCCTAAGAACCATAGGAATTTTTTATCATGTCTGAAAGTGAAACAATGTTCAACGAGCGAGATCGGAGATGCACCGCTGTACAACTCATGCTCTCTACCGATCCAACTGATGACATTAGGACCATTGCTTACACCATCACAGTGCAAATTCAGATAACAGAGACGTGCCCAAGGTGATGTAAACAAAGTTTCCAGTCACGGTTATGATCTTTGTGTGGTTTCAAGTGAGAGCTACCTCACATCTTTGAAGTTAGCGTGAAAATAAACACCAAAGTGAACCTGGATGTGCTGAAGAATGGTATGATTCTCTGGTGCAATCAGGTGGCCGCTGACAGACACTGGGGGTGGCAGCAGGACAAGGCGCCGACCCACAAGTCTAAAGAGACCTAAGCTTGGCTTCAGAATGAGTGCTACGACTTTGTATCCTTCTCTAACTGCCCCCTCTCCTCCCCCAATATAAACCCGCTGGACTACTTTGTGTGTTCATACGTTGAGAACATCACTAACATAACCTCCCACAACACCAAAGCCAATCTGATCGCCGCCATCCGCCGAGTATTCGCCGAGCTCCCGTCGGCACTTATGGAAAAAGCATGCTCCCAGTTCCAAACCGGTATCGAGGCGGTGATTGCGTCTGAAGGCGGCTACATTGAATAGATGTCAGCTCTACTACATAATGAATTGATTTTTTTTTTCAATAAAAGTTTTAAAATAACGATGTAGTGTTGTTTTAGGGCGATTAATGTATCGTTCAACCTTGTAATGATTATTGAAAGAAGCGGAGGGAACTATAAAACTGGGAAAACTTGTCACTTAGGCCCCGGGGAACGCCGCCAGTTTTTCGTAAGTAAACGATCACTGATGAAGACCCGTGTAAGAACATCCTAGTGAGTAACAGTAATAATATGTTTTCGTTTCCATACATACGCATTCGGTGACATCAACGTCTGCTGATATCTCATTAAATTGTTTTGAAAGATCAAGGAGATCGGAAAAACTCTGGAGGGAAATCACTTAGCTGACCTCTTCTGGAAGCATACGTAAGTACTGGAACATTAGGGAGGCTAACTGATACTAAAAAAACAGCAATAATAAATAGATAGACAAGACCGAGGAAAGAATCTGTGGACAGAGAGACGAAATGGTAAATCACATCACAGGTGAATGCAGCAATCTAGCCCGAAAAGAATTCCACTGGCAACTATGATAATGCCTGTATTAAAATACTGGAAAATACGGAGACTAAAGGTTTAGGCACAAACAGGATACAGTATAGGAAGATGGAAGGCATAAAATCATATGGAACTACAAACGAACAATTCCATTCAAGCAAAAAAAAAAACAAAAAAAAAACAAACAAAAAAAACAAACAAACAAAAACAAACAAAACAAAACTGGGCGTCAACCCGCGAAATACGAGGTCAGTTAATCCGAATTTATAACCCTAGGTAGTATGTAACAGATGAGCTTGGCAGAGAAAAATGCGCCTAGGAGAGCTAAGATCAGAATATTAAATATGTGCGACTATCCGTAAATGTCTAGTGGTTTTATCTATATTCTACATGTGATCACACAGTCAATTTTAGATTACATTTCTCAGGTGAAAACTGGCTTGGAATGGATGCAAGAATACGAACGTGTTGAATATTCGCAACATCAATTTATTGAATTTCACAAACCAATTTCATTGGTCAGATGGTTGCATCATCTACTTCCTAGGAATTTCCAAATATGTTCCTCTCTCCTAGTTTCTTGGTCAAGCAATCATAGCCATGTATTTTTTATCAACCCTTCCAATACTATATAATAATAGACTTGGAATAGATGGGCTCCTGGCTTGAAACCATAGCCATGGGACCCCCCTCCCTCACACACACACACACACACACACACACACACACACACACACACACACACACATATATATACATATAAAGTATCATCACTAAGGAACCATGTCTCCCAATATATAATATGAGTTATCCAATAATGTCTATTATTTCGAAACAAACGGATATGTCAATATTTATATCACATCAGAGATTTAATTTTGATAAAATGTTTAGTATGTGTTTAATAAAGTATATAAAGCTTTTAGACAAATTTCAAATTTAACAAAATTATGATACTGTGAGTGCTTGCTGGGTATTAATCAATTGATTAGTTGAGTTAAATTAATTATGAAATAATTGAGAGATATTAAAAAAGTACACATTTTTGGGCGCCAAATATGACTAAAATGGTATTTCCACGAACTATTAATTTAAGACGTCAGATTCTCTGTATTTTAGTGACGTCGATTTTATTATAAATGAACTTTGTTCGCATCGTAAATTTTAAAGGTCGTATTTATCGTGTCCAGATGATAAGATGAAAAAAAAATGTTAAATGTTATCAAGATTAAGGTTGTGCTTTCTAAAGGTCATATTTATACTGTCTGATTACAGCATAACTTATAAATAATTTATTTGGATAAATAATTTTATTTGGATTCATAAAAAAAACAAAAACAAAAAAACTAGCTGGGCGTGTTGCCTATACTTATCGGATGAATTTCTTGTACAAAACATATCTAAGAATATCTTTGTGTGAAATTTGCAAAACATAACCCCAGCCGTTTCAGAATCTATAAGGAACTCACTCTCTCTCTCTCTCTCACACACACACACACACACACACACACACACACACACACACACACACACACACACACACACACACACACACACACACACACACACACAAAGTGAATTTTATATAATAGTAGAGATAATTTTAAGGAAAACAATTGATGTTGGCAAACTGTCATATTTGATGAATATATTTTTAATTGTAAAGCACCTTTTTGGATTAAACAAAGGCTCTCATTGTTTGACCAATCGTAAGAGAACAGTAACTGCGGCACAATTTATGCTTCCGCAGTGAATCACAAAACGTTTAAAGTCAACCGACTAGTTGAAGTTCTCAATATTAAAACTGACACTTAGAGAGCTTATTAGAAGAAAATCAATCAGTTTGAGAGAGAGAGAAAAAGAGACGGAAACGTAGGTAGAGACATACAGACAAAGAGATACATCGAGAAACGGATCGAAGTCAGTGATTGATCAAAAATAGAAATTCAAAAGACTTCTGTAAATTCATCTAATGGATATATATATATATATATATATATATATATATATATATATATATATATATATATATATATGTGTGTGTGTGTGTGTGTATATATATAATAAAATAGAATATACATAATAAAAAATATATACACACACACACACACACACACATATATATATATATATAAAATATATCTATATATATAAAAGCGAAAATGTATGTATGTATGTATGCATATATGTATGTATGTGTGTATGTTTGGATGTCTGCTAAAAACTTTCGACAGACGCGACGAAAACGGATCGAAGTCGGTGATTGATCAAAAATAGAAATTCAAAAGACTTCTGTAAATTCATCTAATGGATATATATATATATATATATATATATATATATATATATATATATATATATGTGTGTGTGTGTGTGTGTGTATATATAATAAAATAGAATATACATAATAAAAAATATATACACACACACACATATATATATATATATAAAATATATCTATATATATAAAAGCGAAAATGTATGTATGTATGTATGCATATATGTATGTATGTGTGTATGTTTGGATGTCTGCTAAAAACTTTCGACAGACGCGACGAAAATTCACAAACTCGGTATCACATCGAAGCTCCATCCTTTGCTCGAAAAATATTGAAAAATTGGCCAAAAACGTTAACTTTTTCACCCCGAAAATCGACAATTTTCGACAGAGGGGTCAACAAAAACGGTCCTCTTGTGACAATAACCGATTCTACGCATGCGTCAGATGATGTCGTGACCTGATTTACTTTAAATAGTTGAAAAACCGAACAAATTTCATGTACGTCGCGTTAGCTTAGTTGGATAAGGCCTTGGTTCATTATCTAAATTTTTTGGGTTCGACTCGTGGTGTGAGATGGTTTTCTTTTCGATTTTTTAAATTTAAATATTGAACCAGTGTTATTGAAGCCATTTTTCACGTAACGTTCGTTTTTCTGCTTTTTTTACTTCGCTTATTCTTAGCGACACCCCAAAACAACCGGGTACCCACCGATTTTTTAAATTTTAATATCGAGACAGGCTTATCTAAGCCATTTTTCACGTGTTGGTTTTCTGTTTTCATCGTTCGTTTGCCTTACGTTAGTTCTTTTTTGTGTTTTTTCCCGCTTAAGTGTTAACGTTGTTTTCTTTTTTTACTTCGCTTATAACAAACAAACCTACGTCGTCGTCATCGTCGTCGTCGTCGTAACGCTCGACGATTCCAGCCGTGCACCTGTCAATTTCGTTCTTAAATAAATTCAAACATCTTTCACTAACTCATTCTGGTTCGCCGATTTTATTTTCAAACTTTGTCTCAGGGCTTCGGGTTCGATCCTACCCCACCCCGGGTTCTTTTTTATTTAACACCACACACACCTACAAACACCCGAGCAACGCCGGGTACCTCCGCTAGTATATAATGAAAAAGTTCATGTAAAGGATATATAAAGACACGAAGAAAACTTCAAAATATCCACCGTACCAGTCGAATTCCTTAACTTATCTTTTCTCCTCAACAAGGGCAACAAAACTATTCGTTTATATTATTTTTTAAGCATCTATATTCCAATGCATACCTATTATTGTTCATGGTGAGATTTTCTTGTTTTTTGGGGTTGCCAACAGAATCAACCATTTATAAAGTTCCCAACTTAGTAGCGTAAATATAGACAGTTCTTCGGAGGTTTAAAACAAAAAACGGGCACAGAACAATGGACAAAGCAACCAGTCAGAACGCATAAGGTCTTCAAAAACCATAAAAAGTGAAAAATCGCAATAATCTTCTATAATATAAATCTCACCTATCTGTTTAAATGTATGTATGTATGTATGTATGTATGTCTGCCTAACACATTCGACATAGGCGACAGATTTTCACAAGATCGGCATCGTTCTGAAGCTTGACCCTTCGGACGACAAATATCGAAAAATTGGCCAAAAACATTAATTTCTTAAACCTCAACTGGGCACTTTTCTACAAGGAGGAATCGCTTTTTTCGTCGATATTTTAGAAAATCATCCTCTCTTTTCCATGGACTAGCCTTAATTTAAACCTTTGCCACTTCCGGTTTGGCGAAGGATGCAACGGCAAGAACGTCACGTTTTTTTCACGTTCTTTTTCTCCTTCTCTGTAAGGTTCGAGTCTGCCTGCCTACTACCACTTTTTTTTTTTTTAGCTCAGCACACACCTCCAAACACCTGGGCAACGCCGGACGCCCAGGCTAATCTATAATATAAATCTCATTTGTCTGTTCAAATGTATGTATGTATGTTTTTTTTTCACCGATATTTTCGAAAGTCATTCTCTCTTTTCGAATGACTAGCCTTAATTTAAACCTACTTCACTTCCGGTTTAGCGATGGGCGTAACAGCAAACACGTCACGTTTTTCCTCTTTTTTCACGTTTTTTTCCTCCTTCACGGTACGGGTTCGAGCCTGCCTGCCTGCCTACTATTTGTTTCTTGTTTTGTTTTTTGCTCAATACACACCTCCAAACACCTGTGCACGGGCACCAAGACTAGTATCATAATAAGATTAGTATCATAATAAGACTAGTATCATAATAAGACTAGTATCATAATAAAAGATGTTTGGCGAAATTTAAGTATTTGAGAGGTAAACAAACATGCGCATTAATTTTTCTGTTTCGAATATGCTGTTATTGTAAAAATATGCTAAAATATGCTGTTATTGTAAAAATATGCTAAAATATGCTGTTATTGTAAAAAGCGTCTTTTACTCTTGTTCATCCCAAACAGGGCATATTGCCAACTGGACGTAAGCCGCTACTATCTGGGACTGTCTACAGGGGCTCTCTGTAGGGACTTGAGCAGCGAGTTTGCTGTTCAC
Source organism: Euprymna scolopes (assembly GCF_053919585.1). Classification (NCBI taxonomy): domain Eukaryota; kingdom Metazoa; phylum Mollusca; class Cephalopoda; order Sepiida; family Sepiolidae; genus Euprymna; species Euprymna scolopes. The sequence goes on along the minus strand of NC_136490.1, from coordinate 116,128,636 downwards.
ATTATATTTAAATTTCTGTACGTTAATACAATCAGGAAAGCGAGAAACAGGGAAGGAATCACAAAGTCTAGCAGTTCGACGGAGTAAACTATTTAGCATTACAAAATCTAGGGACCTCTACAATAAAGCGGTGAAATTTTACTGCTTGCCGAGTTCGTTAGCTGTATTTGCGTCGAGGAGGCATAATTCCATAAAATTCCTTTAAAAACAAACACAGGGATGCGGCATTGGTCTTGGAGCTTGGTTAAGAGTGCGGGACCTATTAGATCGGAGACTCTTTTTTTTTAGTACCTGTCTAAAAGGGAGAGACTAGTGATAGACGCACCAGATCAGATATAGTAGCAACACCCAATGCATGGTTGAATGGTGGCTTTGTAGAGATATAGGATACTGTCTGGTGCGAGTAGTTTTCCGGCATTTTTATGAAGCACGCACGCCCCCCCCCCACACACAAAGAATAGTTTCCCATCTCCCTGGAAAATCTCATCAGTATGCCCTGTATTTAAGAATTCAGGTGATCGCTCATCCCCCTCTCAGTATAGGCCAATAAGTCTCCTGTGCGTCATGAGTAAGTTGCTAGAATCTGTGTTAAATACAGAAGTAATCAAACATCTCAACAAAAATAACCTTCTTAGTGACACTCAATATGGTTTCCGTTCTGCTAGATCTACAGCAGATGTCCTTACAGTTATATCGCATAGGATTAGCAAATCTCTCGACGGTGGCAATCTTTCTAGGGCAATTGCTCTTGACATATCTAAAGCCTTTGATAGGGTATCATAAGAGTAGTAGTTGAGGGGCAAAAATCAGAAGCTCACAGTATTAATGCCGGTGTCCCTCAGGGATCCATCCTGGGCCCAACTCTTTTCCTGATCTATATTAATGATCTTCCAAATCATATCCTTACATCATTTGTAGACATTTATGCTGACGACACTATCATTTATGGTACCACATCTAAAACAGTAAACGACCAAGTTCTCTCCAATTCTCTCTCTTCTGATCTTGAGCACGTAGTACAATGGGGAAAGGAGTGGCTGGTTACTTTTAATCCATCTAAAACCAAGCTTCTCTCTTTACATCATCAACATTCTAATCCACATTTGTCATCAATTGAAATGAATGGCTCTCGTCTTCAGGAGGCCTCAAGTTTTGACAAGCTTCTGGGCTTGACCATTACTCCTGATCTTAAATGGAACACATATATCAAATCTGTTGCCAAGGCCGCTGGAAAAATGGTGGGATCTTTCTATCGATCCAGTAGATATCTCACTGCTGATGCTATTCTCTATCTATATAAGAGCCAGGTACGTCCAAGGATGGAATACTGTTGCCACATCTGGGCAGGAGCTGCTAGAAAGGACTTGTCCTGCCTTGATAGAGTTCAAAATAGACTTCGTAGCCTCGTAGGAGATGTCCTTTTCTCCTCCTTGCAACCTCTATCTCACAGAAGAGATGTTGCGAGTTTGTCTCTGATGTATCGTTATTTTCATGGAAAGTGTTCAACTGAGCTTCAATCTATGGTCCCCCCTCGCCAAACTTTCACAAGAAACACTCGTCTAGCTGTAAACACTATCAATAATTCCCCCCACTCTTTATCTGTGCCTAAACCTAAACGTAGATTCCATGAACAAAGCTTCTTTCTTAGAACTGCACGCCTGTGGAATTGTCTTCCGTTTTCCTGCTTTCCGGCTGACTACAATATGGTTGTGTTCAAGTCTAAAGTAAATAAGTTCTTGATGAGCCGTTCCATATAAGTTATTAAATTTACCAAATTTTCATTACTAATGATTACTATATTGACCAATTTCTACTGTACACTCTTTAACCCTTATCCTTGAGTGGCCTCTGGGCCTTGATAATGTGGTGATGCCTTTGTAAAAAAAAAAAAAAAGCCTCCAGAGCGTTAATCAAACCATTCTTTCCTAGCTTCTTCCCCAGCAGATTTACCCCTTCTCCAAGGCAGATAGCGCCAGCTCTGAATAAATGTCTTTGTTCATTTAAAACTTCTGAAATAGCTTTGCTTTGAATTTGCGGCCGAGTGGCCATTAAAACGTAATACAATCCGGAAATTACGGATGTTTCTTGGGCAACGTCTTGTTAGTCGTAAGTATGCATAATTAAGCAACTTAGAAAATAAATCTTCTGTTTGTTATCGCTGTTGGCAAACTTTAAAAAGAAAAAAATAAAGACATCATTGATTAGCAAATGATAAATGAACGAAAAGGTGTTGCAATTTAAATGGTTGGATTGATTGCCAATTGCCAATACATGTGATGGACGACCGTCCCGCTGCGATCACATATTCTATATCTATCTTTTAGCATCGGCTAGATAGGTGTAATTCATTTATAATATATGGGCCATTTTTTTTTTGTGTGTGTGTCTGCCTGTCTGTCACAATTCCCTGCAAACTACAACATGGTCGTTTCCAAATCTAACGTTAACAAAACTTGCCATAAACCGTCCTCATAAGCAAATTTTGTTTATTCCATTCCATATTTTAAATCCACTCATAATATAAGAGACATAGTGTTTGTATGTCTGTCAGACATTATTTTTATGTATGTGTCTGTCTGTCTGTTGCAATTTTTTTTAGACGAATATCTTCTTTCAGAAATGGAAAATGTTGAAAAAATCGTGCCGATTTATACCGATTTCCTGATGCCTCAAACGCTTCTTCCAATTGTTTCTTTTTGTTTTGTTTGGAACTTAATTTTCCATGGCTCGTATTAAGGATAAAATGATAAATATTTATTGATTTTAAACTACCAGTAAAACTAAAATTTATAGATCGCACTCACAAGTATATTTTTATCTTTGCGAAAATATATGCACATATTGTTTTTTCTTTTTTACAATACCCCCCCACACACACAATCTATATTTAGAAATTTGAAAAACATAGGAATCAGTAATTGTATCAGAATTGGGTATTTAAAGCAGAACCGCTAAATAGTATCGGAATCAGGAAAAATTTTAAACTTTCACCCCTATTATGACCTCTTAAAATTTATTATTTTGGGCTCAAATCAAGTTATTAAGTTAGATCTATGTCCAAGGAACCTATATTTAAAATTTCAAGTGTTTAGACAGAAAATTGTTGGAGGAGTTTGGTAGAGTTCTCAAAGGTCAAATCGTTGAACTTTGATCCCTTAATCGCCAAATTTCTGGCCGAAAACCGATCACATCGATTTTCCCAAATCTCAGTACCCTGTATATCAAATTTGACAGAGTTATTCCGTAGGGAAATATACACACACAGACACAGTCAGATACACAGACACGTTCACTTTTATATATATACTAGCAAAAGTACCCGTCGTTGACTGGGTTCAAAACAGCCTTCACAAAATGGACTCTGATTTATAAAAGTATGACAGGTTATGAAAAGGAAGGGTTGTAAATTTGGGTTGAATTTGGGGGTATCAAAACCAAAGCAAAATATGATGAAAGTAAAAATAAAATAGATAAACCCCATAATTTATTATACCATACCTGTTCACACTGAAACACTTATCACAATATTCTATGGATCTATATTAAAAAACCTTGTTAAACTTTGTGACATATTTCCATTCTATGGAGGTCAGGCGCGAACGAACACCCCATAATTTTATTATATCATATTTCTTCAAACAGAAATATAATTATCAAAGTATACTTACGCCGATAGATATGAAAAGTCTTTATTAAATTATTATTATGTGCCTATTTCCATTCTATGTAGGCCAGGCGCGAACGCAGACCCCACAATTTTATCATACAATCCCTATTTAAGTTAAAACATATTTATCAAAGTATTCTTATGTACATCTATATCAAAAACACTTGTAAACGTTTTTTTTTTTAATCTTTAATTTTTTATTTCCATACTTTGTGAACTTCAAAACGATACTGATATTGGTAAAATCCGTCGCCTCCGTCGAAAGTTTTAGGCAGACATGCAAACATGCATACATACATACATTTATATATTGGTTACTAAAACTTTTCGACCTAAATCGATTAAAAAGCTTGCCCTATCTCTGAATTCCATTTATGTAAAATTTCAAATGTTTAGACCAGAAATTATCTGAGTAATTTGGTAGAGACCACAGAGGTCAATTTTTTAAAAACTTTCTCCCCTAGTATGACCCTTTAAAATTTATTGTTTTGAGCTCAAATCAAGTTAGATCCTAAAATTTTAAGTGTTTAGACCCAAAATTGGCGAAGGAGTTATATTTTTTACCAGAATATCTTGTCCTATTCTTTTCCAGTTTTAACAACTAGTACTTTTCCATGTTTAACCTTAACCATATTACTTTTCATGTTCGCATTTTTCTATTATAATTCATGATTTTTCCAGGCTTCCTATAAATTCACTTATTCTTTGTTTAATTTCAGTCTTATTTTTTTCCCCTATAAACACATATGTAATAACAATGTACGGCACTCATCTGCTTAACCCCCACCAATTATCTCCCTTTATTCTTTCATTCTCTCTGTTTCACTTTTCGAATTAGTAATAACAGTACTTGCCGAGGCGACGTGGTTGCTATGGAAACTAGTAATAAAAAGCGTTGCCCATCTCCTTACATATTTTTACGATTTTAAACACTAGAAAATACATCATAGCTTTTGTTTTACTGAATGAAAATTGAATTTTTTTTTCACAATATAACTAAGAAGGTGATCTATAAACTGTAATAATTGTTTAAAATTTGGTTGAAAAATGAGTGAGCGGTGAAGCTTTAAAGCAGTTTTAAATAACCAAAACAGCTACTTAACCATATATTCAAACACGGTAGTGTTTGAATGATATATATATATATATATATATATATATATATATATATATATATATATATATATATATAAAATTAGTGAATAGATAAGGTAAAATGAATAAAAGTATGAAATAACATGTCTAAATATTGGATATAATATAAAAGCTATTAAAAGGTATGAAAAATATGATATTTAATTTACTATTTTTTTATATTTTGTGATCGCTTGTTTGCAGATTCTTTCCCAACACGCGGTTGCCATATTATTATGTATGGTGTATTCTTGTGTACTCTGGAGATTAGATGGACGACAAAATCGAAAAATTGGCCAAAAACATTAATTCCTTCACCCTCAACTTTTCTACAAGGAGGGGTCGTTTTTTTTGCGAGCCATTTTTGCAAGTCATCGTATCGATTAGATTGGCTTTGCCTAATTTTAACGTTTCGAATCTCCGGTCGCGTCATGGAGTAGCGGTAAGACGTCAGATTTTCTTCCACTTTCTTTTCTGCCTTCGCATCACAGGTTCTTTTCCTCCTTCGCGGTACGGGTTCGAGCCTGCCTACCTACTACCATTTTTTTTTTTTTTTTTTACATACACCTCCAAACGCCAGAGCAACGCCGGCCACCCAGGTTAGTTTACTAATAAAAATCTATATCAATAGGTTATGATAAATGTCCCAATCACATTCGAAAATATACGTACAGTGTAAATAAACAGATAGATACGTTGAGCGATTAACAAGTAATGTAAAAAATGGTTTCCTGCAAGCATATAGATCTGACCAAGTAAAGGATGTTGCAAGACAGCTGCTACAATAATCTGAAGGACGTCTGACGAGAAACGGCGTCAGAGTTGTGGAAACCTTAAAGAGCCAGTTGTTTAAATGCGTTCGATTGACTTGCAACAGAAAGAGAATGGATCAGATTGGAGAGTTGGTTTTCCCATTGCTTAATGTAGTTCAGGGGAGATAACTTGGATAATGAATATTCTAGGCCAAGATACACATCGCCTTCACGTAGATTTGGCGGCACCAATATGCTTTGGTGTTCTGTTTAAATAGTTTAAGATAAGATAAAAACCAATATAACCTAAGTTTAAGTTAACTGATGTTTTTATGTATAATTGCGTGGTTTATCATTGGATTTATTTCAAATAAACAGAGTCGTGAGTGGAGATTCACCCGCTCGGTTTTACCTGTACTCCCACGAAGACCAGATGTGACACGATATCAAGCTTTACATAAGGTAGGCCATAAGTACCACAAAGCACCCAGAGGAGGTACGAGTACCCGTAAAATGCCTGAATCAGATCCGCCAGCAGTATCCAGTACGAATTTTCCAGATGATACCTCCACTTTCAAGGAGGGCAGGAGAGTGGTAACCCCAATTTTCACCACTGAAATAAGGAGACAATAAAATTGCCGTAGTCTAGACTGGTTTCTCCTACTCTGACCGAAGATAGAACAGATACTAAACTTTCATTTTTAGATCGAAAAGGATGTGTAAGTTTGTTGGTATGTATCAATGTATATATATATATATATATATATATATATATATATATATATATATATATATGTGTGTGTGTGTGTGTGTGTGTGTGCTTGCGTGAATGAATGTATGCGTGCGACTAATGTAAATGTGTGCGTAGGCGTGTATGCAGCTGTTAATGTTTTAATTTTCTTATCATTGTGTTTTTCCTGGGGATAGGGGCATTCTACCGGATGCCAAACATTCTCCCATTAGTTTAGTTACTCCAACCGAGAGATCCTTTTAAGATTCTAACCGCCCCTTTAAGTGGTATTGTTTATATTTATTTTGCTCTTGGTTCATTGCGTATATTCGCCAGATAGTGTTTGAAATTCGTTTTCATTAGCCAGGTTGCTCGTATAATGACCGGTATGATTCATACCTTCTTAATATTCCAGTTTCTTTTCTATTTTTCTTGTCACGTCGCAGGTGTGTATGAGAGTGTGCACATCTGTATGTGAGTGAACCTCTGTTAGTGCTTATGTTGACTGTAAAAAACTATACATACTGCTTTATTGTACGAGTAGAAACAGTTGAGGATATTCACTCGAAAGGGAGTGACAACAAGTCTCACCAACGCCTTGATAACACTTCAATGTGCGCATGTGAATGTGTGTGCATGTGTGTGTGTGTGTATGTGTGTGTGTGATGGGGGGGGGGGGTCAAGTAAAAATACAGCATTTTTTTTATATTATTGTTTTTTTTTTCCATTTCTTTCCGGTAGTTTGATGACCCGGAACTGATGGACCAATTCCGATATTTATTTTACGAGGTTTCGCTGGAACAGATAGGTTTTATGAACACACATGCGCGTGCC
>NC_136490.1:116114019-116116519 GCF_053919585.1 Euprymna scolopes | reverse complement strand
TGTGTAGGTAAAAGAAGGTGTCTGTTTATGAGAGAAATGTTGATGCATATGATTTTCGTTTATTTATCCTAAAAAATATTTGTGTGGCTTTTCGTTTAGCATTTAATATGAAATATGTGGGATATTGCAAGGTTTTCAAAGTATTTGTGAAGTATTTGAATTCTTCGTCCAGATATTCTGGACTACAAAATCTGAATACACGTAGGAAGAAACCAACTATCATAGCTGTTTTTATTTTGTTGTGAATAGAAATGCATGTAATCATTTTTGTGTGTTGTTTTAAAGTTTATTATTGGATTTTATAAGTATGATCAAGCCAGGAGCATAACGTACCTTCGTGTGAAATTTCATAAAATCATTTTCGAGTCCACAGGGAAGGAACTCACACACAGAAAGGCATACATACAAATTTCTCCTTTATATAATAGTGGAGATAGGGATAAGATAAAAGTAATAAAAAATAAAGTATAAGATAAAAAATAAGATAAAAATTACGATAAAAATAAACAGTAAGATAAGTACTAAAAAAAATAGGCCCTGTCGGTGGGGCATTAAAATACACCGACTGCCCCCCCCCCGCAGAGGGTAAAAGTCCCTCAATGGGGGTCCTGGATATGACCTTAAACTATATCCAGTGGTAAGGCCCAAACTTGTGGGCTTTGGGGAGTGTGGAGCCACCCTTTAATTACTATTGCTCCCAGGTCCACTCTGACCCAGAGTGGTAGTACCTGTTAGGGTTCCAACTATGGGTTGAATAGAAACCGATTTGAAAACAACAAATATATTCTATTAAAAAGGTTTTCTTCAAAAATCTTTGGATTCGGCATTAAATAACCCGAAAAGGGTTGATATGCCGTAAAACAAAAACAACCAACCAACCAACTAACAAAAAATAAAAATAATAACACCGAAATAAGAAACGAATAAAGTATTAAACATTTTATTGATTAAACGTTAAAAAACACAAGCGTTCATGGAACAGTAAAATACAAAATGAAATTGTCATAGATTATAAAAACTGTAAATGAGTACCATAATGACGATTAAGGTAGTTAAGTGATAAGGAGCTATAATGTAGCTCGGTCTATAAAATATAGTATGGAATTAATACAGGTTCAATATATGTAATTATAAAAGAGGTAATAATATAAACAATAGACACAGTGGAAATACAGAATACCGAAATGAAGCACGGATGTAAACCTTAAAAGCTGACGTAAACAGAAATAAAGAAAAAAAAAATTCTTTCAAATATAAAAAGTTACAGAGAAAGCAAAAGGGTAAAATAAAAAACAATTGATATTAATATTTTGACTGTAGGGTGAAGTATACAAATTGCTAAGAATACGTTATTTATACTGTCTACAATTTATTGATATTTTATGTTTGTTATTGAGGAGCTTATCTCTGTCCTTAAATCTAGTAATACGTAATTTTTCACCGAGACATAAGTAATAGGGTGAATTTAAAGATTTACAAGCGTTAGTTGCCTTTAAAATATCCTACTTCACAAGGTATTTTAATTGGTCAGTTCTTGATAGAAATTGATGTTTTATTTTTATTTTTATCTTATTATTTATCAGAGATACCTCCTGGAGTGATAGAATAACGCAACAATTTCAACAACATTGGCAACAGATTTGATGAATAGCTTTCATGCCAGGTCAGGGATTGAAAGTCAGTTCCAGAAGCTTATCGAAGCAGAATGCTTCTTTCAGACGAGAACCATTCATATCAGCTGTGGCAAAGTGGGAATCAGAGCGTTGGTGATGAAGCGATAGAAACTTGGTTTTAGATGCATTAAAATTAACAAGCCATTTTTTATCCCATTGCACCACATGCTCAAGGTCGGAGGAGAGAAACTGAGAGAAATCTTGGTAATTGTTGGCCTATGAAGTGCTGTCATAGATAATAATGCCGTCTGCACATATGGCAGCAAATCTACTTAGAATATGATTTGAGAGATAATTGACAGAGATAAGGAAGAGAGTTGGGTCCAGGATGGATCCTTAAGGCCCCACAACGCTGATACTTGGAGTTTCGGACTTTTGTCCATCGACGACTATTTATATAAACTTATCAGAAAAAAGGATTCAATGATTGCAAAGACATTTCCAAAGACCCTAGTGTTTTGATGTGATGTTTTGAATATAATAAACTAGTTATGACCAAAGTTTCATTTCATTCGGACAAAACACTAAGAAACGGGGCCTAATTAGAGTTGGGGCCCGTTTTTTTTATCACTATATATATATATATATATATATATATATATATATATATATATATATATATATATCAGTCACTTTATATATATATATATATCAATATATATATATATATATCAATATTAAATGAAAGATAAGAAATAAAAGTTATATATAACTTTATTATATTATCAAGAAAATAAAGACAACGTAAAGGAGAAATTAAGAGAAAACTCTTTAGACCATGGCATTTCCAAGCTAAATGCTTCTCAGCAGGAGGGTAAAATGGCCAG
>NC_136490.1:116049019-116111519 GCF_053919585.1 Euprymna scolopes | reverse complement strand
GAGACCGCACAGGTCAAATGTTTTTAAACTTTGCTCCCAATTTAAACCCCTTAAAATGTACATTTTGGTGCTCAAATCAAATTAAAATTTGGATACATGTCCAAGTAACCTACATTAAAAATTTTAAAGTGTTTAGACCCAAACTTGTCGGAGGAGTTTGGTAGAGTTTTCAAAGGTCAAATCGTTGAGCAAAATTTCTGTCCGAAAACTGATTAAGAAGATTTTCCCAAATTTCAATACTCCTTATGATAAATCTCGAGTATCTAGACTGAAAATTTACAGTTACTTGGTAGGGAAATGTACACAGACATACACACAGACATTTTCAATATATATATATATATATATATATATATATATATATATATATATATATATATATATGTGTGTGTGTGTGTGTGTGTATGTGTGTGTGTGTGTACGATATTCTTTCAATAAGTTTTCAGACTTTTTTGTACAGTATTTAAAATTGTCGTAGACTTTTGAAAATTCAGTATGTTATTGTTATACATCTTATGAAATCCCCGACCAATTTTTATGATTTATGATTTCAGATTCAAATGAACAGCAACAGCAGGAATTGGTATACACTCTACTAAAGCCTTATGATCACAGCTGGTGAATTTCAACAATGCAATCTGTGGGGACACTTTACAAGGACGATATTCAATAAAATTTTCTTTTAAACTTGGAAAAAAATGCTACAGGAACGTATTGAATGCTTCAGACTGCTTCGGGACCATCTTACATGAATCGAGTGGCAGTTTTTTTTTTGAGTGGCATAAGAGATTCAAGGAAAGCAAGGAGTCTGTAAGGGATGATGAGAGGTGTGGAAGGTGTAAGGACGCCAGAACACGAGAGTTGATTTGCCAAATAAAGAATTTCATAGATTAAGACCGTCGTGTGTCTATAGAGACAATAAGTACAGTTTGATGTCAGTGTGGGAACTGTACACACAATTATAGCGAAGAACTGAAGATGCAAGAAAATCTGCGCGAAGTTTGTACTTAACTTTCTATTCTGATACAATTACCGATTCCGATACAATTACTGATTCCGATTCTTTATAAATCTCTAACTATTTAACTATTAAGTTATCATTTTCATATAACCGTATAATGTATAATGTGTATATATTTTATCAAACGTAAAAATACACTTGAGAGTGAGTGATCTATAGATTTTAGTTTTACTAGAAGTTTAAATCAATATATTTTTATTATTCTATTATTGCTATTATTGCCCGATCGGAAGATACCCTTTAATATGATATTTTAATTCATGCATATTGCGCATTTTTTTTTAATTATAGAGACAATTCTCTATCCATTATTATATTGAACCTAATATATAGTAGTTAGATCAACACTAATATATATATATATATATATGACTTGGGTGCCATCAGTTAAAATCGAAAGCAAAAGATACAACCTTCCACCTCATTCCTTACACACACACACACATACACATAGTAATTTATAAAATATATATGGCGATTAAGCTACACTGAATATTCGGCGTTTCATCCACTCTAGGACTCCCCAGGCTTATGCATACATACATACATACATACATACATACATACATACATACATACATACTCAAGTCTTAAACTTTCGATTTCTTGACTTACATGATATGCGTGTGCCTTGGCTTTGTTTGACTATGGAAATAACTATATCATCCCACATTCTGAACAGGCGCATAAGCCTGAGGAATCCTAGAGTGGATGAAACGCCGAATATTCAGTGTAGCTTAATCGCCATATATATTTTATAAATTATTAATTAGCTCTATCTACGTATTGAGCACTTTTGAAGTAAATACTTAAAGTTTACGCATAAATCTATACTTTCGTATATTAATTTTATGTGAGTAAATGAAGTAGTTATATATATATATATATATATATATATATACATATATATATATATATATAGATAGATAGATATATATATAAAGTATTCGTTGGTCATCATTCGATCCTGAGCAACGTCGGGTGTCCTTGGTAGTTTGTTATAATTAAATTTCACAACGAAAACCCGTTTCGTTTTTATTCGAAAAAAGAATTGAATTCCAAGTTTTACTAATTATCTACGACAAATTAAGGAACGACGGATGTACGAGAGAGCCCGACAACTGCTCTTGTTCATTATCTATCATGTAATATGTAGGTACGTAATTCTAGAGACATGGGATTCTTACCCCAAGAGCAACAAGAATCAACCGATTTTAATGTAGACTGTTTGGCGTGTCGTTTTTTTTTTTTTTTTTTTTTTTTTTTGTGATAAAAATCTTTATAAAAAATAAACTTTTTTTTTCAAACTGACGGGCCGAAATTTAGAAGAATTTGATATATATTTATTTTTCATTGCGTTTGGTAAACATTTATGGTGATTCAAAAGTATAGGCGGCGCTAAGTGCGACCTTACCGGTGTCAGGTGTCAAGAAATACTAAGCTGAACTAACCTCCGCACTTTCCAAGCTCTACAGTAAATGCCTTGCTGAATCTTGCTTCCCTAATAGCTGGAAGATAGCCTCTGTGCTACTAGTGTACAAACATTGAGCTGAAAGAACTGACCCTTTCAATTATCGCCCTATCAGTCTCTTTTCCCTCTTCGCTAAAATCTTTGAGACATTAATTAATCAAGCACTAAGCCAACACCTTGCAAAAGCTAATCTCTCTCACAAACAGTATGGATTTAGGCAATGTCGTTCTACTGTAGATATTTTATCCCATGCGCTGGATAAGTCGAGCAAAGCCAGTTCTATAGCCCTTGATATATCCAAAACCTTTGAAGAAGTTTGGCACGAAGGGCTGCTAATGAAAATTAAATCGTACGGTATAACTGAACGTATACTAAATATAATTAGACGCTTCTTAGATAATAGGACCATCAGGTTGTCATTGATGGACGTAAATCCAAACAGCATTACATTAATGCAGGAGTACCCCAGGGGTCGATTTTTTACCACTGTTATTAATGATATTCATAAACGACCTCTCTGATAATATTGTGTTCGAGATGGGTATATTTGTTGATGATACAACGTTCTGTAAGATGCACGAGAGAAAAACGGATGTACACCAATGTAAGACAATGGCAGAATCGTTAGAAAATGACACCCAGACCGTAGTTGAATGGGTCGGAAAATGGATGGTAAGACTAAGCTGCTATCATTTAACAATTACAAGAAGCCTCTCCAACCGCCGATATTCATGACAAACAACCCCATACCTTAGAATTCTTCCTTCAAAACTCGGCTTAACATTCATGGGCATATTCACTGGAACAAATAGATTGAGGAAATTGCGGAGGCTTCTGTAAAGAAGATGGGCTCCATCTATTGTGCTAGAAGACTACTCACACCTGAGAGTATCCTGAACCTCTACAAGGCCATCATTCGCTCATTCATGGGGTATTGTTGCCACATCTGGGGTTGTGCATTTACCACTAGTCTCTCTCTCTCCCCCTCTCCCTCTTGGATAGAGTTCCCCTAAAAAATCTTCAATTTAATAGGTTGTACTTTGTCAACTAAACTCCAACCCCTGTCCCATCGTTATAATGTTGCATCCTGCGCCTTTTTTACAAGTATTTTCTCTGATGAACTCGTTGCTCTTGTGCCTCCTGAACGTACATATCCCTAACAAACCACGCTTAACAGCGAAATCACACCCATTTACTGTTTAGGTTCCCAAATGCCAGAAGGCTTTCTGCTTTAATAGTTTCTTCCTTCGAACAGCTAGACTTTGGAATTCCCTTCCTGCTACCTGCTTCTCTAACTGATATACTGTTATAGTAGCTCCTTATGTCCAAGTGTGGATGCGCCTTATTGGGGGCGAACGTGAGTAAAAAAAAAAGGTGAAAACCTAGCCTCGATGTAAAAATGTTTCGATTACGAAACCGGACTTCCTGTTTCAGTTTTAAAGAAACTTGTAAAATATGTTTAAAAATACAAACGGATTCAAATGTTTCTTATATTTTCTTTCATGCTTTATTTTTAAAATCTAAAACAAGAAGTTCGGTTTCATAATGGGAACATTTTTTGCACCGAGGCTAGGTTTTCACCTGGCACCACTACGGTCGCATTAGAGTCGCCTATGGTTCTAGCAACCTACCTGCCATATCTAATACCATCAGGGAGAGTCTCCTACGATTTGCCGGTCACTGTCTGAGGAGCAAGTATGAATTGATCAGTGATGTATTGCTATTGACTCCACGACACGGACGCGCAAGCAACGGACGACCAAGATCAACGTAGGTCCTGGATATGACCTTAAACAATATCCGATGGCGAGGAACCAGTTCGCGAGCTTTTGGGAGTGTGGAACCACCCCTTAATTGCCATTGCTTCCATGTCCACTCTGACCCGGAGTAGTACTACCTGTTAGGGTCCCAATAGAAACTGACTTGAAAAAACAAAAACAAAAAAAACAAACAAAAAAAACCATATATTCTATTAAACATTTTTTCTTCAAAATCACTGGATTCGGCATTAAATAACATGAAAAGGGTTGATATGCCGTAAAACAAAAACAACCAAACCTAGATCCAGCAAATAGCACACGACGCCAACTGTGAACCTGAGGATCTGAGGCAGCTGATGAAAGACAGGAAACTGTGGAGAGGAAGAATCACATTGGTTCGGGCAAGGAGCTCGCCCTGATGATGGTGATGATGATGGTTCTGAATCGCTACATTCGCTATTAAAAAACAAACAAACAAAGAACGTTTACTATAGCATAAAAAAATCGACGATTTTAAAAAGTAAACAAATATTCCTTTTTAAACTTAAGGGAACATCTTTTTTTTTTACTATATGCTGACTCGTATTTTTTCTTAAATATTTTCTCTAAGTCTGGAAAAAATGTTTATTTTTTATAAATATTTTTAGCGACAAAATAAAAAAAAAAACGGGAAATTTGTCGTAGCTTAATTTGTCGTGCATTTATTTGTTGTGCCTAAATTTACTGTGCATCAATTTGTGGTGCATTAAATTGTGCTTAAATTTGTCGTGCCTAATTTTGCCGTGCGTTAATTTGTCGTGCATTAATGTATTGTACCTAAATTCGTCGTGCGTAAATTTGCCGTGTATTAATTTTCATGCATTAATTTGTCGCGCCTTAATTTGTCATGCATTGATTTGTCATGCATAAATTTGTCGTACCTAAATTTGTCGTGCCTTAATTTGTCGTACCTAAATTTGTCGTGCTTAAACGCCACGTGAATAGAGAATCAGCAGGAACATTTATGTCTTGCCGTGACTTAATTTGTCGTACATGAAGAGTAAACACTGGAATTCCAATGTATATCGAATTAGTGGAGAATTCACACCAACTTGAAACTAAAACGAGTCAGTATTTCAACCATATGGCCAGATTTTACCGACGGAGAAAGGCTTTTGCTGTTCAAAGAAAGACAATTCAAAACAACAAGCGGAACTGGTTGCTGTGGAGAATTTCAAACGCCATCATTGCCAGCACGAACACCTTATACTGCCTAATATCACAACTGCAATATAAGTCCTGGTCAAAATCATAAGACCACTTAAGAAAGTAAGCGTTTACGTATATTATCGAATTTTTAATCAAACAAATGGTTGAAAACATTGCCAAAAAGGAAAATATGATGGGAAAAAAATGAAATCTGATTCATTCGAAACCTTAACCCTGATCTAATAATTATTTTTTAAAATACAAACATTTTCACCTGGTCAAAATGATAAGACCACTTTAATAAAATCGGCTAGTTTTGAAAAATGAATACGAAAAGCTTTCTATGTTACTAAAAGCAACTTGTTAGTGGATAAAAACATCTTACTAAATTATAAATGGCAAAAGGGAAACCATTATCAGAGTTTGAGAGAGGAAGGATCTTTGAGCTTAATAGGGGTGGACTCTCCCATAAATCCATTGCAAACGAAGTGAATCGTAGCAAAACAGTCATCACAAATTTTTTAAGAAATCCAGATCAATATGGACACAAAAAGAGTCCAGTTCGACCAAAAAAAAAAAAAAATAAAAAATAAAAAATAAAAAAAATAACCCCATCACTGGATCGCCGTATCAGAAGTAAAAAAAAAAAAAAATTCCAGTATGAGCTCAAGTCGATTGAAAAGCCAAACAGCAGCAGAATGTAGTCCTAAAAGCATCAGAAGGCATCTGAAAATGAAGGGTTTCAATCATTTAAAGCGACTGTAGAAACCACGTCTTCTTGAACAGCACAAAACTAACCGACTTAAATATGCCGCCAAATACCAGACTTGGGATGAAGAGAAGTGGGAAAATGTAATTTTCTCCGATGAGAAAAAGTTTAATCTAGATGGTCCAGATGGATTTCAACACTATTGGCATGATAAAAATTTGCCCAAAGAGACTTTTTCAACACAGCATAGTGGAGGAGGATCTTTAATAATCTGGGGTGCTTCCTGATCAGCTGGGACCCTAAAGTTGCAAGTAGTGAAAGGCCGGCAAACATCATTGAAGTACATTTCAATGCTTGAAAATGCTTCTATCAGGACTGAAGGTCCACATCTGTGTAGAAGAAATTGGATTTTCCAACAAGACAACGCTGCGATACACACTTCTCGACAAGCACGGGAATACTTTTCTTCAAATATTATAGAATTGTTAGATAATCCAGCATGTTCTCCGGACCTCAATCCCATTGAAAATCTTTGGGGATAGATGGAAAAAGAAGTGTTCAAGGATGGAACCCAGTATGATTCGATAAAGGAACTTTCTGGTTCAGTTTTCAGTACATGGGATAAAATTCCTTCGCAACTGATAAAAAACTTAGTCGCAAGCATGCCGAAGAGAATTTTTTTCGGTAATTCGTAATAATGGAGGCTATACTAAATACTGAGACCCTTTTTAGTAATTTATAATTGCCTTTTGTTAGATAAATTATCAGTGGTCTTATCATTTTGACCAGGTGAAAATGTTTATTTTTCAAAAATAATTATTAGATCAGGGTTAAGGTTTCGAATGAATTAGATTTCATTTTTTTCCATCATATTTTCCCTTTTGGTTATGGTTTCAACCATTTGTTTGATTAAAAATTCGGTAATATGCGTAAACGCTTACTTTCTTAAGTGGTCTTATGATTTGGGCTAGGACTGTATATATATAAGGCGACCAAGCAATCACGATACAATCTTTTTGAAGAACAGAAGTTAACGTCTCACACGTTAGTGGTCCGATTACTCGCAATCACTAACCGTGAGATAGCCTAATCCTCGAGTATTGGCTAAGAGACAACCACGTGGTTCTTGTTCCTCATCGGGCGGCATCTGAAGTGCCATTTGGGAATGCAAATTAAGTTACCAAATATCGCAATTTTCTTCGATAGAGGGTTAAAAAGTATAATCATTAACAGATTCCCTCTGGAAATACAACAAAAGGGTCGATGGATTATTATTATATTATTTGGATTATTTTTGTTTGTTTTGCATTGTTGTTGTTGTTGATAAGTCGTGTTTTCTTTTATATTCTTTTTTGTTTTCAGTATTTATCGAATTTCAAACGCTATCTTTGTCAGCATTATCAAATTATTTTTGTTTTCCTTGCTTTATATAGAGCGACCCAAGAATCGCGATACCATCTTTTGAAAACTGGCATCTATGATGCAGTCTTCTCTGATAGTCTCTTATTTTTATCGATTAAACTAATTGTATCGTTAATTGAATAGGAGACGGTCCTTCTGGAATCATTTCAGTGGAAAGTAGAACGTGAACTTTTTTTTTACACAGGAATAACCATTTATCAAGGCCCGGAGGCCACTCAAGGATAAGGGTAAATGGGTATACATTAGTCAATGTGATTATAGTATAGTAAACATAAGTAGTGGGAATTTTGTAAATTGGATTACTTAGGGGGCGGTTCATCAAGAACTTGTTTACGTTAGACTTGAAGACAATCAGATTGTAGTCAGCTGGAAAGCAGGCAATCGGAAGAGAGTTCTACAGGCGTGCAGTTCTAAGAAAGAAGCTTTGTTCATGGAATCTACATTTAAGTTTAGATAAAAAGTGTGGGAAATTATTGATAGTGGTTTTGGCTAGACGAGTGTTTTTCGTGAAAGTTTGGCGAGGTGGGGGGTCATAGATTGAAGCTCAGCTGAGCATTTGCCATGAAAATAGCGATAAAGCAGAGACAGGCTCGCAACGTCTCTTCTGTGGGAAAAGGACATCTACGAAGCTACGAAGTCTATTTTGAACTCTATTAGGGCAGCACAAGTCCTTTCTAGCAGCTCCTGCCCAGAAGAGAAAAGGGCATTCCTCACTAAGCTACGACGTCTATAAATGCAATCATATATTATTAGCAGTATTATTTGCCTCCGTAATTCCCGATATTTTGTCTCATCTTCCTCGCATTTCATTACCGATGATTCTGACAAGTAGAAAGAAAATTACTGTTTTCTGGGTCGGATCTATCGATATAGCATCTCCGAGGTGTCTTCAATAAGTTTCCAGACTTTTTCTTTTTTCGTATTGGTACTTTTATTGATAATACACACATGAAACTCTAGCCCCCTTCTCAGTAATCTCCTCCGGCTGCAATGAACGTATATCATTCCAACAATTCTGGAACCCCCCAAAGATGTCCTCTTGTGTGAGCGTGTCACTGACCCTCGTCACAATCTCTTTCATTTCTTCAATTGTACATAACGACAGACTCTAAGGTTTTTCTTTTTTAAGCTTTGGAAATAACTAAAAGTTACAGGAAACAAGATATGGACTATAGGGAGGGTAAGGTACTGTTTTGATGTCCATCTTTGGTCAAATAGTCTGTGACAAGGATGGAGTTGTGGACTAGTGCATTGACCCGATTTAATAGCTTCCTGAATTGTCTTAAAACCTCAACATAGTATTCCTTGTTGGCTACACGTCCAGTGGGAACTCAGTGCATGCAAATCATTACAGTGCTATCAAAAAAAGAGTTCATCATAAGTTCTTGGGTGGATTTACTCTGTCTGGAAACTCATTGAAGGCACCCCGTATCGTTCACTATAAATGTTTTTATAAAAAACTTATACTAGTATTTTTAGTTCCTTACATTAAGTGGTTTCATGTCTTGTCTAGAACAATTTCTTTAAAAAGTTTGCAAAGATTGTTAACAATAACACACTTATATTGTCGTTCTCTACATCAATAAATCTAGCCTAAACTATTATGCCTTCAATAATTTCCAGATTTTTTTTTGTACAGACATTTTAAAATTCTCGTAGACTCTTAAAAATTTAGTACGTTATTACTATACGTCTTATGAGATGGCTGACCAAATTTTTATGATTTCAGGCTCAAATGAATACCCTCTAAGGCCTGATAATCACAGCTGGTGAATTTAAAAAATGCAATCTGGACGTGAGGACACTTTAGAAGAACGATATGTAATAAAATTCTCTTTTAAACTTGGAAAAGAAAATGCCACAAAAACGTATTGAATGCTTCAGACTGCTTTTGGACCATCCTGCATGAATCGAGTATATTTTTTTTGAGTGGCACAAGATTCAGAGAAGATTCAGAGACATAAAATTCGGGGAAGGAAGGGAGTCTGTTGAGGATGATGAGAGGTGTGGGAAGAGTAAGGAAGCCAGAACACCAGAGTTGATTGGCCAAATAAAGAATTTCATAGATAAGGACCGCCGTGTGTTTATAGGTACAATAAGGGCACAGTTTGATGTCAGTATGGGAACTGTACACACAATTATTCGTTTGGAACTGAAGATGTGGGAGATTTTCACGAAGTTTGTCTTAAGGGTGCTCAGAGGAGATCAATAAAGAAACACAGACTATTTGACCAGAATTGGCACCAAGACAGTTCCTCACCTTTCCTATCGTCCAGACCTTGCTCCTTGTCACTTTTGGTTATTACCTAAGCCCAAGTTTAGAGGTTGTCGTTATGAAAGAATTAAGATGAAAGAGGTTGTAACGAGGATTACTGATACAACAAGTGCATTGCATCCGGAGGAGATTACTTCAAAGTGGACTAGAATTTCATATGTGCTATATCAATATAAGTGGCCATACGAAAAAAGTCTGGGAATTTATTGAAGCACCTCGTGCCTCGTAACAATACTAAAATAAGATGTAAAATAAAAACTGTGGATTAATCTAAATGCTGCAGACGAACCTCAATGTAATTGTAGAAATGGAGATGTATCGATCCTAGAAGGTAAGTATCTAATTTCTAATATAATTCATAAACGGAACATTGTAAAGAGAGAAACAGAACGAGGGCATATATTGGATTCACTGACTTCAGTTTCAAAGATAGGTATAAAAAGTGTTGTTTTAAAAGTGTGGTATGTGATTATTCTCAATATAATAATTCAGTTGTAAATCTATCTATCACATTAACTACCATCCTCGAGTAGATTTTGAAAAACGCGTAATAATAAAATAAAATATAATTAAAATGGTTTTATGGCCATGCAAGTATGCCTGTGGATATCTAGTGGGCGTATTCACATTAAAACACCTGAATATAAAAAAAAAAAACAAGATGGAACAAAAATCATGTGGAAGTTCAACAATTGTAATATTTGATTAATAAACTATATTTTTTATAGAAATAATCATAGCCATCTCTTTTTGCAAAACCTCTACTTGTATATAAAAGGCACTTTGTGTGTGTGTATGTGTATGTGTGTGTGTGTGAGCGCGCGCGTGTGTGTATGAGAGAGAGAGAGAGAGAGAGAGAGAGAGAGAGAGAGAGAGAGAGAGAGAGAGAGAGAGAGTTCCCTATGGACCCAGAAATGGATTGGCCGATTAAAAAAAAAAATCCTCATTGTTTTTGAAAGTGTGCTTAAGTTTTGTATCGGTATGTCTCCGATATGTATCGAAAATCGATAATGAAAAAATCCGATTAAAGAAAAAAGTTCAATTTTGACCAAAGTTAATATCGGTGTTCATGTATTTTTAGTACCGCGTTATTTTTAAATAGTTTTTTGAGGTTAAATTCAAGTTTCACGATATCTTCTTTTTTATTAAATTGTTAGGTGGAAG
The DNA here is from genome assembly GCF_053919585.1 of Euprymna scolopes. Taxonomy (NCBI): domain Eukaryota; kingdom Metazoa; phylum Mollusca; class Cephalopoda; order Sepiida; family Sepiolidae; genus Euprymna; species Euprymna scolopes. The sequence continues at coordinate 116,100,509 of NC_136490.1, read as the reverse complement.
CACAGAATAGTTACAAAACACCCTCCCCATATTAAGAATGGCCTTCGAAATAATAACGTTATTATTTTAGCGCGGTACCAAAAATACATAAGTGCCTTAACATCTTATACAGTCTAATGTCACAACTGCATTCGAGAAGTTTTATCTCGATACAAACGGAAAAGCCCGGCGTATAAAATCACCAGCAGGTTTTTTTGATAAGACAAATGAACGTTTCTGTTTTGAGCACAATTAAACCATGATACTTGACTTTTGCATTTTAAACTTCAATTCAAGCTATTATATATATATATATATATATATATATATATATATATATATATATATATATATATTAAAAAAATATAGAATCAGCAGTAGTTTCTCTACAGTGCAATGTAGTCTACAATGTATTGCGGACTAATTCAGTGCGGGTAAGGCATATGAAGATTCCTCCCAGGACACCGCGATGGGTCCCCGACGAGAGCAGGAAATCAGTCGATTTGATTGAAAAATGCGCGATTTCACCGACTTCAATGACAATAAAAGTATGGGAGACAACAATTGTTGATCCTCATTAAATCCCCGTCACGGCGACTAACACCAAACCAGCAATTCTTCTAATCCTTATCTTCGAGTGGCGCTAAGCTAGCAGTGTCAGAAATTTCGTGAAAATAGTGAATAATTCCACCCCATCTTTCCAAGCTTATAACTCCTCGAAAAATGTAATTCAAGCCCTAATTTTTTTTCAATTAAAGGAGCAAGGACCAAGGTTTTATTAAAAAAAAATAAAAAAACAAAAACAATGTGTTTTTTTTTTAAAAAAGGTTTTAAACTTCGGACTTTACAGGTAAACTTCTAAAAAAGCGATTTTTTTTTTGTTTTAAATTTGAATATATTATTTATTGACCTTTTCTCTTCAATTTGTGATATATAAAACTCCACGACATAAATTAATTATTTACTTTTTAATAGACATTTCAAAATGAGAGGCGTGAATTATTCGACCCCCTGTCTTTCCAAGCTTATAACTCCTCGAAAAATGTAATTCAAGCCCTAATTTTTTTTCAATTAAAGGAGCAAGGACCAAGGTTTCATTAAAAAAAAAAGACAAAAAAAACAATGTGTTCTTATAAAATAAGGGTTTAAACTTCGGACTTTACAGGTAAATTTCTAAAAAAGGGATTTTTTTTTTGTTTTAAATTTGAATATATTATTTATTGACCTTTTCTCTTCAATTTGTGATATATAAAACTCCACGACATAAATTAATTATTTACTTTTTAAGAGAAAGTTGAAAATGGGTGACACTTGGGGGGGGGCGTGAATTAAAAAAAAAACGTTTGTCTAAAATATTATATTCGGTTTATTGGAAATAACATAAAATTTCACATTGACCCTGAAAATATCGTAAAAATAGAATCAATAGAAAAATTTTGATAGATTTTTAAAGTTTAAAAATTGAAAAATATTGAGTTCGGAAAATTCATTACTGTTTAAAAAAAATTTTTTTTATTACTTTTAAAACAACTGTAATAGTTTATTTTGGAAGTATAATCCATAAAGAAAATAAATAACCCACTTTTAACAGAGAAATTACGAGATTTTTATATTGTATTCGCAGTTTCGTGTTAGGGGTGTCAAAAATTCCTACAAAAATTCTGATACTGCTAGCGCTAAGCTCTAGATACGCGGTAATCTCTTAGTATATTATTATTATTATTATTATTATTATTATTATTATTATTATTATTATTATTATTGTTGGCTCATAAGGAGCTTTCGCACAAGTCATAAAGGGTCTTTTCTTGAGAACAGCATGTGGTGTTCCCTGGAATCTGAGTAACAATAAGTCTTCCCAGAATTCCAGTACTTTCCACCTATTTCGATAACATTTGCAAATGAATTTGCATTATCGTAACAGCCGCTTACTATCGATTTGTCGCTAGCAGCGGCAATTGGTCTCCACTGGAATTTGAATGGCAATAAGCCTCCCCAAGTTACCAGTTCTCTTGGCATTTGTTCAGCGGAGGTCTGGTCAGCCCCCCCTCCTTAGTCTTCCCATCCTCCTTGAGCCTTCTCGAATATTTGGTATCATTCTTTGAGCAATGGCCATGGGGATGGGGATAGAGGACTTATAGATATGCAGCTTCAATGTTCTTGGCTCCATGTAACGTTTCGTGTTTTGTCTTTGCAGTGGCTCGTCTGGCCCGCACATGTGGCTCATGTATTAGTCTCCGCATTCCAGGGTTTACTATTTCAGCTGTTTCCATTATTGTTATTTGCTGTATCTTTTCAGCCATTCATCTGATTCCAATTTCTCCCATTCTCTTCTCGGCCCTGTCGGTGGGACATTAGAATACGCCGACTGCCCCCCTGCAGAGGGTAAAAGTCCCTCAATGGGGGTCCTGGATATGACCTTAAACTATATCCAGTGGTGAGGCCCCAGCTTGTGGGCTTTGGGGAGTGTGGAGCCACCCTTTAATTACCATTGCTCCCAGGTCGACTCTGACCCAGAGTGGTAGTACCTGTTAGGATCCCAACTATGGGTTAAATAGAAACCGACGTGAAAACAACAAATATATTCTATTAAAAATTTTTTTCTTCAAAATCTTTGGATTCGGCATTAAATAACCCGAAAAGGGTTGATATGCCGTAAAACACAAACACCCAACCAACTAACCTATTCTCTTCTCAAAGTTTTTCGGAATAGTTCCTAGTGCTTCTACTATTATAGGTATAATCTTGATTTTTTTAATCATCCATATCCCTTTCAGTTATCTGGCTAGCGATGTGTATTTTCCCCGTTTCTCCTTTTCTTTGATATTTTTCCTGTGGTCAGCTAGAACAGCAAAGTCTACGATTTGGCAGGACTTTTCTTTCTTGTTAATTATTATGACATTCGGTCTTCTTTCTTGTATGGGTTTATCAGTTTGTATGTCCATGTCCCATAGGATTTTGTGATTTTCGTTTTCAAATACTGTTGCCGGCTTATGTTTGTACCACTAGTCTGTGCGTTCGAGATGCAGTTGTTTGCATAATTTCCAGTGTACCGCCCTTTCCACTTGGTCGTGGCTGTTCTTGTATTCCTTTTGGGCCAGTTTGCTGCATTCACTTACTATATATCGTTTCGTCTCTTTATCCACTGCATTTGCTATTTTCTTGTGTTTTTTCAATCTTTGCTTTCATGTGATTGGTTCTTATCGAGTTATCTTGTGCTGCAGTTATTAGAGATTCAGTTTCTTGGTTTACGTGTCCTTTTCGCATCCATGTCCAAGTGTTTTCATTAATCTCATCTATTGTCATCCTTATAACTCTTCCGTGTAGTTGTTTCTCTTCCCATTTTCTTTTCTTGTTTTATCCTTTGTCCCCCTGTTTTCCGTTTTATTGATTTTCTCCGTGTCTCTCGCTGCAATGATTATTCTTTCAGTGTTTTGCATTATGTATTTTTTTAGTTCGTTTTGGTGTCATTCACACAGTCTTCTATACAGACCAGTCCCCTTCCTCCGCCTTTCCTTTTCACATAGAGTCGGTCAACATCATCCTTCAGGTATAGTGCGTTGTGCATGGTCATGAGTTTCCTAGTCTTTTGTGCGTGATTATGAATTTATTATTATTATTATTTCATGTAGCCACATAAAATTTCATAAGGAGATATAATATTTGATGTATTGATTTCTAGTACAGTAGAATCCCGAGATATTGCATTAATCGTAAGCTGAAATCGCTGTATGGCGGGGTCTGAACGAAATTTTATACAGCACATATTAATTAGTAACAAGATACAATACAATACATATGCATATATATAATTAAATAACATTAACCGGAACAAAAACGTATCTCGGGGCTACCGTATCCGGGGGTTATTCAATTAGCATACGAAAGTAAAACAGAAAATTCTGTGTAGCTATCTTGTCATATCTATTTTCATACATATTCAAAATTAATCGTCATGAGGTCACTAGTCTGGTTTTAAAATTGAATCTAACTACCTCCATAGCATTTAGTCAAAATGAGGCGAGACGAAGTGTATATGTTAAGATCAATATGGCTGACTTCCGGTTCCGTGTTATTCACGTTCCCTACGAGATGTTACATTTCAAAGGAAAGAACTACCATCAGTACAGAATGTCGTCTAACATAAACAAGAATATATTTTATTAATAAGTTGACAATGAACAACAAAAACAATAAAGAAAAAATTCAACTCTAATTGATGAATGATGCAGTGTAATGTACGCGGGATCAATAAGTCAATTTCTCATGAATTATGAATTTTATACTCTTCAATATAATTTTCCGAATTAATGATTTCGATATATTTATGCCAAAATCATATTAGACTTTATTAACTTTTGAACATAATTCATTAATTTTGTTTATTGAAGTAATATTATGTTTCCATTGAAATATACTGACTAGGGAGCTGTCACCGTTTATTAAGGCTAGAATGCTACTCGAGGATAAGGGTTAAAAATCGTCAGTTGGCCGGTGGGGCAACGCTGTGATGATCGATAATAATAGAGCTAATGTAAGATTATTTAAGAGGAGGGCTCAATAGGAACTTGTTTACATTAGACTTGAAAATGGCCATGTTGTAGTCAGGTGGTGAGCAGCACCGCGGTACTGTGCTCCACGGATGAGTAGTTATAGGAAAATAAAAACTTTCCTCATGGAATTTATATTTAGGCATATATGTTAGGCATGTTAGGAAAACAAGGTAAATTGTTGGCAGTTGCTGTAGCTAGAAGAGTGCATGTTGCGAATGGTCTACAGGAGGGGGCGAACTATATATAGAACTCAGATGAGTACCTGATATGAAAATAAGGATACAGTGAGAGATACTATTTTTATGACAATGTCTTCCCTTTAAAACATACATGAATAGTTAAGGCATTCGACATTTTCCAGGGGATAATATTTTAATGATAATATGTTTCCATTAGAATATACATTAATAGTTAAGGTATTCTGCATTCTCTGGCAGGTACCTAGCACAATAAACAAGCACATTTTCAATGAATTCATTCGAATGATTCATTGGTTGTTGTGGTCTGTTTTTTTTTTTTTTTTTTTTTTTTTTTTTTTCATCCACCATGAAAGAAGAGCCGCGGAAATTAAATTTTGTTCGTTTTGATGACCAATGTTTACAAACACTAACACGCATTTCTCCACTTATTTATTTTTTTTTTACAAAGGCATCACCACTTATCAAGGCCCAGAGACCACTCGAGGATAAAGGTTAAGAGTGTACAGTAGTCCATTGGACAATATCGTAATCGTTAGTAATGGACATTCGGTAAATTTGTTAACTTAAGTGAAACGGCTCATCAAGAACTTGTTTACGTTGGGCTTGAAGACAATCAGATTGTAGTCAGCTGGAAAGCGGGAAAACGGAAAACTGTTGCACAGGCACGCACTTCTAAGAAAGAAGCTTTACGTTTAGGTTTAGGCACAGATAAAGAGTGGGGGAAATTATTGATAGCGTTTTCAGCAAGACGAGTGTTTCTTCTGAAAGTTTGGCGAGGAAGGAACCATAGATTGAAGCCCAGTCGAGCACTTGCCATGAAAATAGCGATAAAGCAGAGAGAAACTCGGAACATCTCTTCTGTGAGATAGAGGCTGCAGGGAAGAGAAAAGGACATCTCCTACGAAGCTACGAAGTCTATTTTGAACTATTAGGGCAGCACAAGTCCTTTCTAGCAGCTCCTGCCCAGATGTGACAACAGTACTCCATCCTTGGACGTACTTGGCTCTTATATAGATAGAGAATTTCATCAACAGTGAGATATCTACTGGATTGATAGAAGGATCCCAACATTTTTCCAGCGGCCTTATATCTCTACGGGTTATGTGGCAAATTACAGCTTTGAACTAATTGTGGTTTCTATTTTACAGGTGTTTGAACTGAGTCAGCTGTGAAATGGAGCCTGTTGAATGTCGAGCAGTGATCCGGTTTTTGTATTTGAAAGGACGCACACCACAGGAGGCTTTTGATGAAATGAAAGAAACTTATGGTGATAATGCCACACCATATTTGTAAAACGCTGGCATCGTGAATTCAAACATGGCCGGAAGTCTGTGGAAACAGCTCCCAGACCTGGTCGCTCCCCTTCTGTCATTGATGAGGCGTCTGTCTGTCAAGTTGAGGCTGCCATTTTGGAAGATCGGTGCATTACTATTCGCCAAATAGCCCAAGATGTCAAGATTAGTACAGGGTCTGTGGAAACTATGATTCATGACCATTTGCATATGCATAAGGTGTCTGCGAGATGGATTCCCAGGTTGCCCATACCATTTCAGAAGCGAGAACGCGTCGAGTGCTCGAGGATGAAGTTGGAGATGTGCCAAGAAGATGAGTCAAAGTTTTTCAAAAGACTGATTACACAGGATGAAACCTGGATCCAGAGACCAAAGCCCAGTCAATGCAATGGAAGCACTTGGACTCACCATCTCCAAAGAAGGCAAGGGTGCAGCCCTCTGATGGCAAGGTCATGCTCACAGTCTTCTGGGACCAGGACGGAGTAGTGATGACAGATTTCCTGGCAAAGCGTACCACAATTACAGGAGCCTATTATGCTTCACTTTTGAGGAAATTAAGGAATACTATCAAAATCAAGAGGCGGAGCAAGATCAGCAAAGATACCCCCTCCTGCAGGACAACACACCGATCCACAACTCGCATGTCGCCAGATCAGAAGCACGGGCGTTTGTTTATGAATTTACCCCATCCTCCCTACTCTCCTGACCTTGCACCCTCTGACTTTCACCTCTTCCCAGCCATTACGTTTTTTTTGAAAGGAAAGCATTTCCCAGATGATGCAGCCTTGATTTCTGAAGTCACGTCGTGGTTGGAGGACCAACTTGGGGGTGTTCTATCAAAACGGTCTCCAGAGCTGCATCAAACGATGGGAGAAATATATAACTCTGGATGGTTCCTATGTAGAGAAAGAATAATAACTGTGCCAGTTCAAGTTATATATATATATATATATATATATATATATATATATATATATATATATGTATATATATATATATATATATATATATATATATATATATTATTTTTTAAAAACAATGATCTACGTACATGCGTGTTTCGGGGCTCTACAGATTAATGTTTCTAAAAAATAATAAATAAATAAATAAATAAATAAGAAATACGCCCAAATAAGAAATGGGCATCTTTCTAAAAAAAAAAAAAATATATAAATAAATTAAAAAAAAAAAAACAACGAATTTCCAAAGTGGGAAGGTTAATCTTAATATCGTTTTAAAAATCAACAATAAAAACTACGTATATATATATATATATATATATATATATATATATATATATATGTTATTCATTTGTTTTTGTTTTGCGGTATTTTTTAAATGAATCCAATTATTTACGAAAGTGCATTTTTACCAAATGCGAATTGGGAATAATTTACCCTTTTACCAATTTGCTACCCTCAAATGAAGTGCGGCATATATATTGTTTAAAATATAATTATTCACAGACACATGTTTCGTCGTCTACGACTCATTGGAGTGGCTGAATCTAGCTACATTCAGCCACTCCGTCAATGGATAATTATATTTGAAACAATATATATATATATATATATATATATATATATATATATATATATATATATATATATATATACTAGCAGGACCCGTTTACTGGCGTTACCCGGTGGAAGCATGACATACAGTCAGAACAGAATCGTTAAAGGATCCCCTCCTCTAAAACAAGTTAAACACTACTGTTGTTGTTGGTGACAGCTGCCATCCCTGGAAAATAGCGGATGCTGGCAGCAGTGGCGCAAATAAAAAAATATGGCTTCCACTTTTGTGCATTGCTTTCGAGTTGCAGCTAGTGGAAGCCAATGTCTGTGATTGTCAGCAGTGTTGGTTACTGGCGATTAGTGGTGGTTTAGGGCGATAATCTGCAGGTAATGGCTGATTCTAAAAAAGAAGCATTTACGGGAAAAACATTATTACGTACTTATTTGTCATGCCTAAATCAATATAACTGAAAAAAAAAATCACGAGAATAGTCCATATGTATAAGTGAACATTAGTCATAAAACCACGGCATATACGGTTTGTGCAAACATCGTCCTCCGCTTGTAGGAGGTCAGAATGAGAAAACAAAGTGTTATCCTAACAAATTAGTTAATGTGTAAAATTATATGTGCAAAAGGCAAAAATAAGCAAACATAACTCATTAAACCGCGAATGATATACTATCGGTTAACAACTACTCGTATGTTTTTTTACATTTGACGGCTACGACCACAAAGAAAGAAAGAAAGAAAGAAGAATGTAAAAGATATGTATTGTATCTAATAGTAAATGTCTATTTGTGTATATTTTACTCTTAGCAGAAAAACTAAACAGACATCAGTTACGTAAAAGAGGTAGACGATTCGTTCGCTGTTGTTATTTGTTGAAAACAAATTGACGCCGTGCAGAGAAATATTTGTTCTAGCGACGCCATATTGTAATGTTCTGAAGTCTTCGTTTAGAATGATAAAATTCCGGAGGAAAAGAATATCCGGTCTTCCAATCAGAGGCAGCGGACTTTCCCGAGGGTGACTTTATTGTCTTTTGATTCTACTACGAAAACGATAATGGTATATCTGTGTATCGATGAGTCAGTTACTGCCGATGTAAGCGTAGAATCTGTGGAACGTGTAGACTTCCCCCCGGTGTCCACTGGTCGCAGTAGTAGGTCTAAATATTTTAAAAGATAAAAATAGCTTACCCTTTCCTCTAACGATCTTGTGATTTTACTGATGTTGCTCCTAGGATGTAATGTAGTATTTTTTTTTATCACGATTGAATGTCTGTAAAGGTGTTCGAAAGCTATATAATATAGTGCCCAGCTTTATTGAATTTGTATGTGGCATCTGCTGTTGCATACCTACAATACTTTTTTCCAGAGGGAAATTCCTGCGGCTACTTTATTAATATAGAGAGGAAGAGAAGATCACCGAAGTTGAGCCTGGTCAGTACCAGACTGTTGACCATTTGGGAAGTCTGGGCGGTGATTCTCAGAAATTATCAGGTTAGTATCTGGGGGTGCATTAATTCACTGGGAGAGATGCAACCCCAGTCTTCGTTAAGACATGCATCTAGGAAAAAGAAAACTCTGACGTAAACACCTGCTTTCTATTGTATGCTGTCTTCTGGCAGCCGTTGCACCAACAAAGATCGACAGTAGTGCCAAAAAGTGTGGTTGGTTCAACACGAAGCCTTCACCACTATTAACAAATTGGATTATCGAACAACTTAGTGGTTGGGGCGAAAGCTCATACGTCGAAAATCGACGTGAGAGTCTATCATATATATATATATATATATATATATATATATATATATATATATATATATATATATATATTATATATATATATATATATATATATATATATATCAAATTAAAAAAAAAACAAAAAAAATCTTATAAACCTATAAGGAAGGTATACAAAATTTTAATTATTCGACAAGGAATACAAATAAAATAAGTAAACTTTATTCCATGGAGTTTCGATGAATGCAAGTCTTCTCATCAGAGGGAAGAAGTTTTCAAAATATACAATACATTTTGCAGGTTAATGCATCACAGAAAACAAATAATATGAAGTTTATCATATCTGCATAAAAGAAGTTATTTAACAGTTTGAGACAGTTTGAAGAGATTCGAGGGGATTGAAAAAAAAAAAAAAAAGAAAAAAAAGAAAAAAAAAAACGGGGGAAAAGAGAGAAAAAGAATATTTTAAAAATCCAATGGGAATGATGGTAAAATCCAGGACTGGAAAAAATCCAAAATGGGTCTGTTGACCCACAGACGGTCTGCTTCTCTGGGTCACAACTCTGTAGTCAGACAAACGCTAAGTATGTAGATGGTGAAACTACAATGATAAACATTGTCAAACGCCGAAAGCTCCATTGTTTCCACAAAAAAGCGCTGCATTATATGCAAGCGGCAGTTTGTTATTTCACTCACCAGTATGCTTAACCTTAAAAAAGCGTATATGAGATCATCCACCAACAGACTGATTCACGGTTTCGCATTTCTTCAGTGCATCTAGACAAGCAACTCCCTCAAGTTGGGATTGAAACCCGACCGAATTGATGACAGTCAGCGCTTATAACGTTTACGCCATTTTAGTCATGCCGTTTTAGCTGAAAAGTTCTCTCTAAATTTTTTTTGTGGATAATGTGTATGTGTGTGTGTGTGTGTGTGTGTGTGTGTGTGTATCACGCGTGCGTGTGTGAACACTTCGAATTGACAGTTGAACCAAAAACCCAGCTCTTTGACTGGATTCAAGGTTTCCAGAGATGATCATATTATCCTTTACCATATGCTAATGAACCATTGTATTTCCGAAGATATTGTCAGACGATTTTCCACGCGATTCATTTTTATCAAGTTTATTCGTTTCAAGCAGGCAATTACAAAAAACCGGCGCGCCACGAAGACAACAACGACTTCGCGTCGGGGTTTTGTTCTCAAAGTCAGACATTTTAATTTAGTTCTTTCTTTTTTTTCCTTCTTTTTTTTCTTCTTCAGACGAATGAAGTGGACCGCTTTTAACCCCACATCTCGTCGCGATTTTATCCGCCGAAAATTATTATTATTATTATTATTATTATTATTATTATTATTATTGTTGTTGTTGTTGTTGTTGTTGTTGTTGTTGTCGGCTGTCCGGCGGCGTTAATGAATCTCTCGGGTGATGAATTGGAAATTCCTCGTCGAATAGACATCGAGACGCATCGATGGGCACCTTTAAAACAGACACGCATTATTGTTTTTTGCTACCTTCTCTCTCCCTTTCATCTTCTCTCTCTAAGTTTTCATTCAGTTTTTTTCTCTCTTCTATCCCCAAATCTCTCATAATGTCTTCAAGCTTTAATTGCTTTCCTTTTCGTTTTTATCAAATCATTTGCATACTCATGTTGCTTATCAAATCATTTGCATACTCATGTTGCTTATCAAATCATTTGCATACTCATGTTGCTTATCAAATCATTTGCATACTCATGTTGCTTATCAAATCATTTGCATACTCATGTTGCTTATCAAATCATTTGCATACTCATGTTGCTTATCAAATCATTTGCATACTCATGTTGCTTATCAAATCATTTGCATACTCATGTTGCTTATCAAATCATTTGCATACTCATGTTGCTTATCAAATCATTTGCATACTCATGTTGCTTATCAAATCATTTGCATACTCATGTTGCTTATCAAATCATTTGCATACTCATGTTGCTTATCAAATCATTTGCATACTCATGTTGCTTATCAAATCATTTGCATACTCATGTTGCTTATCAAATCATTTGCATACTCATGTTGCATAAGTCTGTTCTACATCTCTTCAGGACTAAGGCGTCTTATGTCTTCGCGATTTTTTTTTTTTATTATTGCATTTTCACCCCCAAACAAGGCACATTTCCACTTTGGTGTAGGAGGCTACTATCAGGCGCAGCAACTACTGGGGTACTATGTTGGGATTTGGGCAGCAATATGTCGGTTCACGTTACACTTGAACTTCTGCACGTCAGTACAGTTGGGGAAGCAAGGACCTGGAATGGAATTCCAGAGTCTAGCGGTTCTGGGGAAGAAACTACTGGAGTAGAAAGATCTTTTACATCTAGGGATCTCTACTGTGTGGGGGTGGGGTTTAGCTGCCTGTCGGGTTTGTCGAGGGTGTCTACGTCGTGGGGGCACAAGTGTCTGCAGTTCGTCAGAGCATTCACCATTAAAAATACTTGTAGAACAAACAGGCAGGGATGCAACGTTTCGCCGATGGGACAGAGGCTGAAGCTTAGATGCCAGTTTTATTTATCTCGCGTTCTTTATAGCTCCTTATATTAAGTGGCTTTACGCCTTGTCTAGAGTGATTTCCACACACACACACACACATACACACACACACACCAACTGCCTAAATCTAAACGTAGATTCCATGATCAAAGCTTCTTTCTTAGAACTGCACACCTGTGGAATTGTCTTCTGTTTTCTTGCTTTCCAGTTGACTACAATCTGATTGTCTTCAAGTCTAACGTAAACAAGTTCTTGATGAGCCGTTCCACTTGTTAACAAATTTACCGAATTTCCATTACTAACGATTACTATATTGTCCAATTGTCTACTGTACACTCTTTAACCCTTATCATCGAGTGGCCTCTTGGCCTTGATAAGTGGTGATGCCTATGTAAAAAAAAGACAAAATAGAAAACTAGAAAACAAAAGCGAAAAACACACACACACACACAACTCATACTTTACCTGTTAGCGTGTTAATATAAGTAACCCGTAGACTCGAAAACCGCACACGAGCACTTTGACGCAACTTCCGTTACAAGTAGCTCTAACTCTAACTTACATCGAATGAAAAATCATATCCTCTTGCCCTACACGATACTTTTCTGTAATTTTTGCATACTCTAATAATTTTCACAGATAAATAAGTATATCCACAAGTTTTTATTTTATGTTATTTCGAACTGCTATATTTCACTTGTTTCAATAAAAATGATCACCTATGAACGTTTCTGAGGATCATAGTTCGTAAACAAATAAAATAAACAGCTTAAATCACAAAGCTTTAAGTTGATGTGATGGAGTGCATGGAAAGAGACAAATAAGGAGAACAGATGGCGCGTCAATAAGAATGCGCTAAAAATCGGCAGTGTACAATGAAACAAGGCGTACGGCATAACCACGTTGACACACCGGTTCTTATTAGCTGCCGTTAAGCAACGTTGATCGTGGTCAATGTCAGATCAGTAATTATTTAAGAATAAAACGCACTCTGTGCGCGCAGCCAGTGATACCTCGTTGTGTAGCACAGTTGAGGAGTTCTTCAATTCTCAAAGTACATTCTTTTTCATCTCTTCTTCTTTTTTTCTCTCTCCTTCCCTCTTCCTTCTTCTTCTTTTTTCTCCTCCTCCTCCCCTTTCTTCTTCTTGATCTTCTTGATCTTCTTCTTGATCTTCTTCTTCTTTTTCGTTTTTCCTCCTCTTTCCCTCTTTCTTCTTTTTTCTCCTCCTCCTCTTTCTTCTTCTTCTTCTTCTTCTTCTTCTTCTTCTTCTTCTTCTTCTTCTTCTTCTTCTTCTTCTTCTTCTCAATCAATTGGATTTTAGAAATCTTTTCGGGGTTTTATTTTTTATTCATATCATACACGTATGCCCATATAAAACATCCAACCCGACGCTTCCCTACGAAGGAGGCAACAGCTATCCAGACTAACCTTCCCTTTCCTCTTTCTACTAGTTTAGTCGAAAAAGCGAAAGATCTCCGCTGCTTGCTTCACACGTTAGACTGGAGACTTTCTGCCTGGGTAACATCACCCCCGAGACACGTTGCCTTACTCGAATTCTAATTGGAAAGTTTCAATTTACCCTATTTTTTATTTGCCTTCCCACTTTTCTTTTATGTTTTTTAGTTAACTATTATTGGTAAATTCCTGAAATTCTATTGGCGTTGGACATTTCCGCATTTTTATTAGTAGTTATCGCCCTTGTTTTTAATATTTATTTTTTGTGTATATAATTTTAACTGTAATCGAAATTTAATTTGTTGCATAAATTCTTGGAAATATTTAAATAAAATCCCGGTACACTAGACGCTGTAATTTATAGTTTTTCCCTGAAATAAAATACTTTAATAACGAATAAGAAATAAAAATAAACGCTATATTTTTGCTATTTTTACACACCTGTCTCTTATCTTGTAAAAAAAAACAAAAAACAAAAAAAAAAAAAAACAGTTGACCACCCCATAAAAAATCTATCTCTCCGCGACTCGTAACTACTTTTAAATTTAATATTTCTAAGAAATTTCCTCCTTCAAAAAGAAATCGGATTAACTTTCCAAGATAAAATGGAATGGAGGAGAAAACAGTTAAGGCAATGTGTCCAAATTTCAGATGCGATCAGTTGTAAATTTGGTGTTAAATATCAGACTGTCTGAAGATACCGGCTTCCTGGCCTAAACACCAAACATTGATATCATTGTTTTTTCATTCTTGATGAAAAACTCAATCATGTTCTGCAAAACCAAATATAACACTGGCATCCCCCAACCACTATGGCTGACTGGGATAGCGTCCGTTCATTTATATCAGATCTACCCCTTCGCTCCATTTTTAAAAAGGATGTGTCCTGTATAGTATCGGACCTGACGGAATGGTTAATTGTAGATATAGACCGTTTCATACACTCGAAAAATTCCAGCAAAAACCTAACAGCAAGCCGTGGTTCTCTCCAGAATGTGCTGCTGCCATTGCGCACAGAAATCACCTTTTCCATTGCTTCCAACGTAATAGATTTACTGAGAATAAAACCGCTTTCAGGATTTCCAGTAACCACTGTAAAAGAGTAACGAAGAACGCAAGAGAATTGTATGCTCAGTCTGTGAAGTCCAAAGTGGCTGAGCAGCGGCTTGGTTCCTACCAGTTTTAGCAAGTAGCAAACAGGATCCTAAACAGAAGCATGTGCTCTATCCCAGCTATCATCAATGAACCCGAGGTAATCTCGTCAGCATCAGACAAATCCAAACTCTTTGCCAAGAACTTTGCAGCTAATTCTACCCTATGCGACAAAGACCGCCAACCCCCATATTTCCTCCTGGATCAAGTAAACACACTATGCGACATACAAATATCTGTGTGTGATGTTACCAAGCTGATAAAAAACAACTGGCCCTGACGGCATTCCAAATAGAGTGCTCAAAAAGCTTCAACCAAAACTAGCTCCCATACTTACAAAGCTGTTTAAGCGTTGTCTTAAGGAGAATTGCTTCCCAACACCTTGGAAAATCTCATCGGTATGCCCTGTATTTAAGAATTCAGATGATCGTTCATCTCCCTCTCAGTACAGACCAATCAGTCTCCTGTGCGTCATGAGTAAATTGCTGGAATCTGGTAAATAGAGAAGTAACCAACCACCTCAGCAAAAATAACCTTCTTAGTGACATGCAATAGGGTTTCCGTTCTGCTAGATCTACAGCGGATGTGCTTGCGATTATTTCTCATAGGATTAGGGAAACTTTCGATGGAGGCCCCCTTTCTAGGGCAACTGCTCTTGACATACCAAAGGCCTTTGATAGGGTATGGCATAAAGGTCTTCTTCACAAGATCTCCAGCTATGGTATAGCTGGAAATGACTTCTCAATTATTAAATCATTTCTCATAAATCAAATAGGGCAGAAACCTGGGCCGCACTCTCTTCCTGATCTACACCAATGATCTCCCAAATCACATCCTTACATCATTCGTAGATATTTTTACTGACGACACTACCATCTATTGCAGCACATCAAAAACTGTAAACGACAAAATTCTCTCTGATTCTCTCTCCTCTGATCTTGGGCATGTGGTGCAATGGGGGAAAAAGTGGCTGGTTACTTTTAATGTATCTAAAACCAAGATTCTATCTTAACATCAATAACGTTCTGATCCGCATCTGGCATCGATTGAAATGAATGGCTCACCTTTTGGGGAGGCTGCTTGTTTTGACAAGGTTCTGGGCTTGACCTTTACTCCTGATCTAAAATGGAACACGTACATCAAATCTGTTGCCAAGGTCGCTGAAAAATAGGTGAGATCCTTCTAGCAATCCTGTAGATATCTACCTGCTTATGCAATTCTCTACCTATATGAGTCAGGTAGTCCAAGGATGGAATATTGCTATCGCATCTGTGCAAAAGCTTCTAGAAGTAGCTGATCCTGCCTTGACAGAGTTAAGAATAGATTTCGTAGTCTAGTGGGAAATGCCCTTTTCTCTTCCCTGCAACCTCTTTCCCACAGAAGAGATGTTGCGAGTCCGTCTCTGCTTTATCATTATTTTCATGGCAGGTATTCGTCTGAGCTCCAATCTATGGACCCCCCCTTCGCCAAACATTCACGAGAAACACTATCAATAATTTCCCCCACTCTTTATCTGTGCTTAAACCTAAACGTAATTCCATGAACAAAGCTTCTTTCTTAGAACTGCACACCTGTGGAACTCTCTTCCGTTTACCTGCTTTCCAACTGACTACAATATGGTTGTCTTCAAGTCCAATGTAAACAAGTTCTTGATAAGCCGTTCCCCTTAAGTAATCCAATTTACCAAATTTACACTTCTAACGATTACTATGATATTGTCCTTTTGACCACTGTACACTCTTTAACCCCTATCCTCGAGTGGCCTCTGAGCCTTGATAAGTGGTGATTCCCTTGTAAAAAAAATAATTTTCTTTACAAAATACCATAACTAAACACCATGAATAAATATTTTAAGATTCAAAAATTTGAAAAGTAAAAACTTTTTTTTTTCCAAAATTACCGGAAAATAATTTATATGCCGTAAAACAAACCCTAATCAAACCCAACAGTCGTAAGTTGAATTAGAATTTCATGGATCAACAAAATAAGACACACTACTGAAATAACAGTTTATCGTAGACTTATTTTTTTGTACACATACTAATGTAGACCCGCTCACAAAAAAAAAAAAAAAAATAAAAAAAAAAAAATGCCGGATACTTTTTTGCTTCGTTAATGTTCGAACTAATATTAACTTTCATACAAAATAACATGTCAATCGGCGAATTAAAAAAGAAAGAAAGAAGAAAGAACACTTTTCAAATAAGAAAAGTTAAAAAAGTATGATATCAATCAATATAAAAGGTAATACGGAGAAATGAAATAAATCGTTTCGTTATGGAAATAAAGTGCAAGATTTTTTCCGTATTTATTTAAAACTAAGAATGATTATCGGACTTACTAGTTAATTTCTCCTTCCCTCAAAAACCTTGAAATGGTTTCGTTCGGCAGTTTTCACTCGCTAACCTTTGTGCGATGTGAACGGATATTAATTAATAAACATATACAAATATGTACAAGTTGACATTCATTATAGAGTAGAAGACCAATGTAGTTTTTTAGTCACGTTTTGGTATAGAGGATAGAAACTAGAAGGATGAGGATGAGGATGAAGTTGAGGAGAAGGAGAAAACGGAGGAGGAGGATGAGTACTGAAGTGTAGGAAGTGGAGAAAATGCAATATCGGATCATCAAAAATTTAACAGTATCGATTAAATGGCCGTGAAGGGTCAATGAAACAGCTTTAGAAAATGGTCAGCAAAAGTCAATGAGAATGGAAAAACAAAGAAGACAAAGCACCACCAGGACTTCGCTGATAGGAGACGAAGTGTACTGGAATTCTGAAGAGACTTATTGTCTCTCAATAAATTAATATAAACACACAGTGAGTAAGAAATAATAATAATAATAATAATAATAATAATAATAATAATAATAATAATAATAATAATAATAATAATAATAATAATAACAACTAACTGGACCTGTGGAAATTCCACAGGTGACTCATTCATATGTAATATATTGATGAGTATATTCTGTAGATATTCAGTATACATGGAGACGTTCTAAGCTAGCATGAACGCCCAGTAAAGCCCAGTCGTAAAGTACATAAAAATATGATATTTTAATTCTTGCAGATTTCTTGAATTCCTTCAGCCATAATCGAAACCGAAACCAAAGCTTATGAAAAATTCTTGATGAAATTGTTCATAAAAAAATAGATGATTTAAGTGCCATCAGCTATAGTCGAAACCGAAACAAGAAAAAGAAGAACATAACAATTAAACGACCCGGATATAAGCGTGACACACAAAAGAACACACACACTATCGTATTAATACATAGGTGATAATAATAATAATAATAATAATAATAATAATAATAATAATAATAATAATAATAATAATAATAATACAATATCAAAACAACAGAAATAAAAGAGAAAATTACAAAGGATTATCTGAGAAAAATAAGAAAACTACTAGAAACTAAACTATATATTAGAAGCTTAATGAAAGATATAAACACAGGAGTAGTATCACAAATAAGATACTACGGGATGTTTATAGGTTGGACCGAAGAAGGACTGAAGCATCTTGACCAGAAGACCAGGAAATTATGACCATGCACAATGCATTACACATAGAGGATTATACCGTGGCCTTCGTTATAAAGATGGCCGGCCAGCTGAAAAAATGACGTCAACGCCGAGGTCCCAACAAGCAAGATATGTGGAACTCTTAGACTGTCAATAATGAACAGTAATTTTTACAGACAGCGTTACAAAACTTCAAAATTGGATTGAAATAAAGAAAGAACACGATGATTCATACTGAAACTCATCTAATATTAATAATAAAAAAATAATTAAAAAAAACACAAGTTGTTTGTTTAAGTATTATAAGCAATTGAATATTTCGTTGTATTGTAGATTTTAAAGATTAGAATGCGTTCTTTAATTACTTATAAATTACATTTTAAAAAAGTGAAGGAACACGATTTGATTTGTAGTAAACTTGAAGTTTATTTAATATAATTAAATGAAAATTATGCATGTAAGATTATGAATATTTGAAGCAGAACACAAGCAAAACATTTGATATGAGTTAAGACAATAAACAAATATTAAAATTAAACTATTTTTTTTAATCAAAATGAACAATATTTTTTTAAATAAAAATGAACAATATTTTTTAAATCAAAATGAACAATATTTTTTAAATCAAAATGAACAATATTTTTTTTAAATCAAAATGAGTTTTTTTTAAATCAAAATGAATATTTTTTAATCAAAATGAACAATATTTTTTTTAATCAAAAATAATATTTTTAATCAAAATGAACAATATATTTTTAAAATCAAAATGAATATTTCTTAATCAAAATGAATATTTTTTAATCAAAATGAACAATATTTTTTTAAAATCAAAATGAATATTTTTTAATCAAAATGAACCACAATATTTTTAAATGCAAATGAACCACAACATTTTTTCAAAAACAATATTTTTAATAAATTCATGAAATAGTGCACAGTAAAAAAAATAATTAACCTACAGAAAAAATAATGTTTCTTATTTAAGATTATTTCACCACATGACAAAAATAACATGCAAAATCATTTTTTTATATCCATATTTTCAGTTTGTTAAAATAAGTGGGTTTGTATTACTGTACACATAGATTCGAAAAAGTTGTCAAAAAACAAATATATAACAAATAAATGTTATCAAAGGCAATATAAGTTACTTTTCTACCAAACTGGATATTTTTTCGTGTTTTTATTCAATGTAACATGTTTATTCAGCTCGAAAACCATACAGTGTTTACCGATGTATTCGAAAATTCAAGATGGCGTCTGATTCTCTCTTTAACACGGTAAGTTTGGGAAAATGTGTTATAAATACAAAACCAGATAAAATACTGTTAAAACTCGCTTAATATATGTTACCGTGACATAGGTTGACATATATTCGCGGGTTTTTAATAGTATTTTGTATAGTTTTTTATTTATAACACCTTATCCCAAACTTACCGTGTTAAAGAGAGAATCAGACGCCATCTTGAATTTTCGAATACATCGGTAAACACTGTATGGTTTTCGAGCTGAATAAACATGTTACATTGAATAAAAACACGAAAACTATTTGGTAGAAAAGTAACTTATCTTGCCTTTGATAACATTTATTTGTTATATATTTGTTGTTTTGACAACTTTTTCGAATCTATGTGTACAGTAATACAAACCGAATTACGTTAATGAAATGAACTTTAAGACCATGAGTGAACGCGCGTTTTTTTAGTTTAGTTTCATATATATATATATATATATATATATATATATATATATATATATATATATATATATATATATAAATTTTATCTTTCTAGCTTTAAAAAAAGTTAAAAAATTTTATCAGCCGGCATAATTTATTTTTAAATATTGAAAAATTTCAGGAAAATTAATTTTTGCTAGATTTTTAAAACATGTGTGTCAACAGCTTAAAAAAATCGTCTCTTCAAAAGAACGTGTTTTAAAGAGTCGATGTTGTCTCGCATTTTCATTAGTTTTGTATGCTGTAAAAAATCTTTTTTAATATTAGCAATTTATTTGAAGCTTCTTCTTTTGAATGGTAAAACACTTAGGATGATAATATTGAATTAAATTATAGTTACATCGTGTTAAATACAGGGGGGAGCACGTTAAAACTTACTTTGCTGTATGGAGATATCTACTAGTGACTGTCGGTGACTACCGGTGTCAAGCAACTAAGGGACTATCCGTGATGATGTCAGCAGATTAAATTATTTTTGCCCACCGGTCTTTTAAGACGGTCTTGATTATACTGACCGACTCTACGAGACAAAGAAGGACGGATGAAGAGGGCTTGTTAGTATCGAAACTGTGTGAATAAAAAACAAGAAAACTGAAGCCGTATAATTGAAAGTAAGTACCCGCCTACAAAAAGGGCACACTATTGGCATCGACTGGCACCACATCAAATCGTCGGGAAGTTAGATATGATAATCTTCAAAATAAAATAAATTAATATTATAAATATTCAACGGTGTCGGTGTTTCATTCTTTCATTCAAAGGCAGCTTTTAACTACGAAGATGGAATACCTAATAATGACCTCGTTCACCATATGATGGTCACTAAATGGATATAAGAATATCCTAATTGGGTGCTGTGACCAAAATATAATGCAATAACTGCACATGAGCTATATGAACGGTAGGTTTTTTTAAAAAAAATTATTATGGATATTATCTAATTTAATAAAAATATTATTTGCTTTAATAAATTTAAATGATTACTGTGGATATTCAACTTTATCGGTGTTTATCAACTCATCCCAAATCAGATTCTAACAACAAAGATGGAAAACAAAATCATAATTCGGTTCATCGTTATCACCGGACACTAAATATTTCAGTTAATGACCAGCATACAACGAAACAATGTCACATGGAATTTACTTTTACAATTAGAAATCTTTTTTATCATCAATGTAATTTACTTTACTAAATTTAAATTGTTATTACAAATAGTAAACTTTATAATGGTTAGATATGGTTAAATTTGTGTCTATTTCTACACTAAGTACTAATTATTAATTCCCATAAACTGTTGATCGAATGAATGCTATAATTCCCATAAAATATTGGATCGAACGGATAACATAATAGTTAGTTCGATGCACCTTATGATAAATGTCCACAAAAAATTTCAGCTAGATCGCTCAAGTAGTTTCCAAAAAAAACCTCTAAAGTAAATATGGTATTGTGGTGACCAATTCCTATTAGTATCTAACTATGCACCAAACAGACATCACAATACTTAGTTCGATGCATACAATATTTCAGCCAGACCAGCCAAGTAGTTTCCGAGAAAAAGTAGAATGGACAGACGGGTAGACAAATGAAAAGAAATATAATATGGATTCAACGCTATTGGTTATCATCAATTCATCTTAAGCCAGCGTCAATTTATGAAGGCGGTAGACTAAATAGTGACGCAGTTTACCACATGACAATTACTGGATAATGAATATAACAATATTCTAATTGGGTGCTGTGACCAGAATAATACGTAACAACTGAACATGAACTTTAATAACGATCGTTGCTATTATCATTCTTCTTATTAATATTATTTATATTAATCAGTTTATTATCATGTGAAGCGTTCGATTTTGTCTGCTTGTCGGCATATTCTTTGCTGCTTTATTTAATGCAAGTTTACTGTCCCATTAAAAACACCCAATTAACCAGAACTGGGATTCATACTTTTCTAAATGATTAATAGCAGATAATTGAATGCAAACTATGTTTGCCGATTGCAGAGTCCGAGTCGGTATCCATTACAGCCCTTAATCAGCCAAGCGATTAAAAGAATCCTAGAAATAAGCGAAGAGCATGCATGGTGTTCGTTAATCTCGAGTCGGGTTTTGGATGTAACGGATTTACTCTTTCTCTCCCCTTTCAGAAAATTTAGAGTAAAAAACAAAAACAAAGACAAAACAAGAAAACACACACACACACACACAGAGTAAAGAAAAAGGAGTACCTATTATTTGCCGTAAAAAAGGAACGTGCAAAGGGACTACAAGCGATACAAAGAAGTCAGTTTACCTTTTGGCTTGAGAAGAGTTACGCATATTAATAAATAAATAAATTGGCCAGTACAATACGGACCGACCGACCGACCCCTCTGGGGTTGTGCGCGTTCATTCAACCAGCTGCTGTTCGTTTCAGTCTAACGCTTGAAACAGTCAGGGTTTGTTTGGTTGCGCAGTTAATAATGAAAAAGGGTTTGTCTTATCTTTCTTTTATATTTTCTTTTCTTTTTTGCTTTCGTTTACTTCTCTTTCTTTTTTCTTTAATTTTTCTACCAATCTATTCTTTCATAATTGCATTCCTATCTATCTATCTATCTATCTATCTATCTAATTTAAATATATACTTATATTAAATGAAGATTAACTTTTTGTATTTGCCTTGTGCTTTGTTGAAGTCAATTTTTATACTCGCTGAATGCTAAATAGAAAGTCGAAATATATATATATATATATATATATATATATATATATATATATATATATATATATATAACGCAACCCTTTCCCTTTGTGGACGATATATGTTAAAGACTGCTCCAGTTTACGACCCAATCTCCAGCAATTTTACGTTAGCATCTTCCAGTAAGTTACATGAGCAGCAGGAAGATGCCGAAACGAAGACTGCTAGACGATTAATTTAGAACGCTGCGTCTCTCCCATTATGTTAAGAATAGCTTTCTATTTAGAAAACCATTCTTAACATGGGAAAAAAGAAATATAGGGTGTTGAAAGTAATTTTCAGTGTTTAAATTTTTGCTTGATTTCACGGTTTCATTGAAACTTGTTCTGACAGCTGATTGACTAATCGCTTCAGCATCTTCTAGCTGCTTATGTAACCTGCCGGAAAATGCCGACACAAAGTTGTCGGTCATAAACTGGATAACTATCCATGTTTGTTTATTTACATGATATACATTCTTTCCGTTTTCAAAGAAGAAAATAAGAAACGTCCCAACGAAAACGGAAATAATGTTCTTTTGAAAAGGGAATTTTCTCTCGAAATATCAAAATATTTTCATCATCCGGCCACTATTAACAATAAGTTTTATTAAAATAGTAACTGAATGGTTTACGGGAAAATAAATAGGTAATATTTTAAGAGAAATCTCGCATATATTGTCTCCAATTAATTCATTTTTTAAATATATTTTTCATCGTTCCTTTTGCTCCCTTATTAAATACTAATAACGGGACAATTCCAATATTTTCCTCGCTACCGATACAATTACCGATTCTCTTCTCCACTTCCGATTATGATATAATCACCGATTTCGATTTTTTTTTAAATTTCTAAATATATTTTTGTTATTTTTTTTATGGGGGGGGGGGTTGAAGGGGGTCGGATTAGCCAAACGTTAAAAATGCAATTGTAGGAGGCAATATATAGATTTTTTTAGGTTTGTTCATCATTAATACGAGCCGTGCAAAATTAAGTTTTAAATAAAAACAAACAAAACGTAGACAATAAAAAGAATCGTTTTTGGCATCGGCAAATAGATATACATTTTTTCTGATTCCGATATTGATTTCGATACCGATTCCGATACCCAAAATGTTTTGATTCTCAATTCTGATTCCGATTAATCGTCTCAACATTATTACCTACGTGTATTTATTAGCAATGCTTCAAGCAAACTACCATGCCGGTTGATATATTAAATAATTTTTGCAAATCATTGTTTTAACAATAAATGGATATTTTTGTTACCTGCAATGTATCCATCTTCTATAATATAGATCTAACCTGCTTGTTTAAATGTATATAAGTATGTATGTATGTCACACCAAAACTTTCGACAGAGTCGACAGATTTTCACGAGATCGGTATCGTTTAGAAGCTCGATCTTTCGGACGAGAAATATCGAAAAATTGGCCCAAAACATTAATTCCTTTACCCTCAACTGGACACTTTTGTTCCAGGGAGGGTTCGCTTTTTTTTCGACAATATGTTCGAAAGTAGTCGCCTCTTTTCGGTTGACTAGCCTTAATTTCTTTAACTTCGCAACTTCCAGTTTGACCATGGACGGAACCGCAAAGACGTCACGCTTTTTTTCACAGACTTTTCCTCCTTTACGATACGGGATCGAGCCTGCCTGCCTACTACCACTTTTTTTTTGCTCAACACACACCTTCAAACACCCGGGCAACGCCGGGCACCCAGGTAGTTGTTTCATGAAGGATAATTTGAAGTATTCTGAAACATTTGTTCTACTCAATGTTTTCAGATAGCAATAAAATTGTCATTATTATAATCACTGTATTATATTTGGCGAGTGAGAGTAACAAAATATTTTGCTCTAGTTGGAGTTGTCCGGGATAAATAACTGTAAATTATGGTATCTGGGTGTTCCAAACATGGCTAGTCACATGAAGTGCTTATACATCCTAATAAACAAATGTTTATAGTGTTACTATTTGGTAAAATATAATTATCCTAATGGTTCAGGCTATATCTACGGAACCTGTTTAACAGTTTGAATCACTAGTAGTTTGTTGATATTAATATGAAATAATACAAAAACTAAATTATAAAACTAAAGAAAGATTAAAATATCGTAGATTTAGATCGCATTTATTTAAAATACCCAGAGGATATACTAGTTTGTGTTATTTTTTAAATATCTACGATGAACACAAAACGTTTCCATAAATTGAAATATCAAGAAAAATAAATGTGTGCTCTCAACTGTAAACATTAAATGTTTCTATAAATTAAAATAGCAAGCAAAATGAATATGAGTTCATTACATAAGCATGATCTTACAATCTGATTCACTCGCAAGAAAATCTGAGATAAACTGCCTCATACCACGTGTGCTATACCCTCACTGTGTCAGGAGAGTATTCGGAGGGAGGAAAAGAAATAAGTTGCCAACTAGGAATTATGAGCACGTAAACAAAATTGGGGTGACAATACACCTCATGGAACTAACGCAGGGCTTAATTTAATCTCTTTTGACTATTTTCATTATCAACATAATTTCTCTCCATATTATTGTGAAAACGGATAGGTGAAACGAAATTACCTTGTACAAAGAATGCTAATCTATTTTGTTTTACTCAGCATTGTCCAGGATGAAAAAAAAATTAAGAACACAGTATTACATTTAAAAGAGAACGCTCACATAAATGAAATACTTCATCGTTACCTTTTCAGTACTTTAAAACAAGAAAGAGGAATGGATAAGGCGGATGATTAAGAGAGGGCTAAGTAAAAAGATGGAAAAATTGGGAAGAAGGAAAGAAAACGCGGTGGCGAAAGGGAGAAAGAGGCGGAGAATAATAAGTATCAAAGTTGTAAATGTCTTAGTTTTTAGTAATGGAACACTTATTTGTTTAATAACAGATTGCATTGTTTCATACTTCTTAGTATCGTTACAAACATCGTTGATGCTCTAAAAATGCGTGCAATTATTTTTTCCTGAGAAGTGAAAGAGGAGACCTGAGTGTGAGAGTCAAAAAGTATCAAACTTTCGTCCAAATATAAATAATAAAAAATAAAATATTGATCAGGATTAAATATGAAAATTAATAAAATTGTTTAAAAATATTTTTACTTCTAAGAATACTAACCAATATTTGTAGCTGACTATATATATATATATATATATATATATATATATATATATATATATATATATATATATATATATATATATATACCTTTTATAAAATAGTAACTAGCGTAAAAAATAAGGAAAACAGATTCTGCTTTATATAGGTATATAAACTTTATTCTTATATTCAATATATTTTCGATACTTCGCACCCGGGTTTTTCCACTGGGTATCAAAATCAACAGAGTATAGTCCATTGTTGATATGACTGTTGCATTGTTGATAAAGGTATTCTTCAGCTATGCAGTTCTATGAGCCCGACCCCCATCACCAGGTTTTGTAGTCTGTCATTTACAATGGTCTAGTTATTTACTAATCGCCTGAAGGCGCCGCAGAGGCGTTTTTTTTGCAAGCCAGAGTTCTTTTTCTCTAGAGCGCTGACTTTTTAAATCCTACTATCGGATCCTTGTGTCACATCATTTTGCCATGGGAAGGAGATAACTAATGCTGGTTTCTTTTTTCTGTATATTTTCCATACTTTACTCTATTCTGTTCTTGTTATTTTTTCTGGTTTCATTGTTATCGTGTATTTTTTTTTTTTGGTGAGAAAACGAATTCAGTGTGGTCCACAATCCAATCTAATCGACACCATGCACTAACATCCTCATCAACCTC
This sequence comes from Euprymna scolopes, assembly GCF_053919585.1. NCBI lineage: Eukaryota > Metazoa > Mollusca > Cephalopoda > Sepiida > Sepiolidae > Euprymna > Euprymna scolopes. Next base: position 116,074,278 of record NC_136490.1, on the reverse strand, counting down.
TTTACGGACCTTAACTCCTTTTATTACTTTTTCCGTTTATTTTATTTTAAATTTCAATCCATGTGTTTCAAATATTTTAAATAACTTAAAAAAAAATCAATTATCCCTTTCATTTTCCAAATTTATTTTTAACATTATTTCAGTCATCCGCCATCTTTCTTTTTATTTTCTCATTTCTTTCTTTCTTTCTTTCTTTCTGGCTTCCTGCTTCATTGTTATTCGTTTACTTTTGTTTCTTTTCTATTTTTTTTTTCTTTTCGTCCCTTCTTTCTTAAAACCATCGACCAATCACCCAACCCTTCCCTCGCGTTAGTCCTTTTCTCGCAGCATCAACTTTTTGTCCCCTTCATTTCACCCATTGTCTGCAATTTCTCCTTTTCACTTTTTCAAACTCCAATCATCTAATATTCTATAGAGTTGCTCCATTAACTAAACATGTCGTCGGAACTCTCCAGAAGCGTGAAAACACATTTGTCATTTCACCTCGAGATTCTTCTACTTATTTATTATTCATTTATGTGGACCATTCAGCATTCGTTTCCGGCGTTCGACTGCCCAACCAAATAAAGGCATCTTCTACTATTGATACGTCATGTTTCTCTCGATCTAAGTGTACAGCATTGAAAATAAAAAAAAGAACTGGATGCAAGACTCTCTGAATTTTTTTAGATGAGGTTGATAATTAATATTATATAGATTATTCGGACTACTGTTCTCACCCGGAATGCTATTTCCGCAATCTTTCAGTCGCTATAACCTCTGACCTTCTCCTTGTCGAACTCGGAAATCTTTCTGTTGAACTCAAAAATCTCCATGGAAAGACTCCATGGAAAGATTCGTGACGTAACGAATAAAGTACTAGGTGAAATTCAGTTCTAAACGAAACTCTTATGGAGGATGAAGGTTCTGTGTCTAGTGCGGGCGATGCTAAGAATTACGATTTACTTAAGACTTCTACCCGGTCATGGCTGACGGAACAATGAGCATGCTACTTCTATGAATTAAATAAAGGGTTCCATGCAAAATTCCGTGAAGATTTCCGAGTTCAACAGAAAGATTTCCGAGTTCGACAAGATACGCCTGAAGAAGGTCGATGGTTACATCGACCGAAACGCTGTGAAAATAACTGTTAAGCTGAGCATAGTATTCCGAATAATAAAATACTTGCAAGTCTAGGATGATCTAAATATCAGATATTTAAGAATGGTCCAAGTGAGTCAAGGAAAAAACCGCTGATATTAAGAACAAGTAAGACAACAGTAAGCAATATTCCAAATCAATTCGAATGAAAAACAATATCGATAGACTACCTGAAAAATTTTGTTTGCCATTTTTCTCTAGGAACAAATGTTTTGTAGTATTTTGGGTTAGTTTGCGGAATTCACTTCTGATTTGGTTTGCTGTTTTCTCTCTCTATCCACAGAGTCTATATTTACAATTTCCGTGGCTTTTATATAGTTATTATGTAGCATGTTCTTAAGAAGAATAAAAAATAATTCAATTAAATTCGTCCTAGAAAATATTTCGTACGAGTCGGACTTATTGTGTGTGTGTGTGTGTGTGTGTGTGTGTGCGTGTATGTGTGTGGGGTTTTATCCGAAAAAAAAAAAGAGTTGCTACGGGGTCAAAATTAAAAAAAAAATTGGTACTTGGAGGGGGCTCATCGGATTTTTTTCTGCTTGTTCACGACTGCACATGCACAAATCATTTACATGGTAGCTTCTATATGTTAAAAATAAATAGATTAAAAAACACCCTTCAATGGCCATGGCAAGCTGGCCTAATGGTACTTGACTCACTGACTTTAGATTTTGGTTTCGATCTCACATCTTGTCAAAAGGCCTTATGACTACTGCCTTAGCTTCCCCTGCTTGATTCAGTGCGGGGCATATACGTTCAAAGATTACCGTTAGGATATCTGCAGTAGAACGACCTGGCGAAGACAGGGAAGAGGCTAATGGGGTGATACTTGGCTGGACCAATTCTTTCGTCAGAATTCTTGAAAACCGCAGAACCAAATTTCTAGCATTTAGGAAAGCAAGATTCGGTATGACACTTATTGAAGGGAAACCTCAGCAGAGCATTTTTTAAAAATAGTATTGTAAAAATGAGATCAGGCCCACATGTCTTCGAGGTGTCTAGGTTTTTTATGATATCATGACCATGAAAAGGTGTGATTTTCAAATCATCGATTGTGGCTTCCGCTCGGAAAAAGAATAGTGTCTTTGGGGTCTAAAATAGAATTGGCGACAACACGCCGGCCAAAAAAATTAGCCTCCTCGGTTTCCGTTCAAACATCATGGTGTATGGATAGGATGGAATCGTTGATTGACAATTATTTACTATACTATTATAAATTTTCCAGAAATTACGAGTTCCTAATTTCTGCGACTCAATGCGATTTCTGTTGATTTCAGTATACTTTCTCTTAGCTGTGGCTATTTCACTTTTATTATTATTACTTTTAGCTTCTACATATTTTTTTTTATCTATTTGTACTTAACTTCAAATAAATCTGCAGAATGCATGCTATGTTTGAGTAATGGCAGCTGCACAATGTGAAGTAAACTATTTGGGAGAGTAGAGTTTGCTATAAAACTTTCGTGAGGAATATTTGCTTCAATTATCTCTTTGAACTATTCAATAGCCTCTTTTGCACACTATTCCACAGCAAGAGAACAGATACTGATTCATGAGACATCACTTATGTGATCCCTGCTCGCTTTCCGGTCAGCCCGCTTGAAGTACCTTGTCGTTTTGAGCAATACCTTTTCAACTTGAGGTCGAGAGTTTAAGGGTGATGTCTACCAATATCACAACTCGATTAGTATTTCCGAGTGTGCTATTGGTACTTAATACACAATGCCTGGGAACCGTGGTCAGAAACAGATCTAGAATTGAGGCTAGTTATAACGATCTGAGAGACAAGTCGGGAACTTGGCAGTCTGGATCAGCGAAAGGAATATAGAAAAGCTATTGGCTGTGTTTGTGTAACTATAGAAACCCAGTCAATTACTCTAGTGGACATTAAAATCACTAAACACACGCACTTGAACACTAATATGTAGGGAGGGTGCTGAATCTATGCTGTCGGAGACGTGGTTGATTAGAGTACAGTCTTGGGTCGAAGAAGAACGGTAAAGAAAATCTAGTTAATACACGAAGGCCTGGTCATCTAATTTAGATTCGCTAGTCAAGGAGAGTGTTGCGAACATAAACCCCAAACCAGTGCATGTACCTGTATGAGTCCTTGCGTCTTTTTCACCTCCACCTCCACCCAGCCCATTTTCTCTCTTGTTTTAATGTAAAGAAAATATGTGGATCATTTACCTCGCCTTTATATAATAGATAACATAATAAATGGGTGATAAACCGACCTCTCTGACGAAACCTGAACCAGTTGACCCCAAAGAAGAATAACTATTTTTTTAAAATGTTAGATATCATTAATCCATCCTGTTTGTTTTGAACTTTGAAACTTTTAGCTGGACATACAAATGCACACACCAGTTATCATAGGTACCACATGGCTTATGAAGAAGAACCTGAAGTCCTACCTAACTAATATTCCTGGTGAACCAAGTACAAAAGAGATCCAGACAATTGCACTTAAGGGAACAACGAGGATACTAAAAAGAGCTCTCGGTTGGTTTCAATAAAAAGCAGGGCAATGTTGGCAGATGGTTTGGATGCCCTATACCCAGTGTTACAAGCTTCAAATGAAGAAAAAAAAAACCAAAAAATAAAAAAAAACCCAAAAAACCAAAAAAAAAAAAACAAAACAAAAAAAAAAAAAACCAGACAGCTTGAATGCCTACTGGCGAAAACTTGAATGTTTACTAGACACTGTCCTCGAGTATCTAAGATCTCTCTGTACAACGATTGCCAATACAAATTAGCATGAGGATACTTTTCATAGACGTAAACCCTGACTAAATATACCGCCTCCCTGGTGTTCCGGCCGGTATCACAGTGTAGTATCTGTTTTGATGCTTCACTTATCACTTAAGTAATTATGTTTTAGTCAATGTGGGGAGACCTTTCATACCAGACAATTACTTTTTAAGTCAATTGAGCCACGGTTAATGTGGGCGAAACCCTTCATATCGAGATGATTGCTATTTCTTTGGGCACTGGCAGAGTTCCCCCTTTTTGGGGGAGCTGTTTTTCCTCCCATATTAAAAAAATTACCTTGTGGTTAATCTGCTTTTGTGGGGAAGCAAATAAATACTAACCGTGACTAAGTATTCAAAATCGCGATCCAAATTAGATCTCCTTATATGGCTAACCTACACTGGCTTTTACAGTGCATGGTGCATCTTCTCAGACTAGCTGTATTCTTATCTTGGAACTTCAGTTAGATAAAGACACCACAACAAAGATATGCTAAATCATATTTAAATGGTCAACTGTGGAGAGGAAAATCATATTCTTCTTTAATGACTAAGTGTTTGAGACGTAAAGAAGAACTATTAATATTGTATTCAAAGATCTATGTATCTCATAGAGTTCAAATGTTAGCCTTAGGAACGGGGCCCATAGATGTCCGAGAACTTCGACTGAAGTAAAATGAAATAGTTAACACGAAAAAGATGTAAAAACAAACAAACAAACAAACAAACAAACAAACAAAACAACAGCAACAATGAATAGATGAAAAATAACTAATAATTATCTATAAAAGGAGTTAATTGAACCGTAAGCCCGAGGTTGGTTCGCAGTCGAATTAGGGTAAGCGTTTTAAATATTATTACATTTTTAATCAACTTTTAAGCGTGAAATTAAAAGCAGTTTCAAAACAAATTAGTCTCTATCTTACAATATTGCAGAACAAATTAGGCTCTATCTTACAATATTGCAAAACAAATTAGGCTCTATCTTACAATATTGCAAAACAAATTAGGCTCTATCTTACAATATTGCAGAACAAATTAGGCTCTATCTTACAATATTGCTCGGACAATAGATTTCTGGTGTACCAGATCAGTCTGTCTGAAGATACCGACTTCCTGGCCTACAATGCACCAAACACTGATTTTATCTCCATCTTCATAGTTGTTGTTTTATGACTTTTCGGCCAACTATTCCTCTGTCATTCCTCGGAACCCCTGGCACAGTGGACAGAGGCGTTGAATTCTTACGGTCCAGGTGAGCATCGCCTGAAGATAGCGGTGTCAATCCTACCCAAAGCAGACCAGAGGATTAGTTGGCCAAAAACGCAGCGAGATAACAACTATGGAAAGCAGTAATTACTGAGGATACAGTTAAGAGACTCAGCATTCCTATCCCGTCGCGGTTAACCACATGAAGAAGGCCAGAGGAATATTCGGCCGAAACGTTGTGAAACAACAACTATGAAAATGAAGATAACAGTCCACAAAAACTAAATAAATAAACAAATTATTCATCTCAAAATAATTCCAATAATAAAATAATTGATGTCATTTCAATAAAATAAAATACGCATCAAGTCCGCTTGAAAGCCAAATCATAAAGTAATATTAGGAAAATAAACAAATTTTTTAATTGTTTGCAATTTATCGCAAATATATTTTAGAGGTAGACTCCATCTTCAGTGTGTTGTTTTGTTTCTTTTTTTTCCTTTTCTTCTTCCTTGCCATGTTGTAAATTTGGAGAAAGAAGTCTATTTGTATAGAGCCGCGCGTTGTATCTGTCGGTTGTATTTTGAAATGTTTGAACTGTGCGTAGGTAACGCGAGAATAACACCAAGAATGAGAGTTCAATAGAAACGTTGTTTTAATTTGAATGAAATAAAATACGCATCAAGTGCGCTTGAAACCAAATCACAACGTAATAGTAGGAAAATAAACAATTGATGTTATTGTTTTTTTTATTCCCCTTGCAAAACTCAATCATGTTCTACAAAGCCAAAAACAAAAACAAATTTTGTTACAAAACAACCAAACGAGATTACGAAAAAAGTTACACAATCTATATACTGTCCTCCTAGAGAGTGATTTTTTGTTGTTTTTGTTTTATGGCATATTAACCCTTTTCAGATTATTTAATGCCAAATCCAATGATTTTGAAGAAAATTTTTTAATAGAGTATATTTATTTTTTTTTTGTTTTTTTTTTGGTTTCTTTTTTTTAGTTGGGGCTCTAACAGGTACTACCACTCCGGGTCAAATTGGACCGGGAAGCAATGGCAATTAAGGGGTGGCTCCACACTTCCCAAAGCCCGCAAGCCTTATCGGATATAGTTTAAGGTCATATCCAGGACCCCTAGAGAGTGAGCCTACAGTTTCTTGGGATCACAGATACTTTTTAATGTAAATAAAAAATAATCCTTAATTTAAAAACATTTATAGGGCCTCCCCAAAAAGCTGCAATAAAAATATTTTTGGGATATTATTAAAAAAAAAAGAAATTATCAAATCAGATTTCTGCATTTATAGTCCCTATTTACTTATCTCGTTAGTAGAGCATAGATATACACTAGATCGATTTAATATAAAAAAAGGTACAGGGTGGAACGATACATTTGACGCCCTAAAAATAAAAACAACACTAAACTTTATTTTAGAAATTTTATTGAAAAATAAAAAAATCAATTCAGGTAACTTGATTATGTATTAGAATATATGAAGCATTACTTTTGGGACGCTCCTTATATACTTCACAATCGCAGTTTTTTTTTCATCCAACGCTGAGAACCAAAAGAAGTGCATTTTTTTTTTGGCGTTTGGTAGAAGTTATTTGTTGTTTCTTTGTTTTTGTTTTACACCTTTTTTTTTTTTTAACTCTACTGCATATTAACAGTTCTTTCATCTAACACCGCGAACCGAAAACAAAACAAAACCAACAAACAGCAAATGTAACTAAACAAACTCCATTTGCTCACCATGAAAAAGATGAGCTAACGAGAACCTGTATTTCCTTTCGATGAAATCCTAATCAAGTATTGATAAAGAAATCCCATTGACACTGCTTGAGTCGTGCATCTCTTTAAAAGCATTGTTTGTTACAAAACAACCACGAACGTTGTCAGAATGGCCGGGATAGTCACGAATGTCACAACGAATTCTCTTTATAGACGCCACAGTTTTGTGAATAAATTATAATTGTTGCGATGAGTTTATTACGGAAGTCTTAAAACTCAACAGCCGGAAGGAATAAACGTTCGAAAGTCGGCAAAAACTCGCCTTTTCTCATCTCCGAACGACATAAAAATTATCGTTAATGGGCTGTTGACTCGTAAGCGAACAATGGTCAATGATCGACAGGGCAACGTAGTCAACTTAGAACCTCTATCAACTCAATTCGGCATTTCAAGCAAATAGTTTATAGTCTAATAAAACCAATTGATTACTGCAATGAGCGCTTTTGTTGAATAAGAGTCGACTTGTTTGAAATGGCCATTTAAGCGGTGACTGATAACAAACTGGAAAGAAGTGTGGAGTTATTTATATAGAAGTACTAGCTGTTTTGGTAGCCGGAGGTAAAAGCTCAGCAAATGGAGTCAAATGTGGTTTTGTGCCTGGGTTCGAATCTCCCGACCAGTAGGAATTGTCACACCTACATTGATGATTACATAAGTATGAAACATTAGTGTCGCTATGTATAAAAGAATAAATATATATATAATATTTTTTTTACTATGATAATTAAATACCTACAGACACTAGTGTTTCATCCTTTCAGGAATCTTCAGTGCAGGGTGTCACGATTAACACCAGTCGATAGATTCGAACTCGGCAACACGAACCATCTTTGGCTCGATTAACAAAGACTGTATCCATTCGGCTACCATTAATCGCGTGAAATAATGTTGAATTTAAACATTTTCATTTTAAATGTTCTTTACGTCATACGATGATCTATGCATAAGAGCTAAATTGACCGACTTAATTCAACTGAAAGTGCTCAACGATAAGAAACGAGTTTCTTAAAGAGGCTGTCATAATTAGTTTTTTACTATAATAATAATAATAATAATAATAATAATAATAATAATAATAATAATAATAATATATATATATATATATATATATATTCTTTTCTTCCATATGTTATATATACTTTTCTCTTTTCTGATTAGAAGCATAGCATGGTATAAAGAGTTTCTTTATGATCTCATATTTTCCTTATTGAAAGGACAAATATATGTATCTAGATTTATATTTATGTTATTGTGTACTGAATTATTATTTTATTATATATATATATATATATATATATTTATACACACACACATATATATACACAACTCAATGAACTATGAACTAAAAGTAAAAGTTAAAAATATGTGCTTGTTTGAAATTTTTTTTCAAAGAAGTCACCACTTATCAAAGCCCCTAGGCCACTCGAGGATAAAGGCAAATGAATATACAGTGATCAAAGGGAAAATGTCGTAGTAACCGTTAGTAGTGGAAATTTGGTAAATTGGATTACCTAAGAGATGGCATATTAAGAACTTGTTAGACTTGAAGACAACAATATTGTAATCAATAGGAAAGTAGGAAAACGGAAGAGAATTCCACAGTCGTGCAGTTCTAAGAAAGAAGCTTTGTCCACGGAATCTACGTTTAGGTGTAAGCACAGATAAAGAGTGGGGGAAATTGTTGATAGTGGTTTCAGGTCGAGGAGTGTTTTTCGGGAAAGTCAAGGCAGGGGGACTATAGATTAGAGCTCAGACTGGCACTTTCCATGAAAATAACGATAAAGCAGAGACAAGCTCGCAACGTCTCTTCTGTGGGAAAGAGGTTGCAGGAAACAGTAAAGGGCATCCCCCACTAGGCTACGAAGTCTATTTTGAACCCTGTCAAGGCAGGATAAACTGCTTCTAGCAGACAATGCTTTTTTTTTAAATTACATTTTCACTCCAAACAAGGCAAATTGCCACTTTGGTGTAGGGGGCTACTATCAGGAGCAACAACTACTGGGGTACTATGTAGGGATTTGGGCAGCAAGATGTCGGTTCACGTTACACTTGAACTTCTGCACGTCAGTACTGTTGGGGAAGCAGGGACCTGGAATGGAATTCCAAAGTCTAGCGGTTCTGGGGAAGAAACTATTGGAGTAGAAAGATCTTTTACATCTAGGGATCTCTACAGCGTAGGGGTGGGATTTAGCAGCCTGTCAGATTTGTCGAGGGTGCTCACGTCGTGGGAGCACAAGTGTCTGCAGTTCGTCAGAGCATTCACCACTAAAATACTTGTAGAACAGGCAGAGGGATGCAACATTTCGTCGATGGGACAGAGGCTGAAGCTTAGATGCCAGTTCAGGGCCTATCAGGTTTGCGACTCTCTTTTGAACCTTGTCAAGGAGCGAGATTACAGCCTTGTAAGTATGGGATCTAAGTCTGATTGAATCTTTTTGAGCACCACAATAGAAATGCCGTCAGGGTCAATTGCTTTACTAGCATCAAGGTTTTTAATTAGTTTGGCAACACCACGCACAGATATTTGTATACTGCACAGCGTGTTTTCAGACCCACAAGGAAATATGGAGGCCCTGACCCCATAGGGTAGAATTAGCTGCAAAATTTTTGTCACAGAGTTTGGTTTTGTTCGATGCTAACGAGATTGCCTCAGGTCCATTGATGATGGTTGGGATAGAGCACACACTTCTGTCCAGGACCCTGTTTTGCCAAAATTGGTGGGAACCAAGCCGCCACTCAGCTACTTTAGACTTAGCGGACTGAGCATACTACTCTCTCGCGTTCTTTATTACTCTTTAACAGTGGTTGAAGGCGGCTATAATCTAAGTAAATCTTTTACGTTGGAAGCAATGGAAATAGTGGCTTCTGTGCGCAACGTCCTCAGCACATTCTGGAGATAACTACGACTGGTTGTTAGGTTTTTGCTAGAAGTTTTTGGAGGGTATGAAACTCTATACCTACAATTAACCATTCCGTCAGGTCTGATACTATAGAGGGCATGCTGTTTTTAAACACGGAACATAAATCTGATAGCCATGTACGAAAACTATCCCAATCTGCCATAGAGTATCGATATACTGTACGAGGAAGAGATATGTCGGAGAACTTATTACATTTTGTTCTTATCTTAACGGAGACAACCAAGTGTTCGGAAGATCCCAGTGGGGACATAACGGAAGATGAACATAGCTCAGGGCAAGTTGTGAGGAAAAGGTCTAGGAAACTTGTATACTTATCATTAGTACCGGACATACGGGTGGGTTCATGAACAATCTGAGTTAGGTCATAAGCAATGGAGAAATGGTGACAGACCCTCCCCTTATCATCTGTCCTATTTGAGTGGGCTAACCGTTCCACATTGTGAACATTGAAATTCCCACAAACGTGAATGTTAGCCGAAGGATGAGCAGACAGAATGATGTAAAATTTCTCAAGTACGCTTTTAAAGATAGTAACTCCGCTGTTGTGAAGGCGATAGAGGGAAAATATATACGCAGTGGTGTGAGCAAGTGCAATCCGAAAGCATATATAGGGCAATTTAGGGTCTTATCTGGAGATATCCCTGCTACATGAAAAGCAATCTATAATGTAGGCACATATTCCATACACATATCGATTTTGAGGATCAGATGTGGATGTTAAATTAGAATATCGTTTAATTACGAGTTAATTACGAATTAATCTATGGAAATAGTCAGTTCAATTCCAGTTTCACTTGGGAAGAATGGGTCTAGTTTGGTCTCCTGTAATTGGATTTCAAAGGTTAAATCGTGCAATTAAATTTGAAATAAGATTAAAACAAATAAGCAATTGACTTTAAAATATGTTTTTCTAATTTTTATTTTCGAGTGATGTTGACGGATCAATAATACAACATGGGTCAACAGAAATACAAAGCAAAAAAGCAAAATGAGGCCATTAAAACGGTGTAACATCATCTATTTTGACATACTTAAAACCATGTGTTCAGATAGAAAACCTTAAGGCGACGTTATTAGCACCCAAGTTAACAAGTGTGATGATGATGATGATGATGATGAGGATGATTTTGTAGCATTCAATAAAGCGAAACAAAAAAAAAAAAAGAAGAGATGCATTGCTTTAATAATTCTAAACCGAATGATGCTGCGAATGATGATGATGAGTACGATGATGACGACGATTATAATGACGATGAGGATGATAATTATGATAACGATGACGACGACATTATGATGATAATTAGCATAATGATGACGACGACGTAGTGGTGTTTGTAGTGGTGGTGATTATGATAATGATGACGACGACGACGACGACGACGACGACGACAAGTACATTGAGCATGCGTCAAGAACAAATAATGACTTTGAGTTTTTTTTTTTGCAAATGTCAACAGCGTGCACAGACTTCTAACACGTGAATCGGGCTAACGTGGATCATTTGTCGTCTGCGGTCGACTTTTAAACGGAATTACAATTAACAGAGAGAGAAAAGAACAAATGAAAGGACCTGCGTTCATAATCGACGATCAAAACCCAACGCACGCGGAAACAATTTTTAGCTTTAATATTTAAAAAAAAATAATTCTTATTATTTTTTGTAATAATTTCGTTTTTGTTTTTATTTTCATTATATTCTTTCTCTTTGATTTCCTTTTTCCCTAAATCGAATTTTACGTTAATTTTTTACATGTAGCTTTATAGGAAACCCTGTACGATGGACCGAATCTATTATACTTACATTTGACAAAAAACAACATTTTTAGCCTGTCATGCTTAAAGTTAAAAAAAAAACAACAACAACATTTTTTGGTCTATCATGCTTAAATAAAAAAAACAAACAAACCCAAAAACCCCAACCAACCAACCAACCAACCAACCAACCAACCAACCAACCAAAAACAAACAAAAAAAAAAAAAAAAAAAAAAAAAACAACACGTTTTGGTCTTTCGTTCTTCGATTTGAAATTTAAAAGAAAAACAAATATTTTTTGGTCTATCATGCTTAAATTTGAAAAATAAAACCCAACACTTTTGGTCTATCATGCTTAAATTTGACAAAATAACCCCCCAACATTTTTTTGTCTTTTATGCTTGAATTTGAAAAAAAAAAGAAATGAAAAGAAAAAATGCAAAATTTTTTGGACTATCATGTTTAAATTTGACAAAAATATCAACATTTTTGGTTTATTATGCTTAAATTAAAAAAAAAAAAGCCTAAACATTTTATGTTTAAATTTGAAAACAAAACCCAGCACTTTTTGGTCCATCAAGCTTTAATTTGAAAAAGGAACCCAACAATTTATAATCTATGATGCTTAATTTGACAAAACCAAACAACCCTCCCCCCAACATTGCTAGGTCTACCATGCTTTAATTTGACCAAAACAACCTTTTTGGGTCTATCATGCTTAAATTTCATTTTAAAAAAATATATTTTTGTTTATTATGCTTAAATTTGAAAAAAAAAAACAAAACAAAAAAACAACAACATTTTTTGGTGTATTATTCTTAAATTTAAAAAATAAAACCTCAACAGCTTATGCTCTATCATGCTTAAATTGGAAATAGCATTTTCATTGTTTTGTTACGCTTAAGTTTTAAATAAAAGCATTTTAAAATTCGTCCGTGCATCTCTCTAAACGATTATATCCGCCCGTCCGACAGTCTGTCATGTTAAGCTCCTTTTTTCATACTAATATTAGTCTTTCAACTCGTCGTTCAGTTGTTGCTCCTCCGTAGACGATTCTTCTACCCTATGACAGAATTTATTCATAGGCTGGTTCCACAATTTGAATCGCTCCATCCAGTAAGTACCGAAGTACTATATACACTTTCACTTTTTTAGTAACACCATTTAAGGTCACCGGGAGTGTGAGCTCTCCCTCAAATTCCACTTTATCGCCTGCCACAGCTCGAGCTGATTTGTTCGTCTTCCGCATGGATGGTTTCCTTAGCCTTTTCCACGTCTTAAGGTTAATGATGGACAGGTCTGATCCATAATCCAATTGTAGATGCACAGTTTTATTTGTGATGTTAACTATGACATATTTGCGCCGGTTCTTATCCGAATCCAAGTCGAATCTAGTCTATCGGATGCTATTCTTGACCTTGTTCTTCCCGCACTGGGTCGCTTTGTGGCCCTTCTTTCTACATTCGTTACAGTATTTATATTTGTAAAAACATTGACTCGACCAATGTTTCCCGCCGCAGCGATAGCACGGACTGGTTGGGGATCCGGGTCTTGTGACTGGGTGGTACTTATTAGGTGTAGCCTGAGTTTTCTTACTTCCAACTTAGCTTTTTCGAGGTGAGTATTTTTTCGGTCTGAAGATCGCCCTTCTAATAAATGTTGCGCCTGACTCCTCGACGTATCTCGAGTTGTTCCTTACGCAGACTTCCCGTTGACAATCCTCTGCCAGTAATTTCTATGAGGGGGAAAAACACCGCGTAGAAATTAACCTGGTGGCGCCTGTTTAAAAACGTTCAACGAACGTATGTGGTCCAGCCCTGTGCAAAATAGAGAACCACTCCGGTGTGTACTCACTCGCACATTTATTTGAACTGGTCAGGTGATCACCAATCGCGGTAGCAGAAACACGTGATCGTGCAGAGAAGTTTAACCTACCCTGTCGTATATATAAAGGGACATGTTGGGAAATTCTGACCTCTAATCTGTGATGGTAGGCAAAACATCTTTCTGAAAGGAAGAAAAGAATTTCCGCCCTGTTTTTACCACTCGGAAATTCTTTTCTTCCTTTCTGAAAGATGTTTTGCCTACTTTCAAAGTAGTCTTGTCGTCTATAAATTTAAGTGTCAGTGTGGAACGAGTCACAGATTAGAGGTCAGAATTTCCCATAAAAATTTTAAAACATATCTCAAACTGAAAAAATATAACCAGAGAAAAAATTTATGTATTTCTTTCTTTTCCTTTCTTAAATACTGATTTATTTTTCATTCTCTATTATTTTCTCTTTTTCAAGATCAGCACAGTACTCTCATCCTTACTTTGTACAGTTTGAGTAGGTGTTATTTGTATCCGTCGAGGGTTCTTGACTACCAGTCCGACAGTATATTTGTTACCGTTGAGCTGAAGTATAATACCGTTCAGTTCATCTTCCCTAGCTTTATCTACTCTTTCAGAAGGGGTTAATTTAATATTTATCATCTAAGGCGCTCCTAATGGGAATGCCAACAGAACCAGCTAACCTTGTGTCTCGTCTTCTGGAAAGGAAGTAAATGAACTTTGATCTTTCTTTTGCTTCATTCCATCTTGTACGTGCTTTCTTTCTTTTTTCTTTCCTTCCCTCATTTCTTCTCACCTTCCCTCATTCCTTCCTTTCGAAGCCTCGTTGCATGTTTTCCCTTTAAGGATTTTTTTCATTAAGTTCCTTACTTCTGTCCGCTAATATCGATCCAGTACCGGAAGCGGTTTAGTCTTTATCAATCTTTCATTGTCTGGATGCTGTTTTTATCGATGAATAACTTATTTAAACAATGCATTCTTATGCATGAGCCAGCCACCTCCTATATTGGAAAGGAAACAATACTCACAAGTTTTATATACTCGGTCGTTCAAGCCAGAAAACCCAATGTTAATTCGATTAGTTTGACACAGGCTTTAATTGTAAAGCAGACGGCCAAAATTATCCTCCTTTTTAATGGACGATTTCTAAATCCCAAAATTGCCCAAATGAATTCGTTTTAAGTTTTTTTCACCGTTTCTACGACTCTACACACACATATACATATAGACATACATACGCACGAAATCAACGCAGGACAAGTGCTCGTCTGAGCGCCAATCGGTCCCCCCTTGCCAAACTTAAAAAAAAACTCGACTAGCTACAACTACTATCAATAATTTTCCTCACTTTATATCTGTGCCTAAATCTAAACGCAGATTCCATGAACAAAGCTTATTTTGTGAGTTTAGGGTGATTTCTACCATTATCACAACGTGGTTGGCATTCCCGTGTGAGCTATGGGCATTTGTTAATTATCGGGAACTGTGGTCAGAAATAGATCTAGAAGTGAGGCTTGTTGGTCCTGTCGAGCTGGGAGACGGGCCGGAAACGTAACCGTCTGTGATAGAGAATGAGTTATAGAGAAGCTATGTGTTATGTGACCAACTGTGCCTGTGTAAGTATAGAAACAAAGCCAATTACTATAGTGGACATTAGTCGCCAAATACATGTAATTGCGCTCTAGTATCTAGGGAGTGTGCTGCATTTATACTGTAAGACTTAAATAGTATAGCAGGGATACACTGCTGGGTCGAGAGAGAACAGTAGAGAAAATGCTATGTTGCAGGTTTAGTCTAAAGAACAGGAAAGCCTGGTCGTCTGATTCTAGTTTTAATTCTCTAGTACAAAGGAAGGAGGTCTCGAATATATACCAGCAAGTCCGGGCATATGTCTGTCTGTGACCTTACGGCAAAGTGGAAGATAACCAGGCATGTTAAACTGGTTAGAGACGATAGAGAAGTGCAGGTTAGTTTCGCTTAGCGCTAAGATATCCGAGGAGTTTGCTAGGATAAATAATTCAAAATCATCTAAATTACTTCTAAGCCCGCAGATATTTGTAAATACAAGCCTTACGGGAGGAGGCAAATTGGTTTTGTTTGAGTTTACGACTAGGATGATTCCATTTTTTGATGGAACTGCCATTTTATTTTATTATTTTATTTAGTAGTTTTAGTCTTAGAGTGAGAGGTGCTGGCCAAAGTGAATATGTAGAATACCAAAGACCCAATACAAGTAGACTATCAACCGGCTCTTCATCTATAGGATTGTGACCTCGGGAAAGCTCACTGGAAATTGGTGCAGGGTCCATTTCTATGCGTGACATGGTACTAAAAGCATCCCAATATTATATAACTGATGATGGAGGAGCTGCTGTAAGCGCTACAAAAGAGTTAGACCTTCTGTACTGTTAGTCGGAATACTGCAGCGAGATGAACTTTCAAACCATGAGATAAAAGCAGTCCAGTCCAATTGCATTGGCATATATAGCACTCAAGCACTCACAAGATGCCTAGTTTTAGGGGGTGGGGATTAGGCGGGAGTAAGGAACGGCATTCATTGTCCTAGTCAGGAAACAAGGTCAAACACTGGGTTTTTCTGTCGAGTCCCTGTGACCGCACCTTTGCACCTGGCTAATATGCAAAAAAAAAAAAAAAAGAAAAAAGAAAAAAAGAAGAAGCATGAAAGCAGTTTTAGTTTGTAAACCGGTAATTTGTTCGAGTCTCTAGGAAGGTCGTCGACCAGGACTGAATAGGTACCCCTCCCCTTTATTTATCAGTTAAGATAAAAATGAAATATAGTAAGTCCTCAGACGCACCTCTCCATCGTACAGTATATCGATACTCTAAGGCTGACTGGGATAGCTTCGATTCATTTATATCAGATCTACCTCTGCGTTCCATGTTTAAAAATTATGTGTCCTCTATAGTATCAGACCTGACGGAATGGTTAATTGTAGGTATAGACCGAAAAATTCCAGTATATACAACAAATCATGCTTTCCTGATTGCTGGTAAACTGCTTCTGTGGTACCAGTTTACAAGAATTCTGGCGAAAGAACTGACCCATTAAATTATCGCCCCATTAACCTTATCCCTCTCTTCGCAAAAATATTTGAGTTCATAATTAATCAACTTATAGTCCACCACCTTATAGATGCTAAACTTCTGTCCGACTATTAATATGGATTTAGGCAAGCCCGTTCTACTGCAGATAATCTAAGTATAATCTTTGAACTTATATATCATGCACTTGATAAGGCAGGGGAAGGGGGCAGTGGCCCTATATATATCTAGGCTAGTGACCCCCTCCCCTGCCAAAAGCCTTAGATATATCTAGTAGACATATCTAAGGCTTTTGACAGGATATGGCACGATGGTCTTCTCATGAAAATCAGATCCTATGGTATTACTGGACGAATACTTAACATAATTAAATCCTTCTTAAATAAGAGAAGAATCCAGTTTCTTCTCGATGATCGTACACCTAAACAATATTATATAAATGCGGGTGTATCTCAGGGGTCAATCCTTGGACCTTTATTATTCCTGATACTCATAAATATCCTCCTTGATAAATTAGTCTCTGAGATGAGTATATTTGCTGACGACTTCACACTCTATTATAGGCACGAGGAGAAAACGAATGAGCACATATCCGAGGCAATTGCGGAAACCCTAGAAGACGACCTCCAGTCTGTAGTGAAATGAGGTGAAAATATGGATGGTAACGTTCAATGCTGCCAAGACTAAGCGCGTTTCTTTTAATAATTACAAGAAATCTCCCCAACCACCAATAGTTATGACTAAAGATACATTACCTGAAAGTACTTCTTTCAAACTCCTCGGCTAAACGTTCACAGGGAACATGAGCTGGAACAGATACATCGAGGGCATTGCCGCGGCTATTGCGAGAAAGGTGAGCTCACTCTACCGTGCTAGAAATTTTTTTACGCCTGAAAGTATCCTGTAACTCTACAAGGCCACCATTCGTCTATGTATAGAGTATTGTTGTCACATTTGGGCCGATACATCTGCTACTAGTCTCTCAGTCCTGGACAAGGTTCAAAAGAGAGTCGCTAACCTGATAGGTCCTGAACTGTCATCTAAGCTTCAACCTCTGCCCCATCGATGAAATGTTGCATACCTATGCCTGTTTTACGAGTATTTTAATGGGGGATGCTCCGACGAACTAGATACCCTGGTACCCCCTCGACGTAAATACCTCCAACAAACCCGACAATTAGCAAAGTCCCACCCCTACACAGTAGAGATCCCTAGATATAAGAAAGCCTTCTACTCCAATATTTTCTTCCACAGAACTGCTAGACGTTGGAATTCCCTTCCGGGTTCCTGCTTCCCCAACTGTACTGACATGCAGAAGTTCAAGTCTAATGTGAACAGACATCTTGCTGCTCAACTCCCTTCATAGTATCCCTGCAACTTATGCCCCTGATAGTAGTACACTACACCAAAGTGGCACTGTGTCTTGTTTAGGGTGAAAATGTAAAATAAAAATAAAAATAAAAAAATACGTTGTTTGATCGAATTCACACTCATTTCTCACCCTATTTATATAATGAAACAAAGAAAAGCATTTTTTTTATTCATATTTCTTTTCACTTACCAAAAATTTACAACAATTTTTTTTAGATATTAGATAAGTCTAGAAAGCACTTCTGAACGCAAATATAATGTGTTAAATTGTTTTTTTGTAATTACCGCAAACTTTATATATGCTTATAATTTCATAATTTGCATAAAAACAAACATTCGCTCCCCCCGCCTCTTAGCATATATACCCACTAAATAACTGATTCTCTCATCATTTACCATTACTCTTGAAAAAGCCCGAATTAGACACACACACACGCACACACACACATACGCACACACACACACATATATATATATATACACACACACAGACACACACGCACACACACACACACACACACACACACACACACACACACACACACACACACACATATATATATATATATATATATATATATATAAGTGAAATTGGCTGTCAAGGGGTAAAGGTTCAATGATTTGACATTTGAAAACTCTACCAAACTCCTTCGCCAATTTCGGGTCTAAACACTTGAAATTTTAGATGTAGATTACTTGGACATGGATCAAACTTTTAATTTGATTTGAGCCCAAAACAATAAAGGTTAAGGGATAAAAATTGGGGTGAAAGTTAACAAAAATTGACCTCTGCTGTCTCTACCAAATTACTTAGCCAATTTTTGGTCTAACCATTTGAAATTTTATATAAAGTGTATTCAAACATTGAGCAAGTTTTTTAATCGTTTTTTGGCCGAAAATTTGGTCGAAAATTTGGTTGTCAAGGGATCAAAGTTTAAAACATTTGATCTTTGCAATCTCTAGCAAACTATTCAGCTAATTTTTGGGTCTAAACATTTTAAATTTTACATAAAGGGTATTCAGACACGCAGCAAACATTTTAATCAGTTTTGGGATGAAAATTTGGCTGCCAAGAGGTCAAAGTTGAAAGAGTTGACTTTGCCGACTCTACCAAACTCCTCCGTCAATTTCGGGCCTAAACACTTGAAATTTTAGATGTAGGTTACCTGGTTATGAGTCAAACTTTTTAATATATGTATACATATGCACATAAACTTATGAAGAGTACATAGGGCCCGAGCAAAGCCGGGCTGAACGGCTAGTCTATATATAAACTCGCTTGACGGGTAGGCGACAAGGCGATGCTCCACATAATGTTTTATCGGCAACTTGCTGCAAGATGCCTTCCTGAATCTGTATTTTAAGCCCATGTTTGCCGCAGCAAACATGGGTATATTAATGGGTATTAATAGTTACACCTGAAGTGTGTGCGACACGAAGTTGTGCCTTGTGAATAAAATAAAAACCCTTCAGAGCAAAAAGGCATACTCGTAACCGAGTCCTCCAAAAGAACCAGAAAGTAGAGACGCACATATACACAGTAACACTAGAACACACACATACATACACAAACGGGCATATACACAGTAACATCAGTGCATAGACACAAACATGGGCATAAAGGTAGATATAAATACAGACATTGACACCGGAACATACACAACAGGTGCGATATAAATATTACGTATTTAAACATAATTATTTGTTTATTATGTAAGCATGAATCGAAACATAATGAATCATAAATACTTTCAAATATCGCTAAAAGTTTTTCCTAACCTTCTTTCGTTTTATTGTTTAAAGCTTAATTAAATGTAGCAGTTCTGATAAAGCATGACGACATTGTAGCATTAAGTATTGTTGTATTTTACTTGATTAACCCATTCTGTTGGTAATTCTATTTCGAATATCTCCCATTCTCAAGTGTGGAAAAGTGTATATATATATATATATATATATATATATATATATATATATATATAGTCATCCATATACAGTACTGTTTCGCTGTTTCACAGTTCATCAGTGCGGCTAGACAGGCAACTGCCTAAAACCAAGATCGAAACCTGATCGCCCAAATGACAGTCAAGTCTTTTCACCATTACGCTATATGGCTGCTGCTGTGTGGGTAATGAATAAACGATGTTTTGACACCGTCCAAATGCCTCCGCTCGATTTATTTACACAAAGAGCGTCGCTTAATACATTAATGGCAGTTTGTATATTACTTCCCAATATACTCAACCCAAGATAGGGAGCATTATAGTCATCCACATACAGTATATATATATATATATATATATATATATATATATATATATATATATATATATAGAGAGAGAGAGAGAGAGAGAGAGAGAGGCAGTATTTTTTCGCAATGGCATATTTCATGAAATAAAATAGAAGTTTTTGTCTATGAATTCTATTTTCGATCCTTTCCGTCTTCCGAATAACAGTCTTCACATCTGAAAGGAATAATAAGTCCGAGTATTTTCTAATCCTTCAGGATTCATCTTCAGGGATAACTTAGTCTAACTGGTTTTGAACAATTTGTAAAGTTTTTTTTTTATCATTGGTTAATTATTTTATTTATCTTTTTTCCCATATTTTGATAAATATTTTTTCCATATTTTGATAAATTCCTCCTCGACTACTTGGCTATTCGGTCTCACTCTTTTGTGGGTGGGGGGTGGGAACTGATGTGGTAATGTTGGATGGGGTGGGGTTGTAGAAGTTATAAATATGCAGCTTCAATGTTCTTGGTTTCATGTAGCGCTTCATGTTTTGTCTCTTTAGCAGTTCGTCTGGTTTACGTTTTTGGTTCGTGTGTGTTAGTCTCCGCATTCAAGAGTCTTCCTTAATATTTCAGCTCTTTTCATTGTACATATTTTAGGTATCACAGATAAGTTCCAGTCTTGATCAAAGGAGGGTTATTCAGAGTATTATTATTATTATTATTATTATTATTATTATTATTATTATTATTATTATTATTTACTCACAATGAGTAGTCACCCATGTTATCATCAAAGATTTCTCTTTGAGAACAACTTCTGGTGTTCACTGGAGTGTGAATGACAACAAGTCTCTCCGCATTTCAAGTATTCTCCACCTCTTTCGATAACTATTTCATATGAATTTGCATTATCGCAACAGACGCTTACCATTGATTTCTAGTTGGCAGCGACTATTGGTCTTCACTGGAATTTTGTCTTTGTACTCATCCAGAGGAGGTTTGGCCAGTGCTTTTTTCTACTCAGTCTTTCCATCCTCATTGACCCGCCTCACCTATTTGGTGTGGCGCTAGTTTATGGTGAAAACACAACAGAAGAGGGAGCAGAGACGCAGGATGGGAGAGTTAACTCATAATTATACAGTTTCAGTTTTTATGATTCCATGTGATGTTTATTTTGTGTTTTACACCTGTATCATTTTTTGTATGTCCTGCTTGTGCCTGTAGCTCATGTGTGTTATTAATAATCTCCACTTTAAAGAGTTTTCATTATTGTTATATGTTGTATTTTCTCAACCATTCCTCTCATTTCAATCTCCCCCATTCTTTTTTCAAAATGTTTTAGTATTGTTTCTAGTATTATTTACTCACTAGGAGTAGTTATACAAGCCATAACTAAAGAGTATCTTTAAGAATAACCTGTGGTGTTTTCCGAAGTCTATGTGATAACACGTCTTCCCAGATTTCCAGTACTCACCTCTTCCGATAACCTTTGGAGATGAATTTGCTTTGTAGTAACAGCCGCTTACCATTGATTTCTCATTGACGGCAACCACTAGTCTTCACTGAAATTTGGGTTGTAAAATCTTCTCAAAGGTCCCAGTCCTCTTAGCACTCATCCAGCGGAGGTCTGGCCAGTGTTTTCTCTCCTGGATCTTTCCATCCTCCTTGACCCTCCTCGCTTATTTTGTGTGGCGTCAGTTTTTGGTGACACACACAAAAGAGAAAAATAAAATAAAAATGAGGGATCCAGGGGCGCAAGGGGTTTCCATGTGATGTCCCTTTGTGTTTTACATGTATAGTATTTTTTGCATGTTCAGTTTGTGACTGACGCTCATGTATTTGTGTTAGTCTCCGCATTCAAGAGTTTTCCTTACTATTTCAGCCGTTTTAATTACTGTTATCCGTTGTATCTTCTATTATTATTATTATTATTATTATTATTATTATTATTATTATTATTATTATTATTATTATTATTACATAAATTATAAAAGAAGCTTAAATACAGACTTAACTGTCCTCTTGAAAGGAAACTATTTCTTGCTTGACATCTTGCTTGCTTAAATGTGCCTGGCATAGGAAGAGAGTCACGTGCGTCTTGTAATACTTTGCAATCTGGTCTGATATAAAGCTACGTTGAAACACATGTTCGTTGTTCTAATTCGGATCAGTTTCAACACAATGGTCCAGGAGAATAGCGAGAACACAATTCGGTCATCACTTATATAAGCTATTCATGCTGACGGATAACCTTGTAAGCACACACACACACACACACACACACACACACACACACACACACACACACACACACACACACACACACACACACACACACACACATTTGTAAAAAGACAAAAGGAAAAACAAATTAAACACAGGAATAACTTATCTGAGGTGACAGCTTGACTGGCTTTAGTCGGATTAGCGGACATCTTCTATAAATGACGCTTTCAGAAGATGTTCGTAAATCACAACGCAACCGGTAAAACTATCGTTTTTCGATAGTTAATTCTTGTACTTGATTTATTTTGCTTTTGTCTTTTTCCACAAACATTATCCCCACCCCGCATCTCATTTTATGATATATCGTCAATTTTATCCTCACACACACACTCACACACACACATACACACACACACACAAACACACACACAGGTGCGCACACATACTTTTAATTATGTATGTACATATATCATAATATTGTAATATACTGTGATATATTACGTATATATATTCAGTATTTATTTGAGTATTTCTCACTACGCGAATAGAGCATAATGGTAGTATCCAAATATACTCATGATAAGTAAGCTATACATTTTCTATGAATCCACAAGAGATTAAAACTGTAAGTTGAAATTAACAATCAATTTATTGTTCGACCTAATACTAAAAAAAAAAAAAATCAATTTACAAAGTCCATAATACGGGAAGTTTCAAAGAATGCCATTCTTCTTATCAGAGGACAAAAAGAAATGAGCAAATTATATTTATAGCAATGCTAAAATTTGCTGGTTACGGCATTAAATGAAACTGCAATTTATTATAGTCCCCCCCACACACACACGCACACACATGTATATATATATATATATATATATATATATATATATATATATATATATATATATATATATATACAAAGCGTCAAGATACGTTGAAAAGAAATGAAAAAATAATCATTTAAGTGCTCGATCGTAAATGTGAGAGATAAAATACAAATTATTTAAATGCAAGTATATATACATATATACGCCTCTGAAATTTCTGGTATATTTTTTACATAAACAATTTATGTGTGTGTGTGTGTATGTATATATATATATATATATATATATATATATATATATATATATATATATATATATAATGAAGAATAAAAACAATATAAAAATATATACGAATGCATATATATTAAAGTTTCTTATCAATCTTTTCGTTAATCCTGAATTGCAGGATTAAAGCAGTCCAAAATGACTTACACGCAGATTTTTGATGTTTTAAGAAAAGAAAATGTGAAAACATCTCTTTCTGTAATGAAGTGAATTGGGCAAAAGTTCGGAGTCGAACGCTTAGTAAAAGGGAAATCTGGATCTGGTCGCTCTAGAGTATTCATTTTGAAGGACGACCACAGGCTTAAATTAACTGTTTTGAAGGATTGAAATAAAATTTATGTTGACCATACCAAAGAATTCAAAACAGGGGCTGGAAATTCTCTTTTTAGATATACAATATGTAGACGAATGAAAAAAAAAGGGATTTTCTTCTAAAAAGTGTGCAATGAAGCCATTTTTATCTAAGAAGAACATCAATGATAGAAAAAGATTTTTCTCGTATTATGGCAAGAAAGATACAGACTCGTTCAAAAATGTTTTCTGGTCAGATGAATCAAGATTTTGTCTTTTTATTGATGCTCCCGAATGGTGCAATCGAACAATTGGAGAAAGATTTTCATGGGAATGGAGAGATAATGGTATAGGGAACTTTTACTGCGGCAGGAGTTGGAGAACTTATTAGATGCAAAGGAATACATTCGAATATTAGAAACGGGACTGTTACCAAGTATCCAGAAGCTGGAACTATCTCAGAACAATGTTTTCAACATGATAATGCCCCTGCTAAAGTCACAAAATGGTTTTCTTATAATTCAATTAATATGATATTTTGGTCAGGTCAAAGCCTCGATTTAAACCCAATCGAGAATATTTGATCTATAATATCTCGTGCATCGGATGAAAGAACTTTTTCGAACAATGACAAACTGTGGTAAGCTGTGCAAAGCGAATGGAATAGCATTTTGGTTGAGAGCACTTCTAAAAGGATTGAACTTTTAAAGAAATCAAAAAGGAATGCGATTCCACCCTAAGCATTTATTAAAGTAAATGTCTTGTTCTGTGTTATTAGTCTCATTTAAGTTTCCCTGTTCAATTGTTCTTTGTTCAATATAACTTTTAGTGCAATAAAATGTAAAGAATTTGTTTAGCCCATTTTTTTTTTTTTTGCTCACGAGTACAGGGTGACCCCAAAAGAAACAAAACAAAAGCTAAATGGAGGCCATCTAGAACATATTCTGTAGAACAGAGAAAAAAAAGACCCCAGTGTTTTGATGTGATGCTTTGAATATAATAAACTAGTTATGACCAAAGTTTCATTTCATTCGGACAAAATACTAAGAAACGGGGCCTAATTAGAGTTGGGGCCCATTTTTTTGGGTCACCCTATATATATATATATATATATATATATATATATATATATATATATATATATATATATATATATATATGTGTGTGTGTGTGTGTGTGTGTGTGTGTGTAAATTAAAATTATGAATTAAATTATGTAGAATTACAGCAAAATTTATTGTTTGTACAAGGAGTACATTTTTGAAGTTTTTTCCTTAATCCATGGAATTTTAGTGAATTGTTCATCTCACCGGAGATGTGCAATTCATTGCAAATCCATGGATTAAGGAAAAATTTTTTTGCTCTTTTGTCAAACAATAAATTTAGTTGTAATTTGTACATAATTTAATTCAGAATTTTTCATTTACATTTATGTTATTGCTCTATGTCGTATATTGAGCTTTCCTTATCTGATTGGCATTGTTTTATAAATATTGATACTAATATTTATTTGGATTTTATGTCTACAGTATTATACAATCTGTAATCCGA
>NC_136490.1:115999019-116046519 GCF_053919585.1 Euprymna scolopes | reverse complement strand
CTTCTTAAGGTACATCTTATCGAACTCAGAAATCTTTGTGTCGGATTCAGGAATCTGGACGGAATTTCGAATGGAACTTTATTTATTTCACGGGGGTAGCATGCTCTTGTTCCATCAGTCATGACTGGATAGAGGTCCCAAGCAATTCGTACCAATTTTTTCGGTCGGCCACAGTGTGAATTTAACCTTAAACATGTAGGAGAATATCATTTTTAAAATTGATTTTTTTTCCAACCACTGCTCCACGGATCTTCTTTCTAGAATAACCAATCCTAGTCTCCAAAATCCAGAAATGTAATAGAATTGAAATTGTTTTGTCTAATTCAAAACAATGATTGGATAAGGATTGGATAATCAAATTCTGTTAAAGAGAACAATAGAAAATGAAATTTTAGATTAATACAGCTAGTCCAAATGATAATACCACAAATTCATAAATAATTTTGCAAAGAACAAAACAACAATGTAGTATATCTTCCATTTTTATTGATTATATTATTGATTATATTATTGATTATATTATTGATTATATTATTGATTGTATTATAGATTACATTACGTTTCGGCATATTTTGGGAAGCTTTGCAAGTTTTGCATGAATTAGGTTCTAAGCATTAATCACAATGTCACGAAGATCTTCTTTGTTTTCAAGTTGAGTCTCATCTTTATACTCTTCCATCCCCAAGCATTTTCTATCGTGTTTATATTCAGAGAGCAAGGAGGATGAGTCAAGATTGTCATGAAAGAATTCCTTTGAAAAATCCAGTTTTTGAAAGAATGCTTTTTTGGAAAATCCAGTTTTTTCCCCACACAATCTATGGCTACCAGTTAGGACGGAAACACGTTCAAACATTGCAACATATCCAAAAGACGTTTGGCGACCTGCCACCACTTATAACAGGAGGTTTCCCTTGAAATATAAATCACCTGACACAATCAACAATCTACCTTTCCATTGCCAGTAGTTCCGAAAATCATTAGGAATATCGAGGTTGATTTTTTTTAAATTCAATTTCCCCCCCCCAAACAAGGCACAGTGCCACTTTAAAGTAGGGGCTACTACCAGGGACATAAGTTGTGGGGATATTATGAAGAGAGATAAGTGGCAAGATGTCTGTTCACATTACACTTGAATTTCTGCAGGTCAGTACAGTTGGTAAAGCAGAAACCCGGAAGCGAGTTCCAAAGTCGAGAAGTTCTAGGGAAAAAACTATTGACTTTCTTACACCTAGGGGTCTCTACAGTGAAGGTGTGAGATTTAGCTGCTTGTCGGGTTTGTCGGGGGTGTTCACGTCTAGGAGGTACAAGTACTTGTAGTTTGTCAGCGCATTCACCATTAAAATACTTGTAGAACAGGCAGAGGGATGCAACATTTCGTCGCTGGGACAGAAGCTGAAGCCTAGATGACAGTTCAGGACCTATCAGGTTGGCGACTCTTTTTTGTACCCTGTCCAGGAGTGAGAGACAAGTAGCAGATGCACCAGC
This sequence comes from Euprymna scolopes, assembly GCF_053919585.1. Classification (NCBI taxonomy): domain Eukaryota; kingdom Metazoa; phylum Mollusca; class Cephalopoda; order Sepiida; family Sepiolidae; genus Euprymna; species Euprymna scolopes. Next base: position 116,045,034 of record NC_136490.1, on the reverse strand, counting down.
CCAAATGTGACAACAGTCCTCCATCCATGGGCGAATGGTGGCCTTATAGAGATACAGGATACTTTCAGGCATAAGCAGTTTTCTAGCATGGTAGAGAGAGAGCACACTTCTTTCGCAGCAGCCTTGGCAATGCTCTCAATTTATATTTTGTACTTGCTTTTACCTTTTCAATACCCCAACAAATTGTAAACGGGAGCCTATATAGCATTAAAGAAGACATGGCTGTTTCAACTTTGTCTTTGTTTTTTTCTTACCCCCTTTTTTGTTTAAATGTTGCCGAATTGCTCGGGAACTACAAAAATCGATATAAGATTTTAATTGCCTAGAAGTTATGTTTGATATTTTTTCTTAACTTCCTCCATTACTCTTCTGTCAAGAGTAGAACTGATTTTCCTGGGATGACCAGTTATTTTGTTTTTGTTGCATTGCTGGATTTCGTAAAAAATGTTACAATATCTCACTCCTATTTAATTCACTTGCGATTGCTCTGTGTAAAAGAATACACCTTTTTTCAAGTGTCACAATTCTGCCTCGCTCAAAATCAGCCAAAGTTTACCTTTCGCCATTATAAAAACTATACAAGCGATAATAACCAGTCACAAATTACTTCACCTTATGAAATCTCCGATAAAACTGACTGATTAGTTGACATTTAGATTAATACCAGCGATTTACAATCATAAAGAACCAGATGCCATTTTTTTTCTTTTTTTTTTAGATTTCGGTAAATACAATTTAAGTATATCCTTTTGAGAAAAATATTGATACTTCACATTTAATATTTTATAAGTAGAATTTTTCGAAGTGTGGTTTTACAATTTTGACTAGTACTATATATATATATATATATATATATATATATATATATATATATATATATATATATATATATATATATATATATATATATATGTATGGCAAATAAGCCAATCGGAAATGTTCACGTTTTATCCTCGTTTGAAATCTTCACCCTTAAAATATATATACACATTATACTGTATTAACTTTTAATATTATCGTGTACATATATACGCAATAGTACAAATTATATATATATATATATATATATATATATATATATATATATATATATGTTGGTTTTGGTTTTAGCGATATGTTTTGAATGAATTCAATTATTTACGAAAGTGCATTTTTACCTAAATGCGAGTTGGCAATAATTTCCCTTTTAACCAATTTAGTACCCCCACATGGGGAGCGGTATATATATTATTTTTAAAATATAATTATCCACTGACACGTGTTTCGTCGTCTACGACTCATCAGAGTGGCTGAATCTAGCGAGATTCGAAATCGGGACCCCATGGTAATATATATATATATATATATATATATATATATATATATATATATATATATGCGCGCGCGCGTGTGTATAAAGGTGGTTCTAACGCGGAAAAAGCGTATATTTAAAATAGTAAGGCTATCAAGAGTTATTAAAAAAGTTTAATATTTTGGTACTTTTCCTCTGCAGAAATTAATCCACTTTTGTTAGGATATTTTTCAAACCTACAATGCTTTTCCAAAATTACAAGACATTTAAAAACTAAAATATCTTAAGAGAGACAAAATCGAAACACATGTAAGAAACATAACAAAATGAAAAATACTAAAATATTAAATAATTGAAGCAACATCAGATATAATAATGGAACCATCTATGCTGTTGAAATTTTATTAAATACCACACAAACACGGACACGGATACACACACACATCACACACATATATCAGCTCTTTTATGTTTATATATATTATACAATATTTTACATGTAATCAGTTCTTTCTTGCGTCAGGCGGTCTGGTGGCATATCCGTGATGCTATATTTCCGGATGTCTTTCCTTCGTCAGGCGTGCGTTCAAACGTGCACGCTTTAGACTGAGTCTATCCGTTACATTGCTGCATGGTTTTGCCTTATATATATATATATATATATATATATATATATATATATATATATATATATATATATATATATATATATTGCTATGTTCATGCTCCTTTTTATCTCCTCTGGGATCTTCCGACCACTCTGTTGTATCAGTTAAGATAAAAATGAAATGAAACAAGTCTTCACACGTACCTCTCTATCGTACAGTATATCGATACTCTATGGCTGACTGGGATAGCTTCCGTACATTTACATCTGATCTACCTCTGCATTCCTATGTTTTAAAAGAATATATCCTCTATAGTGTCAGACCTAACCGAATGGTTAATTGTAGGTATAGACCGATTCATACCATCCAAAAAATTCCAACAAAAATCAACAATCAGCCATGGTTCTTCCCAGAATGTGCTGCTGTCATCGCACACAGAAATCACTTTTTCTATAGCTACTAACGTTATAGATCTACTGAGACTATAACTACTTTCAGGACTGCCAGCAACCACTGTAAAAGAGTAATAAAAAATGCAAGGAAGCTATATGCTCAGTCCGTTAAATCCAAAGTAGCTGAGCAGCGGCTTGGTTCCTACCAGTTTTGGCAAATAGCAAACAGAATCCTGAACAGAAGCGTGCGTTCTATCCCAACCATCATCAATGGACCGGAGGCCATCTCGTCAGCATCAGACAAGGCCAAACTATTTGCCAAGAACTGTGCAGCTAATTCTGCCCTATGCGACGAAGGCCATCAACTCCCCGTATTTCCTCCTATAACAGACAACACGCTATGCAACATACAAATACTGTGCGTGAAGTCGCTAAGCTAATCAAGAACCTTGATTCCAGTAAAGCAACTGGCCCTGACGGCATTCTAATTGTAGTGTTGAAAATGCTTCAACCAGAAATTGCCCCCATACTTACAAAGCTGTTTAAGTGTTGTCTTAAGGAGAATTGCTTCTCAACAGCCTCGAAAACCTCATCAGTACGTCCTGTATTTAAGCATTCAGGTGACAGGTCATCTCCCTCTCAGTGCAGACCATAAGTCTCCTGTGTGTCATGACTAAGTTGCTGGAATAAAAAAATAAAATGTTAAATAGAGAAGTAGTCACCCCCTCAGCAGAAATAACCTTCTTAGTGACATGCAATATGGTTTCCGTTTTGCTAGATCTACAGCAGATGTGCTAACGTTTATATCTCATAAGATTAGTGAAACTGTCGACGGAGGTTTCCTTTCTAGGGCAATTGCTCTTGACATATCAAAGGCCTTTGATAAGGTATGGCATAAAGGCATACTACACAAGATTTCCAGCTACGGTGAAGCCCAGAGTATTAATGCTGGTGTCTCTCAAGGGTCCATCCTGGGCCCAACTCTCTTCCTGATCTACATCAATGATCTCCCAAAACACATACTTAAATCATTCGTTGACATCTATGCTGTATGCTGATGACACGACCATCAATGGCAACACATCAAAGGCCGTAAATGACAAAGTTCTCTCTGATTCTCTTTCCTCTGTCTTGAGAGCGTGGTACAGCGGAGGAAGTGGTGGCTGGTTACTTTTAATGCATCTAAAACCAAGCTTCTATCTTTACATCATCAACGCTCTGATCCTTATCTGGCATCGATTGAAATGGATGGCTCTCGTCTTGGGGAGGCTCCATATTTTGACAAGATTCTGAGATTGACCGTAACTCCTGATCTGAAATGGAACACGTACATCAAATCTGTTGCCAAAGTCGCTGGGAAAATGGTGGGATCCTTCTACCGCTGCAGTAGATATCTCACTGCTGATGCAATTCTCTATCTATATAAAAGCCAAGTACGTCCAAGGTTGGAATACGGCTGCCATACCTCGACAGGAGCATCTACAAACAGCCTATCCTACCTTGACAGAGTACGAAATAGACTTCGTAACCTAGTGGGGGATGCCCTTTTCTCTTTCCTGCAACCTCTCCCACAGAAGGGACCTTGCGAGCCTGTCTTTGTTTTATCATTATTTCCATGGCAAGTGATCATCTGAGCTCCAATCTCTGGTCTCCCCTCGCCAATCTTTCACGATAAACACCCGTCTAGCTGAAACCATCGTCAATAATTTCCCCCACTCTTTAGCTGTGCAAAAACCAAAACGTAGATTCCATGAACAAAGCTTCTTTCTTAAAGTGCACGCCTGTGGAACTCTGTTCCGTTTGCCTGTTTCCCACCTGACTACAACTTGGAATGTCTTCAAGTCCAACATAAACAAGTTCATGATGAACCGCACACTTAAGTAAGATACTTTATCAGATCTCCATTACTAGCGATTACTACGATATTGCCCCAGTAACCCTTATCCCCGAGTGACATCTTGGCCTCGATGAGTGGTGACTTCCTTATATATATATATATATATATATATATATATATATATATATGTGTGTGTGTGTGTGTGTGTGTGTATATATGTATATATATATATGAAGAGAGAGCGAGATTGGGAGATTGAGAGAGAAGCCTGGTGTGAATGTTATTACTCGAATCTTATAAAAGAAAGGGCCTGCCATTTATTTGGTCGGGTGAGAAGTGAGAATGCAAGCGTTGATAAGTAAAAGAAACTTGGTTTTTGACACCATAAAAATAACAAGCTATTTGTTCCCCGTGTCAGGACGCTCTCACAATAAAGAAAAGAGAACTAAAAAGATCGCGATCATCAACACTATTTGTAATACTGTCATAAATAGAGTCACCTGCATACGTCATCGAATGATCTCATGAAGACCAAGAGGAAGGTTGGACACATAATGGATCATTGAGACACGGCGATATTGATGCTGTTAATAATTACTTTGATAGTTCTATCGGAGATAAAGAATTTGATGGGTAAGAAAACATTTCCAAGTTTTTCAAATGCTGACAAGGTTGTTGAGCAAACCTTTGTGCCACACCCGTATCGACGGAGTTTAATATTTCAATAGTTATTGCTCCAGAAACGAAACCGTCATCGATAGATTCGCTGATTATGTGCGATATCACAGTTATCACGTCAGCTGGAAATCTTGCAATAGGAAATCTATATTGCTGGTCATCAAAAAGTTGTTTTCGCTAAGGTTTTTGACAACTTACTCATGATGTATAGGAGACTGATCGCTCTCTATTCGAACGTAGAAGAGATATCTCCAGTATTTTTAAATATCGTGAAGATCAGCGCCGTTTTCTAAATGATGGAAAGCATATTCTCTTAAAATAATTATTGAACAACATTGCTGGGATATATTCAGATTGCTAAACTGTGATGGGTAGAATAATATAGATATTTTCTTTATTTTTAACAATAACGTAAGCAGCTTAATGATTCCATTCTAGATAAGTTCCGAACCGGAAATAGAATTAAATCGAATTGCACCTTATATAAATATTCATGTATGCATAAAATACGAAGCAACAGTTCAACGGTAACATTCACGCTTTAATAAACATATGCGCATAAACTTTCTGTCTATGTTCCTTTATGGGGAACGAGTCTGTTTGCTTTGTAGACTGGGTAGAAGTACCAGCCAAAAGTCCGTTCTTGACAACTATCCCGACAGGTAATGGGCAATATACGTGGCCCACTATCTGTCGGACTGAAGTAAGCCACCCGGTTTTCAAGTGTAGTAAGTTTATCGCTTATGTTTGAGGCGCTCCTTTACCGAGGAAAGCCGATAGGGCTGTCTAGATAATTTTTCTTTGGTCTGAGTGCTCTCATTTAAAGGCAGTGGCTGTAAAACCACACCTTTCAACCTTGTGCCACATCTAAAAAAATCTACCTTCTGTTGTGTTGCTTCGTTGCCTCTGATATTTGAGTTTCATGTGAGTTAACATATAATACCAGGCATAATCTTTGTTACAGTTATTTTTCAAATTAATTGACATCGCTTGTTTTTACATCGTACTTTTGAGTTCCCGGACGTAAAATAACCAATACTCTTGCCAAGCGAACACTTCTTTAGCCGAATCCAAACACCTCTCCACCGATCAGTCGTTAACCTATATTCAGTTGTTCCGAAACTCCAATTACGCTATCGTTGACGTTTGAAAATGCGGCCAATGCTATTGTTTTATTATTATCATTTGTTTATTGCTACTGGTAAGTTCTGGATCTGTCAACTATTCATTTATTTGTTTTCAAAACTGATCTTCTAACGTTCCTTGCATAAGCTCTGCAACATGCATATTTATTTAGCTAACGTACTCGCTTCCTATCGTAGGGCCCCAATATATAGCAGGTAGATTATTTTTATAGACCATCGTATTATCTATATATTAATACAATAGCGTGTGTGTTATTTTGTGTGTCACACCTACATCTTTTTCTTCCGAGTGACTATCCTATTATTTAAATTTATTATTTATAATTTATTTAATATATTTAATTGTTATGACCTATGATTTCTTGTAATAAATAATTTTACAAAATAGTCATCATAAGTTTTGACTTCAATTTCGATTACAGCTGATGTCACTCAGGTCATTTATTTGTTATAACTAATTTTACCAAGAATTCTTCATAAATTGTGGTTTCAGTTTCGATTATAGCTGAAGGAACTTTATATGCATTTTAATCCCCGAAACAGTATTTCATGGTAAACAACTGATGATCCCTTAAAAAATAAATTATTACTGGTACTATAGTGAATTCGAGAGAGCTAGTTGATGCAGTGATTGCAGGTGATTGAATGACTTACTGACTAAATGGTTTTCTAACGAACGATAAAAAAATAATTTTTTTTGTATAGTTTTAAAGGTTAAAAACTTCCAAGACATGATGTTACTCAGGCCATTTATTTTTTATAACTAATTTTACCAAGAATTCTCCATAAATGGTGGTTTCAGTTTCGATTATAGATGAATGAACTTTATATATATATATATATATATATATTATATATATTTGAAATCACAACTTTATAATATATAAGAATCGATCACTCTATAATAATATAGTCGAAATCTGCATGAATTAAAATATCATATTTAAGCGTATTTTACGACCGTGCAACGCCAGGAATCCCTACTAGCTAACAGAAATCATTTAGCAATTATACCAAAAGAACTACAGTAATATCAGGGCGTCTTCATTTACGCTGATCATCAACAGAATGCCAACATACAGATATTACATATGAAAGAGTCCGCTGTGGAATTTCCACAGGTCCCGTTTATATATATATATATATATATATATATATATATATGTGTGTGTGTGTGTGTGTGTGTGTGTGTGTGTGTGTGCGTGTGTATTTATGTATGTATAATTTATATTACCTCTTGTAGAAGGTACGATCGTGTAGTTTAATGTTATTTACAACTACCTTGCGATTTATATTATATATAAATATAAATGTGATAAAATCAAAAAAATATTATAAAAGAATTCAAAAGAATAAATCTTAACGCTGAAATTACCACGAGCATGAAATAGTTAACTTCCTAGACGTTGCACTAAACCTAAACAAGGGAACTTTTGAACCCTATAAAAATTAACAGTAATTCTATATATGCCCACCCTCTATCGAATCACCCTAAAACTATCATTGAACATTCCCAAATCCATTAGCAAAAGAATTCGCCCTATCTCACCATCCAAGTTAAGTATTCGACAAACATAAAAATTTTGACAATAAGGCCCTTATAAACAGTGGATATCAAAAACTAAAATAGAATACACAGAGCCTGCAAAGAAAACACGCATATCTAAAAAAAACACGTAAACGGAAAATCATTTGGTTTACTCCTCCCTTTAATCAAATGGTTAAAACCAACTAGGAAAACAAAATGCTTAATCTCATTAAGCTACAGTTCTCCTCAACAATATCCCCCCACAAAATATTTAATAAAAACACCGTTAAATTAAGCAACACTTACAGTAATAACTTAGAAAGAATAATAAAACCCATAAAATAAAATTTAAAATGATAAAACAAAATGTAACTAAAGTAAAAATAATAAAACTTATTATTATGAATCTAATCGTCCCCTCAAACATAACTGTTTGACAAAATGTGTTATATGCCCAGCTAACATTTAGAAAAGAGGAGGACCCTGCCACTAATAAATTCTACACCATCTCACAGATTGGGGTAAGACATGCATTCCTAATCCCGGTTTATTAAACTAACAAATATATTTCTAACTTTTTGAGGTGAGGATTGATAATTCATTATTGGGATTAATCGGACTACTGTTCTTATCTTGAACAACGTTTGACATAATAGATAAAGTACTTAGTAAAATTCAGTTATAAGCGACACTCTTCTGGGGGTTTACGGTTCAATCTTCTGCATAAGAGACAAAATACAATTGGTCAAACTAGCAATAATTTTAACCAATGATATACTGGCCATAGAAGTTCCTTCATGAATCCAAAGTATAGTGATAAACATCGTTGGCTGCATATTACCGTGAACTAATATGAACGAATATGAACTAATATGAAGAAAACAAAACTTGTCAATTACTTAACTCCCGTTGTTTCCTTTGTTTAAATGAAAAACTCTGGTCATTAAATTTCAAGATAAGGAGAAACTCCTAAATAAAAAACAAGAGACATCAATGAATTGTAGGCATTATAAATCACACCTCTTTAATCACTTACACCCTCTCCCCAGTAGGTCCCTATCAAACAAACATCTAAGGCTAAAAAATGGCAGATTGTTAATAACAACGTTTTTTATTTAAAAATAAAAATTGTTCTAGCATATCTACTTGATCTTTTATAACTTTTAGAATTTCTACTAATTTTGCCAACACAGGTAATTACGTAAACGTTTTTTTTTTTTAACTTAAAATGCATTTTCTGCTATTATTTTTTGTCACCCAATATTATTATTATTTTTTAATTGTTTAATGCACCTTTTCACATAAATCTCTACAAAATTAAATTAATTATTACACCATCTTTTTCAGCACAATTCCAGAAAAGCATTCCATATAACTATACTTATGACTTCCAAGCAATTTCTCTACATACTCCAAATATTTATCTAGTTCTCTTAATTCATCCACTGAAATTTTAACACTTGGCATATACATGTATATAATATATCATATAAAGTCTCCCTCAAACTCTTAATAATGTTTACTCTAAATAGAAATATTCAACAAGATTATGAATATCTGTTTGTGTTGTGTTCATGTTCTTGCCTCAACTCTTATACTATAGAAATGCTATCATCCTTAATATCCATAACTTTTAAATCATAGCCATCAAGTACAATATAAAGTTAAACAGTAAAGAATATGTACCGTTATATAACATAAACTTATAGTATAGCTCTGAAATATTTTTTATTTATATCGACTCCAAATGAATGAAAAACATGCGTATGTATGCATATATATATATATATATATATATATATATATATATATATATGTATATATATATATAGATAGATAGATAGGTATATGTATATATATATGCATACGTAGATACTTTCAGATCAATTATCCGGACTTATTTTAAAGCTTGACTTATTTTATGTTTAGCCATTTGCACCTCATTTCCTACTTTTTGAAAGCAATTATTCCTTACATTTTGATTTTTGAATTTTACTTTAAACACCTTCACACTCTTATTATCAACATTATTAATCCATATAATTATTATTAAAAATGATCATTATCATTAATCATACATATCACAGTCACCAACATATTTATCCCCATTACCTTTCATTTTAAATTATAATTATAACAATAAGAGTAAATGATTATATCTAAACATGGGGATGAATTGATTATGCACATTTTGAGATTTTATTATTATTATTATTATTATTATTATTATTATTATTATTATTATTATTATTATTATTATTGATACACAACTTTCCACACTTTGGGGACGTATAAGAAGGAGAAAGACATGCCTTAGAATCACCAATAATAAATCATTTATCGTTTCTCCTTTTTATTCTTTTTTTCCTTCTTTCTTTTTTTTTTCTTCTTTTCTCCCTTTCCTTTTCTTCCTTATCTCTTAATTCCTTCACTAATGTATGTTGGGATGATAGTAGTGAGGCGTATATTTTCTGACCCCCCAAAATTCTCGTCAAACAAAAGCACTTTTATAAATGAATAATTGATTGAATCCGTTTGAACCTATACACACTAGTATATTTAAGAATGAGGGCAACTATCAAACACGCATACGAATACCTTTCTTACTAGTCTTCCGTTACCTCTACCTCGACCTTTAACCCCCCCCATTCTTTCCCATTCATTCTTATATCTAAACACAGACACAAATCCGCACCCATATTTGGTCTTATTGACATACAACCAAATCTTATTTTTCACAACATCTACCGGAACCTCCTAATAGTAACTCCCTGTGACAAGGAAGACCTGATATTTTCGTTGCAAACTTTGCTTTGGTATAAATGAAGAGGTCTCTAGTTACTGGTAACTAGCTGATCGAAACATGCTCATGAATTTATAGCAACATATTGCAGTTTATGTAAAATCAAAGATAAATGTATATATATATATATAAATATATACATATATGTATATATATATGTATATATATAAATATATATGTACATATAAATATATATATATATATATATATATATATATATATATATATATATGAAACAATAAGAGTGGAAAATGAAGTCCCAAAAAACTATATATTGGTGAATATAGAATGGTTCATTTATTTAATAATGGTATACAAACATTTAGTTGGGGATAAAAGGGACTCTTTATACCAAGGTATTTCGAAGCCTAATGCTTCTCATAAAAAAAGTAGAGAAGATGCTAGGTAACATAATGGGAATGCGACGTCTCTCTCTATATATATATAATATATATATATATATAATTATATATATATATATATATATATATATATATATATATATATATATATATATATATATATATATATATATATATACAGTATCGGCCATAATACAAGGAACGGAAAAAATGTTACAATTATTCATGTATATTTAAAAAATTAGTGCATGGATTTTTCTGAAATACTCAGAATAAACAAATAGAACCAATGTGTATAAACTAGTACAAAAAAAAATTACGATTCAAGATTGAGAAATATTTTAGTTTATAAATTATATCTGTGGATTTATCCTGGCATTACCACTGGCACTGAAAACGAAAATAAAGTTTTTAGTTACTGCCAACTCGTAGTGTATTAGATATGAGGAAATGTTAGTTTTAAAAAGTAGTGAGTCCACTTTCCTCTAATAACAGACACACACAAACACACAGACACGTGTGTAAGATTTTCGACCGATAGTTCCCAATTCTAAAAATAAATATTGTTCCCGTAATTATTTTCATTTTCTTTTTGAGGGCGCTTTATATTGTTTTGAGAGGAGTGGAAATTGGACATCATTTAACATTCCCATTTTCGTAGGTTTTCGATGGCGCTGCAAACGAAAATAACATTTACACTTACTGCCAACGCATAGTTTTTAATATATGAGGAAATGTTAGTTTTTTAAAAAGTGAGGGATCACTTAACTGTAATAATTTTACGAAAAATGAGCACCCACTTTATGACCACATGTTTTAATAGTGGGAGCGGCAATGTACAATGAACTCAATGTAATGTACAAAATAATAGATTAATAACAATAATTTTTTGTCTTAAAGAGAAGGTAGAAAACACGTTTTTAAATCGAATCAAGCAATGTATTTTAAAAAAACTCAATCTTGCAATAAAAAATGTGTGTGTTTGTGTTAATTTGTTTGTGTCTGTGTGTGAGTGTTTGTGTGGGTGCGTGTTTGAGTGTGTATGCACGCACACGCGCGCGTGTGTGTGAGTGCGCGCTCGAGTACGCGACATGCGTATATATATACATATGTATATGCATATATATGTACAAACACGCGCACGCGCGATTGTGTACATATATATACACACACAAACACACACACACGCGCGTGTTTTTCATGTTACTGCAATGTAGTTTATTTTCGAACCCACAAGAAGAAAACCGTGTTTTCGATATTATCTTTAGTGAGACACAGGAAAACATACATAGCATCGCACGAGTGGAAAAAAGAAAAGGAAAAAGAAAAGAAACCGTATATATATATGTATATAGTAGATATATCTAACAAATATTTTTTCAGTAAAAATGTTATTGAAGCTGCATATAGTGTAGCCATATTTCAATGTCATTAATCGTTCGGTAATGTAGGTAAGAATGGGATTCTAGAATAATGGAATCTTCCGAGCTCAGCCAACAGGAATTGGTGGACGATGGCTCGGGAATCATTAGTAATTATGCATAGGGAGAAGGGAAAGCTATGTTTAGTCTATATTATGCAATTAGGAGCGGTGAAATATGAACATCGTAAGAAAATGAAGAATAGTAAACGGTGTATTGTGGTAGGGGTGGTAGGACTTGATAATCAGAGAGAAAAATAGGAACTTCTTCCTCTGTAGATGTGGCGGTTGTGATGATACTTATCCTAAAATAAAATATAGGATTTAATTATAAAAATATTTATGTGTAAAACGACGTAATAAAGTTACATATGACGATATTAAGATTTAGACATAATAAATTTGTATGTGGCATCTGTTATTCAAAACCGACGGCGAAAAAATTCTCGTTGACTAAAGTTAATGTTGTAGAGTAGATCCAATCTGACACGAAAAAACTTTGCAACTTTTTTTGTGATTAGGGTTTTTTTTTCGCTATATTCACTAGCTGTTATATACACACCTATCTTATATTCTCCTATAAATTTGTTCTTTTTTTGTATTGATATTCATATTAAAAAAACAACTTTTTTTCGATTTATTTAAAAAGAAAATACAACTTTGTTATAAATGGGTCGTAGAATTGCATTCACTAGCAAAAGATCTAGCTAATTTACATATTCTTTTAAACATTCATTTTAATTAATTCCCTATTAGTTTTTCGGTTTTCTTATGGGATGATCATCTTTAGTTAACTATTATGTACAATTATATTCTTACAGATATTCTACGTGATTTATATTTGCATAATATTTGCGTAAAAACCTTATAGTAAGCACAAAACTCTTTCCATATATATTTATGTATACGTATATATTTTTGTTTAAATCGGTACAAAAGTCTGAAAAAAAATGAAATATCAAGATCAAACCCCGGCATTACGAATATGCATGCATAACGTAGTAGCTATTGATTCATGTTGTAACTTTTAGCCTTGTGGCAAACATGTCTTTATAGCTCAGTCATTAACAGCAGAAGCAAAAATCGTAAGCTATAACGCTTTGGTTTCGATTTTGAGTGGGGCGCACGAGTAATCTTGAAATTTTTTTAAAAACTCCTTACTATATTCTGGGTCCAATATGATAATAAATACAAAATCTGCATTAATCGAAAATATCATATTTATACGTATTTTACGTGTGCTCTGCTAGTATATACATACAACTAACAGCTGCATATATATGTGTGTGTATATGTATATATATGTATATATATATGTGTATATATATGTATATATATGTATATATATACAACAAACAGCATCAATATATATATATATATATATATATATATATATATATATATATATATATATATGTAACGAACAGCTGCAATATTTTCTTACCTATATATAATACATATAATTTTCTGATATGGAAAACGCTAAAAGAAAGAACGCTATGTGGTTAAAATATGAGATACCTCCACAAATCAATAGAAAAAAAAATTAATTGACTGGTGAAAGAAAGTTGTGAAAAAAGAAAGAAGTGAAAATGTAGAGAAAATAATTAAGTACATTATTTAGTTCTTAGTATTGTGTTGTAGTTAAAAAGTTCCTGGTGTTTATTAGTCTAAAGTAAAGTACTCTATAGGCATACGTATTACTGAGAAACGTTTTGAACAAATAATCTGTGTTAAGATTATCAGGCATATTTGTTCAATTCTTGACTCAATTTAGGAATCTGTTCAGTTTTTGGCTCAAATTAGGAATCTGTTCAATTCTTGACTCAAATTAAGAATCTGTTCAATTCTTGACTCAAATTAAGAATCTGTTCAGTTTTTTTGCTCATATTTAGAATATTTTCAATTTTTGATTTAAATGAGGCATTTAATCAATTTTTGGCTCAAAGAAATCTATTCAGTTTTTAAATCAAACTAGGAATCTATTCAGTTTTTTAATTAAATCAAAAATTTATTACATTTTTACTAAAAAAAAATTCTTCGATTTTTAAATCAAATTAGGAATCGGTTCAATTTTTTAATGACTTCAAGAATCTTTTTCCATTTTGACTCGAATAAGGAATATTTTTATATTGTAGACTCAAATTAGGAATATGTTTATTTTTTACTCAAATTAGAAATCTGTTAAATTTTTATGTTAAATTAAGAATCTGCCTAATTTTTGACTTAAATTAGAAATCTGTCCAGTTTTTGACTCAAATAGCAATTAATCAATTTGTTAGCCATATTAAGAATCTTTTACATTCTTGGCTCAAAGGAATCTATTCAAATTTTCAATCTAATCAAGAATCTGTTTAATTGTTAACTCAATTAAGAATTTTTAAAGTTTTTACTCAATTAAAATCTATTTAATTTTTGACTGAAATAAGGAATCTGTCCACTTTTTAATCAAATAAGAAATCTGTTCATTTTTTTTACTTAAATTAGAAATCTATTCATATTTTTTTTATTCAAATTAGGAATCCGTTTTTTTACTCAAATTAAGAATCTTTTACAGTTTTCACAAATAAAATTCTGTCCAACTTTTGACTCAAATTAAAAGTCCATTCAATTTTTGAATCAAATCAAGAATCTATTCAATTTTTGAATCAAATCAAGAATCTAATCAATTTTTTACTCAAATCAAGAATCTATTCAATTTTTGAATCAAATCAAGAATCTAATCAATTTTTGAATCAAATCAAGAATCTATTCAATTTTTGAATCAAATCAAGAATCTAATCAATTTTTGAATCAAATCAAGAATCTATTCAATTTTTTACTCAAATCAAGAATCTATTCAATTTTTGAATCAAATCAAGAATCTAATCAATTTTTTACTCAAATCAAGAATCTATTCAATTTTTGAATCAAATCAAGAATCTAATCAATTTTTGAATCAAATCAAGAATCTATTCAATTTTTGACTCAAATCAAGAATCTATTCAATTTTTGAATCAAATCAAGAATCTATTCAATTTTTGAATCAAATCAAGAATCTAATCAATTTTTTACTCAAATCAAGAATCTATTCAATTTTTGGCTCAAATCAAGAATCTATTCAATTTTTGAATCAAATCAAGAATCTATTCAATTTTTGACTCAAATCAAGAATCTATCATTTTTTGACTCAAATCAATAATCTATCCAATTTTTGACTCAAATCAAGAATCTATCCAATTTTTTACTCAAATCAAGAATCTATTCAATTTTGATTCAGATTAGAAATCTATTCTTGTTTTTTCACTTAAATTTGGAATCAATCTTTGACTCCAATTGGAATTCATTAAATTTTTTATTCAAATTATAAATAAAATCAATTTTGACTCAATTTATGAATCTATTTCAATTTTTGACTTAAATTAGTAATTTATTCAATTTTTGACTTAAATCAAGAATCTGTTCAATTTTTGACTCATGTAAGATCTGTTCATTTTTTTTGTGTAAAAATTGATAATTTTAAAATTTTGTTTTAAATATTGACACCTCTTAAATTTATCGATTAATTTTTACAACTCCAATGTTTCATTATTTGAAAATATTCTGAACGTTTAGCGCAAACTTTTACGAATCTAGCTAATTTTTGGTTCGAAGCTATCAACGAACAATTTGTACAAATGGAGTCATTGAACCGTTTAAAGCAAAGAAAATATTGATATATTGTACGTATAACGACGCCATTTTCTAAGCAACAGCTGCAATATTTCCAACTCTATTAAGATTGTTAATTACTACAAAGCAACCGATATTCTAAAGATGTTTTAATTCTATTCGTGTATCGAGCGATGAAAATACTATGCCAGATAAAAGAAAATGTTGTTTTAAATTAATAGTGAAAAGTGAACAAAATTATTTCAAACTTAAGGGTTACAGACCAATGAAAATTTAATTTAAAGCGTAAACTTCACAGTTCAGCAAAATGTTATTTCAGATTAAAGTGTTATAAACCATCAAATTTGGTATTTATAACCTAAAAGTTACTGACCAACAGTAATTCTGTTAGATTGAAACGTTACAGACAAAGGAAATTTGTATTCAAACAATAAACTTTACAGACCAACAGAATTACCATGTCAAGTGTTACAGACCAACGAAATTGCCATTTAAAATGTAAACGTTAAGATCACCAACATGCCATATTAAACAAGCGTTACAGAGCAACGAAAGTGCCTTCTCAAATCTATTTTTGACATATGAATGAAATAGTTATTTTAGAATAAAACATGACAGACCAAAGAAAGTGTCCTTCAAATTTAAGTAGAACATATCAACGAAAATGATAAGTCAAATTTGAGTGTTATAAACCAACAAAATTGATATTTAAAAAATAAACATGGCAGAGTAACTAAATTGCTATTTCTAATTTAAGCGTTACAGATCAACGAAAATGCTTTTTCGATATAAATTTGGATGGATTATCAAAATGCTATTAAAACTTAAACGTCAGAAAAATGAAAGTACCATGTAAAACGCATAATAAACCAATGATATTAAAACTTGTATGAAAACCAAACGAAAATTGTATTGTTGCGTTGTCGAATGTATATATAATACATACGTCTGATGATTCTGTTATCGTAATTTTCAACATCAACACGAACATTTAAGTTTTATTTACAATGAAGCTTAGTGTTCATCGATAAAGAGAGAGAGAGAGAGAGAGAGAGAGAGAGAGAAAGAAAGAGAAAGAGAGAGACATTAGTTGTGTCGAGTTGGTTGGTGTGTGACTCAGCGATGGAGAGGTGTCAAGATGTCAATCACGCCCGCCGCCGTGTTAGCTCTCTTCTATTTTCTGTTACTTATTTTTCTCTTAAATCTTCGTAAATCGGCATTCCTTGAATTGTAAACATCAAGATACCACATTATTCCTTGCTATTTTGCATTGTATAATTCATAACTGCTAACCTTGGAATGTAAGTAGTTCTTTGTTTTCATGATAAGTATAATTCCGGTCATTTTTAAGGGACACAAGAATGTAGATCAAATTCATCCAGAATGTGCGTGCTTGCACACTTCTGCTTTAAAATATGCGTCGCCACGCTTCCCTATCCAAGAGCATATCTAACAAAAACCTGATGGACAAACGAAAGTGTCAAAGCAAAAATGTTATTTTAAACTTGGACGAAAAGAACTTGACCAAAAGAAAATTTCAAACTTATGTCTAATGAACCAACGGTAATTCCATTTCAAACTTAAGTGTGAGGGGCCAACGGAAATCCTATTTCAAACAAGCGTAATAGACGTACGTTACTGTTTATGCCGACTAATGAAGAAACAACAAATAAATCCTGCTGATTCCTTTTTCTTGTGATATTAAGGTACGTCATTGAGTAACCTGGGATTCTTATGTTTACTTTTCATTATCAGTTTTGGTAAAAATTTGCTGCTATAAAAACTATTAAAAAAAAATACGCTTTAAAAAAGTAAACAATGTTTTTTTAAATTAACGTAAAATTTTTGGTCGTCTAAATAAATAGAACATTTCTTCTTTAAAAAAAAAAGAAACATTCTTATTTTAAATTAATGGAACATTTTCTCATTTTAAATTCAGGGAACACTTTTTTTTTCAATTAAGGTAACATTTATTTATAGTACACTAAGCGCATATTTTTTCTTTTAAATTAAGTGAACATTCTTTTTATTTTAAATCAAAGAAACATTTTTTAATTTAAATTAAGGGAAACCTTTATTTTAAATTAAGGGAACATTTTTTCTAAATTAAGGAAACTTGTTTTTATTTAAAAGTAAGGGAATTTTTTTTCTTTTAAATTAAGGGAACTTTCTTATTTTTAAACTAAAGGAAGTTTTTTCTCTTAAATTAAGAGAAAATTTTTCTTTTCAATTAAGGGAACGTCTTTTTCGTTTGAATTAAGAGAACTTTTTATTTTAAATTAAGGGAACATATTTTTAATTTAAATTAAGGGAATATTTTTACTTTTAAATAAAGGGAACATTTTTCTAAATTCAAGGGACATGTTTTTATTTTAAATTAAGGGACCTTTTTATTTTAAATTAAGGGAACTTTCTTATTTCTAAACTAAAGGAACTTTTTCTCTTAAATTAAAATAAATTTTTTCTTTTCAATTAAGGGGGCGTCTTTTTCGTTTAAATTAGAAGAACGCTTTTCTTTAAAATTAAGGGAACATTTTCTTTTAAAATATGGGAACATTTTTATTTTAAATTGCGTGTGCTTCTTTTTTCTTTTAAAATTTAAAGGAAAACATTCCTTAATTAAAAAAAGATGTTTTATTTTATTTGTTACATTTTTTTTTTTAAAAAGATAACATTTTGTCTTTTAAATTAAGGGAACATTTTTCTTTTAAATTAAGGGAAATACTTTTTTTTTAATTAAGGAAACATTCTTTCTTTTAAATTAAGAGAACATTTTTTCTTTTAAAAATTATATAAACGTATATGAGATTTTTCTTTTAAATTAAGGGAGCATATATTTTCTTTTAAATTAAGAGAACATTTTTTCAATTAAGGGAACATTTTTTCGCATTATCTTTGATTTGTATCTAAAAAATATCAACCCTAAATCTGAATAAACAAAATATGTTAGCGAAATGGAAAAAAAAGAATTGGCAATTTGCCATGCCTTAATTTGTCGTAATTTAATTTGTTGTGCTCTAATTTGTCGTCACTTAACATGTCGTGCTTATATCTTATACGAATAAAGAATCAACAAGCGCCAATTGTCGTGCCTTATTTTGTCGTACATAAATAGTAAACCGCTCGACAGACATATCGACGGACAAAGTCTATTAGCGACTAAACTAAGTTGCGTCCATCAATTCTGCGCGTTGAGCGACCGAACTGAAGCGTGAGAGATCTACGTCCGAAACAAAGCCGATATAGATGCCTTCTGCCATGCATACAAATCGGATTTGGATCAAACGAGTTTTGCATATAATACAGATTTCTCATAATAATCAATATAAAATAGGTGTTCAATGAATGCCGAAATCGATCCAATTTTTGCAGGAGGTTGCAGTAGTAGTTGAAAAGTCAGTTAAAAGCGTAAACAAAATGAGTGAAACTCCGCCCGCGCACAGTTAGTTTGCTTGATGTAATGATTTGAGCGGATAAAAAAAAAAAAAAAAAAAGCATTCGCAGATCCTCCTCGTGCTATCAACGTGTTACATAGACACGTGATACGTAATATTTAATTTGAAATTTAAGTAGCGTATGTGACATTTACTAGCGTTATATGCTGATTATTTTTTTATTGAAATTGCTCCAGACAACGCATAAAGCCACATGATGTAAGGAGCTAAAAAACAAACTACCCTATGTTCAAAAAGTGTTAAATGGATTCTGATCCAGAAAATAGCAATTCTTCCCACTTTATCAGAAACATCGCACCTGGAATATATATATATATATATATATATATATATATATATATATATATATATATATATATATATAAAGTGAAAGTGTCTGTCTGTCTATGTACATTTCCCTACGCAATAACTCTGTCAATTTTTAGTCTGCAGACTTGAAATTTGATATACAGTGTACTGAGATTTGGGAAAATCTTTTTAAACGGTTTTTGACCAGAAATTAAGGGGTCAAAGTTCAAAGATTTGACCTTTGAGAACTTTTCCAAACTCCTTCGCCAATTTTGGGTATAAACAATTGAAATTGTAGATATAGGTTCTTTGAACATTGATCTAACTTAATAACTTGATTTTAGCCCCAAACAATAAATGTTAAGGGGTCATTATAGGGGTTAAATTAAAAAAAAAATCAGACAATTTCTGGTCTAAGCATTTGAAATTTTACATAAGGGGTATTCAGCTTTTTTATCGGTTTGGGTCGAACATTTGAGCTACAAATGTATAAATCTATGTATGTATGTTTGTATGTCTGCCTAAAACTTTCGACAGTATCGTTTTAAAGTATCGACCCTTCAGACGAAAAATACCGAAAAATTGGCTAAAAACATTAATTTATTCACGTTCAACTGGGCACTTTTCTACAGGGAGGCGTCGCTTTTTCGTCGATATTTTCGAAAGTCATCCCCTCTTTTCGATTTTCTAGCATTAATTTAAACATACGTCACTTCCGATTTGGCGGTGTTCGTAACAGCAAAGACGTCACGTTTTTTTCACTTTCTTTTCCATTTTCGCAGTGCGGGTTCGAGCCTGCCTTCCTACTACCACTTTTTTTTCCTGCTCAGCACACACTTCTAAACATCCGGGCAACGCCGGGCACCCATGCTAATATATATATATATATATATATATATATATATATATATATATATATATATAACGAAACAGTACCGTGAGTACTATATATATATATATATATATATATAGTAATTTATAAAATATATATGGCGATTAAGCTACACTGAATATTCGGCGTTTCATCCACTATATGATTCGTCAGGCTTATGCGCATAAGCCTGACGAATCCTATAGTGGATGAAACGCCGAATATTCAGTGTAGCTTAATCGCCATATATATTTTATAAATTACTAACTAGCTCTACCTACGTATTGAGCACTTTTGAAGTAAATACTTAAAGTTTACGCATAAATCTATACTTTCGTATATTAATTTTATGTGAGTAAATGACGTAGTTATATATATATATATATATATATATATATATATATATATATATATATATATATATATATAGTCATTCACATAGAGTACTATTTCGCTGTATCACAACTCATCAGTGTAACTACGTCAAGCCAGGATCGAAACTCGACCGCCCAAACGACAGTCGGTGCTTCTAACCATTATGCTATTCGGCTGCTGCAATGCCGGGTAGTGAATTAACAATGTTTTGACAATGTCTAAACGCCTAAGCTTAATACGCTAATGGCAATTTGTATTTCACTTCCCAATACGCTAAACCCAAGATAGGGAGAGTGTGTGAACTTTTATTTATACAAAGACTTTTTTTCTTTATATATGCATATATGTTTTAGCTACAACATTATTCCAGGTCGTGTATTACAAAGGAGATAAACAATTTAAATAAATATTTATACTAAAATATAGAACTACTTGTTATTGAACACGTTTATATAAATACTGGATGTGTTGTAGATTAGGACCCTACAAATGATACGGACGCATACGTTAGCTAGTACATACAATGTAAATAAAAATTGTGGCAATAATGAATAGCAACAGAATATTCTTATCATTGTTTTGACTCTCCAGTATATATCTGACACAGTTATACACAGTTAATCAACCGAGAACCACATCACTCTATATAAAAGCATATAAGATATCAACAGATACACACTCGAGAGTCAAAACAATGAAACAAATATGCTGTTTTCCTAATGAGTTTAATAAGTGCATATTTGACAGACAATGGCAAATGTTTTGTAAAAAAAATGTTGGAATAAATTGTAAATGAAGTCCAACGGTTTCAAAACCAGGGAAAATATGTGCAATAAACAAAGGATTTTGGAATTTAGTTTAAACAAAAGAGGTTAGGACATTTACATTTAACAAGGTTGACCTGTGTACGAAAATAGTAATGATAACAAAGGCTTGACCTTTTGACACCAATGATTACGAAAAATTAGTTTATTATTTTAAATATTAGTTTTATTAGTTTCATTTTTTTATGTTAATTATATTTAGGAGAGAGTTCCAGACTCACGATTTGTAGTTTTGAGTTACCAGAGAGGTAAGTTGGCGAGAGATCGTCTCTTGAGTTCTGGATTTTAAAGGAGGCATTTATTATGGATGTAAGAAATCTAGAGAAGAAGCTGAAACTCCGAAAAATACACGCGGAACACCATAGAAATAAACTTACAGTGATTATAGAAAGGGTTCCTTCGCATGCAACAACAGCTTCTTTTGCAGAACCTCAAGTAAGTGCCTACCGTCGGAGAAAAAGAGAACGATAAAAGCAGACATATCTCCTTTTTTCTATTCACTGCGATATGTTTATGCGATTATATAAAGACGCAATCATGATGTTATTGATTTTTGTGATTGTTTTTCTATGTGTCATTATACTTACGTTTTGTGAATTGCTAATTTAATATGAATTATGATAAGTCTGTATACATACATTTAAGAAACACATTTATAACCACATACAGCAAACACTCATTTGACAGAATGAACACTGTCTAAACACACAAAGCGCGTATACTTTGTACATGCATTACAAGGACTATATGCTCACCACTAGAGGATACTACCTCACTATACATACATGTTACGTATACGTTTAAGGAGACACCGTGGGTAGTTTATACACTCGTTATACATACATGCTCGTTTTGAGTTATAAATATATATATATACACTAGCTACATAACAGATTAAGCCATATGAGCATAAACACAATAACTATATATATATATAGTAATTTATAAAATATATATGGCGATTAAGCTACACTGAATATTCTGCGTTTCATCCAACTATAGGATTCGTCAGGCTTATGCGCATAAGCCTGACGAATCCTATAGTTGGATGAAACGCAGAATATTCAGTGTAGCTTAATCGCCATATATATTTTATAAATTATTAACTAGCTCTACCTACGTATTGAGAACTTTTGAAGTAAATACTTAAAGTTTACGCATAAAGCTATACTTCCGTATATTAAATTTATGTGAATAAATGAAGTAGTTATATATATATATATATATATATATATATATATATATATATATATATATTAAGTAATGTGATTGATAATTTAAAATTAAAAAAAAACAAATTATAATTAAATTAAAAATCAGTTTCACAAGAAGACCGTGTTTTTTATTGTGGTAGACATCAATAAGGTGAAAACCTATAGCAAACATCTATATGAGTATTTTAACCATAGTTCCTGATTTCAAAAGGCGAAAAACTAAAAGATACATCTGCATTACTTTTAATGCTAGGTTTATTTATGGTGTCTTTTAGATTTAATAAAAACCCTTTAAAATTTGCTGATGAGGAGACCTTGTTTATTAAAAAACTTTATGTAATAATTATTGTCCGTAACTTGATGTCTACCACAATAAAAACACGGTTTTTCGAAACGATCGTACAGATAATTGATTTTGTTGTTGTTCCTTCTTGTGAAACTGATTTTTAATTTAATTATAATTTGTTTTTTAAATTTTAAATTATCAATCACATTACTTAATATTGAATTAGCTCTAGGATATTTACCTATCGAGTTTATTATATATCTAAATTACAACGAGAACTTTTTCTTTCCTGTATTGTAATGAAACTAGTAATTTCATTGTTACATTAAAATACACTCAGCTCTTTAGACTCTTGTTCTAATCTCCTTTAAATTTATATATATATATATATATATATATATATATATATATATATATATTGATATTTATTTTTAAGATAAATTTTTCATATTTTTTACTTACAATTTTTCTCGTCTTTCCTAAATTCTTTTCTTCCTTTTATTTAGTTTGGAAATCTGTGCCGATATATATATATATATATATATATATATATATATATATATATATATATATATATATATATATATATATACATATATATATATATATATATATATATATATATATATATACACACACACACACATATGAATAATGAGATGAATTAGATCACAGATTACCGAGTCTTGTGGTTTCATGTCTTACAAATCTGGAATTGTTATCCTATACAATACATCCAAGACCTCTTAATTAAATTTTATTATTAACTAGAGTTTAATAAGACCAGTAAAATTAGCATCCAAATGAAATAAATATTTTCTTAAAATTAGTCAATCTTAAATTCTATTAAAAACTCTTACTTATATTAGTAATAATCATTTTTAAATGATTGCCTTAAGCACTCTAAGATTGTACTTATCCTAGAAATAATAGTTTAAAAATTAAATTTATAACATTATATAATCAATTCTTAATGCAACAATATTTTAATTTATATAAATTTATTATATTTTTCACTAGAATATCTTCTTTTCTTTTCCAGTTTTAATAACTAGTCCTTTATTTTTCCATGTTTAAGCTTAACCATATTACTTTTCATGTCCGCATTTTTCTATTGTAATATATATATATATATATATATATATATATATATATATATATATATATATATATATATATATATCCCGTGCAAGAATTATATGCAAATCGATATTTTTGTTCTAACTCCAAGAGTTTTTAACGAACATTTGTGACATTTAGTACGTTATAAATTCTAAAGCTAATCTGCAAACAATTGGCAGCCATTTTGGTGATTTGCATTTTTTTTTCAGCGTGTCAACTTTATATGCAAACCAATGCATATAAATATTTGTAAATTGAGGACAACAATAATAAAGAACAAACACCTGCAATATGGTTTCATAGTACAAGCAATATTTTATATAATTGCCATAGCACGAGCAAAATGCCTTTGGTCCATTGAAGATATCAAACTTTCGATTTCATCTGATGAAATGTCTTTGGCAGCACTCAGAGTAGCATTCCAGAGGTCATTCTTGGAGTTGTACTGCCTTCCTCCAGAGTAAATATTTTGTTTCATGATGGTCCACAGATTTTCGATGGGATTTAAATCTGAAGAACAGGCTGGCCACCGCATTATTTTCCCATGTCTGGCAAAAACTCTCTCCAAATATTTAGTGCCTATTTTTTCAGAATGAGACGGTCCATTATCATGCATGAATACCATCTTTTCCGGAATGCCAACTTCTTTTTGTGCCAGGGTTATAAGTGTTCCTTAATGAAGTCAGTGTAGAGTTTGGCGGTAATTTTCACTCCATCTGCGACTCTGAATGGTCCTACAAGCTCATTGCCAATGATTGCAGCCCAGAACATCACATTACCACCTCCTTGTCGACGCCTGATCCTTTGGGAACGCAGACCCTCATTATGGTACCATCCTCCCCTCCACCCATCGAGTCCATCAAGGGTCGCTCGACACTCATCGGCGAATAAAACAGTTTGAAAATTCACCTTCATGTGATCGCTTGCCCAATCCATCCACTTTTTCTTGCGGATATTCTTTAATTGAGGGCGGACCTCTGGCTTTCTAAATTTTGCAATCGTCCTCAGGATACGGCAACGAGTTGATTTGAGCACATCAGGAACGCCAGCTTTTTCAAAAACTTGTTTGCTAATTTCAAGTGGGTTACGGTGAACTTCTCTCTTGATCTTGCTCATTGTTCGACCTGACAGATATGATTTGTTACGAATTTTTCCTTTGTCAGAACGTCCGTTGCAAAGTTGAGGGTTAGTAAACTATTTTTTTTTTATTGTACGATGATCACGGTGTAATTCTTGGCAGGTGGAAATCTTATTATGGAGCCTTTTAGACTTCTCAGCTTGACTTAAAGCACCTTAACGTCCCATCTTGCATATAAAGTTGGCACGCTTAAAAAAACTGCAAGTCACCAAAATGGCTGCCATTTGCTTGCTATTGCGCAGATCAGCTTAAAATTTTATATCTGCGCATGAGTTAGTGTTGCCGTATAATATGCGAAGTTTCACGAATTTTCATTGAAAACTATCGGAGTTAGAACAAAAATATCGATTTGCATATAATTCTAGCACAGGGTGTATATAAATTGAATGAAACTAACCGCACACACATATGCTGGGAGTATAATTAAGTATAATGTTTAGATGACCCAGAGAAATCTCTCTATCTATATATTTTTTTCATTTTAATATACTTTTGCATAAATGTTTCTGGTATTTAACAGATATATATATATATATATATATATATATATATATATATATATATATATATATTTATATATATATATATATATATAAATTATTGATCGATTTACGTCATTTTTTAAAATATTGTCTTGCTATCACCAGTATCACGTCTATACATTAATTTCGTATACTCACTATTCCATAGCTAGCTATAACGTACACTGACCCAATGGGGCACGGGTAGTCCAGTATATATATATATATATATATATAATTTGAAGACATAGGAGTAAGGAAAATGTGCTAAAGTCTCAATCATAGAGCTATCCAATTTGTATAAAAATATTGACTCTGCTATTCAACTACATTTAGCAATCTAATTTATATAGCTCATTGTCTGCCTGTTTCTATTTTTTCGAAGTGCATCTCCACTGAGATGCAAGGTTGCAGAGTGGTACGAGGCGGGTCAAATAATTGTTTTTTTTGTGAACCATTCTTTTTTGTGTTTTTAGCCGGTAAAAATAGATGCTAAGAGGACAAAATAAAAACTAAAATTAGAACTTAGCAGACATAAGTCGAATTAAAGTGCTTTGGAACTCATGCGCAAATATACCGATATACGGTAAAGTCCATTCATGCATGCGCAAATATAAGTGTATACGGTAAAGTCAATTCACTTTTAACTATTTCTTATCTGTCTGACGACAGCTCAAGCGGTAAAAACTAATTCTGGAGCGCTAAATATTTTGGTTTCGATTCTAGCTGATGGCACTCTCAAGTCATATTTGGATAAAATAATACTCAAAAGAGAATTGGCTCTATAAAGATAAATGCGAAATCTGCATAAATTAAAACATCATATTTAAGCGTATTTTACGACCGGTCAAGGCCGGGCGCCTTTATATATATATATATATATATATATATATATATATATATATATATATATAATCCCTTTAAGAACATTGGTACTATTGTTTGTTCATGTAAAACTGTTCGGCGATACGAGATATTAATTGATTTATAGACAAAATAATGTTCCAACGAAGGATATATATTTTTTTATAGTTTCAAAGGCTTCAAAGAAAATTCCAAGACCACAAACACACACACACACACACACACACACACACACACACACACACACACACACACACACACACACACACACACACAATTGAACATTGAGTCCTATAGTTTACTTTTCTACTGGAATGAGATACTCAATATATATACATAGATATCATTGCATATTTAGGCAGCATTCTTTCATTTAAATGAACATTGTTAAAGACAACAAAGAAAGTTTTAGCTTTTTTATGTTTTCAATTTTTCTGATGATGTTTTCTTTTTTTATAAATCAAAGGTATTAATAAATGTCCCATAGTAAGATTTGTCTCTCCGAAGCATGTTTCGATTTTGTGTATTTTCGTCTTTCGTCAAGACATCGTCAGGAATGTGTAAGCTTTGTTTGTGCTGACAGGGCGAATGGTATCAGCAGTAGTAATCGGAAAACAGTTAGTGAGTGCGACGCCATTTTTTCCCAGTGGGGAGGGAGTGTCTGGTTTTGAGGTGAAGGCAGGGTCATAGAGGGAAATGGGGTTATCACACACACACACACACACACACACACACACACACACACACACACACACACACACACACACACACATATTTTAAAAACAATTATATTTTAAAAACAATATATATATATATATATATATATATGTATATATGTATTAGTAATGAAGCAATTTTACCATTTTCCCGCCGATTCCGACACAATTATTGACTCTTTACTAAATTCCCGATTCCAATACAATTACCGATTCCGATTCTTTATAAATCTCCAAATATTTAACTATAAAATGTGCATATATTTTCTCAAATGTAAAAACACACTTATAGAGTGTTAATCTATAGTTTTTAGTTTTATTGGACATTAAAATCAATAAATATTCATTATTTTATTAGTACTGTCAGCAGTGGAAGATTTTGTATTAAACAATATCAAATAAAAAAGATAATTAAAGGAATCGTTTTTGGTATCGGAAAATAGGAACACATTTTTCCGATTCTGACATACCTCAAAAAGTTTCGGTTTTTCGATTCCCAATTCCGATTAAACACCCAACACTAATTTATATAGTAGAGCACTTGGCGGAAGTTATTTGGATAAAAAAAAACCCAGCTAACCCATGATGGCTACTAGCTATCAGCGACCTTAAACTTTTCTATGGGAAGATTGGTGCTATTGATTTTACACCTTATCCGATATTTTACTTGTGCTACCAGATCAGGCTGCCTATTGGCTTTCTGATACGAAATGCACCTACACCGATTTCTGTTTTTGTTTTCTATTCTCTTTTGTAAAACTTAATTATGTTCTACAAAAACAAAACAAAATCAACAGCCCCTTCCTTCCCCCTTCCTTTCTTTTTCCTTCCCTACTTCCCGGTCCTGGATATGACCTAAAACTATATCCGATGGTGAGGCCCCACCTTGCGGGCCTTGGGGAGTGTGGAGCCACCCTTTAATTGGCATTGCTCTCAGGTCCATTCTGACCCGGAGTGGTAGTACCTGTTAGGGTCCCAACTATGGGTTAAATAGAATCTGACTTAAAAAAAATATACTCCATTAAAAATCGTTCTTCAAAATAACTAGATTCGGCATTAAATAACCTGAAAAAGGTTGATATGCCGTAAAACAAAAACAACCAATCAACCAACCAACCGATATTTTATTTTACTGCATATCGACTCTTTTTGGTGTAACTGAATACCAGTTTAAGTAATTTTCGTAAATTTCTACGTTTCAACATTATTCAATATATATTAATTTAGCAGGACAGGGCGCTGCACCAGAACTCTCGTAACCAGGCACTATCTACATCTATGGCATCTGTAACAGCCGGTCGAGCAAAGATAGACTTATAAAGTCACAGAGGACGCCGCGATTCGCCCACAGATTAATCTGAGGCGCAGAACTTCCGTGTCCTTTGAGACAGACCGATTCCAACAAAAAATGTGTTTTATAGACGTATATTCTGCAAGTAAATTGTCTACAAACCATAGACTCGCTTGTTCAACAACGAAAGCAAAACAATAAAACAATTCGTGAAGAAAAAGAACAAGAAAAATCAAGGCGAAAAAAAAAAAGAGAAAGAAACCTATGAGTGACAGAAAAGAGAAAGTGAGAGAGAGAAAAAAAAAACGAACAACGAATAAGTAAATAAAATTTGAAAAGAAAACGGATAAAAGAATCAGAAATTTGTGTGATGCGAACTGTGAAATCGACTATTGGTATTCAATGGATCGTCCAGAAAAGGCCAATAACCTTCACATATTACTTATTTACAATATGCACGAAACAAACGGCAAACAAAACATACACAATACGCATACAGAATATTGTAAGTTTCTGATATAAACATCACAGAAGGTATGACATGCCGCAAAATTCAATAACATACGCACCTATATATTAGACTTTTTATCCCGTTGACTTTGAATGAGTGCTTTATCTGAATTGACGGTTGTATATAAATTTTTACTCATACTTGCATTAAGTACTAATCCCTATAAACCCCTATTAATCCCTATTGATCCACAACTGTACTTCGCTGAACCTTATTATACCAATGGTCTATACAAAATCTCAGCCAGATCGGCGCAATATTTTACGAGAAAGATGGAGACTAAGTGTGGTTTTGTGCTGACTAATTCCTATCAATCTCAATTAATCCCGAACGAATACCATAATACTTAGTTTGCTACATCTTATTATACCAAAGTTCTACAGAAAATATATATAGGGGAACGATAAAATTGTCGTTCCAGAAAAGACGACATGGTTCCATTTCCGCCTGATGAAAACTTTTTTTGTTGCAGACCAGCTACTAATTGGCCAGTTGTGTACAAACCCCAAGCGCGATAGGAACCTTCTGTCGTGTCTGAAAGTGACACAATATTCAATGAGCAAGATCGGAGATGCGCCGCTGTACACCCATGCTCTCTTCTGATCCAAGTTATGACAACAAGACCATTGCCAGCTTCCTCAAAATCCATATCCGGACGGTTCAACGCTTCAGGGCACAACTCAACAATGTTACCGGCAACGGTTATGGTAATTAGTCGAGCCACTTAATGCCAATTATCATCTTCAAAGTCGGCTTGAAAATTAACAACAAAGTGTACCAGGATGTGCTGAAAAGTGTAGTGATCCTCTGGTGCAGTCAGTTGTTCACTAGCTAACCCTAACCCGATGGCAGCAGAACTCGGCGCCGGCCCACAACTCTAAAGAGACCGAGGCTTGGCTTCAGAAGGAATGCAACGTCTTTGTACCCTTCTCTCACTCGCCCCCCTTCTTCCCACGACTATAAACCCACTTGACTACTTCGTTTGGGCATATGTCGAGAACATCAATATAACCTCCTACAACACCAAAGCCAGCCTGATTGCTACCGTCCACCGAGTATTCACCGCGCTTCAGGCAGTGCGTGTGAAAAAGATATACTCCCAGTTCCGGACCCGTATCGAGGCGATAATGTAGGCCGAAGGCGGCTACTTTGAATAGATGTCAGCTCTACTACATAAAGTTATTGATTTTTTAAATAGAACTTTTAAAATAAAGCTGTAGTGTTGTTTTCTCCAGGGCGGCAAATTCATCGTTCCACTCTCTGTGTGTATGTGTGTGTATGCGTATATATATATATATATATATATATATATATATATATATATATATATATATATATATATATATATATATATATATATATATAATCTTCCTCTTTTGGAGCCAAACACTGATTTATTTTGCCATTGAAAAAACATTCAGAACTGAAAATTGGTAAGTATTTGAAGTGTTTGGGCTCTCGCGACAACAAAATTAGGACTGTAACCAACAAAACGACTTGCTCCCTTAGACACATGCACTGAACCACTTCCGTCACAAATGTATTCTATCACATATTTGATTGTTCTATCCTTAAGATGAGAAAACAATGTGATACCACGTGGTTCCTCGCTCGACAACAAAGGCCGACACTAACCTTTTCATCTTCTTTTTTGACTGCCTTTTCTCACATTCACGACTACCGATACGGGAAGGACGCACAGGTTCACAAGTATAAAATAAATGAAACTAAGCACAAACTTTGACACATTCTGCAAATATCAATTGCACCTTGGATATGCGTGTGACACTGAATACCAGTTTAAGTAATTTTCGTAAATTTCTACGTTTCAACATTATTCAATATATATTAATTTCTGAACGCTAAGGTCCACCTCTACTTAGTCTATCGAGTTGATCTCAGCTCGTATTCGATCTACTCCGAGCCACGAGCTGACTTCATTTTATTCAAACTAAGCACTTTCCTCAACCATCGAATACTCAAGATTGTCCATAAAATGTCTCTAGTTGTCCCAAACTGTCGTAAACTCCATTGCCACTCCTAAAACTAACTCTAAATACATCTACTCCTATGTAGGTATTTTTCTGCCACACCTTGACTGACAACCCCATCCAGATTTACTTGTGTATCATAGCGAACAACATCCTCTCCATTGTTATGCTGATAAACTTATTTCCTTGTTTTTGTTATATATATATATTTTTTTTTTTAAATAAATTCCCAACACTTTGGCGATAGAATAATTGTAACATCGATAGTATCACAGAATCGTAAACATATTAAATATTAAAGACTCTACGTCAATGGCGATTAAGTTAGCTAGTGTAAATTTTCACAATGGGTCACACTTAGTCCATGATAATAATCCAGATCTGCAAAACAGAATCGTTCCTAGAAATTAGTGACGTAAAGTTGAGATAGGACGCAACAGGTCAAACCCCATAGACAAAACAGTGACATGACGAATGACGCCACGTTTTTTTTTTTGAACTGGGAGAAATCAGGGTTTTCAAATTAGTCTGTCTGTGGAAGTCGCGCGAATGAGACACTGGCAGTAATGTAGAAAACCTGAAAAATCAAAGTGCAAAATGACACCTCGATTTTGTCTGCCTATGTGTATGTAACCAAAAAACTAAATAATTTGTTAAGAAAACCTTAGTTTCTATCTACTCCCGAATCAATTCTCTCCAAAATAAAACAGTGAAGAAAATTCTTCTTGTGTTACTTTCTGAATAAAAAAGAAGCTTATTGTATAGCAACAACAGACTAAACAGCAACAACAAAAATAAGTGGAAAGTGCATAAAAGATGCACATATAAACACACCTCACACATAGAATGACGTTTATTTTATTATTGAAAATGCTACAAAAACATAAAACAAGTCAATCATACTTCCAGCTAAGCCTTACGTCACCAATCATACGTGAAACATTCCTGAAGTTATGGAATGGAAACGGTGATACCTAAAAATCTATCAGATAAGGCTAACTTTTTGCTTGTTTTACTGATATTAAAACACTTAAGAAGACTTATACATTATTGGATTTGTAAGAAATCAGAAATTAAATTTCTGTCAAAATTTCGAGTTTGGTCAAATTTTCCACTATGAAATATCAAGATCAAAGTTGTATTAGATGCAGAACTTCTTTCTATTTGGCTACAATATGGACCAAATAGTTAGTCTCTACAATAAACCAAATCGAACTTATCGCCAAACGTAACTTTGATTTGACTTTAATATTCCAAATTTAAATCAATTCTATTTTAGACCATAACCGATATATTGACCAAGTTTCGTGACGATTGGTCAAGCGATGTAGACGCTAAGCGATATTTACTTCCTTGCCACCCCGCAGTAAGGTATGACACCAGGTCGGAAGCTGGGAAAAGTAAAACCAGCGCTTCTGAAAGAGGAACACTCCAGTCCATGGGCAACTTCGTCAACATTCCAGTCTTAGGCAGCAAGCAAATAAACTTTCTTTGTTTTCGTGCGAAGGACCCCCCCCACTCCACCTCCGGCCGATGAGGCTGTACACTAACTAACGTGATGACAAATTAGATAGAAAACCTATCCGCCTTGTCGGAGGTAACAACCCTCTTGGGGGAGTTGTCCCATGAAAATGAAAACAGAGTCCTTCTCAATACACTATTCAAGGACGTACAGTTTGAAATTGCTTTAGTATGTCTTACAGAGAATTATCACCCCCCCCTCCACTGGGATATCTAATAAAGAAACACAAAAATATTTGTAAAGTATTCAATACACATTATTAATTGAACATAAATAGTTATTTTATCAATATCTGGAGATGCTATACTTTGGGGTCCTACGTCAGTAAGTTGAGATAATATTAACTAGTATGAATTTGGGGAAAGTTACATTAAGTACATATCATGACAATCTGGCGGCAAACGGAAATAAACTGAGTACAACAGCCGTAATTATGTTCTAAAAGTAAGCTCTCTATTCAAAACGCGTTAGAAATCAGGTATCGAATGCTATTACACAGAAATTACATCACGTGTTTGGGAAACAGAATAGAGTTTCGAAAAATGTCAGTTGGGCAAGCAAATAGACATGACGTACCCGACAATGTAGAAATCTAAATACATATTTCCTCGAGAAGAAAGTAATTTTAGCCTTACTTTTAGCCTCTCCCTCTTGTGAACGAACTTTTCTCCTCAATAAAACCTTTGACACCACAACACATCTCCATTGTTTTCTATGTATGGGTTTTATTCGCCTGAATTAAACAACCGATAGAGCAACCACTAGACGATGCAAAGATGCAGAGAACGTCCCACATGGAAAAACGACGATCAGAGAATGAACAAAGCGACCGCGCACGTATGTAAAAAGATTTTTTATTTATTTTGTTTCTTAATCGCACATGTGTACAAGTACGCGTTTATGTGAAAAAATGATGTTAGTTTTATGGTTTGATAAAGAAGAAGGGATAAAAATTCATAATATTTTCTACAGCATTAAGCTGCAAATGATCACAATATCCTCCTTGGACTTTTGGGTAGGAGCAAAGTGTAGTATTTGTTCCGATATTCCATTGTTGTTTGTGTTCCCTCAGTGAATAAGAAATCTGTGTAAACTGAAACAATTTTTATTTTTGTCCCTTCCTTTAAAAGAGCTGGGGTTTCCCAATGTTACAAACCGACCTGCCGTCTAACTACCTTTGTGAGAACGTACCTAAATATGGACTTAGATACATGATAATAAACACATGGTGTTTTTTTTTCTATAGGCATCACCAATTATCAGAGGGTAAAAGAATGTACAGTAGTCAATTGGACAATATAGTAATCGTTAGTAATGGAAATTCGGTAAAGTTGTTAACCTGAATAGAACGGCTCATCAAGAACTTGTTTACGTTGGACATGAAGACAGCCATATTGTAGGCAGCCGAAAAGCAGGAAAACGGAAGGCAATTTCACAGGCGTGCACTTCTAAGAAAGAAGCTTTGTTCATGGAATCTACGTTTAGGTTTAGGCACAGATAAAGAGTGGGGGACTTATTGATAGCGTTTTCAGCTAGACGAGTGTTTCCTGTGAAAGTTTGGCGAGGGGGTACCATAGATTGGAGCTCAGTCGAGCACTTACCATGAAAATAACGATAAAGCAGAGACAAACTCGCAACACCTCTTCTGCGAGAAAGAGGTGGCAGGGAAGAGAAAAGGGTATCTTCTACGAGGTTATGAAGTTTATTTTGAACTCTATCAAGGCAGTATAAGTCTTTTCTAGCAGCTCCTGTCCAGATGTGGCAACAGTACTCCATCCTTGAATGTACCTGGCTCTTATATAGATAGAGAATTGCATCAGCAGTGAGATATCTACTGGATCAATAGAAGGACGTCACCATTTTTCTATTTTTCTTGGCAACGGATTTGATGTATGTGTTCCATTTCATATCAGGAGTAAAGGTCAAGCCCAGAAGCTTGTCAAAATATGAGACCTCCCCAAGACGAGATCCATTCATTTCAATTGATTCCAGATGGGGATCAGAGTGTTGATGACGCAAAGATAAAAGCTTGGTTTTAGATGCATTAAAAGTAACCAACCACCCCTTTCCCCATTGTATCACGTGCTCAAGATCAGAGGAGAGAGAATCAGAGAGCACTTGGTCATTTACGATTTTAGATGTGCTACCATAGATAGTAGTGTCATCAGCATAAATGTCTACGAATAATCTAAGGATGTGATTTGGAAAATCATTAATGTAGATCAGAAAGAGTGTTGGGCACAGAATGGACCTCTGAGAGACTTCAGCATTAATACTGTGAGCTTCTGATTTCTGCCCATCAACCGCTACTCTTATGAAACTATCAGAGAGAAATGATTAAATAATTGAGAAGAAATTTCCAGCTATACCGTAGCTGGAGATTTTGTGAAGTAAACCTTTATACCATACCCTATCAAAGGCCTTTGATATGCCAAGAGCCATTTCCCTAGAGAGGAAGCCTCCGTCAAGAGATTCGCTAATCTTATGAGATCTAACCGTAAGCACAGCATGTCACTAATAAAGTTATTTTTGCTGACATGGTTGATTACTTCTCTATTTAACACAGATTCCAACAACTTACTCATGACGCATAAGAGACTTATTGACCTGTACTGAAAGGGGATGAGCGATCACCTGAATTCTTAAATACAACGGATATTGATGAGATTTTCCAGGGTGATGAGAAGCAATTCTCCTTAAGAAAACGTTTAAACAGCTTTGTAAGTATGGGCGCTAGTTCTGGTTGAAGGTTATTTAGTACTATAATTGGAATACCGCCAGGGCCGGTTGCTTTACTGAAATCAAGGTTTTTGATTAGCTTGGAAACATCACGT
Organism: Euprymna scolopes; assembly: GCF_053919585.1. Classification (NCBI taxonomy): domain Eukaryota; kingdom Metazoa; phylum Mollusca; class Cephalopoda; order Sepiida; family Sepiolidae; genus Euprymna; species Euprymna scolopes. Next base: position 116,009,496 of record NC_136490.1, on the reverse strand, counting down.
ACAGATATTTGTATATCACATAGTGTGTTTTCTGATACAGGAGGAAATATTGGCGGTTGGCAGTGTTGGCCGCAAAGGGTAGAATTATCTGCATTGTTCTTGGCAAAAAGGTTGGCTTTGTCTGATGCTGACGAGATGACCTCAGGTCCATTGATGATAGTTGGGATAAAGCACACGCCTCTGTTCAGGATTCCGTTTGCTATTTTCCAAAACTGGCGAGAACCAAGCCACTGCTCAGCTACTTTGGTCTTCAAAGACTAAGCATGCAACTCTCGCGTTCTTCGTTACTCTTTTACAGTGGTTACTGGCAATCCTGAAAACGGTTTTATTCTCAGTACATCCGTTACATTGAAAGCAATGGCAGCAGCACATTCTGAAGAGAACCATGGCTGGCTGTTAGGTTATTGCTGGAACTTTTACGAGGGTATAAAATGGTCTATACCTACAATTAACTATTCTGTCAGATCTGATACTATAGAGGACACATCCTTTTTAAACATGGAACGCAGAGGTAGATCTGATATAAATGTACGGACACTAACCCAGTCAGCCATAGAATATCGATACACTATATTTATTTTTATCTGAACTGATACAACAGAGTGGTCGGAAGATCCAAGTGAGGAGAAAACGGAAGCGGATGTTCAGGGCAAGTTGTGAGAAAAAGGTCTAGGAGACTTGCAATACTGGCCGCTAGTGTCGCGCACACGGCTGGGTTCGTGAACAATCTGAGTGAGGTCATAAACAGTGGAGAAATCGTAACAGAACCTCCCCGCATCATCGTTTGAGTGGGTTAACCATTCAACATTGTGAACATTGTAGTCTACGCATACACGAATGTTAGCTGAAGTATAAGCAGATAGAACGTGGTCAATTTTCTCATATATGCCTTTAAAGATAGTAACTCCGCTATTGTGGGGGCGATAGAGTAGTTTGAGCAAGTATATATATATATATATATATATATATATATATATATATATATATATATATATATATATATATATATATAAAGCTGAATGTGTGTGTGTGTGTCTGGTCACGAATAGGCTCCTATATGGTTGACTATTTTAAAAAACTGATTACATATAATGATAGAAGATGTATCGAGCCACAGGAATGGGTATGTTTGATTTGGCAGAACGGTGGTTCATTAAAATTGTGGGGTCTGCGTACGCGCCTGGTCCACAAAGTATGGAAATAAAAAATTTAAAAATTAAAAAAAAAACGTTTACAAGTGTTTTTGATATAGATTTACATAAAAATACTTTAATAAGTATGTTTTAACTTAAATAGGGGTGGTATAATAAAATTGTGGGGTCTGCGTTCGGTCCTGGCCCCCATAGAATGGAAATAGGCACACAATTTTATGAAGACTTTTCAAATCTATCTGCGTAATTATACTTTGATAATTATGTTTCAGTTTGAAGAAATATGGTATAATAAAATTATGGGGTGTTCGTTCGCACCTGACCTCCATAGAATGGAAATATGTCACAAAGTTTAACAAGGTTTTTTAATATAGATCCACAGAATATTGTGATAAGTGTTTCGGTGTGAACAGATATGGTATAATAAATTATGGGGTTTATCTATTTTATTTTTACTTTCATCATATTTTGCTTTGGTTTTGATACCCCCAAATTCGAAGCTATCTCTTTACAACCCTTCCTTTTCGTAACCTATCATACTTTCATAAATCAGAGTCCATTTTCTGTAGGCTGCTTTTGAACCCAGTCAACGACGGATACTTTTGCTAGTATATATATATATATATATGTATATGTATATATATATATATATATATATATATATATATATATATATATATATATATATATATATATATATATCTGGGTGGTTATTTTTGTGTATATCCGTTAGAAGTGTTGAGTGAAATTTGAAGAATAAAATATGTATAAATACATTTGAAGCCAAAACTGCAACACGAATTTTCTTTTTATAAAATAAACAGATGTTTATTTTAAAAAATATATATTTTTTAAAGAAAATAACAAAAATAACCACCCAGATGTTCAAAATGCGCGACCATGCATCACCTATCCGGCTTCATAAAAACCCCGCAGTTAACAACATCACGTGGACTCTTCATCAAACTATCTCCCACTACATCATGTCGTGGAAGAAGAGAAGAAAAAAAATGATTGATAAAGGAGTCTTACTCCGAAATATATTTCTTTAAAAATAAACATCTGTTTATTTTATAAAAAGAATATATATATATATATATATATATATATGGTAAGTTAAGATCTTCTCTGGAGATGTCCCTACCACATGGAAAGCCATCTTTAATATAGGCACATATTCCATGTCCATGGCGATCTTGGGAGGTCCGATTTGGAAGTTAAATTAGAGTATCGTTTAATTACGAACTCATCTAGAGAAATAGTCTGTCCAATGCCAGTTTCGCTTAGGAACAATAGTTCTGGCTTAATCTCCTGTAATTGGGTTTCAACCCCTGGAAGGTTAGAACATAGACCACTGATGTTGGAGAAGGAGACATAGTAGTGGGGGTCTACGTTGGCAGTTGGAGATCTGGGTTTAATCATGTATTTCTTCTTGAAACTTTTCATGATGGAATGTTGGGATTTGTGGACTAGGTTGACAGACTTGCTTAGAGCAAGACAGAGAGGGAAAGTAAGAGACAAATAGAAACGAAGAAATTTATTGTTTTTTTTGTAGCATATGATAAGGTAAAGCCGTAACAATTACCCACTAATATGGCATCGAGAGGCCTCACCAGAAGCTACTACATGGTCCAGAATCCATTCACCAAATGGCAATACAGCTGCCCCAGTACTTTGCGCCAGCTGATAGGATAGTGTCATTAGTAGTTAATCCAAGAGTCGGGTCCCTGACTATCAAGCGGATAACGTCAGCCCAATGTAAACGTTTACCTTACTAGTGACATGGCTACAAAGACAGACATAGAAACAGAAAATTTTCGACATCTATGGCGACTGCTAACCTAGAATACAGCTTTTTCTTCTCCTTTTGTCAGAAAAATCACTCATTAAAAAATAAGGACTGAGAGACAAATAAAGAGAAGCGAGAGTAACGGGAGCTGCCGATAACGCATCCACAATGCATTTTCTACTCTCCATTAAAAAAAATGATCCAATTGGCTTGTTTTAGGGAAATTATGGTGATAGATTCCCCGTCTCACTAACTGAAAATGAATGCAATTGCCTAATCTATTTATGCTATCAACTTGGTAGATAAAATAACCAACATTTATGAAAGAAAATCTATTATTAAATAAAACAATAAAAAAATAAAAATATGAATTAAATACTGAAATAAAATGTACTTATTAACATTTGAATCTAAAAAGATGAAAAAAATAAATTTATATCACAATAACTTATCTCGAAAGAGTTCCCATCTTCAAAATGTAAACTGTTGAAGGTATTTTAGGTTTAAAAACTTCAGCGTTCAAAAGACATTTTTTTTTCAAAATTAACCGTCAAAAACGCGATCTTCTTCCAACTTCGGCTAATGACGTATTAAGGAATTGCGAGATAAAGGAAAGCGGGGGGTGGGGGCTGTAAAGAGAATATAATTATTGAGTCTATGCTATCTCTAAGATCAACTTGATAGTATAATAAACAACAACGAGAAAATCCATTATTAAATAAAACAACCAAAAAAATAAAAATATGAATTAAATACTGAAATAAAATGTAGTTATTAACATTTAAATCTGTTACGATTCTGTATTAATGTTGGCCTTTTACTTGGGAGCAAAGTGTAGTATCTTTTCTGATACTACACTTATGTTTTTTTTGTCCTCGGTCAATAGAAGAGAAATCATTTTAGACCGAGGCAATTAAAATTTTTGTCCAATCCAGACTTTTTTTTTTTGGGGGGGGGCTAGATTTTCCCCACATTAAAAATTGAATCTTTGTCTAACACTGTCCTCATGAGAAGCAAGTAAATAAGGCTACAATATATCCTATACTGCAGGCATATAAAACATGTGATCAACGCACCACATGTGGCACATTGAAAGCTTATTTGCAGTCGATAGACGATTTTAAACACATTTTAAAAAGTAGACGAGATAAAGGGAAATATCAAACTATGAACTGCGTCCGACAAGTAATGATAATTTCTTATCTTCGCTTTAGCTGCTAAATAATCACATATAATCTGTAATACAAAACTACCCTCTCTGTTTAATTGTATGTATGTATGCATGTATGTATGTATGTGGGGTGGAGAGGACTCCTGTAAGTCGTGGTGAAGGCAACCTTTCTAGGAGAAGCAAATCTCTGATTAAAAAAAAAACACAAAGCGGGAGACCCGTACCCGCATTAAGCTGGTCTGCAGTTTAACTTGTTGCTGGCTATCTTGCTCTTGCTTGTTGCTGGATCTCAACATTTTGAACCGAGGGAGAGACTTAGCTGTCGTACAAAGCGAAGACTCTGTAACATCATCTGTGTATAGATACTCCCTCAGGCATTTGTCTATAAAAGTGGTCCTATAGCGATGGAAAAGTTGTGACACGTGGAGGCTTGAAATGCTGGAAGCATGTAATAATTGATCTCAATGACCATCTTCAGTGTCATGCCTACTTGAGCGTGTGAATTCACCGGTAGGACTAAAAAAAATAGTCATCTTTGGCTCATGGACTTTAAGTGTCTAAGGGAGTGGCACTCGTCTGACAAGACGTTGCAGCCATCATGTATGCATGTATGTGTACCTAAAACTTTCGAAAGAGGCGACGGAGTTTCACGAGATCGATATCATTTTGAAGCTCGATATCTTGGACGACAAATATCGAAAAATTGGCCAAAAACATTAATTCTTTCACTCTCAACTGGCCAGTTTTCTATAAGGAGATTTTTTGCGTATATATATATATATATATATATATATATATATATATATATATATATATATATATATATATATATATCAGTAAACTCGGATAATATTCTGCATTATGTTTTATTAACAGACTTTATTTACAATTGTGGGAGTGCATCCCTCATGCAACATCATTAACTTAGTCCCATGGTCCTCGCGGAATTTTGAGTTTGATATACCTACAATAGGATTTGAACTCCGCATAGACGACTTCATAGATAGCGACGGTATCATTTGGGTCAAACACCATCCCTCCCCTTCAATCTGAAATGATTTTACATCAAACTTACTAAAAACAAACAAATAAACAAACACCAATGAAAAAAATCCCCGATGTAACAAGTGCGCGTATGCATATGTGCGCACTTGTTTTTATCTCCTGTGGATCGTTTTTATCTAACATCTCCCCCATTGCATCAAAAAGAAAAACCTATAATTTTATTTCGGAATGAAACGGTTGTGAAAAACAGATGCCCTAACTCCGGGCGGGGGGGGGGGGTTACCTCCCAAGCATCCCCTCCCATATTTGATTAAGGTAGGAAAGTCAGGGTCAGCCTTCTCATGGTTTTATGCGCGGTGACGACCACATTAAAATCGTCCTTGTACCATATTTGCTCACGTGGGGAAGCGAATAAAAGCTGAGTGAACGATAAAGAAAAGAAAGGGGAGTGTGTTATTGAAAAGAATGTTTGAAAGGAATATTGATTTAAGGGCATTGGTTGTTGTAATTGTTTACGTTGTTATTTGCTGTTTATTTATTTATTTTTTAAAATTTATTTGACTTTATTTTCATTCATGTCAAGTTCGCGGTCTTTTTTCTCTGTCTCTCTCGATAACACGGAAAAAAAAACAAAAAACAAAAACAAAACAAAACAAAACAAAGAAAAAACCCAGAAATGAAAAACGATGCTTGTCAAAAAATAGCAAGCGAAGCGTCACGGTTGCGTTTTTGAGTTTGGGTGAGGAAATAATTTATGCGGAACGTTAATTACAAATAATGTCCGAAATTAATTAATTATAATTAAAGTGCAAAAGCCGATGCCCACAAATAATAGAATCTGTGAAAGACAAAGGGACATACACACACGCAATACATTTTTTTTACAACGGAATCACTGTTTATCAAGGCTCGAAGGCCACTCGAGAATAACGGTTAATGAGTGTCAGGTAGTTGGTGAGACAATACTGCAATATAACGCTACATACGGCATAATCGCATTGATACCCCTGTTTTCGTTAGATTACAAAAGTTAAGCAACATTGAACCTGGCCAGTACCAAATAGGTGATCATTTGGGAATACCAGGTGATGCCTCTTTCTTTAGGGCCGCTGGCTGGACATCCCCATTTTCTGACCTTGTGTCACATCTTGCTGAGGTGGGCAGCAAAAAAATATCTACAAGGCGATATATATATATATATATATATATATATATATATATATATATATATATATATATATATATATGAGGACGTCGATACCTCCCTGCAAGAATTGCCCCCCACCCACAAAAAATCATTATTTCTCTTCACTGGGTTATACAATATATTATAATATATTATAATATATATTAATATTACAAGTGGCCGGGAGCCGCTTGTAATATTAATATTTTCCTTGACACTTGCTCCTTCGAAGGACATCGGTTTACCCCGGTCAGGGTGAATGCCGCTAGCTGACATGACAATGATCAGTAGCGGTGAAAATTTAGTAGAATTTGATTATTTATTGGACTTGAAAAGTACAATCTTGTAGTCACCTGGGAAGTAATCCTGCGGTATAGAGTTCTATATGCGAGCGGCTTAAGAAAAGAAACTTCATGGAATTTGCGTTTGGTATTAGGCACAGATAGGGGGCCGAGGAAATTGTTGACATGGGTTGTAAATAGACAATGTTTGTTGTGGTCGTCTTACAAGGGGAAGATCATAGATTGGAACTCAGTCGAGCATCTGCCATGGAAATAACTATAGAGCAGAGATAGATCAGTAACGTCTCTTCTGCGAGAAAAAAAAGGCAGCAAGGAAGACAAAAGGACATTGTCAATTTGATAAGAATGAAACAACTAAATATAACATAACATTCCCTACAATAATTTATTATTTGGTGATTCTTGGAGGATCTTGGAGGATCTTGGAGGATCTAAGTGGGTAAGTAAGTATAGTAATTAACACCGTTTCGCAATTTCCGACACGGTTGATCAAGTGGATATTTTCTATTATATCTACCAACCTTACTTCCCAACCCTATCAACTACTGAAAGTCTTTCTGCTTCAACTATGTACTGAGCATAGAATCGTTAATAAAATTCACTATCTTTTCTCTAATGTGGTACGCATAAATTTCATCCAAGACTTGACTTTTCCATCAAGTTTGGGTGTCGAATACCGAACAGTTTTCATTTTATCACTGTTCAGGGGTATGCGAGGGTGTTACATTTAGGGGTGTCATTGAGAGAGTTTTATTAAGAGAGTTTTAGAGAGTCTTAGTGAGACTTTGTCGTTGTGTCTTAGAAAGAGAAATGTTGTTGAGAGAGTCTTATTAAGAGAGAGAGAGAGAGAGAGAGAGAGAGAGTGATGCTGTAGTTGTAAGAGAGAGATGTTGTAAAGAGAGATTGTTCGTTTTATAAAAATATTCATATATATTAAAAATGTTCATTCTTAGAAGTGTAGAAGCTCTTAGCGTGAGGAGATAGTGTTCAGACAGTCTTAGTGTAGATATGAGATGTAGAGTTCACATTGTCGATATGAGATGTCGAGACGTGTATGTAAGACGGACATATAGACATATAATACAATTTTCACTTTACCTTTTTGGTAGAATCACAACACAAGACGACGTTTATAAAAACACATGATGGGTTTATTTCTTCTCACGACCGGCCGTGGTTTTCTCATCAAGAATTCAAAGCTTCACATATTAAGTTTCAAAGTGACCGTCTCGCTTCTAGACGTTCGAATTCCAAACTGAAGACTATCGTCTGTCGTTCTCAAACTCCCTCTCCGTCTCTCCCCCTGCTTCTGTCTGCTTAACTCTAAAGTTTTTCTATCTATATATCTAGAACTTCCCATTTTTCCATGACGTCATACACATGTTAAAACATGTCTCTTCTTTCACGTGTTCTGTACATGCGTGTCCAAAACTTTTCCTTTTTTTACAAAAGGAATTTTAACCTATATTCTCAATATGTTAAAAACATGTTTATTAAATTATCTTGTAGCTGCATTCTTTCAATTGAATTTTCATAACAAAATTGACAGTGCACATTCTTTTCTTGAAACTATTTTATCTCTATTCTAAACAAATCGTTTGTTTTACATTCCATTTTCTAATTCTCACACGTAATGTATTTCTAAATCTAAATTACGAGGTTCGAATTTCGCCTATGCGATTTCATTTTCATTTTAGCTAAATCTCTCTATTTTTATACTTACATGAAAAGGGGACAGCCCTTATCATGTAACAAGGGCACTTTGATGATCGTTTCATCAGTAAGATGCATAATCCTAAATGGGGATCATTCTCACCGGACGTTAGCTCCACAGACTTTTTATCTTGGTCGCTGCCTTAAAGATAATGACTATAATAACAATACTCTGATTATTCCTAAACTTAAGCGGTCAATCGCAGTCAAAATACGTCCCGTTTATGTGTGCTTATAACGCATGCGTGCATATTCATAAGATATCATTTAATTTTAAAGGTAAGATTTTTTATTGCACAAAAAGAGCCAACACGTTGAGAAAATGAATGTGTATATTACTAATCTTAAAATATGTATGTGTGTGTGGGGGAAGGGGCTAAATCAGATGCCTATTTTTGAGGTGTGATTCTGCTTCTTGTTTGTTGAGAAACAATACAGACGATGAGTTTTGTTGGCATTCGTTTCTCCAGTATCTTTCTCTAAGGAATTCTTTCCAGAAAGATATCGAGTACTTACAGGAGGGACCACGTGAATGTTGTCAAAAATGTTTCCGTGCAATGAAACAGGTTCGGACTTGGCACAACTAGGTTGTCATCCCACGTCGTTAACCACTGAGCCACCATCCCTTTCTGATTCTGCTGTTGCTGTTCTTGTTTTCGTTGCGCATCATTTATTGATTTTGAACGAACCAGATGCTTACCGTTGGCGTTCGTTTCTCCGACATCTTTCTGGTTAGAATATTTTCTAGAAAGATATCAGGTACTTATGGGAGGGATAGCGTGAAGATTGCCAACATTCCTAAACAGGTTCAAAATTGACACCACCTGCATTCAAACTTGACACGGCCAGATTGTCAGTCTGTCATCGTTACCTCCCTGTTACTGATGTTGGCATTGGTTCTATTTTTTTTAAATCAGGTACTTACAGCAGGGACTATGAGAAGATTGCCAACTTCCATAAGTGAAAATGGTTACTATGGAACTGACTGAATTTGAACTCAGCACTCTTAGATCGTAATTCCGTGTTATTCTTCTCTTCACCATGGCCACCTTACCATATGAATGGGAGCAGGAAGGTAAACTGATACAAAACACGAATTAAATTGACACATCAGAAACTGTTTAACTTCCGGACATTTTCACAAAACATTGCTGAAAAAAGAAAAATGGTGGTCTTTTTCCTGTTCATTATTTTCTCACATTGATCACGTGATTTATGTTATATTAAGATGATCTTTTTATTTTTTTTAATTATAAACAGAATTAATAAAAAAAAATCGTATGAATAAATAAATATTAAAGTTATTTTTCTGAAAGGTGATTATTAGTTAGGGTCAAAAGTTATGTCTCTCTTCTCCCGGGGTGTTTGAATTAGCTGTCACTATGCAGTCAAAAGTGGTTTTCAGAATCTGACAGGATTTTGGGGTCCACTGGAGCGAAAAGGTGAAAACAATTGTGCTGAAGAAACGGCAGGAAATTCTAAATGTAAGAGCTTGTCAACTCCGCAGGAAAATAAATAAATAAATAAATAAATAAATAAATAAATAAAACAACGCAGACAAAAAGAAAGGTCAGTTATTTCAACTTGGACTGAATTTTATTAAGGTTTATAAAAGCGATCTAATGCGCATGTGTGTATTTAAAAATGCGCACTTAGTCTTGACTTTACGAATCTAGCTGATTTACCCGGAGTTGGCCGGGTATGAAATGCGTTGAACATAACTAATAAAACGAGTGAAATTTGTTAGCTATGGATACCTGGCGATGCCTCCTCAATCATGAAATCATTTCTTCCTGATAGGTCCGTAAAAACGTAGATGTTGAAGGACGGAAGACTGAAACATAATACGAACGCCAGCGTACCTCAATGATCTGCTCCAGCCCAATTGATTTCCTGATTTTCATTAAGTATTTTTCAAATCATATCAAATGAGCCGTCAACTGTGCTTGCTCACAACGTAGTAACACATCACACAGTGAAGGATGACGGTTAACGACACAAATTGACAAGTTAGGTGTGCCAAGTTCGAATCTAGTTCGTTCCACAGAAACACTTTCACTTTGGATATTCTCTTTATAGAGAGAATTCTAACTAATTTCCCCCACTCTTTATCTGTGCCTAAATCAAAACGTGGATTCCATGAACAAAGCTTCTTTCTTA
>NC_136490.1:115984019-115994019 GCF_053919585.1 Euprymna scolopes | reverse complement strand
AATCGGAATCTGTAATTGTATTGGAATCGGGAATTTAGTACGGAATCGGGAAAAATATTAGCACCGTCCCATCACTAATATATATATATATATATATATATATATATATATATATATATATATATATATATATATATATATATATAAGACAAACTAAGTTGGATGGATGACTAAAGGAAAAATTCTCAAATCAGATGTTGGACACAAAACGTTACTCAGAAGAGTATCTTTTAATCGCATAATTGTCGCGATGTCCTCTCTTAGGGACACAACCGACATCTGAATGCAAAATGTTATACAAACGATACCGCATGGAGTAAACCATACTGCAGAACATATCCATGACATGGATGTAAAAAAGAACATACAACGCAAAATTAATATATTCATCAATTATTTCGATAATTTTATCACAGACACGCACGTGCGTGCGCGCGCACACACACACACAAACACACACACACACACACACGCGCACATATATATATATATATATATATATATATATATATATAGAGAGAGAGAGAGAGAGAGAGAGAGAGAAATAAAGAGGAACAAACTGAGTTATGAGGTCATCAACTTTCTTTTGAAGTCTCGAAATAAAGACAAAACGTTGATGAACACATAACTCGTTTTTTATTTCTCTATTTTGTCGGAATACTATTTCCATTATTTTCATCACACACGCACGCTCACACGCACGCACATACGTATATATACATTTTTCATTACAAAAAATCTCATTAGTAGTTCTTTTTAGAATATGCATTCGTCTCTGAGAAGGTCTTTAGTTAACTTTCGCTTTCCAACGAAACATGTGTAAGACATACTATAATAAAAATTTAGGCGTATGTCTAACGTAAATAAAAATGTATGAACGTAAATTGATTCCATCTTTTGCCATTTGGAAAGATGACTAATCGTCACGATTTCCGCTTGTTAGAACACTCTTAACTGCTTTACTCTTTTGTCCTTGCACTATTGATTGTAAAAAACATAAAACATTAGTGCCAGTAGATATTAAAATCATTATTAATATTTATGATTTCAAGCGACTTTAAAGTTAAATCCTTATTGAGAAGAAAAAAACAAACAAAAAAGGTAATCAGCTAACGTTATATAATACTTATGACTTCAATTCATTAGAAATCGTATTAATATATGTGTGTATATGTATACACACAATATAGTTACATATATATATATATATATATATATATATGTGTGTGTGTGTGTGTGTGTGTGTGTGTGTGTGTTGTAATGTAAAGTTATAAATTATTATAAAAAAAGCCTGTAAATTCTATACCGGCTTGTAAATCACACCTTTGCAAGCCAATGTACATTTATTTAACCTCGTTCTAAAATATGTTAAAAGACGTGGTCCTTGATATGACCTTAAACTATATCCGATGGTTAGGCCCCAGCTTACGGGCTTTGGGGAGTGTGGAGCCACCCTTCAATAGCCATTGCTCCCAGGTCCACTCTGACCCTGAGTGGTAGTACGTATTAGGGCCCCAACTATAGGTTAAATAGAAACCAATTTGAAAGAAAAAAAACAACAAATATATTCTATTAAAAATTGTTCTTCAAAATCACTGGATTTGGCATTAAATAACCTGAAAAGGGTTGATATGCTGTAAAACAAAAACAACCAACTAAACTTAAAATACGTATGTATTTTTTTTAAACACGAGAGGCTTCACTAGTTCAATAAATTTAAGTATAATTTTAACTGGATCATATAAAAGCATCCAGATTTTAAACAAAAATAATCAAAACTGCCTGTAGACAACTGATGAAACTCAGTCGAAAGAACTTGCAAAAAACGACCAAAAGAAAAAACAGGAAATTTCCAAAATAAACTCTTTAAGCAAGAACACTTGTCTGAATGAAAACATGCTGCCTAAGCACACACACACACACACACACACACACACACACACACACACACTATATATATATATATATATATATATATATATATATATATATATTTCCTACGTGTTTTGCATGACGTCTGGGTCTTTCCCGTTTGTGGACATTTTCTCTCTTTTCTTCGCTGAGCGGAATTGCTCATAACCAAACAATAATATTGATTGGTCCACTCCCTCGTTAGGAGCAGCAGCAACACCACCTGATCGATCGGATCACCGACAGGGGGCGCCTTGTTCCGGCAAAGCAGAGCAGATGTCACAAACGAAACGTCTTCATTGTTTCATCGCGAACAGATGTCGTTATTATTCAGACCAGAATGTCATCGACATTACATCAGCCATCTTGTTTTTCTCCTCAGTTCCTATCGAATTACACTAACCGCACATAATCTTTTTCCGCTGTCAGAGTGTATTAATTTTGAATACATTCGCCATAGATCGCATTATTGCCTGTCACCTTTGAGCATTTATTTAGTAAGACGTTAAATCGATGCTACGATCGTATTGTTGTTTATTTTGCTTTCTTTGGCGCTTCCATACTTATTCATATGGCGCGAAAAAAAGCAAACGTATTTGTTGTATTAGACCAGAAGTTCACAACCTTTTTATGCCTCTTTTGATCGCCATTAACCATACTTTCATAATGTAGTTCAAGACCATATTTCCAAGATTAGCAGTGGTACTATATTGAATTAATGGATAACAACACCCAGACTATGTAAGCAGTTATACTGATCTACTGTGTTCAGTAACTTATTAGTATTAGAGGTTTGAGGCAAGGTTAGATGTGCGTTTGATGAAAATGTTTCTTTGAACGAACTTGATTCGGACTTGGCAGAGGCAGGTTTCCTATCCGTCTTTAACCACATATGGCGATCTCTAGTGCTGAATCATTTATCAGTGCCACAATGTGATATGACTGTGGTCTAGTGGTTTAGGACGCAGACTGACGACCTCGTGGTCTCAAGTTCGAATCTGGTTCGGTCCCCCCAAAATCACTTTTACTTAAGATGTTGGCAACCTTCACATGGTCCTTCCAGTAATCGAAGTTTTCTTTGTAGAATTCTAACTAGAAAAATATCAGCTAACAATAGGATATTCGGATTCATATGATATGATGATGAGTACAATTATTTTTTATTACCTAATCTTTTGTTTTTATTGAAATCATTCCAGACAAGGCATAAAGCTATTTGATTTAAGGAGTTACAGCAAAAGAAAAAAAAAAAAGAAAAAAAAAAAAGAAAAATCAGAGCAACGAGCTAAGTGAGAGAAAACAGACAGATTGACAGACGATTAACTCGCCTCCCTACACCCAACCATACTGGAAACGGCGTCATAAACATAACTTTAACACTTAAAATATCACCATATAAAGAGAGAGAAAGCCTGCTAGTTCTTTATTCTTTATCTTTTATATTATTATTATTTTATTCATGGAAATCGATCTAGACAAGGCATTAAGCCACTTGATGTAAGGAGCTAAAAATAATACTTAAAGATAAAAAAAAAACAAAACTATCTACCGATGGATAGATTCCGACATAGCAAACAGCAGTTCGTTCCCCTTTCGTCAGAAATATTGCTCGTGGATTGCGAGGACTAAAGGACAAAGTAAGGAAAGCGAGGGTTGCGAAGCGAAAGTAAAATAGAGTTCCACTTTCTAATCTCTATGATACACTTTCTGTTCTGTAATCTATATATTAATACGATTGCATGTGTGTTATTTATTTTATGTCATGCTTACATCCGGGTTTTTTTTTTTACACAGTGATCACCACTTATCGAGGCCCGGAAGCCACTCAGGGATAAGGGTTATTGCAAGTACATTACGTTAGTGAGGAGATTTGCTGAAGTGTTTACTTAAGGGGGCGGTTCATTAGGAATTTGTTAACATTGGACTTGAAGACATCCAAGTTGTAGTCCGGAGGGAAGCAGGCAGACGGAACAGAGTTCCACAAGCGTGCAGTTCTAAGAAAGAAGCTTTGTTCATGGAATCCGCGTTTTGATTAAGGAACAGATATAGAGTAGGGGAAATTTTTCACAGTGGATTCAGCTAGACGGGTGTTTTTCGTGAAAGATTTGCGAGGGGGGCCAGAGATTGGAGTTCAGACGAGCATCTGCCATGGAAATAACGATAAAACAAGGGCAGGCTCGCAACGTCTCTTCTGTGGGAGAGAGGTTGCAGGGTAGAGAAAAGGGCATCCCCCACTAAGCCACGAAGTCTATTTTGTACTCTGTCAAGGCAGGATAGGCTGTTTTTAGCAGCTCCTGCCCAGATATGGCAACAGTATTCCATCCTTGGACGTACTTGGCTTTTATATAGATAGAGAATTGCATCAGTAGTGAGATATCCTCTGGAGCGGTAGAAGGATCCCACCATCTTTCCAGCGACCTTGGCAACAGACTTGATGTACATGTTCCATTTCAGATCAGGAGTAAAGGTCAAACCCAGAAGGGTTGTTTAATTGTTATGTACTTCCATTTCTTTTCATGAATAATTTTACCAAGAATTCTTCATAAGTTTTGGTTTCGGTTTTGATTATAGCTGATGGCACTCAAGTCACTTAATTTTTTTATAAATAATTTTACCAAGAATTCCTCATAAGTTTTGGTTTCGGTTTCGATTATAGTGCATAGCACTCTAATAATCTATTTAAAAAAAATAATTTTATCAAGTATTCCTCATAGGTTTTGGTTTCGGTTTCGATTATAGTGCATAGCACTCTAATAATCTATTTTTTAAAAATAATTTTATCAAGAATTCTTCATAAGTTTAGGTTTCAGTTTCGATTATTGCTAAATTTATATATATATATATATATATATATATATATATATATATATATATATATATATATATATATACGCGTTTTATTTTTTATTACCGTATCTTTCTGTTAACTTACATTATTGTTTCAGCTACCCGGCAGTTTTTTTTTTGCCGTCTGTAGCATCCTCAGACTTTTACAGAAATAGGTTTGGGATTCGATTTCGATTCAGGCTGATGAACCCAAGTCATATAGATATATTTTTTATTTTTGAAATCTATAAGAATTAAAATATCATATTTTACTATCGTACTTTATGATCGGGCTTGGTTCGGCGTTCGTGCTAACTTAGATAAATACTTTTGCAGTTTTAACAAGAAAGCTACGATAATATCAGTGTCTCCATTTACACTGAATATCTACAGAATGCTAACATCAATATATTACATATGAATAAGTCCCAATAAGTTTCCAAAAGTCCCGCTAGGAAAAAATAATATTAATTTCCTGAAATTTGGTGATTTTCTTTTTCTTTTCTTTCTTTTTTTTTTCTTTTTTTTTTTTTTTTTTTTTTACAAAATATGGCATTTTTCAAGTTTAACGATCATTACTTTAGATTGGAGGCGCCGTCAATCTTACACTAATAACTTAATGTTCGTATACATTTTAAAGGAATGATATACGGTGTCAAAATCTTGCCGTGATAATTAGCAAGAATGCAAAAGGTTAGAAATCACCGCTCTTATATGCATGTTCGTCTATCGAGACGACGATAATCACTTGATCATCATGGCTAAATTGTGAAGCAAAGATGTCACAATATCTAACCACTTCTTTCCTGGGTTGACGCGGCTTGATTCTAATCGCAATGAGAATTTCAGAACGATTGGAAACAATGCCAAGATACGTGGAGAGCACATACAACACCTGCATTTCTGAATGGTCACCCATTTTAGTAATAACTAGACTCAACGGTCCTTAACTTCGGTGATATAACGGGAACCGATGTGTCAACGTGATTCTGCCCTATATAGGTTGGGAAGCACAGCTTTTGTATAATGAACTATAAAAGGGAGACCTTAATGGTTCTGATGAGAAATGAAATGCAGTCTTTAATTGGTGTTAGCGCCAGTCACACATTCGCAGACATTCAGACGACATCTGACAGAAAAGTAACGCTTTTAGATTTCGGCAAGGATCGCCATTTTCTTTTAGTTGAATAGTCATGTTGAATATGTCTGTTATTTGGTCTCTTTGTATCATCCCCTCCCCTTCCATAAAAATGACACGTTAGTTTCTTTTTATGTTGTCTTTACTGTCCATCGCCTTCAGTCAAAAATGTTAAGAATCGGTAATGTTAGACGACTGCGGTCGCTTGTTAGTTGCACGCCACCAAGCGTGTAAGGATTGGAAGAGAAGAGACACAGAGGCAAAAAGAGAGACAGGCAGAAAGACCAATCGACACACACACACACACACACACACACACACACACACACACACACACACACACACACACACACACACAAACGCGCGCGCGCATATGTGTGTGTGTGTGTGTGTGTGTAAAAATAAGGCGACGCAAAAACAGAAAAGGGAGGTAATCTGTTCTACGTTTAGGAAAGCGTAAATTAAATACAAATGAACAATTGCTTATATAGTTAAAAAATACATAACAACAGCAACAGATCTTATATTTAAAAACGATATAAATAAGACAATAAATCTGACAAGGTGTTGTGGCTTAATGGTAAAATACTAGGCTGTCGATTGTATAGTCGTGAGCTCGATCTTATGCCAAGAAGTGTAGTTACGCTGATTTTTTTGTTTTTACACAGTGATCGCCACTTATCAAGGCCCGGAAGCCATTCAGGGATAAGGGTTGAATGATGAAGGATGGTACACAGAAACACGTGTCAGTGGATAAACTTTATGCACGTAAAAATATTTAAAAAAAAAACATTCTTGGATGTATTAATAACCCGTACGCTTCATAATTTTTTATCTTTCACATATCGAAAACCAACCTTCACGAAGCAATACCTGAATTTCAACTGGCACCACCTATATAACGTAAAAAATAAATTGTCCGGGGCTTACAACACCGTGCCAGAACGATATGTAGCGACGACAACACATACCAGAAGGAGTTGAACAATCTGAGAATAATCCTGCACTGAAATGACTACCTTGAGCGCGTTACGTCGGCTCCGGAAAACCTAGAGCAAACACCAAAGAACAATCCCTTAAAATTGCCACAGTGTACTCACCATACATAAAGGGCCTATTCGAAAATATTTTTTAAATATGCAATCTATATGACATCAGAACAATATTCAACAGTAATTCGACTCTCAAAAAACACTTAGTACGAGTTAAACTCCCGACCGAAACTCTCATGACAAAAAACTGTATATATGAGATTTCATGCAACTGCGGAAAACTGTACAAAGGTGAGATTTCTCTTCCCCTAAAGATAAGGCTAGTCGAACACCGTAAAACCGAGAGATGGGGAGTGGTCGAAAAGTCGGGAAGAGCTGATCACATATGGAAAGAAAAGGATCACACACAGGTAAAAAAATTCAACAATCAACAGGGATGCAAGATGGAGAGTCAGGCGATTCAAGGAGGCAGCACATATGCTAAAAAAAGGAAAAATTACTAAGCAGACCAACCCTAGAAATTAATAGCATTTGAGAGTCTTTAATTATAGAAAAAAAAAAAACAAATACACCCTTAAAAAATTTTCCATGAAAGGGAGATAATCCACTATCGACTTTTATTAAAATTGCCTTCCGTTAATTTCTACTCCCTATTTTGTTGTTCTGTATTGCATATGGTGACAATGTGTCGAATTGATTGTCGATCTTATTTTAACACGCGCATGCTTGGATAACATTTTTCATGCATTACTGTGAAATGTATATTAACCGAGGAGAGCTATTTGAAATTCCTACAACCAATCCCGCTTAATATCCTTGATTTAACAATTTGTCTGTTTCAGAGGACGTAATAATAGCTATTTTTTCATTCAGACAAAGAAAGCATTTCAGTACAGGTACATTATTGTTCTTCTGTAGAGACCATATCTATTTCAATAATGAGATGCCTTCTGTTCTAGTTTTTTTGAAAGATATTTTTTAATTCCTATGCCTGATTTTAAACTCAGTACTTGTCCTACCTAGATAATTTTTTTTTAGACTTCTGGGTAAATTGTTCCTAAATATACTATGCTCTACAGAAACATTATTACTATCTTGTGTATTGTGTTTCTATATCTAATATCCTGTAATATTAACAAATATAGTAACAATATAATTAACAATTTATGCGCATCTCATAGAAAGAGAGGAACGGGGGGGGGAAGACAGTCTAATAGACAAGCAAATAAAAATAAATGCCGAGAGAGAGAGAGAAAGAAAGAGAGAGAGAGAGAGAGATAGACATAATGCAATCTATGTGATAGAAAGTGATAGAGAGAAAGAGAGAAGCAAAGAGAGACGGGGAGAGCGAATGAGAAAGACATGGTAAAATGTGTGTGTGAAAGAGAGGCCAAGAGAAAGACATAATATGTTGTGTGCGTGATAGAGAGAAAGAAGGAAAGGAAAGTTAAAGGGTAAACATTGTGGGTTAATACCTTTGCTAAAAAACCTGGAAAAGCGACTAGGAGAAATTGGTATCAAATGGGGAAATAGACACCTTACAAAGCACGGCACCGACGAAAAAATATTAAAAAAACCAAACAAAACAAACACTTTAGTGAATTAACCAACTCGCATGAACATATGTAACCATTTGGGCGCTTATTTGCCTCGTAAGGAAAATCATCGTAACGGAACTGTCCACTTGAGTATTAATTTCAACGAGTCTTGTTATAATACAAGTTTTACCATTGGAGACGAGTTGAACGAAATATATGAATATATAAATCAATCAATATTCAAAGGAAAGAATGTTTATTGTTGAACATGATTTGAGATTCGTCTCATCGATTTCTCTCGTGATCAAGTCAGTTAACGCCCGTTATGCTAGAAGGCGGATCCCCTCAGGGGTGTAAGCTTCAAATAGTGACGAGTTCTTCCTTTTATTATTTTTGATTGGAAATACAAAGAAATGTTTTACTTTATATTAGACCCAGACACGCACAGAGGACTTGAATGCTTACTAGATATTATCATCGAGTCTAGAGTGTTTCTATTGAGGGGTTTGTCAGTTTAAACTCGTATGAGTTTACTTCCCTTACAAGTAAACCCTGACGAAATATTAAAAATAGCATAGCTTACTTTCCAAAAGTAAGGCCTCCTATGTTTTAACCCTTGACCGCCAGAATTCTTTATGCAATAAATAATTTTTTTAACCATGAACCCCACACGTGACGGAAGTTAATGTGCAACTAACGCACGAACATAAACCTCTCATTCACTTGTTGAACCATGCATAGAACTGTAATTTGAAGCTGAGTTAGACTGACAAGCCGTAAGAGTAAGAAATATTGTTTTTGTTTTGTTTTTTGAAAGACGACTTGAAAGTACAATTTGGCGGAAAAGGGTTAAGGAGATCTCCTTGAAACTGAATATATTTACTGGCAAAACCCATTTCGATTCTTGCGACAAATTTGAACTTATCATACAACCTTGAGGAACTTTCTCGGATTCTTCGAAATCTGAAGAAACGTAGACTGGCTACAGAATTTCATGCCAAGGAAGACTTAATCAATTAAGATGGGTTGCTAGGAATAGACGCACTCCAGTACTTGGAACCTTTAAAGGTAATCCGTTGTATGTAAGGAGTGGCATTTAAGACAATTCTTCGGAAACAGATGTTTTCTATACAAAGACCAGATGAAAAAACGAAAATGGTCACAAATTAATTATGCTGCTGTGTTGGCTACAACAGCAGGACTTCCATATTTTAGAATCAACCATGCATAGGCCTGTACTGTGAAGACTAGTTGGGCTGACAAGCCATAAGAGTAAGAAATATATTTTTTGAAAGGCGACTTGCAAGTACAATTTGGCAGTAAACCGTTAAAGAGCTACGTAAACGGGAGTAGTACCATTAAAATGAGCAACTTTCTGTGCTCCATGATTTATTTTTCTACATAGTCAACACCATTCTCAACACACGTTTGCCAGCGATGAATGATGCCTGAATCGTTAAGGTCCAGAGCGCGCTTTGCCACTTTCATTACTGTCGCCACTCCTAACTGTACTGACATCAACTGCCTCAGTTTCGTAAACGTACAACAGGCACCGATGAATGTTACTCAGTTCAATTTTTTTCAGAACGACGGAA
>NC_136490.1:115931519-115981519 GCF_053919585.1 Euprymna scolopes | reverse complement strand
CATACACATCACAAAATTCAACAGAGTCCAGGCCATTTTTCAGAAATGGTCCGGACTATTGATTTTGGCATTTTCCCTGTTGATTGCGGTACGGTGCTGCTCCTGTGCAGTTCTAGGAGGTCCACATTCCCATGCTTTTTCTTCTCTCTTTGAGGAGAGGCTACTTTATTGGTAATCGCCAGGGTCGCCCCTACCGGGAAATGTCTAAGAATTATTTTTTCAGGCTAGACTGCTCCTTTTCCGGGGCACTAGCTTTTCAATCCCACTTTTCGACCCTGGTATAACATTTTCGCCGTAGGAGAGAGATAATACTCATCTCCTGTGGTTTCATTTATTCATTGGAAGGTGGCGACGGTGAAGTTTATGCCGACGCTTATATTTCCTGTGCTATGACAACAGCCGTCGTTATGCGCATGCGCATCTTTGAATGATGTCGCGTCCATTTTCTCGCTGTGCGCACGTCTTTTTATTGTATTTTATTTAGCTGATGGCTACTACGTCACTTCGTTCTTTCAACACGGAGATAATTATATGTTCGAGACGAACGGGAGTCGACTGTGATGGATTACGGTGTCATGTTGTTTTATTTGACGTCTATAATCAGTAAAATCAACTTTGCCATTAGAACGGATTCGTTGCGGAAGCGGAGAGATTACAAACAATAATCATTGCAATAAGATTGATATAAAAATAAAGCAAATCGTAAAAGAAGATGTCTGTTTAATGATCACATTTTTAGAAGACACTTCGATTACACGTGACTTGTTAATTCGCGCGCTAATTGTTTCGTCAAATTTGAGGCGAGATTTCATTTCATACTCACTATTGTTTCGCAAAGTCAGCTACTTGTAATACTAAAATAACAGAGCGCAGACACGCGTCTGCAATGGCATGCGAAATCACGTCACCGGTAAAAGTATATATATATATATATATATATATATATATATATATATATATATATATATATATAAAAGAAAAGAGCACGTTATAGAAGACGATCACGTTAGAGACGTGAGTGACGTCACAGCCGTAACGCGGCGGGAAAATGAGGAAATAGATATCATTATCACAATAGGAAAAAGCGAGTTGAAGTTCTTTCCTATGCTTTGTCTACTTCGCGACCGAGGCTGCAACGTGTGGGGTAAAGTTACAATACTTGTATTGTTCCCTTTTGACAAATGTATTCTAAAGCAAAAAACGGGCCTAAAAGATCATGTTTTATTTCCTTTTTTTTTTGCTTTGTTTTTCTAGTTTTTTTTGGGGGGTCTAAATGTCTGCGATTGAATTTCGTCACCCCCCCCTCGCCAAACGGGAAAATTATTGTTTGAAAATAGGAAATTATTGTGACTTCAAATCACTGCATATGTTCCGCGCTATTGAAATTATTCTAACTCATTTAAACGCCTTAACCATACACTAGCACCATCTTTTGGATGCTAATGTACATTAACACTGTATTTTAACCTTAGTTCGAACCATTTCTTCCAAGTCAAATTAATACAAAAAGAGCTATTAGTAATGATTATCCAAAATACATTTCCAAATTTAATGAAACAAGGATTTATCTTTAACCGTTAGAGGTAAAAAAGTAACATGCGTAGTATCTACAATTTCTATGCGTTCGTATCTACTGTAAACATGTCCATATTGCTATTTACATCTAATTATTTAGACTGCATCTTCTATAGTGTATACCTTACTTTCAGTTATTTTGGTAACCATTGAAGTAATGTCTTCTAAGGAATTCAAGTAAGTGTTAATAATAATTTGCAGTCCATTTCTAACACGTCAGCTCTATCGCATGATGTGAGTTTATTTCTCGGAAGTAACACTTTACCATCGTCAAAAAATTACGCTGATGAAATGTGAGGACCAAAAAATTAATAAATCAATAAATAAAAAAAACAAATCTCAAGTATAGGAAATTATTTACTAACCCCTCTGTACATAAATAGTATTAAAAAAAATCTTTTGCATCTATTATGTAAAGTTGAATTAAATTAAAATAAGGCGTTGTGACTTCACGCCAGTGCGAGAAATGAGCGCAACTTTCATATTTATTAATTTAGTAAAAAGTTTGATAGTAAAAATAAACAAACGTAAATCAATGTCTTTGTTTGCTGAACCATTCTTTAACCATCCGCGAAATAGTTGCATTCCTTCATTTTTCTCAAATCCACTGTCTCTCCGTCTGTTTGTCACGCTTAACTTTGAAATACCGTTTTAAAAAATCAGCGTGTAATCTCCGACTTTTTTCAGGTGAGTCTTCTCGAACCCGGGAATTTTTTTCTGTTCAATTCGAGAATCGTCGTCGTCGTCGTCGTCGTCGTCGTCGTCGTCGTCGTCGTCATCATCATCATCATCATCATCATCATCATTACCTTCTTCCTTTTTAACAGTGTGATTTAAAAGAAAAATGTACACTTTACGCAAATAAAAATTATCGTAAAAGTTTCACTCTGTTTTGCTAATGATTAACCATTATCAAGGCCAAAATCTAGTTGAGGATTGAGGTTACTGAGAGTGATGATTTTCGCAGTTAATCAAAGCACGGTTATTAGAAGTTCGAAAATGTTTAATGGAATAAAACAAAGTTATATTGCGTATGGTGACGGGTTATTATAGGAATTTCTTAAAAGTGGATTTGAGGATGAACATGGTGCATTCATTAGGGAAGCAATCACGTGTTATTTATAGCAGAACGTAAGGAAAGAATACGCATTTCATGAGCCATTGATTGCGGATTCTGTCATTATCACGTATGCGTTAAACTACGAAGGGAATTCAAAAAGAGATGACTCCAATTATTTTATCGTTATAATGACTGAACATGCATTCATGACCTAAATCTTAAAGTTGCATCTATCTGTTAAAGATATTTACGGTGTGGGACTCTAAGAAAGCAATCCTGTCATAGTCGTACGTCAGAAGCAGAGATACGTAATTGAATACCTGGCAAAAGTGCATTGATATTAGTGATGACTATGTAGAAAAATAAATTCTGGAGCAAAACGGTCGATCATTTTAATGGTACCATTCACGTCTTCGTAGATCTTCAACTTGTAAAGTTAAAAAAGAGAGTATTATGTTTGGAATGACCTTCATATGACAAAGCGCGCACCAGATGCCCATGCGCAGCCATCGTTTATCACTGTCAAAAGTGCATTGAGATTGGTGGTGACTATTTAGAAAAAAGATTCTGAATGGTACCATTAAAACAAGCGCCCTTTTGTGGGCGCTTGTTTTAATGGTACCGTTCACGTTTTTCGGAGCTCTTCAACTATTTGTGTAAAAAATAGGAGGCGTTACCTTTGGAACACTTATTGTACATCCGGTGCTAAGAACCAAATTTAGGAGAATTGAGGATTGTACAGTCACTCTTAGTTGCCATTACAGCTAGATAAAATCTGGCAGTATTTTAAACAGCATCCATCGTTTGACGATCATTAATTTCTAAAATATATGCCTACAAAACGAATAAACATATGGATTTTTAAATATTTAGATCTTGAAGCTTAAAAACTAACTTCCGTATTAAACTCACCCAAAGTAGTGTATACGCCGTAACCCCCCCCCCCAAAAAAAAAACGAGAAGAAAAGCTTAAGGTTAGAAGAACATTAAAAAGACGTAATACGTCGATATATTGAAAAGTCGGGTACAACTGACCGCGCTTGGAGAGAAAAAAAGAAAATATCTACCCTCATGAGACGATGAAAATATTATAAACATAATGCTGGAAAGTAAGATAACTCAAACAAACAGCACATACTAAGCAGTATAGAAGTTAATACAATATGAGCATCACTAATCCTATATATGATATATGATATATATATGAGGCCACATACAAATTTATTATGTTTAGACTATTAGTTAGTATATTATTAAACTTTCGAACGCAATCTTACACATATTTATCCGCTATATTAAAATCTTACATTCCATCCTAGGAGAAACATCATCACGACCGCAAAATACAATGAACTGTTTTTCTCCCTCTAAATAAAAATACTACTCCTGAATACCGGGAAGTATTCTGCATTATGGTCATATATGGAGTTTCACCCTAATTTTCCGGCTCATATACTTGTACACATACCATAATCTTTCCTTTTCCCAATCCCCCAAAATCATAATTTATCTCTTCTCACATTTCACAAAATCTCATTGGCTGACAACTAACTATTCGTTCATTCTGGAATGAACGAACCCTCATTTAAAAAAGAACGCCCCAGAGATTAAAACAAACATGGTTCCCCTGGTTAGATTAGGCACTCATTTCAGATAAAATACTCCGATTAAAAACATATTAAGACATCGAAATATTTTCATACGCCACGAATGCTTTCATTTACACATTAAATATACCGTACATGTTAGCTTTTCCTACGACAGCGTGATACATATTTTGTATTTAACTACAGCGTACATAATGTTTTCCGACACAGGCTGATAGCCTTTATTTCTTTTTCGTTTCCTAAAACCTAGATTAAACCTTATTATACACTTATTAAAAAATACTACTACAGTCAAGACACGAATTTTGTGTGCTTTTGAAGGCTTTAAACTGTGCTTTATTTGATATTTTAAAATTAAACACATTGATTATTAACAAGGCCGATAGCCATTAGTCGCGTGCTTTCGTGTAATGAATGAATGCGTGAATGTAGGATTGACATGAAATTCTTAAAGGTATAAAATGACCGAAAAATGTGCTGAAATGACTTAAATAATTAAAAAGTAAATGACTTAGGATGACTTTAGTGAAATTAAGGATGAATTGAATGACCTTAAGAATGGCTTTAATGCTTAAAAATAACTGGAATCCTTCAAAAACAACTTGAATGATCTGGAGAATGACTTGAATGGCTTTGAGACTGACTCGTTGTACAGTTGGTGATAATTTTACATTAAATGAATACAGAAAAGTGATCCCCCATTTTATATCACAATAAGTACAGCATGTAGTAAGAACAGATACTACACTTTGATCTTGGCCAAAAGGTCAAGAAAAAGGTATTTATTTGCCCCCCCACCGAGCAAATTAGGCACAAGGCCGATTTTTAATGTGAGGAGTGAAGAGGAAATGGTGACCAACTCCCCGGGGAGTAGGGGAGTAGGGGAGCTGGATAGTGACAATTGGTATGAAGGGTTGCTCCTACATTGACCAAGGTCTTATATGTGGGGTTGCCCCCACATATGGTCTTTGTTTGCAGTAGGTATTTATTTGCTCCCCCACCGAGCAAATTAGGAACAAGGCCGATTTTTAATGTGAGGATTGAAGGGGAAATGGGGACCAACTCCCCGGGGAGTAGGGGCGCTGGATAGTGACAATTGGTATGAAGGGTTGCCCCTACATTGACCAAGGTCTTATATGTGGGATTGCTCACACATATGGTCTTTGCTTGCAGTATCTGCCGGAACAGATACTACACTTTGAGTCACACTTTGATCTTGGGTCTGTATGTATATATATATATATTTGTGATAATTTCAAACAAGGAAAATATTTGTTTATTTTCCTAATATTACGTTGTGATTTGGTTTCAAGCGCATTTGATGCGTATTTTATTTTATTCAAATTAAAACAACGTTTCTATTGAACTCTCATTCTTTGACGTTATTCTCGCGTTACCTACGCACAGTTCAAACATTTCAAAATACAACCGCCAGATACAAGGTGCTGTTTTATACAGACTCCTTTCTTCAAATTAACAACATGGCAAGAAAAAGAAAAAACAAAAAACAAAGAACACACTGAAGATGAAGGCTACCTTCGAAATATATTTGTGATAAATTCAAACAAGTAAAATATTTGCTTATTTTCCTAATATTACGTTGTGATTTGGTTTCTAGCGCATTTGATGCGTATTTTATTATTATATGGAAAAATGCGCGCATGAAAAGTAATATTCTTAAGATTTTATTAAACCTGGAAAAGTAAAGGACAAGAAATTCAACCTGGAAAAGTAAAGAACAAGATATTCTAGTAAAGTAAAAAATAAGAATTTTTTAGACTTAAAATATTGCAGCTATAAATAAAATTTGAATATTGATAAATACTTTATTTATTATTTGCATATGTTGTTGTTTATTGTTGAGTTAGAAAGGGTGTCAGTCGCTGGATTGAACTTATTTCCCCCCTATTATTTGCATATATTTATGTAGTGAAAATTGTTTGAATAAAATTAATTCATTAGTTAGTTAGTTAGTAGATGGAATTAATAATTTTATAATTTACATAAAAATTAATAATTTTATTATATCATAATTAGGATCATTTAATTCATTTTTTAGCTGCAATATTTTAAGTCTAAAAAATTCTTATTTTTTACTTTACTAGAATATCTTGTTCTTTACTTTTCCAGATTGAATTTCTTGTCCTTTACTTTTCCAGGTTTAATAAAATCTTAAGAATATTACTTTTCATGCGCGCATTTTTCCATATAATCCATGATTTTTCCAGGCATTGCTATTGTATAAAACTTGTATATAAATTTATAATATTTATTAATGATTGTCAAAAAAAAAATTAGCTCTCAAACACACATTTATGCAATATTTATCATTCAATCACAGTAGTTCCGAGCCAGGGTCTCTACCGAGACTGCGGTTTATGAATTCGTGATCTGTATAGAGCGTAAACTAACAAAAAAGAAGATGGCACTCGGTGTCTTTTTAGATATTGTTGGAGCTTTTGACAACATACCCTTCAGTAGTATGTTCAAGTT
Organism: Euprymna scolopes; assembly: GCF_053919585.1. NCBI lineage: Eukaryota > Metazoa > Mollusca > Cephalopoda > Sepiida > Sepiolidae > Euprymna > Euprymna scolopes. Next base: position 115,974,784 of record NC_136490.1, on the reverse strand, counting down.
GCTACGAGAACTCAATGTGCCACCAGTACTCATCCGATGGATTGAGTATATGGTGAGGCACAGAACAGTTCAAGTAGAACTACTGAGGGCAACTGTTAAAAGGGAAGTAGTTAAATGAAACCCCCAAAGTGGGATTTTATCACCTTTACTATGGAACTGTATGCTGAATCCTCTTTTAAAGTTCGGTTTTTTAAATATAAAAAAACGATACACGGGATTGAACCTAAAATCTTTCCACCAACCTCCGGTACTCTACCCGTTACGCTAACATGTCATATTGGCAAAATCGCAGTAAAACATATTTATATACAAAAAAAAGTTATGCAAAATAAAAAAAAAGCGTTAGTCACTTATGTACTTACTCTCCTGTTTATGAACTCACATATTTTGTTGTAACTTTTTTTTCTACCGAACCAATTTTTGAAATTTTTTTTCAAAATGTAGCTAATGAGGTGTTCTATCCAACTATAGAACCTGTTTGAAATTTGGTTGCGAACGGAATTAGTGGTGGGGGTTTGAATGTGTCTCGATTCATTCAATTTCGGACTTAAGCATATATTCAACCACTACCGTGGTTGAATGATATATATATATATATATATATATATATATATATATATATATATATATATATCTTCTAATGGTTCGCCTTTTGAAAATCGTAATTATCGTCAAACCAAATTCAGCTTTATGATTTTATTCTAATTTTTATTCTCAACTTATCTTACTTTGTTTATTAACATCAGTGAGTAACTATTCTCATTTATTTATCATCAGTGAGTAACTATTCTCATTTATCTATCGAGCTTATTATGTATCTGCATCACAACGAGCACGTTTCTTTTCTTGTATTTTAATTAAATTAGTGATTTTACTATCACATTAAAATACACTCTGCTCTTTAGACTGCTGTTCTAACCCCCTTTATATATATATATATATATATATATATATATATATATATATATATATATATATATATATATATATATATATATATATATAAAATAAATTTTCACCCTAAACAAGGAACAGTGCCATTTTGAAGTAGTTCCAAAGACTTGCAGTTCTGGGGAAGAAACTGTTAGAGTAAAATGCTTTTTTACATCTAGGGATCTCTATTGTAAAGGGGCGGGACTTTGTTGCTTGTCGGATCTTTTGGCGATAATCACGTCGAGGAGGTACAAGTGCTTGTAGTTCATCAGAGCATTCACCATTAAAGTACTTGTAGAACAGGTAGAGTGATGCAACATTTCGTCGATGGGACAGAGGCTGAAGCCTAGATGACAGTTCAGGACCTATCATGCTGGCGACTCTCTTTTGAACCCTGTCCAAGAGTGAGAGACAGGTAGCAGATGCACCAGCCCAAATGTGACAACAGTACTCCATACATGGGCGAATAGTGGTCTTATAGAGGTACAGGATACTTTGAGGCGTAAGTAGTTTTCTAGCACGGTAGAGAGAGCCCACTTTATTTGCAGCAGCCTTGGAAATGCTCTCAATGTATCTATTCCAGTTCATGTTCCCTGTAAACGTTAGGCTGAGGAGTTTAAAGGAAGTACTTTCTTGCGATGTGTTCTTGGCCATTGCTATTGGTGGTAGAGAAGGTTTCTTGTAATTATTAAAGGAAACAGACTTAGTCTTGGCAGCATTGAATGTGATCCTCCATTTTTTGTCCCCATCCATTACAGATTGGAGGTCATCCTCTAGTGTTTCTGCCATTTTCTTAGATATGTGTTCATTTGTTTCCCCCTCCAGCCTGTTATAGAGAGTGGTGTCATCAGCAAATATACGCATCTCCGAAACAATTTTCTTAGAGAGGTCATTTATGAATATCAGGAATAATAGAGGTCCAAGGATAGACCCCTGAGGTACTCCCGCATTTATATCATATTGTTTAGATGTACGACCGTCGAGGACAACTTGGATTTTTCTCTTACTTAAGGAGGATTTAATTACATTATGTATTCTTCCAGTGATACCATATGATCTAATTTTCCTTAGAAGACCATCGTGCCATACCCTGTCAAAAGCCTTAGATATATCGAGGGCTACCCCTCTAACCTCCACTGTTTTGTCCAGTGAACGGTATATACGTCCAGAGATTACAGTTAAGATATCTGCTGTGGAACGAGCTTGCCTAAATCCATATTGTTTGTCGGCCAGGAGTTTAGCAGCTGTTAGGTGTTGGACTAGGGCTTGATTAACTAAGGACTCAAATATTTTGGCGAAAAGCGGGAGGAGGCTAATGGGGCGATAATTTAATGGGTCAGTTCTTTCACCAGAATTCTTGAAGACTGGTACCACAGAAGCGGTTTTCCAGCAGTCGGGAAAACAAAATTCGTTAAGGCATTTATTGTAAAGTTTGGAGAGAACTGGAGCAACCTCAGCGGAGCATTCTTTTAACAGCACAGCTGGGATGAGATCGCGTCCACATGCTTTTGAGTTTTTTTATGATACCATGTACCTGAGAAGGGATGATTTTCAAATCGACTAGTATGGCGTCTTTCTACAAAGGAAAGTCGGGGAGGGAGTGGTGTGCCTTGTCCAGTGTGGAGTTTGAGGCAAACCGACTGGCAAGCAGATTAGCCTTGCCCGTTGCCGTGCAAGCAATCTCATCATTGTTTGATAGTGGGGAATTGTTGATTGGCCATTATTTACTACACTGTTGTAGATTTTCCAAAAATCACGGGTTCCTAATTTCTGTGCTTCGATGCGTTTTCTGGTGGTTTCAGTGTAATCTGTCTTAGCTGTCGCTATTGCTCTCTTACAATTATTTCTGGCTTCTATATACTTCTGTCTGTTTGAACTGGACATGTCGATTGAATCTGCCGAACGCATGCTGGCCTTTGAGCAATGGCAGCTGCACAAGCAGAAGTAAACCATTAGGGAGAGTGGGGCTTGCTATAGAATTTCCGTGTGGGAACATGTGCTTCAACTGCAGTTTTGAACCATTCAGTGATCTCATTTGTACACTGTTCCGCTGGAAGAGAAAAAATATTTCGCCATGGGGCATCTCCGATGAGTTCCCTGATGGCTTCCCAGTCAGCCTTTTTGTAATACCTCGTTGTTTTGAGTAATGGGTCTTCAGTTTTAGGGTGAGAATTTAGGTTGATTTCTACCATTATCACAGCGTGATCAGCATTCCCGAGTGGGCTGTGAGCATTTGTTGTACAATCATCGGGAACTGTTGTCAGAAATAGATCTAGAAGTGAAGCATGTTGATCTTGCTGGTCTGGGAAACGTGTCGGAAATGTAACCGTCTGAATGAGATATAGAGAAGCAATGTGTTGTGTTACCAGCTACGTCAGTGTAATTAAAGAAAATAAAATAAATACTGATAAATTAATAACGTAAAATATTGTATATTAACACACATCCGATTTAATTAAAACCTAAAACCTATCACTATTAATTAGTCTTTGTTTTCTGCCTGGTAGCTCGTTAACTTAACTACCTGCTTCATTACCATGGCGGTTTCTCTCTTTTGAAGCACCCCTCGGCTTTTTTTTTATCTATTGCCAAGGACCCCCCCATTTTTTTTTATACAATGCTTTATTAAAAAATCTTATAAAGAATGAGGGGGGGACAATCGGTATTTTACTATTCTACAAGATTTCCACGTGTTTGTTTATTTTTGTTCATTTTCCACACCACTTCTCACACCGGTAACCCACATTGCTATGTACTTATATTTCATTTACCAGCAATGCTTCAAGCAAACTACCTTTCCCTTATATATATATATACATATATTACAAATTTTATACATTTTATGTATATACATATATTACAAATTTTATACATTTTATTTCACTAAAAGCTATATTGAACATTGAACAATTGAACAAGGAAACTGAAACGAGACTAATAACACAAAACAAGACATTTACTTTAATAAATGCTTAGGATGAAATCGCATTCCTTTTTGATTTCTTTAAAAGATCAATGCTTTTAGAAATGCTCTCAACCAAAATGGAACACTGTGATGAGGAGATGCTATTCCATTTGCTTTGCGCAGCTTCCCACAGTTTGTCATTGTTCGAAAAAGTTCTTCCACCCAATGCACGAGATATTATGGACCAAATATTCTCGATTGGGTTTAAATCGGGACTTTGAACTGGCCAAAATATCACATTAATTAAATTATCAGAAAACCATTTTTTGTGACTTTAGCAGTGTATGCAGGGGCATTATCATGTTGAAAAATAATGTTCTGAAATATTCCCAGCTTCTGGATACTTGGTAACAGTCCCGTTTCTAATATTCGAATGTATTCCTTTGCATTGATTGACTTCTCACATCTAATAAGTTCCCCAACTCCTGCTGCAGTAAAAAGTATCATTACCCTCCATTCCCGTGTTTAACCGTCGTTTTTATGCAACTTGGTGAAAATCTTTCTCCAGTTCTTCGAATGCGCCATTGCGGAGCATCGGGAGCATCAATAACAAGACAAAATCTTGATTCATCTGACCAGAAAACATTCCTGAATCAGTCTGTATCTTTCTTGCCATAATACGAGAAAAATCTTTTTCTATCATTGATGTTCTTCTTAGATAAAAATGACTTCTTTGCACACCTTTTAGAAGAAAATCCCATTTCTTTCATTCGTCTAGATATTGTATATCTAGAAAGAGAATTTCCAGCCCTGTTTTGAATTCTTTGCTATGGTCAACATAAGTTTTATTTCAATCCTTCAAAACAGTTAATTTAAGCCTGTGGTTGTCCTTCAAAATGAATGCTCTAGTACGACCAGATCCAAATTTCCCTTTTACTAAGCGTTCGAGCTCGAACCTTTGATCAATTCGCTTCACTACAGAAAGAGATGTTTTCACATTTTCTTTCCTTAAAATATCAAAAAGCTGCTTGTAAGTCATTTTGGGCTGCCTTAATCCTGCAATTCGGTTTTTTATATGCTCGCCAAGATTCGGTGTTACATTTTTAGGATAAATGTTTCGACTTATTAATAATAATAATAATAATCTGCAAAATAGAAATTTTCAGTAAAAATTAACAAAAATTCATGGAAAAATATTGAAAATCGATTTCTTCCTTCTTTCACACTTGACCAATTTTCTTGCTCATGGGTGTATATATATATATATATATATATATATATATATATATATATATATATATATAATTTATTTATACAAACATTGATGGCTACATATGTGCATACATGTTTCATATACATATATATATATATATATATATAAGTAGTAGTATTGTACATTTAAATTAAACATAAGTTTAAAGTTGCCAAACTTCATGCTAGAATTGTTAGCAAGGACTCGTGACGTAACGGATAATGGACTTGGTAAAATTCAGTTGTAAATAACACTCTCCTGGAGGTTTAATCTTCAATTCCCATTGCGGGCGAATTATTTATGGACTTCTACCCGGTCATGTCTGACAGAACTAGAGCACGCTACCCCTTTTCGAAAGAAATTGTCTCGAGTTCAAGAGAATACCCCTGAATAAAGTCGGAAGTTACGTCGGCCGAAATGTTGTGAAAATAGCACTCAACATGAGGACAGTTGTCCGAACAATCCGAATGGTACAAACGAGCCTGTCGTCATCCTCTTATTGGAGGCTGGAATTAATTTTAGCAAAAACTATATGTATTGATCATAGCAACTGTTTTTTTTTAAACCAACAATGGACGACATTGTATTAGCTCTAGAAATTCTAAGTGGTCGAAATGCATTGTCAATTATTTCCCGAAATGGTGGCCTCGTTAGGTTGGTGGGGGGACGGATCTATTTATTCACGGTCATTCCTAACCTGAAAACGTCCACCATTGCTGTCAAAGAAGTTTCTGAATATGCAGTCAAGTAACGGAAGATGTCTCGATACACAAGCAGCAACCGTGTCCCATTCTTCGGGATCAATAGACGACAACGCGTACGCGCAATTGATAAGAATGTCAGCACTGACTGATTTATTGTTGGTTAATACGCAAAACGTGTAGCTACGTTGGGCGCTTCACGTGATATCTTTATGCAAACTTTTTTTTCTCGCAACCATTTTACCGCGAACAGCATTTTCCTGTCCCGAACAGGTATTACTTCCGTTTTCTGTCTAATATTTATATGGGGTTTTATTTAGTGGACGCCGTCTTCAAATTTGTGTATTCATACAGAGAATGAGGCAGCACTCGACATTGGTTAGTGGTAAATTTTTCATCGTAGGGCAATTTAGTTGGGAGTACAATCTTCGATTGACCATCAACATTGACAAAATACCAGCTGAACCGGTGTATATTATATAAGGGTATTATAATGTGTAAGATGACGTAGGTAGCAGTAAGCGGCAATGGCAAGATTTCGACTAACGTACATCTCAGTACCAAGTGCCCTACGATGATAGAATAAGCTTATTTATATATACAGGGGTATTCCGAAAGTAATGTATGTATCTATAACCTGAGAATTGCATCTCTCTGTTGCAGATATTGAAGGTGTGAGACTCTAAGATAGCAACCCCTGTCAAAGATGTTCGTCAAAAGCAGAAATGCGCCATTGAATTTCTGGCTAAAGTGCCTTAACGATGACAGTGACTATGTAGAAAAAATAATTCTAAAGCACAATAGGTCGCTCGTTTTAATGGTATCACCCACGTCTCCGTAGTTCTTTAACTTTTCAAGTTAAAAGGGGGGGGGCTTTACGTATGACCTTCGTATGACAAAGCGTGCTCCCGGCGGCCATGCACAGCCATTCAGTGATAAATACAACGCAAATACGGATTTCTTATATGACGTACAAAATGCCATTGCCCGAAACATATGTGTATTTAAATCGTTAATAACTTTCTGAATCTTTTCTGCAATCCAACCATATTTGATAGAAGAAAACTTGTCTATTCTTCACTTGTCCTCCAAGGTTCAGTAATAAATAATCAACAGTGTTTATTACATATGAATTACGATATAATGTTTTATCTGTTTGGACTATTTTCAATATTAACATAATTTCTCTTCATACAATTGTGAAAGAGAGTGAAGGGAACATAATTTATTGGATTCAAGAATGTCATTTTTTGTTCTATTCGACGTTGCTCAGAAGCAATACATATTACATTTTAAAAGGAATAGCTCCAGTATCCTAATTACATTTTTCAAGGAAAACACAGGAAAACAAGAGAGCGGAATGAGTTGGACGAAAGATAAAGAAAGAGTTACGGAAAGGATGGCAAAAATGTGGGAAAGAAAGAAAGCAAGATACAGAGATGGCTGGAGAGAGAGAGAGAGAGAGAGAGAGAGAGAGAGAGAGAGAGAGAGAGAGAGAGAGAGAGAGAGAGAGAATGGGAGAGATAGAAATTTAAATATAAAGATGTTTCATATAATCTCACTTCTATTTAATTTATATGGCCCCAAGCAACGCCGGGTACCCTTCTATGACGTGAAAAAATGTCAATAAATCTGATTAAACCTTGCCCTAATTTGTTGTGTTTAAAAATAGCTGCGGGTTATTTTGATAGATATTATCTTTAAGTTTACCCAATCAATAAAACTCTGAAAGTAAAGTTCAGTCGGTTCGAAGCACATTCAAAATACGTCATCTATTCATGAGACGATCACCAAAGTGTCCATATTTATCACTGAATGGAATAAAACAATACTGTTGGACTCATGATTAAAACTTGGTGGACAAGTCAAGCATAAACCTAAGATTATTTGACCCAAATTTTCTTGATTACAGGAAAGATTGTATATATTTTATTAACGACTCCATAGATTGCATTATTTCTTTGAATAATAATGCAAATTGCAACACCTCGTCCAACGACACGCTCTGAAAACAGATTAAAGATATTAGACACGAAAAGAATATACAACATTATAATAACGTTTTACGAACTAGCGACCCGCTTTAACGAAAACTTAGGTGAACTCTTTGACACAACGAATATCAAGTTTTCACCAAAGGAATAATCGTTTTTTCATTATTTGTTTCAATGATTCCAAGTTTTTGAGTGCACCAATAAAACATAATTATCGATCTAAATTATGACAAAGACGTCTCTTATGCTTATTTTTCAGCTTAAACAATAATGGGCAGGGGAGTAGAAAACTACATCATACTCTCTAACTAAATCATTACAAAGAAACTTATGCTTTCCTTACAATCATTTGTTTATGAAAAGCACATATTATTTTGAGATGAGTTCACGAATTTCGACGTCCGTTGGTTTGTCACACTTAATTTTGAAATAAAATTTTCGTTGGTTTGTCATGCTTAATTTTGAAATAAAATTTTCGTTGGTTTGTCATGCTTAATTTTGAAATAAAATTTTCGTTGGTTTGTCATGCTTAATTTTGAAATAAAATTTTCGTTGGTTTGTCATGCTTAATTTTGAAATAAAATTTTCGTTGGTTTGTCATGCTTAATTTTGAAATAAAATTTTCGTTGGTTTGTCATGCTTCGGTTTGAAATATAATTTAGATTTGTCACGTCTCGGTTTAAAATGAAATGTTTCGTCATTTTATGTTTCTAATGTATTCCCCCCCTCAATATAATTTGTCATATTTCGTTTTGTTTATGAAATTGTTAGGTGAAAGTACAGAGTGGTCTCATAAAAATTAATTAAATTTAACGTTATTTTATGTTTCAAATGCAATTCCTGCCCCTCCCAAAAACAAATTGTATTTGTCATGTTTTGCCCCCTCCCCTCGTTCGCCAAACTTGAAAAAATGCTACATGTGACATGTCTCGTTGAATGCATTGTGGCCAAAAAGTGGGTGCTCCTTTTACGTTAAATATATTTAGAAAAGTGGCCCCCCCACTCTCAATTGTTAATTTTCTTTTTTTTTCAAAATTTCTTTCATGTTATTTATAAAGGCAGTTTAAAAGTATTAAGACAAAAAAAGAGGTCTTCATTTTTTTAGGGGTTAAACGACGCTGGGCCACGTCGTAAAAAATTACCTATTTTTAATTAGAAAGTTAAATTTGTAATTGGTTAGATTAACGTGGAAAAAGAAAAAATGTGTAAACTATGGTAGTTAGAGGGAGGGGCAGTAGATCTTTATTTTTTTGACGCTTGGTCACATCGTAAAAATTTACCGATTTCTGTATAGCTGTTTAAAGAATAAGAAAAACAAACAAATGAAATCTTTTCAGTTTTTCGTAAGTGTTTTTTGTTTGTTTGTTTGTTTGAATATTAAAAAAACAATAAAAGCTAAACATTTTTCTATCTACTCGGAATTTATTTTTTCAAGCTAGAAATCTATTGAGATTAACAAATTTTATTTGATGATAGTTTTTTGTTTATGTTCCGGATGGCAAATAACGCTAAAAACCATTTTTAAAAATCGATGTCGGAATAATAATTCCAAATAAATTTAATTAAATATGTTATCAATATAATTATTGTTTAAAATTTATTAAATAACAATTTCAAATAGAACACTTATAAAGATTCTCTCGCTAGAAACGTTAACTAAGATACCACGATTTTTCTTAATGCAATATACAAATCAGAGGATCTCTTAACTGTATATATATATAACTTGAATCACCGTATATATAGAAATGAATGAGAGTAGAGTAATGATAGTTTTGTATATATTAATCAAATTGTGAACAAACAAACAAACAAACAATCAAACAAACAGACAGGAATACGAATTTATATATATATATATATATATATATATATATATATATATATATATATATATATATATATATAGGTAGAAATAGCAACGGAAGAAATGGGAGGGTAAAACTGGCAACGTTAAAAATAGCAAAAATAGAGAAAAAATGACAAAAAGAAAATCTAGATGAATATCTCACAATGAGTTTATTAGAATTTTGAATAAAATACATAAAGGGAAAACATGAGAAGTTTGTCAAATTAAAAAGATAATTCAACTAAAGGTTCCCTCTCCCATGAGATTTTATTTTTAATTATGAGATTTTACTTTTTAAGCGATTACGCCTGAACACATTGAAAAACTCAGGGAAAAAACAATTATAGGTTAAAAAGGAACACGTGATGACGGCTTCAGGTATTAAAATCAGGAAGCTCCAATCTCTGCCCCCCCCCCTCGCCAATCTTTCACGAAAAACACCCGTCTAGCTGAAACCACTGCCATTAATTTTCCCCACTTTTTTTAATTTTTATCTGTGCCTAAATCAAAGCGTAAATTCCATGAACAAAGCTTCTTTCTTAGAAGTGCACGACTATGGAACTCTCTTCCGTTTGTCTGTTTCCCGCCTGACTACAACTTAGATGTCTTCAAGTCCAGCATAAACAAATTTCTGATGAACCGCCCCCTAAAGTAAGATACTTTATCAAATCTTCAATACTAACGATTACTATGTTACTATGCCATTGATTACTGTGCACACAATAACCCTTATCCCCGAATGGCTTCCAGGCCTTGATAAGTGGTGACCTCCATGTAAAAAAAACGTAAAAAATCGACATTAAGCGGTGTTTATCGAAAACAGTTCATCGTTACTTTTGTACAATTGGAGTTAATTTTAATTTTTTTTTATTTCGCTATTTTGACCACGTGGAAATCAGTAATGTGATCGAATAAACAAAACAACAACAAAATTAAAAAAACAACAATTTATTGAATACAATTCTATGATGTTTAAAATATTTAATTTTTTTTTGCATTTCTGTTTATAAAAAAAACTGTTAGACTTTTAAAAAGTATTTAAAATCTTTTCACACAAAAACATTCCCGTTACAAAATAATAAATACCGTACTTTGGGGTAATTGCGCCAACTAAAAAAGAAGAAAAAAAAAGTGCTCTTTATATGCGTGGTTGCCAAAAGAGCACTTTTAGCTAGGCGCAATTACGCCAGACGTGGCGCAATTACCCCGGACGTGGCGAAATTACTCCAAAGTACGGTATATTATTTAAAACATATTTAAAATAAAACATTTCGCGTTTGTTTTATAATAGAAAGAAATACTAAAAAGTGGTTACAAACAAATATATAACAAATAAATGTTAACAAATGCAGGATTACTCTTCTACCTAGCTAGATAAGTTTTTTGTATGTTTTTACTTATTTTAAAATGTTTATTCGGTTCGACAAAGAAGTAGTGTCTAGAACAAGAAAAATGGCAGCGATATGACTCTTACATATTTATAGTCTCGATAACGGCTTGAAAATAAAAATAAAAGAAAAGGCAAATAAAACTCCCCCAAGAACATAGAGTTCAAAATAGACTTCGTAGCCTCGTAGGAGATGTCCTTTTCTCTTCTCTGCAACCTCTATCTCACAGAAGAGATGCTGCGAGTTTGTCTCTGCTGTATCGTTATTTTCATGGCAAGTGCTCGACTGAGCTTCGGTCTATGGCACCTCCTCGTCAAACGTTCACAAGAAACACTCGTTTAGCTGAAAACACTATTAATAATTCCCCCCCACTCTTTATCTGTGCCTAAACCTAAACGTAGATTCCATGAACAAAGCTTCATTCTTAGAACTGCACGCCTGTGGAATTGTCTTCCGTTTTCCTTCTTTCCAGCTGACTACAATATGGTTGTCTTCAAGTCTAACGTAAACAAGTTCTTGATGAGCCGTTCCATATAAGTTATCAAATTTACCGAATTTCCATTTACTAACGATTACTATATTGTCCAATTTCTACTATACACTCTTTAATCCTTATCCTTGAGTGGCCTCTTGGCCTTGATAAGGGGTGATGCCTATGTAAAAAAATAAAATAAAAAATAAAAAATAACATTTATTAGGTAGGTTTCTGCCAGTACTTTGTTTCATTGCTTTATTTTAAAGTCATTAATAAGAATCTAAAGACGTGATCCTATCATGTCGACCATATTTCTTGTTCTCACATAACGCTCGACTACTTATTTTCCGAGCCGAATAAACGTTTTAAAATAAGTAAAAATACTAAAAACTTATTCAGCTTATTCTTTAAAAACTTGATAATCACTTCAAAATAAGAAATAAAACAAAATGGTGCTAGAAACCCACCCAATAAATGTAACTGTGATATTTATTGGGTGGGTTTCTAACACCATTTTGTTTTATTTCTTACTAGCAGTTCAGCCCAGCTTTGCTCGGGCCCTATTCATAACTTTATGTGCATATGTATATATATATATATATATATATATATATATATATATGTTAAAAAGTTTTACTAATGTCCAGGTAACCTACATATAAAATTTCAAATGTTTAGATCCAAAATTGGTGGATGAGTTTAGTAGAGTCTGCAAAGGTCAACTCTTTCAATTTTGACCTCTTGGAAACTGATTAAAAAGCTTGTTGCATGTGTGAATACTCTTTATGTCAAATTTCAAATGTTTAGACCCAAAATTGGCTGAGTAGTTTGCTAGAAACCGCAATGTTCAAATCTTTTGAACTTTGACCTCCTAGCAGCTAAATTTTCGGGCAAAAAAAAAACGATAAAAAGCTTGCCCTATGTCTGAATACACTTTATGTAAAATTTCAAATGTTTAAAACAAAAATTGACTGAGTAATTTGGTAGAGTAACCTACATCTAAAATTCCAAGTGTTTTAACCCCAAATTGGCGGAGGAGATTGTTAGAGTTTTCAAAGGTCAAATGGTTGAACATTGACCCATTGACAGCCAAATTTCTGACTGAAAACCGATTAAAAAGATTTTCCCAAAGCGCAATACCCCTTATGTCAAATCTCGAGTCTGTAAACTGAAAATTGACAGAGTAGTTTGGTAGGGAAATGTACAACACAGACACAGACACACACAGACAATTTCACTTATATATATATATATATATATATATATATATATATATATATATATATATATATATATATATATTTAAGTGAATAGTGAGTCTTCAAAGACATCGCGGCCACCTTTTTAGGTTCGCCGGCAACCTTCAACATTACTCGTTTTTCGAATTGAATAAACATTTAACATTAAATAAAAACGCTAAAAACTTACACAGTTAGGTAAAAAATTAACATATCTTGCATTTGATAGCATTTATTCGTTATATATTGTTTTTTTTGACAACTTTTTCGAATCTATATGTATAGTAAAACAAACCCCAAACCCGTTGCGCCACGCAGTATATCTGATTTCTAATACTATTAGTTTTTTGATAAATAATTCGTGTAAACTTCCGACTCCAAAACCGAAAGCCGCCATCAGGTAACCCGTTTCTAGTTTTTAATTTGATTTTAATGTGATCGTTAAACATCAATTTTGCCAATTTTCCGCATAACATTTTTTGCAAAAAGTAAAAATCTTTTTGGTGCTAGGAAACTGAACACAATAGTTGCCAGCGATTAAACCATTAGAGTAAATTTTCATCTTCAATGCTTTAAAAATGAATTGAAAAAAAATTGAATTTAAATAAATATGGCATCTCTAAAATGTTATTTAGGCTTTTATCAGACTATTATACATAAATAGTTATTATAAAATCAGTATTAAATAAAACGTCATAATTATTTTTTTCGGTGCTTCTACAGAATTTGAACCGACTTTTTCCAAACTAAACCTTAGGGTTAATTTACGATTAGCTTACAGTTGGGGCAAAAAGAATATTTTGTAGAAATTTTGTCGATTATTTTGTTTACTTCTGAATTTTATATTTTGTCAATTTTTATGCAACGAAAATAAATGTTTTGAAATTGATATAATAATAATAATAATAATAATAATAATAATAATAATAATAATAATAATAATAATAATAATTTAAAACAGTTAATTAATACGTGTGATACGAGTCAAAAATAATTTTCATCAAATTAAAATAATAAAAAAAACTACTAACAATTTCTGTAGAAAATCGGAACATAACTACTATCACCGGCTTTTTACATTGGCCGTGATTAACCTCTATTGTTAAAAGCCTAGACCCCCCCCCCTCAGCCCTACCCTATATTTAGTTAATTATTTTTTTTGGGGGGGGGGGCTTAGCCCTATTTTAAACTAAAGGGATGGGAGCTTAGTGCGCTCTTTTAGAACGGCCCTAATTTTTCGTTGGCAAAGTGCCATTTTTACCTATTTATTCATTCTTTGCTATTTTTACCGTTGCCATTATTACCGTTCCAATTTTTACCCTGCCATTTTTTTCCGGTGCCATTTTTTACCAAACACCATATATATATTATTTATGATTATTGATTTTTATATTGTGTTACATTCTATACTATTAGTAGATGATCGTTGCCTAGCATATGTGCTGCTTCTTTGAGTAGCCTTATTCTCGACCGTTGTTCTTTGTCTATAATTTTTTTACTTCGTCCCATAAGGGTAGATAATTTTATTTTATTCCCTTTATATATGGTCAGCCAACTTTCCAATGTCTCCACAAAACTTTTCCGTGTTCTAACCGTACTTTTATTGGGCGACATATTTAACCATTGGGCAGCTCCGTCGACATTCCTCGGCAAAGGCGCATCAGAAAACTATGAATAAACCAACACCTTCTCAAAGGGTGAGAATATAAAGCCCCAGATAGTGGGCCTCCTAAAACTGAGCACTATACCCCAGTCCGGTCAAGCCACCTCAAATCTGGCCTCGCGTTTTCCAATAATAAAATATTTTAATTTCATTTTTACAAATTCAATAGAAGTGCGTCGTTCGTTGGCAGAGACATCAATCAGTCTAAGTCTGAGTTTTAAAAGATCCCGCTTTTCGTGTGTTTGTTATAAAATATGACAGAAGTGTTTGCTTCTTTCTTTGTTATTTGCCCGGGTAATGCGTGACCCTGCGGATCCTTCCGGTCTCCAAGACTTCTAAACCTTCAGCGCACGGTAACGGGACGACTTTTGTCGACTTTTATGGTTCCTGCACACAAAGAAGGGGTTTATAACCTTTTTTTCCCAGACGACCGACGACTGCCGTATCTGTAGAATATTTATGACTACCGGGATCCCCCATGATGTCAAATGCCCGTGGGGGTCGGGTGGTGGGTCGTTACCTTCATCACAATTTTTTTGTTATTGAAAGAAGTCTTTTTAATCTTTTGATTTCCTTTTTCTTTCTTTCCTTCTTTTTTTTTTACTTTCTTCCTTTCTTTCTCCCTTTCTTTTTCTCATTTTCTCTCTTTCCTCCATTCTTTCTTTTTTTCCGTTCTTTTTCCTTTGTTTCTTTCAGCCTTTCTTTCCTCCTTTCTTTCGTTTTTCTATCCCTCTTTTTCTTTCTTTAACCCTTTTCTTCATTTCCTTGTTGCTTCCCTTTTTCTATTTCTTTTCTTTCCTTCCTTCTTTCTTTCCTTCCTTCTATCTTTATCTTTCCCCCCTTTCTTTCTTTTCGCCTTTTTAATTCCTTTTTTCTTTTCCTCTTCCTTTCTTTCATTTTTTTTATTTCGCTTTTGTCTATGATTTTCCTTTTTTTTTCTCTCTCGCTTAGTTTTCACATTTCTTCTTTTTTATTTTCATTTTTTAAATTTTTCCCAATGTTTTCTTCCATTTCCTTTCCCTTTTCTTTTTATTTGTTCATTCTAAGTTCTTTAATTTTACTTATTCTCCTTCTCTCTTTCTTTCGATATTTTTTCTTTCTACACCTTTTCCCTTTCTTTCTCACCTTAATACCTTCTCCCTTTTATTTCTTTCCCCTATTATTGGTGGTGCTGACTTTTTTCATATTCCATATCCCTTTGAGTCCCTGTGACCTTCGGACCAAGATAAAAGTGTAGTATCTGCTCCAGCAAATGCTGCATTTTTAGACCATTGCCCTTGTGGCAATAAGTTATTGGTCCATGTAAAGGCAACCCTATATACCATAACAGCAGTACCAGCTTCCCCTTCCCTCCCCTGGGGGAGCTGGTCTCCCCTTCTCTTCCCCCTTCCACTCCACATTAAAAACGACATTGTGTCATATTTTCCTTACGTGGAGAAGCAAATAAATACCCCCACCTCTGGCCAGTTCAGTGTAGTTGCTCCGCTTCTCCGTCTCCTTGATCATCACTCTGTTGTCTGCTGGACGGCAAAGTATACAATCAGGCAAGACTTTTCTTTCTTGTAAACTAGTATGACATCCGGTATCCTTGTTTAGATGGGTTTATCTGTAAGATTTTGTGCCTTTCATTTTAATGTACTGCTGCCGGTTTGTGCTTGTACCATTTGTCTGGGTGTCCAATGTTCAGTTGTCTGCATAATTCCCAGTGTACTTCTTTCCCCACATGATCGTGTCTATTTTTATATTCCTTTTGGGCTAGTTTGTTGCATTCGCTTATTATGTTGCTTATTGTTTTGCCTCTTTGTCCACAGAGTCTGCATTTGTTGTTTTCTTGTGTTTTGTCGATCCTTGCTTGATGTGGTTGGTTCTAATCGCGTTATCTTGTGCGGCTGTTATTAAGGATTCCGCTTCTTTGTTTAGGTTTCCTTTTCTAGCCATGTTCAAGTGTTTTAATTAGTCTCATCTTTTGCCATCCTTATGAATCGTCCGTGTAGTTGTTTGTCTTCTCATTTTCTTTTCTCCTTTTTTCCCTTTCTGTCCCATTTGTTTTAGATTCTTTGGCTGCAATAATTATTCTTTCGGTGTTTTACACATTTTTCTATACAGACTTGACCTTTTCCTCCGTCTTCCTTTTCATAAAGCGTCGGCCAGTATCATCCTTTGGGTGTAGTGCCTTGTACATAGTTATGAGTTTCCTTGTCTTCAGGTCGAGATGCCTCAGTTCTTCTTTAGTCCAACCTATAAATGGACTAGAGTATCTTACTAGTGATACTGCCCACGTGTTTATACCTTTAATTAGGTTTCTACTATATAGTTTAGTTTCGAGGAGCTTTCTTGTTCTTCTGACGCATCCCTTTCCAATTTTCTCTTTTATTTCTGTTGTTTTGATGGTGTCTGCTGCCAGAACTCCCATATATTTGTAGCTATCATGTGTCTCCATCTCCGTTTGGTTGGGTAGTATCATATATTCCGTTGCTTTCAGTATACCTTTTCTTATCATCAGTAGTGCGCACTTTTCCTGCCGAATTCGTTTTGGATGTCCTGGTTGAAGATTTTGGTTGTGTTTATCCTTATTGATTTTTGCAAACAGCTTCAGGTCATCCATGTACATTAGGTGATTCATTCTTTCATCTGTATTCTTGAACTTGTATCAAGCTTGGTATTTTCTTAGTATATTGTTAAGGGGTATTGTGGCTATGATTAACAGTAGTGGTGGTATTGAATCACATTAGATGATACCTCTTTGTATTTTAATATCAATTATGTAGTGTTCATCAGCTGTCAGTTCAAATCTCCATGTTTTCATTGCATTTTCTATTAAGTTGATCATCTTGCTTGTTATTTTGTACATTCTTAAGCATTCTATTATCCAATGCTTGCGGGATTTTGTCATACGCTTTCTTTTTGTCGATCCATGCCATGGCCAAGTTCCTTTTCTATTTTTTACCTCCTTCAGAATCTTTTGAGTCTATGTATAATATGCCCTTTGTTTCTTTTTTCTTTTTGGCATCCTTTCTGTTCCTCAAGAAGTAGTCCGTGATTATGAAGGGAATTATAAATTTGTTCGGCAATTGTGCTCTTAGTAGTTTCCACATAGTAGGTAAACATGTAATAGGCTTGTAGTTGCTGATGATGGTTCCTTTCTCTGCGTCTTTTTGCACTTTTGGTCATTTATTCTGGGGCGTGTGCTTGTTGGATGCATCTTTTTAGTCTTTCATGTAGTGTTTTTAAGTTTTCAAGGCAATAGGTATGTATTGCGTCGTAACCTGGTGCTCTCCAGTTTGCCATTTTTCGTAGGGTTATTTTGAGAGGTTCTTTGCTGATTTCCTTCTCTGTTCCTTCTTCGATGTGCTGTGACTCTTCTTTCATGTGTTTCAGCCATCGAGCATTTCCATTATGATCCTGTCGCTCTTCCCATATCTGGTTCCAGTAGAGCTTTTTTTCTGTCGGGTCAGGTTGGTGTTGTTACTCTTCTTCTTCTTTTTTTTCTTTTTCTTCTTCTTCTTCTTCTTCTTCTTCTTCTTCTTATTATTATTATTATTATTATTATATAATATTCGGCTTGTTCTGCACTTAGTTGAAAACAGGCCAAATACAATTTTTCAAAGCCAAACTGCTTCAAAATAGGCCAAATTCGCGAAATATAGCTTTAAAAATGGTCAAAATACTAACCCTTGAAAAGAATATGAAAGCGACCTTCCTGTGATGTAGCCTCCTTGTCGAATATAATAATAATAATAATAATAATAATAATAATAATAATAATAATAATAATAATAATAATAATTTATTAACATTGTTATAATGGTGTGAGCATATAATTCTAAGCAATTTCGCCGTGCAGCGGGTTTTTTCACTGAAGAATGTAGCACAATATTACGTTCGGAGTATTTATAAGTACTTATCAATTTATCTCATTTGGGTCAGTTCTCTATCTAAAATAAAATGCACAATTTTCATAGAAATGTTAATAAACTCATACTTGCTGCGTGTTATTGTTTTGTTCTGTCCAAAAAAAACTAACTTTTTGCGCTTTTTAAACTCATTTTTGCGCTTTTTAAAAACATATTTGTTTTTAAAAAAACATATTTCCGTGAAGTTCTGCTACTTATTATTATTATTATTATTATTATTATTATTATTATTATTATTATTGGCTCACAAGCAGCTTTCACACATGTTATCAAGGATCTCACCTTGAAAACAGCCTTTGGTGTTCCCTTGAAGCTGAGTAACAAAAAGTCTTCCCAGATGTCCGGTGTCTCCACCTCTTCTGGTAGTATTTGCATTATCGCAACAGCTGCTTGCCATTGATTTCTCCTTGGCAGCGGCTATTGGTCATTACTGGAATTTGAGTGCTAATAAGCCCCCCCCAAGGTCCCAGTTCTCTTCGCACTTATCCAGCAGAGATCTGGTCAGTGCTCTCTCCTCGGTCTTTTCTTCCTCCTTCATTCTTCTTAGTTGTTTGGTCTCACTTTTTTTAGGGTGGGGGTGGGGGGTTCAGTGATGTGGTATTTTTTTTTTTTAGAGAACTTATAGATGTGCGGCTTCAACATATTTGGTTCCATGCAAACGGCTACATGGAACCAAATATGTTGAAGCCGCACATCTATAAGTTCTCTAAAAAAATACCACATCACTGAACCCCCCCCTAAAAAAGGTGAGACCAAACAACTAACCAGTTTGTTGCTCATGTGTGTTAATAATAATAATAATAATAATAATAATAATAATAAGAATGATAATAATAATAATAATAATAATAATAATAATTATTATTATTATTATTATTATTATTATTATTATTATTATTGGCTCACATGGAGCTTTCACACAAGTCAACAAACGATCTGATTGAAAACCTGTGGTGTTCTCTGGAGGCTGAGTGACAACAAGTCTCCCCAGACGTCCAATTCCCTCCACCTCCTTCGATAGCATTTGCAAATGAATTTGCATAATCGTAACATCCTCTTATCATTAATTTCTCGCCGGCAGTGGCCATTGGTTTATACTGGAATTTGAGTGGCACTAAGCCTCCCCAAAGTCCCAGTTCTATTTGTGCTTATCCAACCGGGGTCTGACTGGCGCTCTCTCCTCTGTTTTTCAGTCCTTCTTGACCCTTCTCAGCTCTTTGGTGTCACTTTTTTAATGAGAGGAGCGGTGGTGAAACTATGGGGGGGATCCATGACGGGGGCGTAGAACTTTAAGATATGCAGCTTCGGTGTATTCCCTGTAACGCTTATATTGTCTTCTTGTATTATTCTCCACATTCAAGGGGTTTCCTTAATATTTCAGTCGTTTTCATTATCGTTAGTCGTTGTACTTTTGTAGTTATTCCTCTGATTCCAATTTCTGATATACTTTTTTCGAAGTTTTTCGGATTTGTTCCTAGTGCTCCTACTATTATCGGTACTATTTTGATTTTCTTCATCATCCAAATCCCTTTTAACACTCTGGCTAGCTCTGTGCATTTGCTTCGTTTCTCCTTTTCTTTCATACTCACCCTGTGGTCAGCTGGGACAGCAACGCCTACGATTTGACAGTATTTTTCTTTCTTGTTAATTATAACATCTGGGTTTCTTGCTTGGATGGGTTTGTCCGTCTGTATGTCCATGTCCCATAAGACTTTGTGGTTCTCGTTTTCGAGTGCTGTTGCAGGTTTATGCTTGCACCATTTGTCTGTACGTTCAAGATGCAGTCGTTTGCACAATTCCCAGTGCACCGCCCTCCCCACTTGATCATGACTGTTTTTGTATTCCTTTTGGGCCAGTTTGCTGTATTCACTGGTTTATCGTTTCGTCTCTTTGTCCACAGAGTCTGCATTTGCTGTTTCCTTGTGTTTTATTGATTCTTGCTTTGGCATGGTTGGTTCTTATCGAGTTATCTTGTGCTGCAGTTATCAGAGATTCAGTTTCTCTGTTTATATGTCCTTTTCACATTCATGTCCAGGTGTTTTCATTATTCTCATCTTTTGTCATTCTTATGAATCTTCCATGGAGTTGCTTCTCTTCCCACTTCTCTTTTCTCGTTTTGTCATTTGTCTCTCTGTTTTCTGTTTTGTTGTTTTTTTCAATGTCTCTCGCAGCCATAATTATTCTTTCAGTGTTTTGTATTATGGAATTTTCTAGGTCTTTTTTCGTGTCCTTCACACAGTCTTCTATACAGATCAGTCCTCTCCCGCCGTCTTTCCTTTTCACGTAGAGCCTGTCAATATCATCCTTTGGGTGTAGTGCATTATGCATAGTCATGAGTTTCCTGGTTTTCTGGTCGAGTTGTCTCAGTTCTTCTTTTGTCCACCCTATAAACGGTCCAGAGTGTCTTACTAGTGATACTGCCCATGTATTAGTACCTTTTATTAGGTTTCTGCTATATGATTTCGTTTCTAGGAGTTTTTTTTATTCTCGTGAGGTATTCCTTTCCAATTTTCTCTTTCATTTTTGTTGCTCTGATGGTGTCCGCTTCCAGAATTCCCAAGTATTTATAGTCGTCTTGTTCCCCTAGTGCCCTCATTTCTGTTTGGTTGGGTAGTTTCATGCCTTCTGTCGTTTCCAGTTTTCCCTTTCTTATAACTAGTTGTGCGCACTTTTCCATTCCAAATTCCATTTAGATATCTTGGCTGAAGATCCTTGTAGTGTTGATTAGTGTCCCTAGCTCCTTTTCGGTCCTTGCAAAAAGTTTCAGATCGTCCATGTACATCAGGTGGTTCATTTTTCCCTCTGTATTGTGTTCTTGGGGAACTTGTATCCGGCTTGGCACTCTCTCAGAATACTGTTCAAGGGCATCATGGCTATGATGAACAGTAGTGGTGATAGTTAATCTCCTTGGAAGATACCTCTTTGTATGTTAATTTCTGTTAAGTGTTGTCCATCAGCTGTCAATTCCAGTCTCCATGTTTTCATTGCATTTTCTATTACATTGGTGATCCCGCTTGGTATTTTATACATTTTAGGCATTCTATTATCCATGCTTGGGGGATCCTGTCGTACGCTTTTTTGTAGTTGATCCATGCCATGGCTAAATTCTTTCTCCTGCTTTTTACCTCCTTTAGGATCTTTTGATCTATATATAGCAGGTCATATGTTCCTCTTTTTCCTTTTTGGCATCCTTTCTGCTCCTCGGGGATGAGTCCACGGTTATTTAGGGAATGGTAGATTTGTTCCCTCACTTGTGCTGTCAGTATCTTCCACATAGTTGGTAAACACGTGATTAGCCTATAGTTGCTAGGGACGGTTCCTTTCTCTGTTTCCTTCTGTAGCAGTGTAGTTCTACCTTTTGTCATCCAGTCTGGTACGCTTGCTTCCTGTATACATCTTCTCAGGTTTTGGGCTAGTCTTTCATGTAAGTTTGTGAATGTTTGAACCAGTATGCATGTATCCTGTCGTGCCCTGGTGCTCTCTAATTTGCCATTTTTCCTACGGTTTTCTTTCGAGTTTCCTTGCTGATTTCATTCGCTGTTTATTATTATTACGAGTCTATTCTCTTTTGTTGTCCATTTCTTTCTTCGTTTTTTTTCATTTTGATGGTTATTATTATTATTATTATTATTATTATTATTATTATTATTATTATTAACAACTCACTAGAAGTTTTCACACAGGCTATTATTTATGATCTATTTCTATCAACAATCTCTGGCGCTGCATGGGGTCTAGGTGACAACAAGTCACCCTAGATTTCCAGTACTCTCCACCTCTTTTGATAACCTTTACAAATGAATTTGCATTATCTCAACTGCTGTTTACTCTTGATTTTTCACTGGGAATGCTCATTAGCCTTCATTGGAATTTGGGTGGCAATAAGCCTCTCCAATTTTCCAGTCTTCTTCGCACTCAGCCAGTAAAAGTCTGGTTAGTGTTTTCTCTCCTCGGTCTTTCCATCTTCCTTGACATTTCACGACTATTTTGTGTAATGCCGGTTGATGCTGGCACTATACTTTATTTATTTATTCATTTTTCTTTTTTTTTTTTAATTGGGGATTAACTTACAATTATACGATTTCAGTATTGTTAATCCCATGTGTTTTTTTCTTCCGTTTCTTTTTACTTCTATTGCAGTTTCTATATTCCGGTTATCATTTATAGCTCATCTGGGTTAGTTTCTGCACTCAAGGGTTTTCCTTAATATTTCAGTCGTTTTCATTATTGTTATCTGTTTATCTTCTCAGCAATTCCCCTGATTCCAATCTCTCTGATTTTTCAAAGTTTTGTGCGATTGTTCCTAATGTTCCTACTATTACGAGTGGAACGATAAAATTGCCGCCTTTGAAAAAGACGACACCATTCCATTTCCGTTTGATTAAAACCAGTTTTCTTTTCTTTTTTTGCAGACCATCAACTAGTTGGCCAGCTGTGTACAAATTTCATGAGCTATGGGAGTCTTCTATTATGTGTGAAAGTGACACAATGTTCAACGAGCGAGACCGAAAATGCGCGCTGTACGACTTATGGTCTCTGCCGATCGAAGTTATGACATCAGGACCATTGCCAGCACGCTCTAAATGCAAACTCAGATGGTTCAACGCTTTAGGACACACAACTCAACGCATCGGACGATTCACAGTTATAGTCTTCTTTTTAAAATGGTAGTCACCACTTATCAAGGCCCGGAAGCCATTCGGGGATAAGGGTTATTGCGTGTACAGTAATCAATGGGATAGTATCGTAGTAATCGTTAGTAACGGAGATTTGATAAAGTGTCTTACTTAAGAGGGCGGTTTATCAGGAATTTGTTTATGTTGGACTTGAAGACATCCAAGTTGTAGTCAGGTGGGAAACAGGCAAATGGAAGAGAGTTTCACAGGCGTGCACTTTCAAGAAAGAAGATTTTTTCATGGAATCTACGTTTTGATTTAGGCACAGATAAAGAATGAGGAAAATTAATGACAGTGGTTTCAGCTAGACGGGTGTTTTTCGTGAAAGATTGGCGAGGGGGGGGGCAGAGATTGGAGCTCAGACTAGCACTTGCCATGAAAGTAACGATAAAAGAAAGACAAGCTCGCAACGTCTCTTCTGTGGGAGAGAGGTTGCAGAGAAGAGGAAAGGGCACCCCCCACTAAGCCAGGAAGTCTATTTTGTACTCTGTCAAGGCAGAATAGGCTGTTTTTAGCAGCTCCTGACCAGATCTGGCAGCAGTACTCGATTTTTTAACGTACTTGGCTTTTATTTAGATAAAGAATTGCATCAGGAGTGAGATATCTTCTGGAGCGGTAGAAGGATCCTACCATTTTTCCAGCGATCTTGGCAACACACTTGGTGTACGTGTTCCATTTTAGGTCAGGAGTAAAGGTCGATCCCAGAAGCTTATCAAAACATGGAGCCTCCCCTAGACGAGAGCCATCCATTTCAATTGATGCCAGATGGGGATCAGAGCGTTGATGATATAAAGATAGGATATTTGTTTTAGATTCATTAAAAGTAACCAGCCACCTCTTCCCCCACTGTACCACGCGCTCGAGATCAGAGAAGAGAAAATCAGAGAGAACTTTGTCATTTAGGGCTTTTGATGTGTTGCCATAGATGTTGTGTCGAATGATTTAAGTATGTGTTTTGGGAGATCATTGATGTAGATCAGGAAGAGAGTTGGGTCAAGGGTGGACTCCTGAGGAACTCCAGCATTGATACTGTGAGCTTCTGATTTCTGCCCATCAACCACTACTGTTATGAGCCTATCAGAAAGAAATGATTTAATAATTGAGAAAACATTTTCAGTTATACCGTAGCTGTATATCTTGTGAAATAGGCCTTTATGCCATACCTTATCGAAGGCTTTGATATGTCAAGAGCAATTGCCCCAGAAAGGAAGCCTTTGTCGAGAGATTCCCTAATCCTATGAGATATAACCGTTAGCACATCTGCTGTAGATCTGGCAGAACGGAAACCATATTGCATGCCACTAAGAAGGTTATTTCTGCTGAGGTGGTTGACTACTTCTTTATTTAATATGGATTCCAGCAACTTACTCATGACACACAGGAGCCTTATTGGTCTGTACTGAGATGGAGATGACTTATCACCTGAATTCTTTTTCACGGTGTTGGGAAGCACTTCTCCTTAAGGCAAAGCTTAAACAGTTTTGTAAGTATGGGGGCAAGTTCTGGTTGAAGCTTTTTCAACGCGATAATTGGAATGTCGTCAGGGCCAATTGCTTTACTGAAATCAAGGTTCTTGCATAGCTGAGCGACCTCACGCACATATATTTGTATGTTGCATAGCGTGTTGTCTGATATAGGAGGAAATACGGGGAGTTGATGGCCTTCGTCGCATAGAGTAGAATTAGCTGCAAAGTTCTTGGCAAATAGTTTGGCCTTGTCTGATGCTGCCGAGATGATCTCAGGTCCATTGATGATGGTTGGGATAGAACGCACGCTTCTGTTCATGGTCCTGTTTGCTATTTGCCAAAGCTGAGTAGAACCAAGCTGTTGCTCAGCTACTTTGGATTTAACGGACTGGGCATATAGCTCTCCTGCACTTTTTATTACTCTTTTACAGTGGTTGCTGGCAGTTCTGAAAGCAGCTTTAGTCTCAGTACATCTATTACGTTGGTAGCTATGGAAAAAGTGATCTTCGTGCGCGATGGCAGCAGCACATTCTGGGGAGAACCATGGCTGGCTGTTAGGTTTTTGTTGGAATCATTTAGATGATATGAATCGGTCTATACCTATAATTAACCATTCCGTCAGGCCTGATTCTATAGAGGGCACGTCCTTTTTAAACATGGAATGCAGAGGTAGACTAGATATAAATGTACGGAAGCTATCCCAGTCAGCCATAGAGTATCGATATACTGTACGATAGAGAGGTACGTGTGAAGACTTGTTTCATTTCATTTTTATCTTAACTGATACAACCGAGTGGTCGGAAGATCCCAGAGGAGACAGGACGGAACATGAACATAGCTCAGGGGAAGTTGTGAGGAAAAGGTCTAAAAGGGTGCACACTGACCAGTAGTACCGGGCACACAGGTGGGTTCGTGAACAATCTGGGTGAGGTCATAGGCAATGGCGAAATCATAACAGAACCTCCCTTCATCATTTGTGGGTCAGCCATTCCATACTGTGGACATTGAAGTCACCACAAATGTGAATGTTAGCCGAAGGATGTGCAGGCAGGATGTGGTCGATTTTATCAGATATACTCTTAAAGATAGTAACTCCGCTGTTGTGGGGGCGATAGAGAGCAAATATAAATGCGGTGGTGTAAGCAAGTGCAACTTGGAAGCACATATAAGGTAAATTAAGGTCTTCTCTGGAGATATCCCTGCCACAGGATCTTGCGGGTCAGACTTAGATGTTAAGTTAGAGTATCCTTTAATTATGGACTCATCTAGAGAAGTGATCGGCCTTTCACTTAGGAAGAATATGTCCGGTTCCGTCTCCTGTAACTGGGTTTGAACCTCTGGAAGGTTGGAACGTAGACCCCTGATGTTGGAGAAGGAGACATGGTAGTAGGGGTCTAGGTTAGAGGATAGTGTTCTAGGTTTATTCGTGTTTTTTTTTCTGGAGATATTTCATGTTGAGGTTTTAGGATTTGTGGAACAGGTCGACAAACTTGATTAGAGCAGGACAGAGAGGGAAAGTAAGAGAGTAAAAGACAGGATTTTTTTTTGTAGCACATGATAAGGTAAAGCTGTAACAATTACCCACTAGTATGTCATCGAGAGGCCCCACCAGAAACTACTGCATGGTCCAAAATCCATTCACCAAATGGAAATACAGCAGCCCCAGTACTTTGCACCTGCTGATAGGACAGCCTTCTTAGTGATTAATCCAAGGTTCGGATCCCTGACTATCAGGCTGGTAACGTCAGCCCAGATTTTTTTTCCACCCCAAACAAGACACAGTGCCACTTTGAAGCAGGGGGCTACTATTAGGGAATTAATTAGCGGGGTCATTATGAGGGGAGAAGAGTAGAAAGATGTTTGTTAACATTACACTTGAACTTCTGCATATCATTGCAGTTGGGAAAGCAGAATCCCCGAAGGGAGTTCCAAAGACCCGCAGTTCTGGGGAAGAAACTATTGGAGTTTTAGGCTTTCTTGCACCTAGGGATCTCTACTGTAAAGGGATGAGACTTAGTAGCTTGTCGGGTGTGTCGGGGGTAGTTACGTCGGGGAAGTACAAGTGTTTGCAGTTCGTCAGAGCATTCACCATTAAAGTATTTGTAGAACAGGCAGAGGGATGCAACATCTCGTCGATGGGACAGAGGTTGAAGCCTAGATGACAGTTCAGGACCTATCAGGTTGGCGACTCTTTTTTGAACCCTGTCCAGGAGCGAGAGACAAGCAGCAGATGCACCAGCCCAAATGTGACAACAGTACTCCATACATGGGCGAATGGTTGCCTTATAGAGGTATAGGATACTGGCAGGCGTAAGTAGTTTTCTAGCACGGTAGAGGGAGCCAACCTTCCTTGCAGCAGCCTTGGTAATGCTCTCAATGTATCTATTTCAGTTCATATTCCCTGTAAACGTTAGGCCGAGGAGTTTAAAAGAAGTACTTTCAGGCAATGTGTTCTTGGCCATTGCTATTGGTGGTAGAGAAGGTTTCTTGTAGTTATTGAAGGAAACAAGCTTAGTCTTAGCAGCATTGAATGTGACCAACCATTTTTGTCCCCATTCCACTACGGATTGGAGGTCGTCCTCTAGTGTTTCTGCCATTTCCTTGGATATGTGTTCATTTGTTTTCCCCTCATATCTGTTATAGAGAGTGGTGTCATCGGCAAATATACCCATCTCCGAAACAATATTATCAGGGAGGTCGTTTATGAATATCAGGAATAATAGAGGTCCAAGGATAGACCCCTGAGGTACTCCCGCATTTATGTCATATTGTTTGGATGTATGTCCGTCGAGGACAACTTTGATTTTTCTATTACTTAAGAAGGATTTAATTACATTATGAATTCTTCCAGTGATTCCATATGATCTAATTTTCCTTAGAAGACCATCGTGCCATACCCTGTCAAAAGCCTTAGATATATCAAGGGCCACCGCTCTACCCTCCCCTGTTTTATCCAATGAACGGTATATACGTTCAGAAACTACAGTTAAGATATCTGCTGTTGAACGGGCTTGCCTGAATCCATATTGTTTGTCAGTCAGGAGTTTAGCAGCTGTTAGGTGCTGGACTAGGGCTTGATTAACTAAGGACTCAAATATTTTGGCGAAAAGCGGGAGGAGGCTAATGGGGCGATAATTTAGTGGGTCAGTTCTTTCACCAGAATTCTTGAAGACTGGTACCACAGAGGCGGTTTTCCAGCAGATGAAACGTTTACTCCAGCACCCTTACTAGTGACATGGCCACAAAGATAGACATAGATACAGAAAATTTCCGAATTCTCAGGCTACTGTTCTCGAAGTACTGCCGACCTGGAAAGCAGCTTTTTCTTCACCCTTTGTCAGAAAAATCACTCATTGGAAATGAGGACTGAGGGACAAATAAGGAGAAGCGAGAGTTACTTGAGCTGCCGATAACATATCCACAGTGCATTATCTACTCTCCATTAAAAAAGAAAAAGAAGAAAAAAAAAGAAATACGTATGAGGGACTTATTAATATCTACTTAATATAAGTCCGTTGCTCCATTTTCAATTTAGGACTATATTTGAAAATAGTCTCCCCCTCCCATACTAATGCGTGGATTTGTAATGTAAATACACAAGGGATTACCTATCAGATATGAATAATAATAATAATAATAATAATAATAATAATAATAATAATAATAACAACATTTTAACCTTATTAGAAGTTGGCATTCTTCTTTGCTGGTGGTCTTTGATGTGGTTTCAAGTGAAGACCACATCATGCCACCTTACATCTTCGAAGTCGGCCTGAAAGTCGACACCAAAGTGTACCTGAGTATGCTAAAGAGTGTGTTTATGCTTTGGTGCTATCAGGCGGCCGCTGGCAGACCCTGGTGGTGGGTGTGGCAGCAGGACTCGGCGCCAGCCTACAAGTCCAAAGAGACTCAGGCTTGGCTTCAGAAGGAGTGCTACCACTTTGTCTCCTTCTCTCACTGCCCCACCTCCTTCCCCGACCTGAACTCGCTAGACTACTTCGTTTGATCATACGTCGAGAACATCACCAACATGACCTCCCACAACACTAAAGCCAGCCTGATTGCCGCCATTTGCCGAGTAATCACTGAGCTTCTTCCGGCGATGGAGGAAAAAGCATGCTCCCAAGACCGGACTCGTATCGAGGTGGTGATTGAAGTTGAAAGCGACTACATTGAATAGATGTCAACACTACAACACTATATAATCACGTTAAACTAATTGATTTTTGTAATAAAAGTTTTAAAATAAAGCCGTAGTGTTGTTTTCTTTAGGGAAACACTTTTATCGTTCTACCCTGTAACAAAAGAATGATAAGCAAACAGCGTGGATGACACGCAGAAAAACATAACACAGTTCAAAGTCTTGAAATACTTGTTATATCTCTTACAAATGCACTGCTCCTTTGATGAAACAATTCGCGCCTGGTTTGTACGATGTACGATTGATACATTACCAGTTCTGTCAGTTCTAAACGACAATTGTTCTGTGTTGATAACTTCGTAATGCGACGATTCAAACAAGCCCCACGCGAAGTTAGGGTTGCCATGGTGGCTTTTTTAAGACCAAATTTCGCGAATTTGCCCCCCCCCTTTTTTAAAAGCAGTTTGGCCTTCAAAATTTCTGTTTGGCCTTTTTTCAAATGTGACTTCAAATTTGGCCTTTGTCTGACAACAGAATATTTTTTCATTCTTTTGACTCTCACAATGAAACAGTCAATGAACCGAGAACCACATCAGTCTATATAAAAGCATATAAGATATTAACGGATATGTACTCAAGAGTCAAAACAATGAAAAGAATGTTCTGCTGTCACAGCCCTAGTAATTATTAAAGAAAAAGTCATAATTAAGTAATTAAAAAAAATAATAATTTTGATGTCAAAACTTGTAGATTTTTTTTTTTGGTGGCGGGGCTTTTTTACCCCGATACATGGATTTGCATAAGAAAAACAGCCCCGAAATCAACATCTGCTAAAATTTGTCATATCAGGAAAAACTATTTTTTCTAACTAAATGTTTAAATTTGTTTTCACACTTACTTACTAAACGTTTATATATATATATATATGTCGGAGGGTGTCCGGAAAACTCGTCCACGGAAAAATCGTCCACGGAAAACTCGTCCATTTTTGCTAGGTAAGAAAACTGGTCCATTATTGAATAAATATCGATTGAAGACACATTTTATAACCCTTCTCGAAGGAGATATTGTTTTAAAAAGAGATTACACAGCTCATAATATTTTAAATGATATTTTTACTTGTTTACCGTTGTTTACGAATTAAAAAATAAAATTGATTTTTTCAAGTGTTCGTTTTCTACCTAGCTGGCTAAATTTTCGGTGGTTTAACTTATTTTGAAGCGTTTATTCAGTTAAAAAAACTAGTAGTGTCGAGTGTTACTTTAGAACAAATAGCTGTCCGACATATGAGAATCACACCTTGGGAGTCTCGAAAATCGCTCAAAAATAGAAAATTAAAGAAAATACTGAGGTAAATGTAGTTTTCAAAAAGAACCCCCCCCAAATATTTTTTAATATAATTTAGGGAGGGGCAGAGCCTTTTAAAACCTATATCTCCCCCCCCCCAAATGAAACAACATAAAAAACTAAAATTAAAATATTCTTGAATAACGGGAAAAGATTTTGTGCATTTAGTATTAGTAAAAAAAAAAAAAAAATATTAGTTAATTACAATTTTTATATTTCTAGTGTTTGGGCATTCAATTTTCGGTAATGTCCAAGATCAGTGCTCAGTAAAAATCAAGCTATCGGTAGTGGATACGGTTAATTATGAAACGGAGTCACGGAGTTAAGACACGAAAAACGAAACCATATCTTTATTAAAGGCTTACTCTTCCCTTTTTCTTTTCAAATAGACCATCCTAGGGTCACACAAGTACATGGTTTTCAACCAGATTATAGCATGGTTTATCCACTTCATTATTTCACATTTAGGGTGAAATGAAAAATACTTAACCAAGGCTTGTCTATTATTCTCTTGAATTCAACTGATTTCAATATAAATAACAACTAACTGACCAAATATGACAGAGTTAAGTTTTGACTCACTTAAGTTGACACTACTTAAAGTCAACAACAACAACAACAACAACAACAACAACAACAACAAACAACAGTTGTCAATATCAACCACAAAAGAAATACATTACTACTATTATCAGCAACAAAGATAAGTACAAACACACACCACTCATCAAGTCTAGCCTTTGAATTAAACAAATATTAATTTTTTCTTGGTTATTCCTTAAAAATGCCGAAATGGAAAAATAGTTATCAAACTGGGCGTAAATATAATAAAGCCTAAGAAAATCATATCCATGGCTCAAAAGTGCCGATGACGTACTTTGTGTTTTGCAAAGTGACAGTTTTACCTAAGCAAAGCACACGAAAAACACACAAAAAAAAAACAACAAAAAACAACAGCATCAAGACAAAATACCAAACAGGAATATTTTGTTCGAAATACTCTTGATAATCCTATATGTACGAATTCAAATGACCAAGAAAGGAAGCAGAAATAAAACTTAGTTTAAGTATAGCTTGGCATTGTTCAATCCGTTAAATTGACTATATTGATGAGATTGTGAAAAAAGATGGCGAAAAAACTGTTCTAGAGAATATAAACGTGTAGAGAACGTTAAAGAAAGAATAACATGTGAAAATATTATATGTAAATAATTTAAGTTAACAATCTTGTAAAAATCACAATTTATCTCCTTCCGCAGAAAGAAATTCTGGTTACATGCTCTTAAAACGCTACCCTGTTAGAAATGGGTGATTACTGTACGCTAAATTTATATGCAAGACTGATCTCTCACTCTAAACACTAGTTTTACCCCAGTTTTTCAAGATATTCAAACGTAATCGTCTTAAAAGGAAATCTATTCGTTATTTTTGGGGGTGGCGGGTAGGGAGTAGAGTTCTCATCGACAAATTTAACAACTTTTCCTTAAATTATTTAAAATTAAAATAGCACTAAATATTCTTTAACGTTTTCTTGCGTAATGTTAAAATACCTAAACAGTAGAATATGTAGAAATGAGATTATTCGCCTAAACATTAATAAAACCGTTCTCTATTAAATTAAAACCGAAAAAACATGCTTGGAGGAGGTGGGGGAAAAGCATATTTTTCAGCTTCAATTTAATAAGTAACGTCTTTACCAAACAAAAAAAAAAAAGACTACAAAACTAATACAAAAATCAACAACTGTAGACAAAGTATTCAATATAGTCAATTTTTCTTTAATTTTCAATTTGGCTTTTTTTTTTTTTTGCCTTTTGACCTTTAAAATGTGGCTTCGCTTTTGAATGTAGCATTTTTTGGCCTTTTTTTCCTGAAAAATCTGGCTTCAAACATTTATTAAAATTTGGCAACCCTGATATTGATGTTGTCACGAACGTTAGAACTCTTCATTAGTTTCTCGTTTGCCACATAAACCTTGTCGAATAGCATGTTTCATTACGAAGTACTTGCTTTCATAACATCACATGCCAAATAAATCATTTCATTACATATAGCAGGCCAACCGACGTTGCTCGGTCGTAAAGTACACTTAAATATGATATTATGAGTAGTGGTTGATGGGCAGAAATCAGAGGCCCTCAGTATTAATGCTAGAGTCCCTCAGGGGTCCATCCTGGGCCCAACTCTCTTCCTGATCTACATCAATGATCTCCCAAAACACATACTTAAATCATTCGTTGACATCTATGCTGATGACACAACCATCTATGGCAACACATCAAAAGCCGTAAATGACAAAGCTCTCTCAGATTCTCTCTCCTCTGATCTCGAGCGCGTGGTACAGTGGAGGAAGAGGTGGCTGGTTACTTTTAATGCATCTAAAACCAAACTCTTATCTTTACATCGTCAACGCTCTGATCCCAATCTGGCATCAATTGAAATGAATGGCTCTCGTCTAGGGGAGGCTCCATGTTTTGATAAGCTTCTGGGCCTGACTTTTAATCCTGACCTAAAATGGAACACGTACATTAAGTCAGTTGCCAAGGTCGCTTGAAAAATGGTAGGGCCCTTCTACCGTTCCAGAATATATTTCACTGCTGATGCCATTCTCTATCT
This sequence comes from Euprymna scolopes, assembly GCF_053919585.1. Classification (NCBI taxonomy): domain Eukaryota; kingdom Metazoa; phylum Mollusca; class Cephalopoda; order Sepiida; family Sepiolidae; genus Euprymna; species Euprymna scolopes. The sequence continues at coordinate 115,942,226 of NC_136490.1, read as the reverse complement.
AAATAAAAGCTAAGTACGTCCACACCCGAGCAGGCGCTGTTAAAAACAGCCTATCCTGCCTTGACAGAGTACAAAATAGACTTCGTGGCTTAGTGGGGGATGCTCTTTTCTCTTCCCTACAACCTCTCTCCCACAGGAGAGACGTTGCGAGCCTGTCTTTCTTTTATCGTTACTTTCATGGCAAGTGCTCATCTGAGCTCCAATCTCTGGTCCCCCTCGCTAATCTTTCACGAAAAACACCCGTCTAGCTGAAACCACTGTCAAAAAATTTCCCCACTCTTTATCTGTGCCAAAACTAAAACGTAGATTCCATGAACAAAGCTTCTTTCTTAGAAGTGCACGCCTGTGTAACTCTGTTCCGTTTGCCTGTTTCCCACATGACTACAACTTGGATGTCTTCAAGTCCAACATAAACAAATTCCTGATGAATCGCCTACTTAAGTAAGACAGTTTATTAAATCTCCAAATACTAACGTACTGTACACGCAATAACCCTTATCCCCGAGTGGCTTCCTGGCCTTGATTAGTGGTGACTACATTGTAAAAAAAAATTAATTCATGCAAATCTTGTATTTATTATTACAGAGCGAATCCTCTATTAATTATTATATTGTAACGAGCATTTAAAAGTTCAGCTAATTCTCTATTGATTATTATATTGTACCTAATCTATAAAAATGATTTCAAAAGTAAAAAGTATATATATAACTTGGGTACCATGGGCTGGAATCGAAACCAAAGTGATTAGGGCTTTAGCCTTCGTCGTAAACTCGTCACCTAACCTCAGATGATTAAGAAATAATTAAAAATGAACCGACTTTAACGTATAAATGTATATTTGCGCATGAGGAGGAGAAAACTTGAGTCGACTTACGCCTTCCAAGTTCCATTTCTTTAAATTTTGACCATTCATCTTGTATTCTAAAGATTAAATCGAATTTATTTCACAGTTACACATCCCCATATATCAAATTTCAATTCTAAAGACAAAATTGACAGAATAAAGTCGTATTCCTCTTTGTTTGTTTGTAGACAATCCAATTTATATGTACAAACGGTACAGTGTTTCAAAAATTAATTTTCATACTTATACATACTTTTATTCAAGCATGATTTCTATAATACTATTTATTCAAAAGCAATCTATATTCAAGAAGTAACCGCATTTCCATATTACATTAAATCAAATTCGATGTTATTGTTTGTTGCAATAGAATCATTTTAGTTGTTTTATTCTTTAAAATTTATTTATTTAACTTATCTTTAATTTAATTTATTTTCAGTTATTAATAACTAACAACAGTTACGATTGAAACCGGAAGTAGACTTATTTAGGCTATGAGAGTTAGTTCCCCTTTCAGCTATCAGATTTCATTCGTGTTAGATTTTAATAGTCCAAAGAGAGATATGTTTTATGCTTTCCTAAATCCAACATGTGGTCATATACTGTAACAAGTTAGGATATTCTGTGTATCTTAAATAGTATGTGCCTAATTCTTCCGTGCGGCAATATGATTCGACCATGCAACATATATACAGCTAGTATATGTATAATATTAAAACCCAACCGATGACTGCATAATCCACAAAAATGAACGCAGGTGTAAAAATAAGACATATATTTTATATATAGTTCTGTATAGTTGTTTCAAGAATAATAAAAACAAACAAATGAAATCTTTTCAGTTTTTCGTAAGTGTTTGTTTGAAAATTTAAAAAAAAAAAAGGAAAACATTTTTCTGCACACACGGAATTATTTTTTAACGCTAGAAACTTATTGAGATTACCAAATTATTTTATTTGGTGAAGTGTTTGTTTTAACTTTTTTCTGCTTCGATGTTTCCAGGGGGAAATAACTCTAGCCCGTTTTTATAAAAAGTCGATGTCGGAAATAATAATTCCAAATAAATTAAATTAAAAATATTATCAATATAATTGTTATTCAAAGTTGATTAAATAACACTTTTAATAGAACACTTAAAACAATTTTCTCGCTAGAAACATTAACTAACCTATTGCTATTTAGTAAAATCAATTTTCTTTAATGTAATCTGCAAATGAGGTGATGTATTAATTGCATATTTTGCAAGACTCATACTATATATGAAAATAAATGGAAGACGAAAGTAACGGACCTTTTGTATATATTAATCAAATTGTAAAACAAACAAACTGACAGGAATACGAATATATATGTATATATATATACATATCTATAAATGAATATATATATATATATGTATTACGTATATATATGTCGGTATGTACATATATATGTATGCACACACATACATATATAGATGAAGGTATATATTTATATGCGTGTGTGTATATCTTAGCGCAGGTGACACTCTACGATATAGCATTCTCAGAATGTTTGATAAAATTCCCAATTCTTTCTGCAATCCAACGAAGCAAGTCAGCTTCACTTCTCTCTTGAAGAAAAGGGATAATTTCTTGGATAGTGCACCTTTTATGATTCGTGTCTGACCAGGTGTCATTATGATACTTTGTCATCCCTACGCTGCCAGTATGATACCTAAGTGGAAACCGCGAACCTCAGGTCACCGATGCATCTGCAGACTAAGTCCTAAATCCAAGGGAGATAACTACATTTATTAAGCAAATTATCATATAAGAATTATTAGCGATTCCAATATCTTTTTTGGGATTCCGCTACAATTACCTATTTTGTTCTACTTTTTCGGTTCCAATAATATTACAAATGGTGTTTCTTTGAAATTTCTAGATCTGTAGTTTATAGAGTACATTTCTTTTTTTTTCTATTACCGTAAATAACGTGTAATATGTACATATATTTTCACAAATGTAATAAATACACCAGAGGGAGTGTCATCTCTCTCTATATATATTTGTTTTACTAATAATTTAAACATCAATAAATATTTATCATTAATAGAACTCAATAAATATGTTATCATTAGTAAATATGATATGGTATCATTAGTTATCATTAAATACAGTAAATAAGTAACTATTATTATTAAATAAACATGATTGATAAATAAGTATTATTTAATGAATTAAATATATCATCATTAGTAAATATAATGTTATCATTAAATATAATAAATAAATATTATTAATAAATAAATAAACGCGATTGATAAATAAATAAATCTGATTTAATAAATCAAATATGTTATCATTATTAATAAATATTCATCCTTTCATCATTAGTATCAACGGTTGAAAATTAAGGTCTAAATAAAAATAAGCAAAAATCAATTGAAAATGGACTAAAAATTTCCAATTCTGATATCGATCCGGAGACTCGAAAAAGTTCTGACTTTTTCGAATCCTGATTCCAATCAATCGTCCACACTAAGAATTGTCCTTTGAAAAGAGAATTCATGACGCTGAAAACGTTTTGGTCGTCGACTGTTTTAGTGTTTTGTTTTTCAATATTAACTCGTAAATCTATGTTTCACGTTCGATATACGAGGGCCGTTTCAAAAGTAAAGCCTCCTGTATTTTTTAATAAAAAAAACAAACTTAAACGTTGAAGAGCTACAAAGATGGAAATGTTGTAATTAATACGAGCGAACCTATATGCGCCAGAATTAATTTTCTACATAGTCACTACCTTTCTTAATGCAACTTTGCCAGCCTTTTTTGATAACTCGGTCGCATCTCTGAAATCAACGAACCCATCTCCTAACTGTGCTGACATCAACTGCATCTGCTTCGTAATCATTCAACAGGCGCCGGTGAATGTTGATAGGTTAAATTTCAATGACGCATCTCTGCTTCTGACGCACGTCCATGACAGTGGCTGCTTTTTTTTTTAGAGTCTCGCACCGTCGATGTCTCCAACAGAGAGATAATACTTTAAGGTCATGAATGTATAAGTTACATAATCAAATCAATGCGTTTGATTCATTCGTGTTGAATATAAAAAAAAGGAGGCATTACTTTTTGGACGTCCCTCGTCATAGTGTGCGTTTTGAAGGTGCCGTGTCTGTATTTTTTTTACTCTTAAAAAGCATACAAATTAATAAATTAATGAATTGAAATATATAACTACGAGTAATACAAAACATTTATAAAAATACATATTTTTTACATATTCATAAGTTTATTACAGTTTATAAACGTTTGTATTATTTAGATTCTTCGAACTTCTGTTCTTATCTTAAGTGTCATTTTCACAACGTTTCGGTCGTTGTAACCTCCGACCTTGATCCGGTGTATCCTATCGAATCTTTCTATTGAATTCGAGAATCTGCACGGAATTTCGAACAGAACCTTTTATTTACTTCACGGAGGTAGCTTGTTCTCGTTTCCTCTGCCATGACTGGATAGAGTTCCTAAATAATTCTCAATTGTATTATTTCCGTCGCCCACATTGATTTGAACCTTTAACCTTGACTTTTACAATTGATTTCTTTTTTCAAGTACTCTAATCACTGTGCCATGGGTCCTTGCGAGACTCAAGCTGCGAACAGTAGTCCGAAGCATCCAAATAATACGAATAACCAATCCTCATCCCAAAAATTCAGAAACGTTATTTATACACGTATTTGTACATTTCAGTCTCAATTTTTCTTCAACAGAAAAGAGGGAATCTTCATTAACGGGCAACACTTTCGATATCTAAAACCTGGCACAAATTCTCTTTTTTAAAACACATAATGTACATCTATATTTTGCGTATTCGTTTTGTAAATGTAGTTGTTGTCTTCGTTGCATTTGAGACATCTTTTGCGCCAGATTCTCTGTGAATGGTTTAAACATGGAAGACGGGACAGACAGAATAGAAGATAATGGCAGGGGGTCTGTCCGAATGAAAACGTATGGTCAGTTGTTACGATGGCATTATATGAAGACGTCAGACAATAGAGCAACAAAGCTTTCTGCTTCTCATAAAGTCGGTTTTCGCTATCGCTCTAAACACTTTCTCAGACACGAGGCAATGCTCTGTACAAATCTACTACCAAACTATGTATGGGGTACTGTTGTCTAAGTTTAGCTGGTGAGCCTCTCCCATTTCAGAGTTCTTGAAAAGGTTCAGAAACGTATCAGTAATTTGATTGTCTCACCCTTACTTCTCCGATGTGATCTCTCTCACGATCGTGGTGTTGCTAATCTCAGTATCTTCTATAAATTTTATTATGGCAGGCATTCTTCAAAATTACCTTTTGTATTTCCTGCTTCCTTTGTTCCAGCTCGTTTGACACTTTGATCTATTGTTCTTCACCAATTCGCGTATGAGACAACTTACTATTCCAGTAGATTCTTTCCTAGAACTGTAAACTAACGAAACTCTCTTCCCGTTGACTGTTTTTCTCCAACCTTAGCCTTTTCAATACTAAGATCAATTAGAATTTTTTTTTATCTGGGGGATAACCATCTTTCGTTCTTGTTAGTTCTTTACAACTTCACGTCTTGTCGCCAGCGATTTCCATAAAAAAAGCCAACCAGCGGATGGCAATTACAGCCCACAAAACCGCAAACAGAACCCGTCGAAATAAAGAGCTTAACTAAAATAATGGATACAAAATGGTTGGATTTTATTTGAGAAGAAGTATCACTATAATTAGATGAAAAGGTATAAAAGATATAAGTTTATTATTTGATTATGTAGTGGCGATCAATTAATGATGGTTCTAATATTTTATTATTGAAGTAAAAAGCAATTTTTGACGTTGCGTTACAGTTTCAGACTACACTTGTATAAATGAATACAATATTTTCAAGAGGAAAATTACCTGAAAATGTAATTTTGTTAAAATAAAGGCGAAAGCTAATCATCTTCAAAGCGTATCAGATGTTTCGCGTGTCAGGCGACCGTTTGCCAAAGAGAAAGTAATTCGTGTTCACAGTTTTAAAGTTTGACATATGTTTAAGAGTATTTTTTAAATCAGGAAATTTTTTATTTAGATTATTTTCGCTACTACTCTCAATTTGGATCTTATTCATACAACGTTTCGACCGATGTAATCACCGATATCCTTCAGGTGTTGTTTTTCTTTTTGTTTACTCCGGAATCGTTATGTCGAACTGGGGGGGGGGGAATCTGTACGAAATTTCAAACAGAATGTTTTCCACGGAGATAGCTCGGTCTCATTTCGCCAGCCACGTTTGATTAAAAAGTCTTAACCAATTCGTAATTATATTCCTAATAACGCCTAAACCGAGGATTGAACCTTCATCTTCCAGAAGACGCTCACTTATAGCTGATTATTACTTTGCATTTATATCTGTTGCAGTAAAAAAAAAAAAAAAAAAAAAATCTGAAGTAGGTCGGAAGTTATATCGGCCGAGATATTATGAGAATAGTATCCAAAATGAGGACAATAGTCCTAATAATCAAACTAGTTTGACCTAATTTGCATGCGTGAACAACTAATTTGCATGCGTGAACAACTAATTTGCATGCGTGAACAACTAATTTGCATATGTAGCTACCAATTGATTTAAAAAAGAATTTGAAATCAGGCGAGGAGTTGAGGTTCTGACAGTTGAAAGAAAGCGTTGGCGTTGGAAATCTTGTATGTTTGGTTATAGCGATAGCTGAGTGGGAGTTTTTTTTTTCACCGAAACCTTATGAGAGTCGAAACTCTCAGATTACATACATCTTTTGTTTCACTATTGATGCCTCTTCTATCTGTATAAGAGCCAAGTACGTCCTAAAATGGAATACTGTTGCCACATCTGGGCAAGAGATGCTTGCTCCGCCGATGCTGCCTTGATAGAGTTCAAAACCGGCTCCGTAACCTAATAGGCGATGCTGTTTTTTTCTACCCTGCAACGCGTTTCCTACAGAAGAGACGTCGCACGCCAGTCTCTTCTCCATCATTATTATCATAGCAAATGCTCGTCTGAGCTACAATCTATGGCTCCATTCCTTGCCACACTTTCACACACACACACACAAAAACACTCGACTAACTACAACCACTGTATACAAATTTCCTCACTCTCTGAGCCTAAATCCAAACGCAGCTTGCATGAACAAAACTTGTTTCCTAGAACTGACGACCTGTAGAACACTGTTCCACTGACCTTCTTCCCGGCCTTCAAGTCTAATGTAAACAAGTTCATTTTTAGCCGCCCCTTTAATAATCTTTATTCTACTCAATCTACACCATTAACGATTACTACATTACCAGCCTACATTAATTAACCCTTATCCTCGAGTGGCCTTTGGATCTTGATAAGAGGTGAATTCCTTGTAAAAGAAATATCTAAAAAAATATAGTTAGCGAAAATGATATTATTCGCATAACTTCAATGGGAATAAATCTGCACACACATTTCTACATGCACACTCGTGTACGCTTTATGCGCTTTTGTTTTTGTCTCTTGTAGTTATATCGAGAAACCAAATCGGGTTTTTATCCTAGGATGGATTACTGTTGCCACATCTAGGGAGATGCTGTTCAGAGTAGCTTTTCCGTCTTTCACACAAAACCCGAACAAAACAAACCTCGAAGTCTATTGGACGATGCCTTTTTATCCTCCCTACTACCCCTTCTCACAGAAGAGATGTTGCTAGTCTCTCTCTGCTCAATTCTTATTTTCACGGCAGAGGCTTGACTGAGCTTCAAAACATACCAACCTCCCTTGTAAAAAATTCACAACAAAATACGTCTAGCTACAAACACTGTTAATAGTTTCGTCCCCTCAAAACTTCAATGAGCATAGTTTCTTTCCTAAAACTGTCCGTATATGGAATACTATACCGCTGGATTACATCCCGGTTGACTACAACATGGTCGTTTTCAAGTCCAATGTAAACAAATTTTTGTTGAGCTGCCTTCTTTAATGATCAAATCGTGCCTAATCGCCACGGTGTCGTCTCATCGTACACCTGATGCTTATTTAATCCTTATACTTGAGTGGCCTTTAGGCCTTGGTAATTGCTAACACCTTAGTAAAAAGAAGAAATATAACAAGAAAAACAAAACAAAAAACGATACAATAGTCGTATAAAAAAGTGGAAGAAAATGACAAAGATGACAACAATTTGGAACCCACGAAGACAATTATTTTATATTTCATCACTCAAAAAATAAAGTTAAAATAAAATGAAAATAAAAAATAAATGAAATAAAAAAAATATTGGATGTCTTTCTTTTGAATATATCGATTACATACATTTACTTACTCTCTTTCATTTGATTATTTAATCAAGTATTTTATACATAAATCTGTCTCCATACCATATTTTTTTCATTTTGTAATGTTATATATATATATATATATATATATATGTGTGTGTGTGTGTGTGTGTGTGTGTGTGTATGTATATATGTGCATATATATATGCATATGTATATATGTGTGTGTGTGTGTATACACATATGTATATACATATGTATATATATGTATAAATATATATGTATGTATATATATATAAGTGTGTGTGCATATATATGTGTGTGTATATATATGTATATAAACATGTATATACATATGTGTATGTATATGTATATATATGCATAAATATATATATATATGCATATAAATTTATATATATATATGTATATAAATTTATATATATATGTATATAAATTTATATATATATATGTATATAAATTTATATATATATATGTATATAAATTTATATATATATATATGTATATATTATTATTAAAGAGTAGTAACTTTCAGAGATGGTCTATTTGTGGCACCCCTGACTGGTCACCATGCACCCCAGCACTATGCTATACTGATACATAACTTCTCTTTACGAGGTTAGACAGTTAGTATCCATGTGAATTAGCTGAAGCGAAGTAATTTTGAGCAACCTGTGAGCCATCGTAAAACAGATGCCTCGATAGAGACAACAGATTTGCACTATGAGAAGATTTACAGCAAAGAACATAGAAAGCGATGGCAACAAGTCATCATCGTTTATATATATATATATATATATATATATATATATATATATATATATATATATATTTATAAATATATATATATATATATATATATATATATTTATAAATATGTATATATATATATATATATATATATATATATATATATATATATATATATATTGTGTGTGTGTGTCACAGGAGATCAGAACAATATCGGTACCGCCGAATTCAAATTAGAACAAAGGGACCAATATCAGGTCCCCTTAGTTGGAATATCTTCAGCCTCTGCTTGTATCTCTCTCTTCGAAGAAGACCCTTTTTGGATTTGAAACCGACGGTACCGATGTTGTTCTGCTCTCCTGTAACACATATTTGAATAAATATTACGCTACTATTTGTGAAATTTTCTTAATGATCGAGCACTCTACTGAGGTTCTCTCCCACCAATATTACACATATAAATGGTTTCATTTATATATATATATATATATATATATATATATATATATATATATATATATATATATATATATATATATATATATATTCTCAGGTTACTAATATACCCCGATGAAGGCGAGGTCTTGTAAGAAGCAATGTCATGCAAAACCGGGCCGATGGTTTTATTTTCACGTAACGCTCTCGGCTAGAAGTCTAGCCTTTATTAAAATATTATTTTTCTCATCAATTTAAACACGTTATCGACTGTATTCATTTAAATGCTTAATTTTAAACCATGCCTTTAACATGGTTGCTGTGTTGAATGGAAATGCTGTCGCGGATATTTTCGTCCTAATAGCAACTTCGTAAAATTTTTGAATCGATATTTATGCGTGTTGTTCTTTAGATTTTTTCATTGTGTGAAGTGAGAATGTTTTTGCAAGTTGAAAAGTAGTCACAATTTTCTGCCAAATGCTTAGTAAGTCTACAAAACAGGGTAGTCATAGTGTTACCAATGTAACTATCAATTTAGAATTCGAGACGATCTTTGTACGTTATTTATAATGAAACTAGCAGTTTACCAGGCGTTGCTCAGATTCGAGAGAGATGTTATTACAGGCACTAGTCTAGTAGAGATTATTAGATATTATTAGGTAATGTGAGACTATTGACTTTAAAACAGAGGTTTTCGTTTCTTTTATTTTTTTCTAAAAAAATTAAACCGATCCCATCACACTAGTTTGGATGTCTACTAGCTCTGTTCAAAATGTCATGAAACTGTATTTAATAAATGACGGCTCTGTTTAATCTTGGCAGATTATGGATACCCACATAACGGTGGCTGTGTGTGAAATTGTTGTAAGCAAAAATTGCGCAATCTCTAACCGAACCTCTCCTGAGTCGGCATTTTTTTTAAATTCCAGCTGCAAATATATATAAGTTTAGGACGACTGGAAGCAATGCCGAGATAAACGGAGAACACATACAGCGCCTAATATTTCCAAATGATCAATCATCTAGTTCCGGCCGGGATCATCATTGCTCAACTTTGGTGATATGGCGAAAACTGCTATGCCAATGTGATTAGGCAGTTTTTTTTTATTTAGTAAATATTACCCACATTACTCGTTACGTTCGGATTTTATCCCCCCCACATACGTATATATACTTATGCATAATATCTATATGTATATACATATATGGATGCGTATATATATGTGTGTGTATTTATATATGTATGTATATATCTATGTATATCTATGTGTGTATGTATGTATGTATGTACCTATACACACAGTTATATATATATATATATATATATATATATATATAATAAGATTAAACCTAGTTTTTTATCATTAATATTTTAAAGATAAGATTACCTATAGTTTATTGACAGAATTCTCGCCCC
>NC_136490.1:115909019-115926519 GCF_053919585.1 Euprymna scolopes | reverse complement strand
ACACACACACACACACACGTATATATATATATATATATATATATACGTCGGTTTGGGTTTGTGAACAATCCCCTAATGTATTGGCAAGGGAGAATATATAAAATCAATTACAGGATTAAAATGCAACCATTTTCACGATGCACGCATGCGGACACACGTTTTCGAGCGTCATATGCCTTAATTTTACGACTTGCTTTAAAACAAGAAAAAGTAGATACACCTCCCCATAATAAAAACTATAATAACAAAAAAAAAACAACAACAACAAAAAAATAAAAATAAAACAGGAAAAACAAACCCTACTCTCATAGCATCAAATAGAATCTAACGTTAATATACAAAAAAGGTTTCATGCAGAAAAAAAAAAGAAAGAAAAAAATAAAAAGAAAAGGAAAGGAAAACTAACTTTTCCTGAGACAAAATTGGCCGTAAAAATAGTCGAGTCCGTGAACAGAATTGCAAACTAAGGGTTTTTTTACACTTGGTTAGAAAGAGCCGAGATTTTATTGAAACGTTTCTAGCACCGGCAGTGCCTATATATTTACTGTTTTTATACGTTGATATTGCGAAAGCCATGCTAAAAGCAGATCTTGCTTCATTAATGTTAGCATGCTCTCATTTCCTGGCATATATATATATATATATATATATATATATATATATATATATATATATATATATATATATATATATATACGTGTGTGTGAATTACAAATGCATGATCATTTAGCTGATAACTTTTGAAGTCTTTGTGCCAACTTTCAAAGTGCGAATACGCACATATATTTCATTCATATGAACATGAACAAACGAGACACTGACATGGCGATGTTTCGATAAGGTTACTGAGATGAAATCATTATTAGGTGAATGATGAAGAGCATCACGAGAATGTTGAGGGTGATTGGCGGAATTAACTAAGTCTGATTACTTGTTAGGGCAGTTTTTAACCAAAACCTGTTGACGTTAGATTTGAAGACAACCATCTGCAAGGAAACAGCCCTGCGATAATGTGTTTATTCTACAGGTAGAATTCTTTTCCGAAGACGCTTCGTTCGTGGAAATTTGGCGTCATAAAGCGTTACTGATGTCACTGATTACTGTAACACGCCTTTATGCTTTAAGTACTATATATATATATATATATATATATATATATATATATATATATATATATATATATATATATATATGTTATTTGTTTTTGTTTTTGCGATACGTTTTGAATGAATTCAATTATTTACGAAAGTGCATCTTTACCTAAATGCGAGTTGGGAATAATTTTCCCTTGAACCAATTTGGTACCCCCACATGGGGAGCGGCATATATATTTTTAAAAAATACATAATTATCCACTGACACGTGTTTCGTCGTCTATGACTCATCAGAGTGGCCGAATCTAGCGAAATTCGAAATCGGGAACCCACGGTAATAATGCATATATATATATATATATATATATATATATATATATATATATATATATATATATTAGGATTTTCAGAATGTGAGAGATTGTATAATAAATTCCACAGCCAAACAACGCCGCAGCTCACAAGAGCCATGACAGTCAACGAACCGGAAGTCCAAGACTCGAGTTTCGCCCTCATTTGGGCTCATCAGTTAGACACATCCGAACTCAGGATTCGAAATCCGAGCCTCTTGCATGCGAGGCAAGCACTCTACCAACTAAGCAAACGCCCCGCACAAAAGAATTTCTATTAACCAACACAGATCAAGTAAACCGCGTCGAAATCCGACTGTGAAATGAACCCACATCGTCTCGACAAGGGACGCGGCCGTCCAACCAGTCAATAACCCTTGCCGATGTCTCACAAGTAGGATTTTAACTCGAAGGGACGACACCGTCCAGCAATGCTAACCCAACGAGCAACTTATGATAGGATTTTCAGAATGTGAGAGATTGTATAATAAATTCCACAGCCAAACAACGCCGCAGCTCACAAGAGCCAGAAGTTTCACCCGCCGCCTCGCAATGATTTACTCCTCAATACATTGCACTGTAGAAAACCTGCGGTTAAATTTATAAAATTGTTTTTGTCGTGGCTTTAATTAAAGCTTAAAAGGCAAAAGTCAAGTATCATGGTTAAATCGTGCTCTAAACAGAAGCATTCATATCTTATCAAAGAACCAACTGTTGATTTAAAATTATTTTTACATAATCATTTGAATTAACGTTAAACGTGCACAAGTCAAGTATCATGGTTGAATTGTGCTTTAAAATTCATTTAATTCATTTCGAATGCGCTCTTGTCTTATAAAAAAAATCTATGATTTATGAGATAGGCCTTTCTGCTTCTGTGGGGATAAAACTTCTCACATGCACTTGTGATATTAGGTTATATAAGTTTTAACTTTGATCAAAATCGGACGTCTGTCTTTAATCGGATTTTTTCGATCGTCGACTTTCGATACTTATCATACGCATTCCCATAAAAATCGACCTATTAACATTTCCAAACAGAGCAAGTACTTTAGTGTGAAATATAAAAAAATCGACCCGGCCATTTCTAAGTACATAGGAATCAAAGTGATATACACAAACAAAGTTATTTTTATATTATATAATTATACTAACTGACCGGCGTTACCAGGTCGTAAAATACGCATAAATATTATATTTTAATTAATGCAGATTTTTATTTATTTATCATGAACAGAAATACCGTAGGTATTAAACGTAACGTTGAATTTCTTTACAAAAATTAATTAAAAAAATGGCAAGAAACTGAAACATGTGAATTCGACTATTATGTTTTTTTTTTCTAAGCAGTTCACTTTTTGAAAGTAAAAAGAAAATACTAGAGGTGAGATCTAAACCAAAACCTAAACCCAGTGAATAAAATACGATAACCATTTGGCCAGCTTGACACGTTCTTTAGAAATGTTTTTAAACGACTTATTCTTAACATAAGGAATCTATCACATGACTGGTTCGCATATACGCAGTCGTGAAAGTTAACAAACAGATAAAAATCTGATAATCCCTCCCCACGTGCCGGTTTTTCAATCTTGACCCCTTAGCAGCCCTTTTTACTGGGTGAAAACAGATTAAAAGGGGTTCTACATGTTTGGATACTTTATATACCAAATTTCAAGTCTGTGGATAAAAAAATTCGTTGAGTAACGGCCCCTAGGACACTGATACCTACTACCGCCCCCTCCCTACATGCATCCTTACATAATAATGATAGTAGTAGTAGTAGTAGTAGTAGTGGTAGTAGTATTGATAGTAGTAGTACACAATTAAAGTGAAAATAAATAATTGAATATTCATATAGTTTTTTAAACAAAATTCTACTCTGTCGACGAATGGGAACAGTAAATACTATGTTTCCGTTGGGAAACTCTCGTCTAGCTCATTGTAGAGGGGGTGAATATATATAATCTGCGGCCATATACATTATGTTAATACGATTCCTTCACGGATAGATAAGCAGAAATACTTTCATCAAACCCACCCATGGCCTTGTGTCTAACTTATTGTAAAGGGAGTAAATATATAGTCTGCGGTGATACACATTATGTTAATTCGACTTCTTTCACGAAGAGATGGGCAGACAGACAAGTGGATCAATTGATGTATCAGAGCATTGCTAATACAATAATCAATAAAATAAAAATCACCGATCAATGTGCAGATGGTTGTTGATGATAAGCAATAAGTTTAGGAATATTTGGTTCCATATTTCATAGAAAAAAATGTCTTAGATCACAAAGTTTCCCTCTATTCATACAGTTTCTATTCCCGGGACACATTAAATAGATGAGAAAAACTTGTTGAAAATGTGATTCAGATTAAAAAAAAACACCTAAGAAGCTTTGTCAATATTACAGGGTGTGATTCCTGAATTAATTTTGTTAATTAAAAATAAGTGTGATGCAATCAATTTCCACATTGATTATAAATCCCAAAGAAAATGGGTGGAGAAAGAATTAGTAATGTTACTATAAGCCCTCAGTCTTTCACAGTCCCCCCCCCCAAAGAATCTCAGTGACTCCCCTATACGATAAATCTGATCATCGCCCACCTGAAGTTTCATAACGCCCCCGCCACCCACCTTTCATCAAACCCATCCATGGCCTTATGTTTAACTTATTGTAGAGGAGGTAAATATATAGTCTGCGGCCATATACATTATGTTAATTCGATTTCTTTCACGAAGAGATGGGAAAACAGACAAAACAAGAAAATGATATAGGATTGATAATAGATAAAATCGAGCATAATGTTATTAGGGTGGTGCAAAAATAATGTCGTTTGTTTGACGTTCAACTTCAAGTAAAAATACATAATTTTTGCACCAACATGATAGTTCTTTTTGCCCTTGTCTTTTCTTCAAAAGAAAACGAACGAAACAAAAAATCGCTCTTGTCAGATTGTGACAATGCCCGATTGTGAATTCCATTGATTCTTGAAGGACGGAAAAACCTTCTTCAGTTTTTGAGTGACAGACAAAGTGACAACTCAGCTCCATAAAACGTCGGTTTTAGTCGGCGCCACCGGAGATTCTAATCGGAAAAATGAATGAACCATAAACTTCAACAACCGACCGGAATAAATTCAACAGTTTTAATCGAAATCTTAGCATTGTGAACTTTTATGGCAGACGAGATTTATCCATTTTTTTTTTGTCTTTTTGTTCATCCGTCGATTTGCCCAAGCCAATGAACACACGAGTTGTCCCCCTTGTTTAGTCTCGAAGAAAAGGCGGAGAAGTCTTATAATGAATTTTTCAGCGGAATGTAATTGAAAGAATAAATCTCTACGAATCTGTCAGTTCGGTTTTACAATGTCCTTGTCATATTGGCCAAGAACTGTTACAAAAAATAAATAAATGAAAAATAAAACATGAAACAAAAAAGAAACAAACAAAATTAAAAAAAAAGAACAAACACAACAAAAACAAAAACGATTTCGACCTTTTACAACTAGTTTTTAGTCATTTTGTTGTCGGATCAAATTATATCATTTAAGTTTCAACCTGATTTCTTCCTTTCTTTTTTAATAATAAAAAAAATGATTCGAAATAAAAAATAAGGATATATTGCTGCTTCTGCAAGGTGGCCGTGTGTGTATAGTTGTAACGTAGCCGTTACACTTTGAGCGTGTCGTTACATTTCAACGACTCGGACACGCACATTATCTAGTACTTCATCGCAACAAACAAATAAAAAAATAATTAAATAAATAATAATAATAATAATAATAATAATAATAATAATAATAATAATAATAATAATAATAATAATAATAATAACAAAAGAAGAAATAAAAATCCGACTCAGCATTTTTTAAAGTGCAAATGAAATGCATTTATTTGTGGTTTTTCAAAATAACGCATTTCATTATCTTCAAAAAGTCTTTCGGCACACACATGTGCTTTACAACGCTCTGCCATAATAACATGCGCTTTTTAAAAGTCTCTGTGCCCGCCACCTCATGCTGACTAGCCAGCGCTTTCTCGCCCCCACTATTCACACGTCAAACTGGTGGGCAACTTGCTTCTCTTTGCTCGATCAAGTGCTGCCCTTTTTTTCCTGTCTTTTTTTGTCACGTATAATCGCGCACACTTGCTAATTTGCATATCACAAAAACGGTTGCTGCTGTTAATATTTTCGCTAGTCAGCTATCCTATGGTTGCTGCTGATTTTGCCATACGCACTATGTTACATAATACTTTTACACACATTTGTAATCTGTGCCTCGATCGCTTAACATGAACACAGAATTTTACCTAATGGACGATTCATTCACACCTGAAAGATTTATATATACTAGGCTTCTTATACCATTAAAAACGGCAAAACTTATAACCCGTGGATTTAGAATGAGTGCTTTATGCCGAATTGATAGTAGAATATGGTCAAATTTGTGTTCATTTTTGCATTAAATACATATCCTATAAATCCTTAACTGCGCATCAAGTGGATACCATAATACGTACTTAGCTACACCTTATTATAACAAAGGTCACTGCAAATTTTCAATCAGATCGGCTGAGTAGTTTCCGTGTAAAGTGAAAGTAAATGTGGTATTTTAGTGACTACTTCCTATATATCTCTAATTGTGCATCGATCAGAAACCATAATGCTTGGTTCGCTGAACCTTATCATAACAAAGGTCCATACAATATTTCAGTCAGGTCAGTCCAGTAGTTTCCGAGAAACAGTGGGACGGACAGACAAACAGAGGGACACATAGACTAAGAGAATGTATAAAATGTATCAAAGATACTCATGCAGAAACGTATAAGACTTTCATTCGACATTTCGTTTCGGTCATGAAATTTTGTTGAAAATCTTTTCATAACTGAAACGAAATACCAAATCAAAAACTAATATTACTCTGTGTAGTCCTACCAGATTAGGCTGTCTGAAGATACTGGCTTTGTAACCTAAAATGCACCAAATACTGATGTTATTACTTTTTACTTACTTTTTTTAACAAAACTCAGTCATGTCGTGCAAAGTCAAAAACAAAATAACAATCTTCTTTTACAAACCAAACAAACAAAACAAACCAAACACCATGAATAAATATTTGAAGATATAAAAACTTAAAGCCTGAAACCTTTCTTATTTAATATTGGATTCGGCATTAAATAACCTGAAATATGCCATAAAACAAGCAAACTGTTCTATGCTTATAACTTTATTCCTTTCTATAGTTATATCCTCTGTCGGATATATATATATATATATATATATATATATATATATATATATATATATATATATATAAATATATATATAATATTTATATATATAATATATATATAATATATATAATATATATATATATATATATATATATATATATATATAATATAATATAATATATATATATAATATATAAAAAAAAAATTTACTTGATTCCTCCAGCCTTGACAGACGTGTTTTAAATATTCTCTCCAGTGCTTTTTCTTTTAATGATTTGGAATTCATTCCATTTGCGATTTTTTCTAAGGAACTCTGCCTTTTGGATCATTTTGGACCATTTGGAATTTACCCATTGGATTGGAAATTTTAAATTCGACCGTTTTGGATTTTACCATTCTTGGATTTTTTACCCTTCACCGGACTATCCATTAATGTGAAATGTTTTTATCATTTTTCTTTTACCTCCTATTCCCCTTACCTCACCCTTTTTTTAACCAAGTAAGATCTGTGACTTACTTGTAGTTTCATTAAATACTTTTATATGCAAAATCCGATCCCGCATTTTGCTAATTCCTGCCCTCTGATGTGAAGGAGAGTATTTCTTCGAAACTCCGCGGATTAAGGACTATCCACTTATCTTGTGCTTCCTTTTTTAAAATTAAATGTTTTTAACTCTTTTTCAAGATGTCTTTTAACATGTTTTATTAATCATTTGTTCATATATATATATATATAATATATATATATATATATATATATATATACAATATATATATATATATATATATATATATATTCCTTTAAAGAAACTCTTACAATCGTAAATATATCAGACCCCCCCCCCTAAAAAAAAAAAAAACTTGAAATACGCAATGGCACAAACTTTTTTGTTGGTGCCGCGGAAAATGGCTGTAGAAGTGATCTGAAAAAATGGAAGGATCGGAGAAGAATTGCACCTGTCAGATCCTAGCTAGAAGCGAGCAGATTACCGGAAGTTTGTCGTTGAAAATTTCAAAGGTTAACAAGCGCCATCAGCCAGAAACCAGTGATGCGCGTAAATTAAAGATGAGTAATGAAAATCTGAAGAGACTTGCTGTCACTTAGACTCCATGAGAAATCGCTAGAACACCAAAGTGACTACTACTACTACTACTACTACTACTACTGGTATGATATCGTATCGTCATGATGTACACTGTCGACATGGCCTTCGGGACAAGATCAAAGTGTAGTATCTGTTCCGGCAGATGCTGCACTTAAGATAATTTGTACCAGTCAATGGAGGGGAAACCCTCTATACTGGGACAATTATTATTTTTGGTAACCAGAGTGCCCCCTTTTTGCCTACTTTTAGGGGAGCTGGTTTTTACCTCACATTAAAAACGGCCTTGTGCCTAATTTGCTCAGTGGGGGAGCAAATAAATACCATCTGTTCCGGCAGATACTACTAGCTATGACTAGCTATGACTAGCAAAGACCAGATGTGGGGGCAACCCCACATGCCTGACCATTAACCAGCTCCCATTTCCCACCTCTCGGGAGCTGGTCCCCTTTTTCCCTTCCCCCTCCCTTCACTCCTCACATTAAAAATCGGCCTTGTGCCTAATTTGCTCGGTGGGGGAGCAAATAAATACCATCTGTTCTTCAGATGCTGCACTTCAATTTCTTGTTCTCTGTCAGTGGAGGAGAAATCTTTCACGACTGAGACAATTTTTATTTTTGTTCCTTTTCTCCACGTTAAAAAACGACCCTGGTGTCTAACTCTGTCCTGTGGGGAGGCATAGTAAATAGGGACAATCAAGGTTGTCCTGATTCCATACGAATTCAACATTGGTTCTACACGAAATCAATGACTGATTTCACTG
Organism: Euprymna scolopes; assembly: GCF_053919585.1. Classification (NCBI taxonomy): domain Eukaryota; kingdom Metazoa; phylum Mollusca; class Cephalopoda; order Sepiida; family Sepiolidae; genus Euprymna; species Euprymna scolopes. Next base: position 115,917,970 of record NC_136490.1, on the reverse strand, counting down.
GAAGATAAGTTCAGACAAGGTGGACAACTAAAAAGAGGAGGAGAGAGAAAGAGAAAGGGAGAGAGAGAGAGAGAGAGGCATGTGTCGCACATTATTAATTATGATCATGCATCCCCCCTCCCACCCGCCGTTAGCTTTTTGGGACGGCGACTATTTCGTGTCTGCTCGGCTAAAGTGTTGAACCGGAATCATGTGATTTTGCCAACTTCCGTTTCATCGCCTATGTCAATTCGTTTACCGCTAATCCGTCAATCATTTTCTCCATTCAAGCTTGCGGCCTCACTATACTATCATTGATGAAGGATGACGAAAGATCGAGGAGAGAAAGGGATTTATTGTCAGTGAAGACCAATTAATGATTGTTGCCAGCAAGAAGTCAATGGCAAGCGGCTGTTGCGATAACACAAAATCATTTGCAAAGATTATCGAAAACGATGGCGAGTACTGGAAATCTGGGGAGACTTATTGTCACCCAGCCTCCAGGGAACACTATCATTGTCAGTGAATAATCTCTGATGAGAGCCTGTGTAAGAACGCCTAATGAATATAAATAATAATTAAAAAAAAATGAACAAATTTAATAAAACCGCTAATGCAATACATTTAGGAAAATAAAACTGCATATTACCTCTTGCATGTATTTGATAGTTGTGTTTTGGAAAAACAAATAAACCTCCAAAACAAGAACGTATAATAATTGAGATGGATAGGAACTACACCGGTAACTGTGCAAACGACATATCATTGACCGAATGAACAAATGTTATCAAGAGAAACCAGATGTTGTCTCAGAATATACAAAGACTAAAATGCCCTGCAACTTGGAAATTAAGGTGGTCCACGCCCAATCCGAAACAACGAGACCGAATCTGATTGTCATAAAAATAAAAAAATAGGAGGAGCGGCTAAGAACAGAGCATTGACGTGATATTGAGTCAGCGTGTCACATGGGGAAGACTAATGAATGTGTCGGTCAGAGCTTCTTACAATATTGCCCGAGACATGGACAGCTGTTTAACGTGAAAGCGTCAACCGATTTTTTTTTTTTTTTCACATTTCCTGGTGGAGCTTCATTTCGAATCAATTATGTCAATTCTGATAACCCAACTGACTCGGCAACGTACACAACACTTAATATATAATTGATTGTTTTCTCGCATTGTTCCTTTTTGTTTCGTCGGATCAACATATGTTATTCACTTGTGTTAAGCTATAGTAGCTTTAATGTGACTTCTTCTGATGACGTTGATATGGATAGTCATACACTGATTTATCATTATTATTATTTACTCACTAGACGCATTCACACAAGCCATCATCAAAGACTGTCCTCAGAGAACAACATGAGGTGTTCCCTGGAGTATAAGTGACAACAAGTCTCCGCAGATTTCCAGTACTCTTCACCTCTTTCGATAACCTTTGCAAAAAAATTTGCGTTATTGCAACAGCCGCTTACCAATGATTTCTCGTTGGCAGCGACCATTGGTCTTCACTGGAATTTGGGTGGCAATAAGCCTCCCCAAGGTCCCAGTCCTCTTTGCACATATCCAGCAGAGGTCTGGCTAGTGCTTTCTCTCCTCAGTCTTCCCTTCCTTGATCCTCATCATTTGGTGTGGTGCCTGTTTATGGTGACACTCACAGGAGTAAAAGAGTGGGGCGGTTTTTTTTTTATTTATACAGTTTGTTTTCAGGATTTCATGTAATGTGACTTTGTTTTTTGCATCTGTAGCCGTTTCTGTATCCAGTTTGTGTGTAGTTTATGTGTAGTGTTGGTCTCCACATTCAAGGGGTTTCCTTAATATTTCTGCAGTTTTCATTATTGAAATTCGTTGTATTTTCTCAGCAATCCCTCTGAATCTAATATCTCCCATTCTTTTTTCAAAGTATTTTGGTATCGTTCCTAGTGCTCGCACTATTAGTGGTGTTATTTTTACTTTCTTCATTTTCCAGATCCCTTTGAGCTCTCTGGCCAGTTCCGTGTATTTGCCCCGCTTTTCAGTCTCCTTGATTTTCACTCTGTGGTCTGCTGGAACGGCAAAAGCTACAATCTGGCAGGCCTTTTCTTTCTTGTCAACTATGATGACATCTGGTCTTCTTGCTTGGGTGGGTTTATCCGTTTGTATATTCATGTCCCATAGGATCTTGTGACTTTCATTTTCCATTACTGCTGCCGGTTTGTGTTTGTATCATTTATCTGTGTGTTCAAAATTCATTTGTTTGCATAATTGCCAACGCACCGCCTTCTCCACTTGATCGTGTCTATTTTTATATTCTTTTTGGACTAGTTTGCTGCATTCACTTATTATGTGGTTTATTGTTTCGTCTCTTTGTTTGCAGTTTTCGTGTGTCTTGTCGACCCTTGCTTAATTGTGATGGGGTCTGATTGCATTATCTTGTGCAACTGTTATTAGTGATTCAGTTTCCCTGTTAAAGTTTCCTGTCCAGGAAAACTGAATCACTAATAACAGCTGCACAAGACAATGCCATTGTATCGAGATTGGCGATCAAAAACAGGCGGGTTCTCTACCTGACCGGAGATTCTTTCTCACCTTAACAGCATATACTTTTAGTCTCTTTTATTCAAAACTCTGGTACGGCCACTTCTTAAATATTCCATTCAAGTAAAAGATCTTTACAAAAAGATAGCGTACACCCGGAGCATGTTAACAATTTGGAGAGTTACAGAACGATTCACGCTTATCTACCAAGAGCGACGCCAAAAAATCAATTTATTCTTACTTGAGACGCGGAATATGCAAGCAGTATGCAAGAAGACTTCATTCTGTCGTACAAGATGATCAACAGGAATTTTTCGAGGAGTTTTTTTTAACCCTTAGTGTCAACTCATGGTCTCCACAGGCATTGGCAAAAATGTACCGCTGTCGTTTGCGGCTAAGTAGAAAGAAGACAGTGTTCTCTGTTCACGTTTCTGTTCTGTTGAGGTCGTGACGATGAATACGATAGCCAAGTTTAAAGCAGCTGTGGTCAAACATTCAGACTGATGTAAATAGATTTGTAACGTTACCCAACACGTTGTATGCAGCCTCAGTCGCAAAGGAGACCAAGAATAGAAAAGAACTTCAACTCGCTTTTTTGTTGTTGTTGTACAACGTCATTTATTTTCTAATTGTTGCAACCATAATGTCATCCACATGATCTCCAACGTAATTTCGTCATGTGCTCTTAATCTTTTCCATGTTCATCTTCTTTCTCTCTCTTTATATATATATATATATATATATATATATATATATATATATATATATATATTTCTGTTTTCTTTACTGGTGACGTCATTTCGCACACATTAGCATACAACCGTGCTCACTATGTTACCGGTTTTATATTCTCCTTTACATGGTTTATTGCACTTTGCTATCTATTTTGCAAATAAGTTTTATTTTATTTGATTTGTATAAACGAATCAAAGGATTTTTAAAATCGTTATTATGTCGAAAACACGAGCGGTGCTAAAGGTCGTGAACAGCAAGAAATTAAAAACAAGCAAACAAACAAAAAAAAAAATGGAATAAAAATCTTATAACTAATAAAAATCCCAACGACTATCTGAGATTATTAGCTAAAATGCATATTCGACATCGTCGTTAACAATGCGCGATGGTAATCTTCCATATGAATACACGATCAGAAAAGATACGAAACAATGGATTAGTTATTTACTCGTCTTGTACGTAACGGACGAAAAGAATGATGACGCCAACTGCGTGTGTATTTCCCAAGCATGTGGGAAATGTTTTCTTTTCTTGTTTTTATTAAAATATTTTTTTTTCAAAGACAATTGCACCCGAAGCGATGAGTTCACAATGGCCATCCCGGTTTGGTTGTTCGTTATGTGTTGTCTGTTTCACATTTGGTTGCGAAAACGTTTTTTGTTTGGTTGTTCGTCGTTGTTGTTGTTGTTGTTGTTGTTGTTGTTGTCCATATTGGCGGGAAAACAAACTAGAGAAGGTGAAAATTTATGTCGCAAAGAAGGAAAATATATTTTGTTAATGATTATATTATTAGTTTTTTTTTCTTCAATAGCATAATATAAAATAAAATAAAACAAAATGACAAGGAAAAAAAACAGTAAGGAAAAAAGAATAACATTAAGAGAGCAAGAGAGAAGGTGAAGAGAAAGAGAGAGAGAGAGAGAGAAGAAATAGAAAGAGAGAGAGAGAGAGAGAGAGTGGAGAAACGCAAGGCAGAGGAAGAAGGAGAGAGGAAGAAAGAAAAAGAAAGAAATAGAGATAAGAAATTGAAAGAGAGGAAGAAAAGAAGAGAGAATAAGGAGAGGTACAAAGAATAATAATAATAATAATAATAATAATAATAATAATAATAATAAGAAGAAGAAGAAGAAGAAGAAGAAGGAGAAAAAGAAGAAGGAGAAGAAGAAGAAAGAAAGAAAGAAAGAAAGAGAGGGGAAGAAAGAGAGATAGAAAAAAGAGAGAGGGGAAAACAGAGAAGAAGAAAGAGAGAGAGAGAGAGAGAGGATAAAAAGATAGAGAAGAATAAAGAAGGTGAGACAGAAAAAAAGAGAAGAATAGAAGAAAAGAGAGAGAGAGAGAGAGAACGAGAGAATAACAGAAAAAGACAAAGAAGAAAGAGAGCCAGAAAGAAGGAAGGAGAGAGAGAAAGAGAGAGATTGAGAGAGAGAGAGAGAGAGAGAGAGAGAGAGAGAAACTATATTTTTCTACATTGTTTTTTTTATTTTGCTTATGTGTTTGTTTATCTCCGTGCACATTTGATGGCGTCAAAACAGAAGTCAGGATAACCAATGACGTCAAAACATTATGAAGTAAAAAATGAATCCATTGAAATAGAACAATGGGGAATAATTGTGCACAGGGAATGGCGTAAAAATAAACAAAAAACAAAAAAACAAAAAACAAAAAAACAAAACAAAACCAAACCAAAATAACGTCATCCATTAAAATGTTAGAACAGTTCGCGATTCGAAGACTGTATTGCTCTCATTTCGAATTTCAGAATAAAAACTGAAAGTCACAAACGCCTCAAAATCGACTTTATTTAAAACTCTGTTTTTGACAATTCAAACATGCCCTTGGCCTCGTGCTAAACATAAAGCTTAATGACGTTTCTTAATTTTTTAGATGAGGATTGCTTATTAGTATTATTTGGATTCATCGGACTACTGTTCTCATCTTAAGTGTGATTTCCACAACGTTTCGATCGATGTAACCTCCGAGCTTCTTCAGGTGTATCTTGTCGAACCATGACTGGATAGAGGTCCTAAGTAATTCGCAATTGTATTTTTCGGTCGCCCACTCAATTGTAAAAAGTGATATTCTCCTGAAAGTTGAAGGTTCAATCCTCAGTGTGGGCGACCGAAAAATACAATTGCGAATTATTAGGACCTCTATCCAGTCATGGCTGACGGAATAAGAGCAAGCTACCCCCATCAAGTAAATAAAATATTCCGATCGAAATTCCGTCCAAATTCCAGAGCTTGACAGAAACATTCTCGAATTCGACAAGATACACCTGAAGAAGGTCGGAGGTTACATCAACCGGAACGTTGTGAAAATCATAATCAAGATGAGAACAGTAGTCCGATGAATCCCAATAATACGAACAGAGATTAATATTTCAGTATTTCTAGTGAATAACCTCATTATAGGTTTAATAATAAAAATGTTTGTCGTCATTTTTGCCATTGTTTTTCTAAAAACGAGTAATCTGCATGAGGACTCATATTCTGCTCCCCGGGAATGGCTGAAGTAGTTTACAATCTGTAAATCACTTTATTTCATATATAATTTCAGAAGGTGGGTATTTAAAGTCAGAGGTGTTGTCCGGTCCTAAAATACTCTTAGTTGTCTTTATTAATATTACTCTATTATATTTGGTAAATGAGTAAGAGATACGGAATTTGTTGTTTAACTTGTCGATGTACGTAATTAATAAATGTGATTTACGATATGATATTTTATCTCTTTGGACTATTTTCTATTATTAGCATAATTTCTCTTCTTGTTATTGTGAAAGCGGGTGGAGGGAACGGAATTACCTGTATTCAAAAATGTCATTGTTTTGTTCTATTTAGCGTTGCCCAGAACAATAAATATGAGAATGCAGTATTACAGTTGAAAACGTTGCTCCATTATATGAATTAATGAATTACATTTTTTTTTCAGCACAGTAAAACAAGAAAAGAAGAAAGAGTTGGGCGAAAGATATAGAGAGGGTTAGGAGAAAGGCGGTAGAAGGAAAAGAGAGAAAGATAAAGGGATGAGAGAGAGAGAGAAAGAGAGAGAGAGAGAGAGAGAGAGAGAGAGAGAGAGAGAGAGAGATTGTACTCTAAAAATGTTACACATAATTTCACTTCTGTTTAATTTTATATGACCCCGAGTACACTTGAGACGATCAGCGAGGCGGGGAAACTGATCGCGAAATCTGGACTCGAATTTTGTCAACATTTCATCTAGGTATATTGGCATCGAATGGTGTATAATCTATTATCTTACCTAACTGTAACCCTATAAAATCCCAGAGGGAAACTAGCACCTGGTAACCTGGAACTGTGCAAGACAGGGGCGGGGGGTGTCATCTTCCTGATTTGTTTTTATTATTGCTTTTTCACCCCAAGCAAGGCACAATGCCATTTTACCGTATGGGGAGGGGGTACCATTTGGGACAGTTTGTAGGAATAATATCTAGGGAGTTGAGCAGCAAGCTATCTGTTTACATCACATTTAAACTTCTGCATCTCAGTGCAGTCAAGGAAGCAGGGACCCAGGAAGGAATTCCAAAGTCTGGCGATCCGAGAAAAGAAACTATTAGAGTAGAAGGCTTACCGGCATCTTGAAATCTTTACTGCGTACGGTTAGGATCTTGCTACTTGTCGGATTTGCCGGGAATATTTACGTCGAGGGGGTACAAAGGCTTGGAATTTGTCAGAGCACGTTTCATTAAAATATTTGTAAAACAGGCATAGGGATGCACCATTTCGTCGATGGGACAGGAGTTGGGGTCCGGTGGATAGAGCGGGACCTTATTAGGTTGGCAATTATTTTGAACCTTGTTTACGAGTAAAAGACTAGTATTAGATGCTCCAGTCCAAATGGGACAATAATATTTCTTATGTGGGCGAATGGTGGCCTTGTAAAGGTACAGGATACTTTCAGGCGTAACTTTCTAGCGCGGCAGAGAGAGCCCACCTTCTTTGCAGCAGCCTTGGCAATGCTATCGATGTATTTGTTCCAATTCATGTTCCTTGTGATTGTTAACCCGAGGTGTATTATTTATACCCGCTTATTTAAACACATACAGCGCCTAGTATTCCCAAATGGTTACCTATTTTAGCATTGGCCAGAATCAACATCGCTTAACTTCGGTGATCTAACGAAAATCAGTATGTTAAAGTTATTTTGGGGTAGATAAAATTCCTTAGAAAGCGATGAATGCAACGCATCCAGAAAACGGGGGGTCTGTTGAAAATCCAAACCGGATAGAGAGAGCCCGTTGGCCCTGTGTCCCGAACAAAATACTCGCTTACAGTTTGTTAGAAGTTAGCATGAAAGTAGTAAGGCCAGAAAACTGTCACAAGAATACTCATGTCAGTGCGCAATCTGGTCTTGCGGAGGATAGAGAAACATAAAAATAAGATTTATTATATTATAAGTCGGTTTTTCCTGTTTGTTTGTGAGCTAAACAAACCTTCCGATTTAGTATGACCTCGAAACAGTAATAGTAAAAGGTTACTGTTATGTTTATGCAACTGGAGTCGGCATAGGCCAGATTAATAGATATGATGCGAGAAAAATATCATAACATTCAAGAAATTAAAGAAATTAAGGGGAAATAACTCAAAAACGCTTGCATTCTCCACTCCGTTTTATGGCTCAATTTTTGTATTTCTTTTTGAGAAGGAAACGTTTTCTCCCGAAATTATTAAAGATATTTTAATAATATTTAGCAGTAAGTTTCATATTTACTGATTTGACTTTTAAAGTTATTTCTCCTGAACCCCCTCTCCCTAAAAAAAAAAAAAAATGTGAGTTGCAGAAATAAAAAAAAAAAATATGTTATACGCCAAAGCTACACAGAGGTTTCATCCAATCGCGGCAAACTCCAGGTAGGTCTGCTAGTATTTACAGAAATAAAGTCGTCTTGAAAATAAATGTAAAATCAGATTTGAAATACAAAAGAAATGAGAAAAGAATTAGGTTAAAAGTCCAACGGTTTGTACAGCTACCGTCCATATCTCTCAATTTATTTGTTTCGCATTTATTTGTTTATCTCTTCTTTGTTTTCACGACAGATTTCCCAACACAGGGGATCTTTTTCCCTGCGTCTTTGTGAAAAAATCGTCGGAAAATTGTCCGAATTAAAAAAAAAAAAATTTCTATATTTTCTTTATCTATTTATTCACATTTCATATTTTTTCATAACTTTCAGTTAGAAAACAAGTAAAAAGAGTTCTTTGTTCTTATCGCGCAACACACACACACACACACACACACACACACACACACACACATACACACACACATATATGTATATATATATACTCGTATATATATACACTCGTATGTATATATATATATATATACGAGTATATATATATAGGTATATATATATACACGAGTATATATATATATATATATATATATATACGAGTATATATATATATATACGAGTATATATATATATATATATATATATATATATATATATGTAGTCACAAAATTGTTGCAACATGTTTAGCTAGAGTCAAGTATTATATTTTTATTGATTATATATATAACATACTATACGCGGTATATATATATATATATGTATATATATGTATATATATATATATATATATATATATATATATATATATATATATATATATATATTCAGTTTTTTTACACCTGGCTTTGTAACCGTTAAATTTTAAATTCAAATATAACTATGCTTTTCAAATAGTGAATTTTCTT
>NC_136490.1:115821519-115906519 GCF_053919585.1 Euprymna scolopes | reverse complement strand
TTTTTCTGAAGAGCGTATGCACTGAAAACAGACGGTATTGACATAATAATAATAACCGTTAATTTCTGCATAAGGAATAAGATCTGTAAAAAAGGTATCGAAATTTTAACATGCTACGCACGCACACACACACACACACACACACACACACACACACACACACACACACACACACACACACACACACACACCCATTAGTGATTAGTCATTTTCCATATTTTTCTCCGATATAATTACAAATTCCGTACTAAATACCCAATTCCGATACAATTAGTGTTTCTGATTCTTCATAAACTTTAAATATTTAATCGTAGATTTAATATTTTTCCTGATTACTGTAAAACACATGCTAAATTTGCATATATTTTTGCAAACGTACAAATACACTTATGGGGGATGATCGATCGATTTAAGTTTTAATGGTAATTTAAAATCAATAACTATTTATAATTTTTATCATTACCACCAACAGTGAAAAAATTTTTTTATCATTAGACCCAATATAAAAATAGAAAATTAAAAGTATCTTTTTTGGCATTAGAAAATAAGCACACATTTTTCCAATTATAATATCGATTCCGATACCTTCAAATGTTCCAATTTTTTCAATTCTCGATTCCAATTAATCGTCCCAACAGTAATATATATATATATATATATATATATATATATATATATATATATATATATATGACTATTACATTTAATCGCATAAATTAATATACGAAAGTATAATTTTATGCGGTAAGTTTAAGTATTTACTTCAACAGTGCTCAATACATAGGTAGAGCTAGGTAGTAAGTTATAAAAATATATATAGCAATTAAGCTTAATTGCCATATTTTTATAACTTACTATTATATATATGTATGAATTTAGGTAAAAATTGCACGAGTAAAAATGGCACTGGTAAAATGGCTAACTAGATAAAAATGTCACTTTGACAACAGAAATTAAAATCCTTTCGAAATTTGAACGAATGGAGAAGTACGGGTCAAGCTCCCATTCCACTAGGTTAAAACAAGGCGAAGCCCCTCCCCCCTCAAATTAAATAAATATCTTTTATAGGCATTTACACCACTAGGAGTGGGGGATAGGCTTTCTTTTTAAAATAAGATATAATCAAGGTAAACAGTGTTTTCTACTAGTTTGAGCGATTCTTTTAGCGAGCCGGTGTGAAAGGAGGTAGAGATAAGAAATATCACACTTAACTGTTTGCATATACACTTTCTGTCCATCATCTGAATTTATAACCCTAGCCAAGTCAGAAGTCACAACCGCCGCAGGACTGATATCTATTATGCTTGTTTTCTTTTCATGTTCTTTGTTTCTACCAAGAAAACTTGTAATTTTTACCAGCTGCTAAGAGAACTCTTCATCAATATTGAACCCAAAACTGTGTACTTCAATATGTGGGGGATTTTTCTCAATAGAGAATGATTTTGAAAATAATAAGGTCATTATCGGAGCAAGTTCCATACAATTCTGCGTAAGTATATATATATATATATATATATATATATATATATAACTATATATATATATAACTATATATATATTTATATAGAACTATATATATATAACTATATATATATAACTATATATATATTTATATAGAACTATATATAGTTATGCATAACTATATATATATATATATAGAACTATATATATATATAGCTATATATATAACTATGTATATAACTATATATATATATATAGAACTTTATATATATATATATAGAACTATATATATATATATTTATAGAACTATATATATGTATAGAACTATATATATATATAAATGTATAGAACTGTATATATATATATGTATAGAACTATATATATATATGAAAATGCATTTAACAGGTCAACCAATATCTACGAAACAGCCCTAAAAAATAGTGGATACAAAAATATCGATATCAAATATAAGCAACAAAACACCAACAACTATAATAAAACTAAAAATAGAAGAAAAAGAACTATAATTTGGTGTACGGCCCCATACAATCAAATGTTAAAAACAAAACTTGGCAAGAAATTTCTAGATCTTATTGAAAAACACTTTCCCGCAACAAACCCCTTACACAAAATCTTCAATAAAAATACCTTAAAGTTATCCTACAGTTGTTGCGAAAATTTAGAGATGATAATTAAAGCACATAATAACAAAATATTAAATAAAAACAATGTAAACAACAACAAAATAAACAATAAAAAAGTAGACACCATGACAAAAATAAAACCAACTAGCAGAAATAATAATAATAATAATAATAATAATAATAATAATAATAATAATAATAATAGTAATAATAATAATAATAATAATAATAATAATAACAAACCAACACCGGACAAGAACAACCATACCATAAATAAAAATACTAATAATGAACGAGATAAATGCAACTGTAGACACCGCACACTTTGCCCAGTTCAAAATAAATGTCTAACAAAAAGCGTAGTTTATCAAGCAACAATATTTGCGAAAGAAAACCCGAATAACAAGAAATATTACGTAGGCATGACTTCCTTAGATTTCAAAACCCGATACTATGACCACAAAAGTACATTCAACAATAAAAAACACCGTATAAAAACAACACTAGCGAATAAATACTGGGAACTCAAAGAAAGCGGACATTCGCAGGTAGTCGAATGGAAAATAATAAGACAAGCTACCACGTGTAGACATTTAGACGACCCATGTAAATTATGCCTTCATGAAAAATTTGCTATCCTGTACTTTAAAGAACCCCAAAATCTATTAAACTGTAGAAGAGAAATAGCAAACAACTGTGTTCACAAAATAAAACTTACTCTAGGATGCGATACAAAATAGCTTTAAAACTAACAAAACAATAGAAAATAAAATAAATAAATTAAATAAACATGAATATACATAAACGATCACACATATATGTATATATATATGTATGTGTGCATGTATGTATGTACACATATGTATATATATATATATATATATATATATATATATATATATATATATATATATATATATATATATATAAAAAGGAGGAAAACGTCTGCATTAAACCACTAACCTAGTTCTAAAACAGATCCTTTGTTCGATAAAATGCATGCCCATTGGCTGATAGGAAGGGGCGCGATGGATACTAGAAAGCTGATTGGCTAACTAAAATCCTCAACAGAAGAGGACCATATAAAAACGAGAAACAACAACAGAATTCGCGCATAAGCCTGACGAATCCTAGAGTGGATGAAACGCCGAATATTAAGTGTATCTTAATCGCTATATATATTTTATAAATTACTAATTAGCTCTACTAACGTATTGAGCACTTTTGAAGTAAATACTTAAAGTCCACGCATAAATCTATACTTTCGTATATTAATTTTATGTGAGTAAATGAAGTAGTTATATATATATATATATATATATATATATATATATATATATATATATATATATATATATATATATATATATATTAGTGGCCTGGAAACCGAAGCAGCACAACTGAAGCTGGCCTGTAGGACACTATATATACAAATGTAGGCAAATTTGGGCATATTTTATTGGTTTGAAAATGTAGGTTCATTTTTACCAATTGACATAAAATTTCAACCATACAATATTACCATAGCCTTCAAATTTTCATGTAGTTTCGTCCCATAGAACAAAATACATGAGTATTTTAATATTCAATTTAGCTACCAGTGTGTGTGTATATATATATATATATATATATATATATATATATATATATATATATATATATATATATATTTATGTATATATATATATAAATATGTATATATATATATAAATATGTATACATATATTTATGTATATATATAAATATTATATAAATATATAAGTATGTATACATATATTTATGTATATATATAATATGTATATATATATATAAATATATATACATATATTTATGTATATATATATAAATTTGTATATATATAAATATGTATACATATATTTATGTATATATATAAATATGTATATATATATATATAAATATGTATATATATATTATGTATATATATATATAAATATGTATACATATATTAATGTATATATAAATATGTATATATATATAAATATGTATACACATATTTATGTATATATATAAATATGTATACATATATTTATGTATATATATAAATATGTATACATATATTTATGTATATATATATATAAATATGTATACATATATTTATGTATATATATAATTATGTATACATATATTTATGTATATATATATATATAAATATGTATACATATATTTATGTATATATATATATATATATATATATATATATATATATATATATATATATATATATATATATATATATATATAGAGAGAGAGAGAGAGAGAGAGAGAGATTTCGGATATTTCCCCCAAAACTTCGTCCTTGATGGAGGGGAGAGTCAAACTTGCTACTATGGTTTCAAATGATCTGAAATAATAACAAAGGGAGACATATCTCCCCCCTTTTATTTTCATACCTCAATAAATTTCACAATGTATAAAGATTATTTGATATTTGAGATATTCATAATCGTACCCTATTTCCAAAAGAGTGAAGATATATCATATGAGAAATATTTGGAATCAAGTCTCCCCTCAGAAAGATTTATACTCTAAGAGTTTCTTTCCTCGAACAGCTAGACTTTGTAATTCCCTTCTTGCTACCTGCTTCAGTGACTGTACTAATATGCAGAAGTTTAAATGTGACGCAGGCCAACATCTTGTTAATCTTTCTTAGGCATATCCCCAAATGGCGATATGCCTTGTTAAAAGGTGAACGTGAGTATATATATATATATATATATATATATATATATATATATATATATATATATATATATATATATATATATATATATAAACAAATCTATAAAAAATCATATTCCGATACAATTACCGATTCAGTACTAAATTCCCGATTCCGTACTAAATTTCCAATTCCAATACAATTATCGATTCCGATTTTTATAAGTCTCTAAATATTTAACTTTAAAATTGTTATTTTTCCCAGTTACAGTAAAAACACCTGTTAAATGTGCAGATATTTTATCAAGCGTAAAAACAAAACTTGTGGGGGATTATCTGTAGATGTTAGCTTTAATGGCAGTTAAAAACCAATAATATTATTTTATTATTACTACTAGCAGTGCAAGGTTTTGGTTAAAACAAACAACCAATTAAGATGATTAAACGAACGCACAATCTTTCCAGAATATACATATAGTGCCTAGCATTCCCAAATGGTCACCCATCTGGTACTGGCCAGGCTCAACGTTTCTTAACTATTTTGCTTACAAGTCAATTGATCTCTTCTAATCCTCGCATTAATTTGTTTTCCAAAAATTATAATAGTCTTAATATTATGTTAAGGATTATCAGTTCTTCACCATGAAATACTAATTCGAGAATATATATATATATATATATATATATATATATATATATATATATATATATATATATATATATATATATATATATATATATATATAACTACTTAATTTACTCACATAGAATTAATATACGAAAGTATAGATTTATGCGTAAACTTTAAGTATTTATCCAAAAGTGCTTAATACCTAGGTAGAGCTAGTTAGTAATTTATAAAATATATATGGCGATTAAGCTACACTGAATATTCCGCGTTTCATCCACTCTAGAACTCCTCATGCTTACTGAGGTGTCCTTTTATAAATTACTATATATATATATATATATATATATATATATATATATATATATATATATATATCCTGACGATGTCCTCTGAAATAGGGACGAAACGTTGATTATTTTAATAATTTCATTCGGTTTTTCTATTTTTCTCAAAACAGTTTGGGATCAACTTTCACCTTGCTATTATTCCAGATCATTTGAAATCATATTAAGAAATTTTAATGGTAATGGTTAAAGATGGTGTGTAAGGTGTTGTCAATAAAAGGCTAACATTTTGAAAATGAGTAAATACTGGTGTGTCTATTCCTTTTAACGTGATGTCTATAAATATATTTATATCTCTAGTATCGCACTATTGAGCTATTTGAATGAAAACTTCATGTTATTTATACATACGTAATTACTATCCAATGTATTTAAATTATATATAAACACGCAAACACACACACACACACACACACACACACACACACATATATATATATCTGACGCACACACACCGTCTCTTTACTATATATATTAAAGAAAGAGTGTGTGTGTGTGTGTATGTGTGTGTGAGGGAGAGAGAGAGAAAAAGAGTGAGAGAGAGAGAGAGAGAGATCTAACCTCGTTCTTCGTTGTCTGGTAACTCTTTAATGTTAGAGGAAGCGAAATACAATGCAAATAAAGTAATAGCAGGAATAGTAATAAAAAGGAACTAAGATCAAAGCTAATTCGGTTTCAATCGGTCAGATCCTGGTCTTCTCTTGACCAGCTGATACTTAAAATAAGACTTTTTATTTATTTATGTTTTTTAGCATCGAGGGTAAGGTAAAGTGGGGAGGCGATAGTGAGACCGGGTCAGAATGCGTTTGATGCAAAAATAAAAAAAAGAGAGAAAAAGCGCGTGTGTTTGGACTACGTTTTATTACTATTTGAGCGAGATCAAATTCACTTCGGATCAAGCTGGATTGGAAGTCGCTTTGCCATAAACCGGATTTATTGGTCAGACTAGGGGAAAATAAAATAACAAGATAAAAAGAAGGCAGTGGGAATAAGAATGATCTCCCCCTCCTCTCCCACTCTTTAAAATTTTTTAACACAGTGACGTGAAAACTGGTGAACTATTGTACGTATGTGTGCGTGTGTGTGTGTGTGTGTGTGTGTGAGAGAAAGAGAGAGAATAAGAGAGAGAGAGAGAGAGTGTGTGTGTGTACGTGCGTTCCTCTGTGTGTGTGTGTGTGTGTGTGTGTGTGTGTGTACACATGCGACGTGGGTGTTATTGTGGGTCCATTGCCCGAGAAGGAGGGTCATCTAAAAGTCAATCGTTACGAATGGAATGCGTTTAATAGAACAAATTGCTTGATCTTCCGCCTATTGTTAGCTCAACATTTACAGTTTTCACACCTAGACGTGAGTGCATGAATGGAATACAGTTATATTACAAATCCGATAGAAATATATACGGCCAGGTAAACAGATATGTAGATATAAACAGATTAAAGAAATTATAAATCAAATTCAAACAGCCGCAAAGAAAGAAACACTGGTTGACATAGAAAGGTAAGTATATCGAACAGAGAACAAAATGTAGATCGATGGGTAAATGCTAATGCTGTCGATATCGATATTGGAATTGGGAAAATTTGTGCCCACCAAAAGACTACAAGGAAGATATATTATAAAAAAGTTTAGTGATCAATTGGAAAAAGAAGATAATATTCGTTATTTTTTTTAACTAACTCAACGTTTTAGAAATAAGAACTTTAATGAAGATTCAGATATCTCATGTACAGGAAGGAGTCCCTTGATTTCTGAGACTTCCGCTGAAATTCAATGAATATATATATATATATATACACGTAGCTTTTTTGATGATTTTTAAAACGATATTAAGGTTAATGTCTCCGCCTCGAGATCCGGTGTTTTACTTAGAAAGTCGCCCATTTTTTTATTTGGACGTATTTATTTATTTATTTATTATTTTTTAAAAACAGTAATCTACAGATAAGCGTGTTTCGGAGCCCTACACCTGTTCAGCGATATATATATATATATATATATATATATATATATATATATATATATATATATATATATATATATATATATATATATATATATATATATATATATAAGTTTTTGAAATTTAAGCGGAAAGAGTGGTGATTCGTCAGGTGTCACATTCGTTATTTATCTCATCTATTTGTATTGAGAATGACGGTTACATAATAGAAATATAAATTTCAAAGCACAAATAATCGCTTATTTTAATGGTAGCACTCCCGTCTCCGTACTCTTCGACTTGTTGAGTGACAAAATGGAAAACTTTACTTTTGGAACGACTGTTGCATATATACAAATTGCGAGATTTAAAAATTCGATAGAAAATACTGATTCTTTCTGAATGGGATTGTTTTCTCTGAACACCAAGCGTTAACAATAGAGGGATATAAATGGCCATTTTGGGTGAAAATGGGAGATGAATTATAGTATAAATATTAATTGAACCAGATTAAATGGTTTCTAAAATAAAATTGCCCGGGACGATAGAAAACTAAACAGACGGTAAATAATGTAACATATTTATATTAAAATTGTTATCCCTTCCTTTTCATCAACCTCTATCTTTCTCTCGCTGTCATTTTTTCGTCTTTCTTCTAAACCCTTTGTCTATCCTCCACCCAGTTCATCTCTCTTATTTTATTGTACTGAAAAAAAAATCATGTAATTATTCATACTGTTAAATAGAATACGATTATCTCAACGTTATTGCTATCTTAGTACATTAATATTTTTGCCAATCTTTCGATATTTGTCGTCCGAAGGGTCGAGCTTCAAAATGATACCGATCTCATGAAAATCCTTCGCCTCTGTAGAAAGTTTTTGCGAACCATACATACATACATACATACATACATACATACATACATACATACATTTAACCAGATTTTGCCCTTTATATTATAGTAGATTACATTAAAATCCCCCCAACAAAAGCTTGCTTACTTGACCCTAACAAAATAAATATATTTTTTAAAAATTTTAATTATATATCCGGGGCAACGCCGGTCAATACAATACAACTTTGTGGTGGTTCGTTAAAAAATTTTTTTTTAAACTTTTGTATGAAAACGTACAAGCATACACGCAGACATTTGCTTTTATATATATATATATATATAATAGATGACTATTTTAAACAAAAAAATACAGGACGGTAGAAGCAAAAGAAAAAGAAAACTAGAAAACAAAGTCTTTCAAATACAGCAAAAACAAAAACAAAACAAAATGATGAAAAGATAGAAAAATGGAGAATGCCCCAAAGTGATCTCCGTAAACACATAAAACAGAAGAGGAAATTTAACCTGACAACGACGATTTTAAGATCAGGTTTTTCGTTCTACTATCACCATACAACCTTTTTTTTCGTATTTGATGGACAGTTACTTGTTTACTCTGTGTGTGATGAGAAAGCTCAGTCTGAAATAAGTTGCCCCATAATGTCATCTAACCTCATAAATCTCTGATTCTGGATTGGATAGATGGGTGCTTCACATGAGTACCTACACACACACACACACACACACACACACACACACACACACACACACACACACACACACACGTAGATGCATAAAAATACACCTACATGCCGGCTGTAATTTGCTTTGTAAAATCAATCCAAAAATATTCATTGATTAGTGGTCACTAGTGATGGGACGATTCTAATATTTTTCCTGATTCCGATTCAATTGCAGATTCCGATTCTTTATAAATTTCTAAACATTTAACTATCGAGGTGTTATTTTCCCCCGATTACCATGAAAACACATGTTAAATGTGCAGATATTTTCTTAAACGTAAAAATAAATTTGTGGGGGATGATGTATCGATTTTAGTTTTATTGTTTGTTGAAAATCAATAAATATCGATTATTTTATTATTACCAGCAGGGTAAGATTTTGTTTTAAACAAATTCAAATAAAAATAGACAACAATCTATTAGCGTGCAAAAACCCAATGGTTTCCCGAGTGTCCGACATCAACAATGCAATATCGCGTATACAGGGTGCCCTCCCCCAAAAAGCGGGCCCCAACTCTAATTAGGCCCCGTTTCTTAGTGTTTTGTCCGAATGAAATGAAACTTTGGTCATAACTAGTTTATTATATTTAAAACATCACATAAAAACACTAGGGTCTTTGGCCTTTTTTCTCCGTTCTAGATGGCCTCCATTTAGCTTTTTTTTGGGGGGGGGTAACCCTGTATTTAGGGAATTTACATCCATTTTAAGATAAAGTCTTTTAAGAATTTCCCCAAAAGTACGAGTTATCCTCTCCTGTTCTTTGACTGAAAAGCGCCACCTGGCGACAGTTTAGTGAAACGTAAAAAAATGGCCGCCGTCTGTATACTGCAAAAGTGCCAAAAAGTTTGTTGTGCTATATTTAGCCCTTTTGTGTAATCAAATATATGTGCACTCCCTCCCAACGAGAGTATTCCTTCCCCTTTCAAATATCATTGCCCCCTTTTCGGCTCAAGTATTTGATTTGGAGTTCTAACTTTGCTATCGAGCATACTAACTATTCTTAAAATTTTTTTTTTTTCTTCTGTGTCCCTGTCTTTCCACTCATTTAAACTTAAGATGACCACCTTTGTGCGCTTGCGCGTGCGATTTCTTTTTTTGGTGTGTGCGTGTTGGGGGAGAGAATGGAGAATGGGGAGATGGTGACGACGACTTTGCTTAGTAACTGGTGGAACTGACGCGAAATCTATAAAAGATCAGAAGAAAATTCGTGGCGGCCGCTGGGTGTGCGAAAAAGAAGAAGGGTCGAATGCGTGGTGGGGACGTCGGTCTTAAAAAACATCTCGAGTCAACCCGACCCCCGGCCGGTGATCGTAAAACTGGGCGTCTTTCGGCCGAAAGATGGCTACACAAATAGATATAAAATATTCGAACGGTAAAATGATAAACCGAGCCTCTCTTGAAAACCCACTGGTCTTTTATTTTTATATTCGTTTATTTGTTTGTCTTTTTTCCGCTTTTGACTTCGTCGTCTTGATTTGATAGCCAGCAGACTGTGTGTGGGCTGTGACTGTCTCTAAAACAAGGTCCCGGTGACCCTAATATATATATATATATATTATATATCTATAAGTTCTTTGCATCCCAACCAGTATATATTCTCTAAAACCGGAAACATAGTTTCATTAAGTTTCTTATTTGAAATCGTTTGGACGATATAAGGAATATATACTTACTGTTTAATTATTAATATAAACTCAGGAATATATATATATATATATATATATATATATATATATATATATATATATATATATATATATATAAAGCTGAATGTGTATGTGTGTGCGTGTGTATGTGTGTGTGTGTGTGTGGTCACGAATAGGCTCCTAAATGGTTGACTATTTAAAAAAAACTGATTACATATAATGATGGAAGATGTATCGAGACACAGGAATGAGTATGTTTGATCTGGCAGAACGATGGTTCATTAAAATTGTGGGGTCTGCGTTGGTGCCTGGTCCACAAAGTATGGAAAGAACAATTTTAAAATTAAAAAAAAAAAACGTTTACAAGTATTTTTGATATAGATGTACATAATAATACTTTGATAAGTATGTTTTAACTTAAATAGGGATGGTATAATGAAATTGGTGGGTCTGCGTTCGCGCCTGGCCTCCATAAAAATGGAAATAGGCACAAACTTTAATAAAGACTTTTCATATCTATCTGCGTAAGTATACTTTGATAATTATGTTTCAGTTTGAAGAAATATGGTATAATAAAATTATGGGGTGTTCGTTCGCACCTGACCTCCATAGAATGGAAATATATCACAAAGTTTAACAAGGTTTTTTAATATAGATCCATAGAATATTGAGATAAGTGTTTCAGTGTGAAAAGGTATGGTATAATAAATTATGGGGTTTATCTATTTTATTTTTACTTTCATCATATTTTGCTTTGGTTTTTATACACCCAAATTCAACCCAAATTTACAACCCTTCCTTTTCATAACCTATCATACTTTCATAAATCAGGGTCCATTTTCTGTAAGCTGTTTTTAACCAAGTCAACGACGGGTACTTTTGCTAGTATATATATATATATATATATATATATATATATATATATATATATATATATATATATATATAATTTGTTTTTGTTTTTGCGATACGTCTTGAATGAATTCAATTATTTACGAAAGTGAATTTTTAACTAAATGCGAATTGGGATTAATTTTCCCTTTAACCAATTTGGTACCCCCACATGGGGAGCGGTATATATATTATTTTTAAAATATAATCATCCACTGACACGTGTTTTGTCGTCTACGACTTATCAGAGATGTATGCATGCATGTATTTATATATATATATATATCTACTTAAATATAAAATGCACTTTCTGCGTGCGTGTGTGTATGTCTGTGCGTGTTTTTGTACGTAAGTTCAGAACTCTGAAACAACTGGGCCGATTTTCTTTTAAATTTCACACAAATGTACTTCATGTATTTAGGGGTGTTCTTACGTAGGTTTTGTATTGCATTGCCTCTGATAAATATTGAAAAATTGATAATCGAAAATATCCGATTAAAGGAAGAATAGACTAATATTAACACCCTCATTCAACCTAACGCTACAACTCCCCACTTGGGATGGCTCTATAAATTTGGCCCGTTATTATAGTAGCTTCATTACGCTCCAGTGACAATGTGCTTCGTCTGAGATGAAATAAGGTAAAATAAATAAATAAATAAAATATCAGTAAAAGACCAAACATACACGATCGCATTTCCTTTTAGAGTTATCGCCTTAATCCGGCATAACATATTCTGTAGCTTATGGCGCTATTAAACAATTATGTATTAATTAGGAAACATGTAATTGTGACTAGTGTTCCTATTTACTTGCCTCCCTACGAGGGCATAGTAAGACACAAGGCCAGTTTTTAATGTGGGATAAATCCAGCACCCCAAAAAGAACACTCTGGATAGGAACAATAATAAAATTTGTCTTAGACCTGTAAGATTTTTTTTTCTGCATTGACCGAGGACCGAAAAGGTTAAATGTAGCATCAGGACAGATACTTGACTGTGCTCTTGGCAGGAATTGTGACTAGCGTTGTTAAATCTTTTAAAACATTAAATGAGGTTAAAAAAATATATAAATAAATAAAAAACATCCTCATCCTCTCACGCTCGCTCGCTCTAGCCAACCTTCGATCGAATAACTGTCAGGTGGACCGACCGTTTCAAAGTATAATACGGAAATCTAAACGGCAAAGAGGGAATTCTCCTTAGCACAATGCAAACGTAACCAACGATAAGTAATTCGTGACTGAATGTTTTTACTCTTTCATTATTCCCCCTCCCCCCCCACCTCCCCTATTTCTTCACGATCGATTAGAATTGCTTTACGATTTCAAGTCGATTATCATGGCTGGCTGGATTCATTGAACCCGATTTTCTGATGACCAAGCTAAAAACCGAGCTACACTGTACGCATGCGCACACCTAACGGATGTAAGAAGATGGAAGCATCGAGTATCAGATATGCAACAATGCAATGCGTTTATTTATGCTTTCAGCAATTTACACTTACTTATACTTTCTCTCACTTTTTTTTTTATTCCATTGCGTTATTCATTTTTTTTATATGTGTGTATATTTAGAGCTGTGAAACAGCGAAACAGTACTGTATACCTATAATGCTCCCTTATCTTGGGTTGAGCATATTGGGAACTGATATACAAACTGCCATTAGCGCAATTGTGAGAAGCCTTGACTGTCATTTAGGCGGTCGGGTTTCGATCATGGCTTGAGGCAGTTGCCTGCCTACCTGCCTAGCTGCACTGATGAGCTGTGAAACAGGGAAACAGTACTGTATGTGGATGACTATATAAGTATATTATTATATGTTTATATATTTATGTAATATGTCTCTCTCTCTCTCTCTCTCTCTCTCTCTCTATATATATATATATATATATATACATACATATATATATATATATATATATATATATATATATATATATATATATATATATATATGCCACTTCTGCATGACATGTGTGTAATTTAGTTTCAAGAACGACCGATAGAGGGCGTGTGTCGGTCGAACAGGGGTCGATAAATCGTATCACTCCTTAAAAAAAAAATATTATTAAACATTTTTATAAATAAATAAATAAAAACTTCTATATTAAAATTATATTTTGATATATTGACAAACCAAAAATTATCTTTTGATATATTTCTACACAATCTTACTGTGAAAAAAAAAAAAAAAATAAATAAACAATAAATAAAAAAATAACAAAACAAAACAAACAAACTATATTTGTGGTTAAAAAATTATTCTTATACATCTATGAATATTTCATGTTTTTAAAATCATATTTTGCTAAAATTATATTTTGATATGTTTTTATACAATCTTATTGTGAAAAAAAAAAATTATATGTTGCTATATTTTATACAATCGTACAGGAAAACCCCCCAAATATTTCTAAAAACAATCTATAAATGTTTCATAATTTTAACATTTATTTTAACTTATAAATCACTCATTTAAAACACATAATTTTAAAATATCAAAATTATATTTTTTATACAATAAATGTTTCGCTTTTCCTAAATTTTGTGTTATTTATTTAGTTATTTCGTTCTTTGAGACACTTGTTTATATTTGAGGTTTACAAAACCGCCGATAGAGTACATTTTTCATTCAAAGAGTAGGACTCGATAACTTGTCTCAGTCGCCTCATGGCACTCTCATGCAGAAGTGCCATATATATATATATATATATATATATATATATATATATATATATATATATATATATATATGTTCACGTGCATAAAATTAAGTTATCTATTCCATAAATTAAATATTTAAATTAACTACAGATAATATGTCCCAAAAATGTGAGGCAACTAGAAGATAAACAAAGGGCA
The DNA here is from genome assembly GCF_053919585.1 of Euprymna scolopes. Classification (NCBI taxonomy): domain Eukaryota; kingdom Metazoa; phylum Mollusca; class Cephalopoda; order Sepiida; family Sepiolidae; genus Euprymna; species Euprymna scolopes. Next base: position 115,891,838 of record NC_136490.1, on the reverse strand, counting down.
GATAACTTTACAGCACTCAGGGAGTAAAAATAAATACTACAGGATTGCTTATAAAAAAATAAATAGATTAACAATCTCTCTCTCTCTCTCTCTCTCTCTCTATATATATATATATATATATATATATATATATATATGGTGCCCAGAAAACTACGGAAAATTCGTACAAAAAAAAAACACGTACCCGGAATACTTGTCCCTTTTGCTAGGTAGGAAAACTGGTCACCTATTGAATAAATATCGATTGAAAACATATTTTATGACCGTTTTTGAAGTAGATATTGTTTTTAAAAGTGACTATAATATTTAAAAAATATATTTTTACTTGTTTACTGTTGTTTTTAATAAAATCGATTTTCTTAGTGTCCGTTTTCTACCTAACTGGCTAAGTTGTTAGTGGTTTCTCTTATTTTAAAGCTTATATTCTCTTCAAAAACGAGACTACAGATGGCATAATATTCAAAAAAATATTTATACTTTTTTACTCGTGTTTTTAAAAAGGGCAAAATCGATTTTTCTACCTAGCTGGCTAAGTTGTTAGTTGTTTAATTTAATTTGAAGCGTTTATTCAGTAAAAAAACAAAAAACAAAAACACACACACACACACACACACAAAACAAAAAGCAAAAACAAAAAACAAAACAATAAGTAGCGTCGAATGTTACGTGAGAACGAGAAATAATGTCCGACATGAAGGTATCATATCTAAGGGGTCTTGATAATCGCTAAAAATATAAAATTAAAAAAAAATACTGAGAGAGATTTGGTTTTAAAAAGAACCCCCACCCTCTAAAAGAAAATAAATTTTAATATTTTTCAAATATAATTTAGATAGAGAGAGAGAGAGAGAGGGTGAGAGGTTACAAACTATATCTGAGTCCGAAAACAAAACGATAAACAACAACAAAACATGAAATATAAAAGATTCTTGATAAACGATAGCGAAGTTTTCGATAAAATTGATTAATAAATTTCTTTATTGATTACTTTTTCTCTTAATGATTGATTTAACAATTTTGAATCAAAAATTAAAAAAAAAATTAAAAATGAGTTAACGAAAAATTTTTAACACATGGCATCTACTGTGTATTGGGTATAATATAATAATCAATAGAGAATTGGTTCTATAATAATAATAATAATAATAATAATAATAATGATAATGATAATAATAATAATAATAATAATAATAATAATAATAATAATAATAATAATAATAAAGTACGAAATATCCATACATTAAATATCATATTTAAGCGTATTTTACGACCAAGCAGCCTGCTAACATATATATATGGTTTGATAAAATTGGTTTGATAAGTCAGTTTCGTTAAAGAAAAAAACGACTTCATCCCGGTGCATAATTTTCATTTTTAAAAAATAATAAACGCGTTTTTTCATATATATCTTTATGCTTATTTGCTAGGTAAATGTTTAAATATTCTTGCAAAAATAAACTTTATTCAATTTTATTCTGTAGAAAAAATAATTCAGTAGTACGTCAAACACAATTTTATCAAACCTAAGCCAGTTTCGTTATATATATAAAAAAAATAACAACTTCATACTTGGTGCATAATTTTGATTTTTTTTTAAATAATAAACGCGATTTTTCATACATATTTGTATGCTTATTCGCTAGGTAAATGTCTAAACATTCTTGTAAAAATAAACTTTATTCAATTTTATTCTTTAGAAAAAAATAATTCACTTGTACGCCACACAGAAATTTATCAAAAAAAAAAAAAAAAAAAAAAGAAATAGTTTTGTTTTACAATCGAAAACATTGACTTAAACTCCGTTGTTGGATTTAAAAAATAATAAACGCGGTTTTTAATATATAATTTTATGTTTCTTCGCGAGATAAAAATGTAAAAATAAATTTGTTTTTTTTCTGCAGAAAGTTGTTTTTATGACGGAGTGAAATTTGACGCGTGGCGTACTTTTTGGCGAGCTGGTGTGCTGGCGTGCCAAAAAAGAATTACCCGCCTATGGCAGCCAAATTTTTTTTATTGTTATGTATTTGTGCATGTCTTCAAATTCTAATAATGGACAATAAATTCTTTTCAGACTTTGTGATCATCACTTATATGATCACGTATATGTAGAATTTAAGCGGAATTACTTTCTACAATCTCCCGTTCGACGTTTGTGTTTTCAGCATTTCATCGGACGCTGGTTAGTACATTGTATTTTGAAAAATCTCCCTAGAAGATGACTTCTTTTAGTCGAAAGCGCAAAAAAAAAAAAAAAAATGTGATAGACAGCACAGACCCCCGTAAAAACTTATGAAAACCTAAACCTTAATTGCGAAATTTCGTGAGAATTTTTTGAAATAATGGCACATTTCTAATAGAAACACAACATCTATATTATGATTTTTTCAATCATATATCACTTTTCATATATACAAATCCTTAATTTCAGAAGCTCATTGTGGTTGCGTAGTGTAAGCTAAAAATAAGGTAATTTCAACTTCTCGTCCTATTTTCGGATTTGTATGCCCAATTGCATTTTATTTTCTTTTGGTGGATTAATAGTTGCTATTTCTTCTGATGAGTTTAAGACAAAATAGATACAATAATTAAATGAATGTTTTTATGCTTATTTCATATCAACATTTCGTTTCATTTACGAAACTTTGTCAAGAATAATATGCATTGGAAGGAGTTGGAGTAAGATATACGTAAGTTTGAAGTAATAGCCGAAGAAAGGAATCTCATTTTAACAACGTGATTTCGCCAAATAAGATTGTAGCTGAAAGATGTATACGTATATGTAGCCATTAATAATTGTACAAATAAAAAATGTCTTCTATACATATATGAGAGAAAGATAGATAGATAGATAGATAGATAGATAGAGAGAGAGAGAGAGAGAGAGAGAGAGAGAGAGAGAGACAGAGACAGACAGAGAGGTGGATGGTAAATGTATGTCGTAAATATGTGTAATTTAACGCTATCTACGTTATGATTTACAATGCGTTTTTAATTTTCCCAAATCAAATCCAGTATTCCCCTTTTTCCTTCATCCCAACATCATCATTTTTTTTTTTCACGAGAAACAATTTTATTCACATAGGCGCTTCTCCGTAACCTCGGTCAGGTTTTATATTTCCGACCACAAAATTTTAAACCGAAGCTGTAAACAAAACGTCTTGGCCAAGGCGCCAAAACCGGAAGTCGTGTCAGTGTCAGAGTTCTTCCCATCTTGCCTTCATATCCGGTCCAACGGCGTCACGTGATATCCGTCGATACGCTCGCACAAAACAAACCAAAAAAAAACCCCAAAAAACTGAAATGTAACAATGTCTTACAGAGTTTCAATTACGTACAAAAATTAAGCTACGTAGTCACACATATGGATTAATGTAAAGGGGCAAACGTATACGGATCAATATCTGCGCAAAAAGGTGTATCAACTATAATCAGATAGCATATATATTTAATATATGTATCCTCCTTGGGCGTTAACTAGCCTGTTCTCTCCCATGCAGACACAGATGGCGTGAATATTATCATATACTCAATATGCTTATATATATATATATATATATATATATATATATATATATATATATATATATATATATAGTAAGTTATAAAATATATATGGCGATTAAGCTACATAGAATATTCCGCGTTTCATCCATGCTAGAATTCATCAGGCTTATGTATGATGAATCCTAGCGTGGATGAAACGCGGAACAATTCTGTGTAGCTTAATCGCCATATATATTTTATAACTTCCTACCCAGCTCCACCTACGTATTGAGCACTGTTGAAGTAAATATTTAAAATTTACGCATAAATCTATACTTTCGTATATTAATTTATTTAACACACACACACACACACACACACACACACACACACACACACACACACACACACACACACACACACACACACATATATATAAAGATATATATATATATATAGTACACACTTTATATATATATATATATATATATATATAAAGATATATATATATATAGTACACACTTATATATATATATATATATATATATATATATATATATATATATATATATTGAGTAAAAGGATTATAATTAATCTCAAAAGAAAAAAAAAACAAACAAAATCAACTCGATTTCACAATCCCTTCGGAAACGATGTTCACACACAAAATCAACTCGATTTCACAATCCCTTCGGAAACGATGTTCACTCTACTGATTACCCGTTAGGGTTTTGTTTGCGCATAAATATGATTCACAGTTTACATGTTTGATAAAAGAACAAATAAATGGGGCATACCAGTCTGTGAAACATGGAACTCAGCTAAAAGTGTCTTGTTTTTTAAACTTTGCAGGATTTTATTATCTTTTTCCTTATGTTTTTACTAATAAGTCGCAGCTTATTAAGGCTCAAGGATCACTTGAGGATAAGGCTTTAAGGACTTGTACGTTGGAAGATAATAACCACCACGAGAGGAAACTAGGTTACACGGACAGAATATTATTTAAGTGTACAGATAAAAACAAAAAGGGCAATATTAAATAACAAACTATATACATAATTACATAATTAACACAGAATCATGCGTATTTCATTTTAATATTTCGTTTCATTTAGGAAATTTGGTCAAGAATAGCATGTATTGAAAAGAGTTTGAGCAGCTATACCAAGATGACGGATTTTATATTAGATGTAAAACGATCATGTTGTAGTCAGTTCAGAAGCAGTCTTGAGGTATTCTGTTCCACAAATAGGATGTTCTAGGAACGAAACGTTGTTCATAGTAGTTCGTTCTGTTTGGTCTTTCTACAGGAGATAGAGAGATAGAGAGAGAGAGAGAGAGAGAGAGAGAGAGAGAGAGAGAGAGAGAGAGAGAGGGGTATCTTCGCTGTGATTGTTGTTAGCCGAGTTCATAATGACAGTGTAACGTAGTACATGTTTACACACGCGTTTGCATGTATACACCCGGGACCCAACACGTTGTAGCAAATTACGTCGCAAGGAACATAAGACAAGCAATGACTCCATTTTTGTAACAACGACATTTATTTCCGGGTACTTTACTGAATAAAACGTGGTCGTGCTCCTTCTCTCTGAGATCTGTCCTCGTGAACGTCATCCGGTCTCTGCACATGTTTTTTTTTTATAGTTCTTTTAAAATGTTTCCTTGCGATGACGTCACTTCGCACACGCCTCGACATTTGTATACAGCCACCATACACCATTACAGTGCTATGTTTTACTGAGGGTTGGAAACAAGGATTTGAGCTCAGTCGATCACTTACTATGACAATAACAATACAGTTGAAAACGGTGAACAACAACTCTTCTGTGTGAAACAGACTATAGGGAAGAAAAGAGATACCCCCCGCCGCCCACTAGATTGCGAAGTCAGTTACATGATTGTAAAGCATGGAATTCGATTAAAATATCTTTTTTGTTGTTTAAGATAACAAAATTCAGATTAATAAAATACCGTTGAAGCTACTAAATTACGTGTATTTTTGTGTATTTTTTATGCATTTTTTGTACACATTAGTTATATGAAGACGAAACAAAATGTCAAGATCCTGGATATGACCTTAAACTATATCCAGTGGTGAGGCTCCAGCTTGCGGGCTTTGAGGAGTGTGAAACCACCCTTTAATTGCCATTACTTCCAGGTCCACCCTGACCCTAAGTGGTAGTACCTGTTAGGGTCCCAACTATTAAATAGAAATCGACTTGAAAACAACAAATATATTCTATTAAAAAATTTTTCTTCAAAATCTTAAGGTTCGGCATTAAATAACCTGAAAAGGGTTGATATGCCGTAAAACAAAAACAACCAACCAACCAAAATGTTAAATGAATCTAGAAAGTTCCGGCAATTATGTGCAGTGTACACACATGCCCATGGCCTGCTTTTGTAAATCCTTTCTAGACATGCGTCGAGTTATATGTAGGCTGTATCAAATGCAGAATAAACGCCACCGTGGGATGCATCGCGGAATGGTGGACAGAACAATCTTTTTATACAAATACTTAACGATATGAATGAATATGTAAGAGAAAGTTTTTACTTTTGTAAAGTAAAATCTGTATTTTGTCTTATGTTTCATATTAGATGACGGGAGTATCTAAAGTTTTTAGAAATAAACTTTGCAATGAAAATTTACTGCCTTTTTAAATATTAAAAAGAAAAAAAAAGATTCATTAATTTTTCATTTTAGTTCTGAGTTATATTGCTGTTTTTAAGTAATTTAAAAAAAAAATTTAAATCAAATTATTATTTTTTAAAATAAAATCTTAAAACGTAACAGAGTATGGCGGCTGTATGCAAATGTCGAACCGTGTGCGAAATGACGTCACGGTGAGGCAAAAGAAAGAAAAAAAGCTTTAAAAAGAACGTGTGCACAGATTGAATAACGTCCAGGACAGAGATCAGAGAGAAGGAGCACGATCAAGTTTTATTCGTGAAAGTACCTGGAAATAAATGTCGTTGTTCAAAAATAGGAGTCGATTTATTACTTGTCTTATGTTCGTTGCGATGGAGACTGCATACAACGTGTGGGTCCCGTGTGTAAACATAAAAGTAAAAGATTATGAAAGAACATATGCGCAGACTGGCGATGACGTTTGAAAGGACAGATGGACCACGATCATGTTTTATTGGGAAAGTACTCAGAAATAAATGTAACAACGGAAAAAAAAGTGAGTTGAGTTATTACTTGTTCTATGTTCCTTGCGTCGTACTCTGTTACAACGTGTTGGGTTCCGACTGACTACATGTTAACGCGTGTGTAAACGTGTGTATTGCGTTATACAAAATTAAGTTTAACCAGCTATTTAAATCATTTGAACAAGTTATTTAATTTATGGGGTAGGATGCTCTCGTTCCATCATCCATGACCGGATAGAAGGTTCAATCTTTAGTGCGGGTAATACAAAAAAAAACAAAAAAAAAAACAAAAAAACAAAACTACAATTTCGAATTACTTAAGATTTCTATCCAGGCGAGAGCATGCTATCCCCATGGATTAAATAAAAGCATTCCGTTCGAAATTCCGTCCAGATTACCGATTTCGAAATAAAGGTTATCTAGCTCGATAATGTACACCCGAAGAAGGCCGGGTATTACATCGGCAATAACGTTGTAAGAATAACACTCAATATTAGAACAATAAGCCAAAATAATAAAAATTATCAATCCGTATATAAAAAATCCAGAAACATAATATTGCAGTATTGTTTGAACATTAAATTATTATTGTAATCGTTCCTTTTATTAATTCCAACAATGACTCAAAGGTCGTCTTTATGTTTATGTTGTTATAATATGTGGAATCATGCAAAACTTTTGTTTTCTTATTATTTATCAGTTTGATATTAAAAAAATCCTATCAGCTCTAATTTACAATCAAAAACTAAATAAAAGAAAATAGCGGAAAATGACGATAGAAATAATTGTGCTTCTGCATTTATCAACACACGATTTCCACGAAGTTACTCGGGTGTGCCCGGCAGATGACGGGAATAACCGGAGCCTTATTACAAACAGTAGAAATTTTTACAAGCCCCCTCCCCATGTTAAGAATGGCGACGGCCAATGAAATTCATTAATACATTGGAAAAAAACGTCTTAATATTTAGAAAACTACTTGTCGACCGTTTCCGGTTCTTCCCGTCATCTGCCGGGCACATCCGAGTAACTTCGTGGAAATCGTGGGTTAATAAATACAGAAGTACCTTAAGTTTTTTTTTTTTACAAAAAAAAAAAAAAAAAAAAATCTGAAAATTATAATAACAGAAGTTTTTAATTTTATTTTAACTCAATCAATGTTCAGGTAATTAACGTTTTATTTTGTGGCCGACATCTTCGATTCTGAAATTGCATTGTCTCCCCTTGTTTGTCCACTTCAATGTGAAATAATAAAAAAAAGTTGTTCCGTGGCAGTAATGCACAAGTGCTTATTTATATTTAGAAAACTCATAATAACTGCTTTCCCACAGAAGAGACGTTGCAAACCTGTCTCTTATCATTATTTTCATGGCAAGTGGTCAGCTGAGCTTCAATCTATGATCCCCTCCCTCGCCAAACTTTCATGAAAAATACTCGTCTAACCATTATCAATAATTTCCCAAACTCTTTATCTGTGCCTAAACCTAAATGTATATTCCATGAACAAAGCTTCTTTCTCAGAACTGCACGTCTGTGGAACTCTCTTCCGGTTGCCTACTGTTCGACCGTTTCCAGTTCTTTCCGAAATCAACCGGGCACATCCGAGTAACTTCGTGGAAATCGTGGGTTGATGAATGCAGAAGTACCGAAATAATTATACATCGTCAAATGTAACGAACTTCTTGCTACAAAAATCATAAATCATGTTTTTCCCCTTCATCTGCCAGTTGCTTCAATGTTCTACTGTTAGACATCTTGCTTACATCCTGGGAGTATTCGCATCTAATGTCCGGTGATGACTGAAAAAAATCCCCTTCTGTATTATTGCACTGTTATTACAGCTTCCGGTTTCGTGCTCCCTTTCCACATCACCTGCCCGGCGACCTCACTCTAATATCTAATAAATAATAACTCTAATAAATTAAACAAATACGAAGAGTATAAAATGTAAGCAAACAGTAATAATAAGGCAATAAACAAGACGCCGTTTTTTTTTAATGGAAATATTGGAAAATAATTTTTCGTTTTTCTTTTTTGTTTCAACTTCCGGTTTGTGAAAACGACAGGAAAATCGGCTACTAAAAACACGTACGAAGTAGAAGGAAAAATAATAAAAAATTATATATCGAATAAAATAAAATAAAAAGATGAGTTAGAAAAATTCAGTATGAAATAAATGGCCGGCAAAAAATATATGCATTCGGCGTATGGGCGGGCGGGTTAGGGTTAATAAACTGTTTCGCTCCACTTATTACAAAATGCAATAAGCGCGGCGAGCGCCCCTCTCGTATAAAAATATAGATATCGATTAGGGCCGCAACGAAGTCAACAAAAGAGGTTTTGATAAAGAGACAAATACGCGGAGAATATGTTAAAACCTAATATAAAGCCTTTCAATTGTGTTTTGGACATTCTATCCAATGACGATCGGTCGTGCAAATAGCACAAAGAAAAATTAAAAAAAAATAAATTTTTTTTTGATAGTTATGATGATGACGAAATAATGGAGATAATGTGATGCGAGTTAAAAGCAAAATATGAGAAAAAAAAATGCAGTTAAAAAAAAAAATGTCCCAAAAGAATCGGAACAATAATGTGTGCGGAATGAACGGGTTTGAATGGAGAAATGCATTAAAAACAAATATAAAATAAATAATAGTAAACTAAAAAAGAATATTTCGTATTTTATTCTCGATTTTACGGCATATCAAATCGTTTTGACTTTATATGATGCTGCAACCCTTCATCTCCGGAATCTGCACGGAATTTCAAACGAATCCCTTCATTTAATCCACAAAGTTAGCATGGTCTCGTTCAATGAACCCGCGACGTAGTAGATAAAATATTTGATAAAAATCAATTGTACATTACTCTTCTAGAGGTTGAAGGTTCAATCCTCATTGCGGGTGACACAGAAAAATACAACTGATAATTATATAAAACTTTTGTCATAGCTGATGTTGGAACGTAAGTATGCTGCACCCGCTGATTAAATAAAGGGTTCCGTTCGAAATTCCGTGTATATTCCTGAATTGAGCAGAAAGATTCTCGAATTCGATAAGATAAACCCGAAGAAGGTCGGAAGTTACATCAACCAAATTGTTGCGAAAATAGCATTTAAGATGAGAACAGTAGTCCAAAGAATCCAAATAATGCGAAGCAATCAATTCTTATCTTAAAAAATCACAGACGAATCAAACCTATGTAGCAACATATATTAGAAATCGTAGTTTAGATAATGTATACACACAAACACAGACATTACAGTGGAACCCCGCGATACGGCATACAATTTGGTAACAAAATACAGTAGACTATATAATACGACTGTATATAATCAAATAACATTATAACGAACACCGTACAATGGGGCAAATACCGTAACCAGGGACTGGAAAAACATCGTATTCCACATCGTAACCTGAAAAAAAAAACCCGTATCCTAAGACCACCGTATCCCTGGGTTCTATTGCATATATATATATATATATATATATATATATATATATATATATATATATATATATGTGTGTGTGTGTGTGTGTGTGTGTGTTTGTGTGTGTTTATTTGTATAAGACTTAAGCGTATGTGCCTATATTAATAGATTTATATTAGATTTGGATGAAGAGGAAAGAGGAGGTGTGAAGACAGAGGAGGAGGAGGAGGAGGAGGAGGAGGAGGAGGAGGAGGAGGAGGAGGAGAGTCAATTTACTCTGTCAACCGGAACCAAGCTACGCCCTCTTGGGGCAAATGGTGATACTAATTAGCACCTTTATCGCCATGAGCTTGTCCTAATAAACTTCATGCCTTGTTTACGGTCATCAATTTCGGTAGTATTACACTGTCATTTTGTAGCGAAATTATTGTCATTTTAATCAGTGTTGACCTGCAGCAGAACGACTCATCTCCCCTTTCAAGGAGAGGATGAGCTCGGCAGTCATCTGATGATCCTTCTTCGCCGCCATGTTTTTGAATGTATCCAATTACGCGAAAGTGTGTCAAGAATGCGTTCTTACATCTAGAGATCGGTCGATGTTTTAATTTAATGGTTTAGTCGATACGTGCCTCCAGATTAAACACACGAACTGAATCGATTGAGAAAAGACTAAAGAAATCATCGATCAAAGACTCGAGAAAGAACGGTTACTCTGCTAATATCGGCATTGTTTCCTGTCGTCGTGTATGTCTCCTTGTCACTGACCTCAAGCTATACCAGTTCAATAATTAGGCAGTTGGGAATTGTGAAGTCCTCGTGTCGTTATGTGCTGGGCTATATAACGAGTGTATGTATGTGAGTTCGATATAATGAGCCTCTCTATCTTGTTAACGTGTCGTCTATTTGTGTTGATGTAGTTCGTGTCTATTGAATGTGTGTGACGGCTTCCAATATCTTATCATGTGGTGTATAATTGTTTCTCTTATTGGTGTGTGTAGAATAGGTATCTGTGAGTGTCGATATACTAAACAGTTTATAGAAAGACGGATAAACATCTGTTATATTTGTGCTGGACAAAGAGCGACATATCTTGAATCACAACCATTTTCGTCTGTTCCGACGTGCTCCTAAAATGTAGGCATGTCTCTCACGAAAAACTCAAATAAGTTGTTTCATATGTACATTTATTGTGATTACGAATTGTTGGTTCCGAGGTGAGACGCCGTTCCCTTTTTCCACAACTACATAAGTTCATTTATTCAGTCCAGTGCTCCCATGATTGGCATACTCTCTCTACTCCACAACTCCTAGTTGCAGACTTGACTAACTTCCTACGTGTAAATCTAAAATTCGTTACGCCATCACTACACATAGCCTAAAGATCCTTGCCGGGTTTTTGTCACATATCTTTGTGTACGTTCTAACATTCTTAGTGAAAACATATCAGAATGACATTTCATTCACTAAGTTATATTCCTGAAAACTATTTAATGTAATTTTTTTAATTCTTCTCAAAGATAACTTTACACATCAATAACATTTTTCTATCTAAACAACAATAATCTAAACAACAATAATCATTATGATCAACTATCAGCAAGACTAACTGGTATTTCCCGGGAAGCTAATAACATAACAGTGTTATGTAGACGCACTGAACAGGCATGTTCATTGTCTCTTAGACTGAAAATAGACCTCCCTTAACAGAACGATTTAATTCCATTTTTATCTCTCTTTAAAAACATTAAAATCAACATATAATTACACTAAGTCTTATGCTTAATATCGTGATTCTAGTTTTTATCAAACCCTCTGAAATCGTTTTTGAATCATCATAACATTTCATCCCATCTCCGTATCCATCGTCGAACAGTGTCTGAGGCATTCCTCAGGACTGCATCGGAGCATGCATTGCTTAGGGGACAGTTTGTGTGCGTTAGTCTATACGTCCGCGTTGCAGGGAAAACCCAGTGCCCTGTACTGTTGTTTAGGCAGTTGGGAATTGTGAAGGCACTTAATTAACTGTTTTTCATTGTCCAAATACCTAAGCTCAACATGTGCAGATTGTCCCGTGTTTTGGCAACCTTCGCTCGGGCCCAATTGAGTGTTATCCATTCTTTACGGAGGAATTCAGAATCTACTTGGACGTCTTCTTTCGATGCTGGAAGAGCCTCGCTGTTGTCTTTCGTTCATTCCACCAACGCAGACGGACGGAAGATCACTTACATCATTTTGAACCAAGAAAATATCTAAAATTTAAAGCTTAAGCTTTACGAAAAAAATTGAATCTAATGTAATTTTGCTTAATCACTATCTAATGACTACGGATCAAATTAAATGCAATTCTGATACATGTACATAGTTTTGTTAAGACACATTAAGTTTGGTTAGTACCAGATGGGTAAGCAATTTGAGACTTTCAGGCGCTGTATATAGGAAAACGTCGACAGCTACCTACAAGAGTTGCAACAACCTAACGTCGTCATCTCCCCTAATGAGTGTATGCATGCGACTGAGGACCGCTTGTGGATTTCATACTCCCATGGAGCTTCCTCCTTTAGAGGAAGCTGGTTAAAACCACATAAGGTTAGTGTTGTTTCCATTTCCATTTGATATATTCGAATGTTCGAATTGAAACTAGTGCTCATATTAGGCCCCATTGGAACCCATTTTAATACTCGATTGAAATTTGGAAAACATATATCAATTGATATCAATCATCTATTGTTGACACTGCAGAAAAAAAAACCTTTCAAATGTAGTGTTTTTTATTAGATTAAGAAAAAGAAAAGTAAAAAATAACACCAGTCTTTCTCTGCTTATTCTGGCGTTGTTTCTAGTTATCACTAGACTCCGTGCGACTGAACTCAATCAATGTCGGTAAAAGATAACTTGAAATACTCGTCAGATATAGCCTCACCGACGAGCCACAATACAGTAAAATTGCTATTTTAGGAGGATTATAAACACCAAAGTGTATGACAGGTAGTCTGTAGTGAAGCAAAAGTTACGAAATCCCAAACACACCTCTCCTTAACTTGCAAGAAGTCAAATAAAAAAAAAATAAGTTAAACATAATCAGCTTTGATGTTAATTTAGTTAGAAGATATAAATAGATAGATAGAAATCTCTATCTATCTATCTATCTATCTATCTATCTATCTATCTATATTATGTACCCTATCTTAGGTTGAGCATTTGGGAAGTGATATACAAATTACCATTAGCGTATGAACCGATGCTCTTTATGTAAACATGTTGAGCTTAGGTATTTGGACAATGAAAAACAGTTAATTAACTGCCCGCATAGCAGCAGGCGTATAGCGATACGGTTAGACGCTCCGACTGTCGTTTGGGCGATCGTGTTTCGATCCTGGCTTGATGTAGTTGCTTGTCTAGTCGCACTGATGAGCTGTAAAACAGCAATACAGTACTGTATGGGATGACTATATAAATATGTGTGTGTGTGTGTCTTTATTTCTATATACAGATAGTTGTATATATATATATATATATATATATATATATATATATATATATATATATATATATATAGTATGTTTATTATTCAAACATTACTGGTTGCATATGTGCATATTGCTCCGTTTTTGGTCTGATGATGTGGTTTCTCCGAAGTGAGATTCCACTGAAACATGTACGCACATATGTAACCAATAATGTTTGTATAATAAACATAATATATCAGTGGAACACTTCTTAATGGAACACTTTAATAAACACAAGAGTTTCGGTGGATGTACGTCTACGAAGGCAATCTGTACAACCACTATCTCTCTCTTTCTCTCTCTCTCTCTCTCTATATATATATATATATATATACATATATATATACATACATATATATATACATACATATATATATACATACATACATATATATACATATATATATACATATATATGCATATATATATACATATATATATACATATATATACATATATATATACATATACATATACATATTTTTGCTTGTTATTCCCTCTACAAAAAGTCTAATATTTGAAACTGCATGGAATCAGGAAAATCTTTCGTTACGTTCCTTGTTTTTCTAACTTTATTTTTTCTTATATTAATGCTCTCTCCATAATATTGCGTAAAATATCGATTTTTAATTATGCTAATATATATATATATATATATATATATATATATATATATATATATATATATATATATATATATATTATAAGGTCTATTTCCTATTTGGTTTTATCGAGCTTTTATATCTGGCTGAGATAATTTTATAAATATTAATTCTTTAATATTTATAATTTACTTTAATTTTACCATCTTGGATCATTTTGGTAAATTCAATTGTAATTTTCATTATATAAATATATATATATATATATATATATATATATATATATATATATATATATATATATATATATATATATATATATGCGTGCTGTTTGTAAACAGAATTCAATATAAGAGCATATTATTTATTTTAAAATTTTACCGAAGATCAGGCAAACATCAGTACTGTCGGTTTTAAAAAAGAACAGATATAAAGAGATGCTGAAGAGAATTAGCTATTTTTCGACCATATATCTGATTTCAAACCGACGGTACCGATGTTTTTCTGACCTGTAAAATTTCAATATATATATATATATATATATATATATATATATATATATATATGCATATGCATATATTAAACCACGTATTTGATTTCCGTTTCCTTATCATGATATTTACTGAACCCAATCAACGTCATGGTGTGTCTTGATGTCAGGACGTTCTAATCTATGATTTTATGTTACATTTTGCAATTTTACTCATGACGCGCGTTCCACGTTTTTCTCTTTCTCTGATTGATTATTGATTAATTGATTGGTTGAAATGTGCATACATAAAACACACACACATACACACACTCATATATATATAGAAATGTGAAATAAAATATCAGAAAACACAAACTAGGATGAGTCGGTTAGGATCAAAAGACCTTTACGTTGAGATAGCAATTTGTGTGACCATCTTTATCATGGTATGTTTGCATGTGCGTGTGAATGTGAGAGGTAAACGTACATTATGAATTCAAACAGTTTCACATACACACACATATGCGCGCACACACACACACACACACACACACACACACACACACACACACACACATACACATATATATATGTGTGTGTGTGTGTGTGTGTGTGTGTGCGCGCTAATCGTTTTAGCCCGTTAAAAACGGGCAAACATTATAGCCCGTTGACTTAAAATGAGTGTTTTATGTAAAGTTGTTGTTTGAATAAGGTTAAATGTGTGCCTATTTGACGTCAGACTTAATTCTTATTAATCTATTAATCCCTTACTGTGCATCGAAAGGATACCATAATACTTAGTCCCCTGCACTTCATAATAAAGGTCCATACAAAAAAAAAAAAAAATAACCCAGATCGGTCCAGTATTTTATGAAAAAAATTTAAATGGACAGACAAAGAGAAATATAATATAGATATATAAGCACATTGATATATATAAACACATTGATATATATATATATATATATATATATATATATATATATATATATGAACCCTTTTTCGGGGTTAACGGCCAACTAGCACTGTGTGTGTTTGTGTGTGTTGGGATGGAGAGACAACCTTTCTAGGACAAGCAAATCTCTGATGTAAAAAAACATAAAGCGGGAGACCAGACCCGCATTAAGCTGGTTTGCAGCTTAACTTGTTGCTGGCTATCTTGCTCTTGCTTGTTGCTGGATCTCAACATTTTGAACCGAGAGAGAGAGACTTAGCTGTTGTACAAAGCTAAGACTCTGTAACAACATATGTGTATAGATACTCTCTCAGGCATTTGTCTATTAAAATGATCCTGTGGCGATGGAAGTCATTTTTGGGCTCATGGACTGACGTGTCTGACGGAGTGGCACTCGTCTGACAAGACGTTGCAATCATTATATATATATATATATATATATATATTTATACATATATATATATATATATATTTATACACACACACATATATATATATATATATATATATATATATTTATACATACACACACACACACACACACACACACATATATATATATATAATTCAAACATGGTGGTGCTTAAATATATGGTAAAGTGGCAGTTTAGTCATTTAGAAGTACTTTAAAGCTTCACCACTCACTCATTTTTCGACAAAATTTCAAACAATTATTACAGTTTATAGATCACCTTCTCAGTTATATGGGAAAAATCTTTTTTTCGTTCAATAAACCAAAAGTTATGATGAATTTTCTGGTGTTCAAAATCGTAAAAAGACGTAAGGAGGTAAGCGACGTTTTTTATGACTGCTTTCCATAGCAAACACGTCGCTTCAGCGACTAGTGCTGCTACTAATTCACTGCTGTCACAAAAGAGAAGTAACAAGTGAAAGTATGAAAGAATGAAAGGGAGATAATTGAAGGGATTTTATTGGAGCAGACGAGTGCCATACATTGTTATTACGTATGTGTATAATATTATGTTTATGGGGGCAAAAAAAATGTCATGGATTACAATAGAAAAATGTTAGCATGAAAAGAAATATGCTTAAACGTGGAAAAGTAAAGGACTAGTTGTTAAAACTGAAAAGAAAAGGATAAAATATTCTAGTAAAAAATATAATAAATTTTAACTTAAAATATTACTGCATTAAGAATTGTTTTTATTCAATTCATAACATTATTTAATCAATTCTTAATGCTGCAATATTTTAAGTTATAAATTTAGTATATGTTTTACTAGAATATCTTGTCGTTTTTATTTCCAGTTTTAACACACACACACACACACACACACACACACACACAGATTTATGGCTATGAACAGATTGAGATAAATAGATAGACTGATGTATCTCTATTTATGTCTGCACATATATGTCTATCAATAAAGTTAGAAATATTAATATGATTCCATGTACATCATTCACTTTTAACCAAATTAACCGATCATTATGGGTCTTGGAACAAACTTGAGCACGTAAGATGAGTTATATTCAGTTTAATTTATGGAAAAAAAAACCCCACATCCTTCATGTAAATACCGAATTTCGTGAAATTATAACAATGGTTATATTAACATCAATAAATAAAAATTCACTAGATGCGAGTTTTTGTAAAAGTATTTAAAAGAGGTTTTAGGATGCATAGAATAGGCGAAACCACCCATTTGAAAATTCAAATATATTTAAAACTGATACATTGTTACCAATTCAGATTTATTGAATCCCAATTCCATTCTCCACCCCTCATACGCTCAAGCCTCACATATTTGACCTTTTCTAGAATTAAATAGATTCTGATTAAAATTGTAATTAGGATTCTAGGCATAAGGTTTAGTTGCATCATATTGATCGTGATCTTAGTAAAGGTATATAAAAATGGCGCAAAACTGTTCAATTTGGGGAATTATCTGATTTCGAATCTCGCTAGATTCAGCCACTCTGATGAGTCGTAGACGACGAAACACGTGTCAGTAGATAATTATATTTTAAAAATAATGTATACATATATATATATATATATATATATATATATATATATATATATATATATATGCACATAAAGTTCTGAACAGTACATAGGGTCCGAAATGTTGGGACGATTAATCGGAATTAGATATCAGAATAAGTATTGTAAAAATTTGTAACTATTTTCTAATGCCAAAAACGGTTTCTGTAATTACTTTTTTTTTTATTTGATTTTGTTTAAAATTTTCCACTGCTGGTAGTAATAATAAAATAATCAATGTTTATTAATTTTGAACTACCAATAAAACTAAAATCTTTAGATCACCCCCCCCCCCATAAAAGTGTGTTTTTACGTTTTAGAAATCACGTGCACATTTAATGTCTGTTTTTTTTTTACGGGCATCGGGGGAAAAATTACAATTTTATAGTTAAATATTTAGAGATATTTATAAGGAATCGGAATCGGTAATTATATCGACATTGGAAATATATTGGAATCGTTTCATCACTATATTTTTCAAATATAAATATATATTTTGATAATACAATGTTTCTCATATTTTTTTTTGCGTGGTAGTCACCACTTATCAAGGCCCGGAGGCCACTCGTGGTTAGTGCTTGCATATTAATCTATGGGATAATATCGTAGTAATCGTTAGTAATGGAGATTTGATAAAGTGTCTTACTTAAGTGGACGGTTTATCAGAAATTTGTTTATCTTGGACTTGGAGACATCCAAGTTGAAGACATTCAAGTTGTAGTCAGGTGTGAAACAGGCAAACGGAAGAGAGTTCCACGGCGTGCACTTCTAAGAAAGAAGCTTTGTTCATGGAATTTACGCTTTGATAAAGAGTGGGGGAAATTATTGACAGTGGTTTCAGCTAGACGGGTGTTTTTCGTGAAAGATTGGCGAGGGGGGGATCAGATATTAGAGCTCAAACGGACACTTGCCATGGAAATAACGATAAAACAAAGACAGGCTCGCAACGTCTCTTCTATGGGAGAGAGGTTGCAGGGAAGAGAAAAGAGCATTCCCCCCCCACTAAGCTACGAAGTCTATTTTGTACTCGGTCAAGGTCAGATGTGGCAGCAGTACCACATCCTTTGAAGTACTTGACTTTTATATAGATATAGAATTGCATCAGCAGTGAGATTTCTACTGGAGCGGTAGAAGGATCCCATCATTTTTCCAGCGACCTTGGCAACAGCTTGGATGTTCATGTTCCATTTCAGATCAGGAGTGAAGGTCAGTCCCAGAAGCTTGTCAAAATATGAAGCCTCACCAAGACGAGAGCCATCCATTTCAATTGATGCCAGATGGGGATCAGAGCGTTGATGATGTAAAGATAGAAGCTTAGTTTTAGAATCATTAAAAGTAACCAGCCACCTCTTCCCCCACTGTACCACGCGCTTAAGATCAGAGAGAGAATCAGAGAGAACTTTGTCATTTACGGCCTTTGATGTGTTGCCGTAGATGGTTGTGTTATCAGCATAGATGTCAACGAATGATTTAAGTATGATTGAAGTATGTTTTGGGAGATCATTGATGTAGATCAGGAGGAAAGTTGGGCCCAGGATGAACCCCTGAGGGACACCAGCATTAATACTGTGGGCTTCTGATTTCTGCCCATCAACCACTACGCTTATGAACCTATCAGAGAGAAATGATTTAATAATTGAGAAAAGAAATGTAAGCTTAGTGTTATAATAACAATATTTTTATAATATATACACCGCATCAAATCAAATTGAAAGAGTAAACTTCTCGCAAAATTTACCAAAATAATAGTTTATTTGCGGCATAAAATTGTTTTAAGATATCTTTAAAGTTCAAATATATATGAGGCATTTAATTTTGCAGTGAGGCCTTCATCATCAAGTATGCAGCACGCTTGACGGGGGAAAAACGTGTAAGATTCTGCGTTCACTATATTTTTCTCATTCATAATATAAGGTTTCTTCCTCCCCTTTTTTTTTTGTTTTTACAATAGTTAATAGTATGTTTTATGTACTGCCGGATGAATTATTCGAAGCTAGGATCGGAATATCTCGAACCCAAGCCATTGCGTTAGGCCATGCTGACAATCTCACCTAGAGAGAGAGAGAGAGAGAGAGAGAGAGAGAGAGAGAGAGAGAGAGAGAGAGAGGGGGGGGAGGGAGGGAGACAGAGAGAGTAGAAGTTGTGTTAATTTCTGCATAGAAAACTACAAAAAAAAAAAGAAGAAAAAAAAAAAAAAGCTCAATAAAACCGCGAATGTTGTCCCTTAGCGCGTGCACAGATCTTTTTTTTAATCGCGTACGTGTGGGAGATGATAGCGATTGATTCTTTTATTTTCCGCATCTTTTTTTTCCTTCGTACTTCTCTTTTATTTTATTTTTTTATTTTTCTCTGTTATCATAACGCTCTTTGGGCTTAATCGAATCGTTCAATTAATCAATCACTCAATCACTCAATAAATCCGTCTGAACAGTAAAAAAAAAAAAAAAAATAAATAAAATAAAAAAATAAAAAGAATCAAAATCAACACCGACAACTCGTGTCCGTCCATTCGGCCACCGTTCGCTTTAAAGCATTAGTGTTTTAAGCGAATTGATGACATTTTTGTAGATACATTTCTATTTTCTTACTTATCTTTCTTTTTCCATGTGCGCTTTTTAGATCCGTCTTTGCATTTCTATTAAAGATTCTGTCGGTCCATCGGTGTGTCACATTGAAAATAACTTAATTTTTTTTTTTTTTTTACTAAAGGAAAGGATCACTGCTTATGGAAATACAAGATGGTTTAATATAATAAATATTTTTGAACGGCTCATCAGTATTTTTTTTACTGTGAAATAATTTAAAAACAAAACAGTAATTTTTCTTATGATAGTCCAGCCAGCACTCCAGCAAAAGTATGGAAATAAAAAATTTAAAAATTAAAAAAAAAAAAAAAACGTTTACAAGTGTTTTTGGTATAGATATACATAATAATGCTTTGATAAGTATGTTTTAACTTAAATAGGGATGGTATAATAAAATTGTGGGGTCTGCGTTCGCGCCTGGCCTCCATAGAATGGAAATAGGCACAAATTTTAATAAAGACTTTTCATATCTATCTGCGTAAGTATACTTTGATAATTATGCTTCAGTTTGAAGAAATATGGTATAATAAAATTATGGGGTGTTCGTTCGCGCAAAGTTTAATAAGTTTTTTTTAATATAGACCCACAGATTATTGTGATAAGTCTTTCAGTGTGAACAGGCATGGTATAATAAATTATGGGGTTTATCTATTTTATCTTTTGATTTCGATAGTCCCAAATTCGAAGCTATCTCTTTACAACCCTTCCTTTTCATAACCTATTATACTTTCATAAATCAGAGTCCATTTTCTGTAGGCTGTTTTTGAACCCAGTCAACGACGGGTACTTTTCATAATATATATATATATATATATATATATATATATATATATATATATATATATATAATAATAAATAATAATATATAATAATATATATAATAATATATATATATAATATATATAATATATATGATAAAAATATATATATTATATATAATAATATATATATAATAAAAATATAATAATATATATATAATATATATAATATATACATATAATATAGTAATATAATATATATATATATAATATAATATATATATATAATATAATAATATATATATAATATATATATAATATAATAATAATATATATATATATATATATATATATATATATATATATATATATTATTCATATAGGTAAACAAGCATTTTGAAAAAATTACTAACTCATGTCGATTGCGTTTATATTTTAGAGATTAAAATTGTAAACATTTAAAAGTCAGATATCTTTCGCACTCCGAAGGATATTTAATTTGGTCGGAAGGAGTGACTGAATAACAAACATAATTATTAATTTTCGGAATCTCTTCTCTATTTTGTTTTTTATTTCGACTAGTGAGAATCAGAATTTACTTGGACATAAATTGATGAACAAAAAAGAAATTAAAAAAATTAAAAAAAAAAAAACGCAACCGATATAAGTTGTCGATTTCTGTCAGCAATGTTAGTTTAAATAACTAGTTGCCGTTTTTTGTTTTATTATAAACTTTTCCAGGGCAATTTTTGATTTCTTTTTTCTTTCTAAATTCTTGCGATAAGGAACGCAGGCGACACCATCCAGTCTTCATAGCTGCTGCGATGATTTATCCTGTTTTAAGGGGCCGATACTTTAAACACACCCGCAATCTCGAAAATAAGCGCCACACCCCCATAAAATCCTCAACTTCGCAGGGAGTGTTTAACGATTGGGCGTCTTACTGGCTGGAGATGTGGGGGTGGCGTCACAAGATGGGCTGAATTTGTCTCAAAAGAAAGGAGGTTGTTGTGTCACCCACTTCCACCCCGGAGTCAACGTTGATGTGTGGAGAGACTGCGTTACTGGGAATCTAGTTACGGTGACATATGGGTGATCTGTGTTTATTATAAACAAAAGTTTGCGTGCCTTATTCTCGCATATGGTTACTAAGATTAGCTTAGAAACAAAGAAAAAAAGCAAACTTTTGGGAATTCAAAAATAATTAAATTCAATAATGATCTGCTAGGTGTATCAGAATTTTTGTAGGAATTTTTGACACCCCTAACACGAAACTGCGAATAAAATATAAAAATCTCGTAATTTCTCTGTTAAAAGTGGGTTGTTTATTTTCTTTGTGGATTATACTTCCAAAATAAACTATTAAAGTTCCTATTTACTATGCCTCCCCACGGGACAGAGTTAGACACCAGGGTCGTTTTTTAACGTGGAGAAAAGGTACAAAAATAAAAATTGTCTCAGTCGTGAAGGATTTCTCCTCCACCGAAAGAGAACAAGAAATAGAAGTGCAGCATCTGAAGAACAGATACTACACTTTGATCTTGTCCCGAAGGTTTTAAAAGTAATAGAAATATATATATATATATATATATATATATATATATATTTTAAACAGTAATGTATTTTCCGAACTCAATATTTTTCAATTTTTAAACTTTAAAAATCTATCAAAATTTTTCTATTGATTCTATTTTTACGATATTTTCAGGGTCAATGTGAAATTTTATGTTCTTTCCAATAAACTGAATATAATATTTTAGACAAACGTTTTTATTTAATTCACGCCCCCCCCATTTTCAAGTGTCTATTAAAAAGTAAATAATTAATTTACTCTCCGAAAAGTAAATAATTAATTTACTCACAAATTGAAGAGAAAAGGTCAATAAATAATATATTTCAAATTTAAAACAAAAAAAAAAAAAAAAAAACGTAGTGTTTTTTAGAATTTTACCTGTAAAGTTTGAAGTTTAAAACCTTTTTTTTTTCTTTTTTTTTTAATGGAAGCTTGGTTTTGCTCCTTTAATTGAAAAAAAAATTAGGGCTTGAATTACATTTTTCGAGGAGTTATAAGCTTGGAAAGACAGGGGTCGAATAATTCACGCCTCCCATTTTGAAATGTCTATTAAAAAGTAAATAATTAATTTATGTACCAAACTGTTATATATCACAAATTGAAGAGAAAATGTCAATAAATAATATATTCAAATTTAAAACAAAAAAGTACTGTTTTTTAGAAATTTACCTGTAAAGTCCGAAGTTTAAAACCTTTTAAACAAAACAAAAAAACACGTTTTTTTTTGTTTCTTTTTTTAATGAAACTTCGGTCCTTACTCCTTTAATTGAAAAAAAAAATAGGGCTTGAATTACATTTTTCGAGGAGTTATAAGCTTGGAAAGGTGGGGTGGAATTATTCACTATTTTCACGAAATTTCTGACACACCTAATGATCTGCAAGAAACTATTTGGTAAGCACGGATATTAATGCAAATGGAAGATTAAAACTAGTGTTGGGACGATAAATCGGAATCGGAATCAGGGATCGGAAAAGTCGGAACTTTTGGGGTATCGGAATCGGAAACTTTTGTGCCGATTTTCTGAAAAAAAAAACGATTCTTTCAAGTGTCATTTTTATTTGATTTTGTTTGAAACAACATCTTCCGCTGCTGGTAGTAATAATAAAATAATAAATATTTATTGATTTTAAACGACCAATAAAACTAAAATCGATAATCATCATTCACAAATGTATTTTTACGTTTGAGAAAATATGTGCGCATTTAACATTTGTTTTTAATATAATCGGCAAAAAAAAAAAAAGAAAAAGAAAAAAAAAAAGAAAAAAATAGTTAAATATTTAGAGATTTACAAAGAATCGGGAGCGAAATCCGTAATTGTATCGGGCTCGGGAATTTAGTACGGAATCGGGAATTTAGAACGGAATCGGGAATTTAGAACGGATCGGTAATTGTATTTGAATCGGGAAAAATATTTGAATCATCCCATCACTAATTAGGACACACTCAATTTTTATCTTTCGAAATTCTTGGAGATGTTTATTTATGTAAATCTTACATTAGTCACATTGAAAACTTTTAAAACAATTGCAATTCGAAAATAATCCAAATCGAATAGTAACTTCATTTCCATCCGTATTTTTATTTAATCAAATAATTTACTAACATTCGAGTGTTACTCAATATTTACTTGCTTTGCCTTCACGGGGACAATGTTTGGCACGAGACGTTTTTTTTTTATGTAAAGGATGTCAAGCTCCCCTCTAAAGGCACTGAATGCGAAAAAATCCCCCCAGAGAGAAGGACTCTTCCTCTTATGCGACTAGAGATTTTAATCCTTGGAACCCTAAAATCAACAAAGATTAAGCCATTCCTGTCATGATTCAGTCCCTGTTAATTTTGCGCTGAGACTTTAGTTCTATGGAGTTCTTAGAGGTCCACCCTCCGAGGCCTAATTTTCTTTTTTCGAGGATGGGTTAATTTATTACTAATCGCCTAAGGCGTCCTTACCGAGGAATACAGACGAGACTATCTATGGAACATTTTGTAGATCAGTGCCCTTTCTCTGGGGCGTTGAATTCTCAATCACACATTCCGACCTTGGTGTCTAAGTTCTTGCAGTCGGAGAAAACTGAAAACCATCTTCCTTTGACTGAAGACGGAGCAGATACTGCACTTTTAAATTAATTCGAAGGTCAGCGAATGTGAAAGGAAACGATAATGAAAGTGAACACACACACACACACACACACACACACACACACACACACACACACACACACACACACACACACACATATATATATATATATATATACAAAAAATAGGATTAAAAATCAAGACATTTCATGCAAATGTAATATGCACAAACTGCAGCACAATATCTGAGGTGTGTTATAGGCCTATTCCCTCTCCATTTCCTCGAAAATCGTAGATTCCTATAGTTTTCTGGTGAGAGTCCACTGCCAAAATCGGTTACAATCAATGGAAGTAGTAAAATCTTTTCTCTCTAATAAATTCCTCCTTTCCCCGCCACCACTTAACGCCGTTGCGGGATCGTTCACAAGGGACAGTTACGAACGAACACCGGTTTCGGTTGTCTGTGCTTCGTAGTTGCTTAAAAAACTGGAATGGAATTTAAACGAATCGAAGGGTTATTTATGCCATTTTTTTTTTCGCTTTCCGCGGTGATTTTTTTGTTTTTGTTTTTCCGAACACGTCCATCATTTTTTCCCCGGATTTTTGCTTTTTTTTTTTCGATTCTTTTTTAAAGAAGTTTTACGTTTGTTCGCTGTTTTTTTGTTGTTGTTTTTGTTTGGATTTTTTTAAAAGAAGTTTAACATCGTTTTTTTTTTTAAATATTTAAACAGGGTTATTACTTCGCTTATTCGTTACTTTACCCCCTCCCTTCTTACACATACATCTCCAAACAACCAGGCAACGCCGGGTACCCCCGCTAAGTATATAAATAAAATTAAAATCCAACACTTAAAAAAAAAAATCAATAGCAAAAGTCGAAACTGAAAATGTCTTAATTTCTCAAACATAAACTGCAGTTTTTATTATCTCGGCGCCATTATTATCTTTTATAAATTGGCTGAGATATGTTTCCGTTCGATTCTGTAATCGTTCGATTCGTTCAACAATAGGATATCAACAATGGCTGATTGTATTTATTGCATGCATTGATCGGAAACAGTGACAGGTTTATCATTATTTCGACAAAATCGAATTGGCCTCGCTTCGGATAAGCCAAGGGCTTCCGTATATATATATATATATATATATATATATATATATATATATATATATATATATATATATATATATATATATATATATATATATTGTACTCGCATGATTATGACGCCACTGCTTAAGGTATGATATGAATGCAGGCGAATAATTAGTATTATTATACATACACTGATATACGCACATATACATAATGCGTACAAAGAAACTTACATATACGCACAAACAAATACATACATATAGAAAAAAATACTGCATGTTCTTTTAAGCATGCAGTATTGAAGCGTGCCCTTAGAAAGAATGCCTGCCGTATTGCAAGAAGAACTGAAATGCACAATCTGTGACAGATTTCTTCTATCTAAAGCCGGTTTACTAAACCATGTGAGGTCACACCGTGTCAGGCATAACCAAAAATTCTATGAGACTGTGCTGCTTCCTAGATCACAAAAGTATTGTTGCAATATCTCTGGTTTCGTCTCTCATTCAGCAAGCGTTTTGACAAGATTCTCAACGGTGCATAATCACGTCCGACCACAAACAACACAAAATACTGGCAAGTTCCCCTGTCACTACTGTGAACGATTTTGCAAGAGTATAGCTGGTTTAAAGAGCCATTTACGTGCGCATGGACGCTCTATATCAATCTGAAGAGATGGCAAACTTCTGCCAAGAAGTCGCAATTATCACACACACACACACACACACACACACACACACACACACACACACACACACACACACACACACACACACACACACACACACACACACACATCAGTCGATCGAGTAAATACTAAATAGGTATAATACACATAAATAGAATATACATATATATAAATATATATATACATTATATATACACACACACACACACACACACACACATATATATATATATATATATATATATATATATATATATATATACGTACAAGAATATACACACACATACATATTGTATATATATACATTGCATATGTTGTAGCCTTGCAGTCCAGTAATACTAAAAAAAAAAACACACACAGTGGTATAGTTAACACAAAGTGTATTTACGAAAATATGTCACAGAATACACGTCATGATTCTGGGGCCATAACTGTCACTAATCGTTACCCGATAATGTGTTAGATGTAACTATTTTCATAGTCTCTATGTTCATTATTACTGAAATAGATACATTAGTTTACTCCATAACAGTTAGTCAGAAAAGAGATAAATGGACACACACAAGCACACATACACACATATATATGATATGTGTGTCTGTTTAGGCATTATATATATATATATATATATATATATATATATATATATATATATATATATATATATATATATAAAAGTGAAGCAGAGGGAATATGGTAAAGAAAAAGGCGATTACACACGAATGGATAGTCTGGTGGAAGATAAAAAATCCAGTGACGGTAAAATCCAAATGTAAAACTTCAAAAAAGTTAAAAGAATATATATATATATATAAATTTTTGGATTTTATCGTCATTGGATACTTTACCTTTCACCAGACTATCCATTCACGTGAAATCACCTTTTTCTTCACCATATTCCCTATGCTTCACTTTTTGTTATTAAGTAAGTATCTTCGACTTGCTTGCAGTTTCATCAAATACTTTTGCATGCAAAATCCGATCCCGCATTTTGCTAATTCCTACCTTCTGATAAGAAGCAAAGTATTTCTTTAAAACTCCGCGGATTAAGGACTATCCACTTACGTAGTGTTTCCTTTTCAAATTAAATGTTTTAACTCTTTTCCAAAGTGTTTTTTAACATGTTTTATTAACTATTTGCTCTTATATATATATATATATATATATATATATATATATATATATATATATATATATGCACATTCATATATATATATACGCACATTCATACATATATATATATATAATATATATATATATATGCACATTCATACATTTATTTATATGTATTGATAGATAGATATATCTATATTGTATATGCTCAATACATATATATGAAGGTATACATGCATACATATATAGATATATTGTGTGTGTATACATTGCTTGATTCTCTTAATTAATCATTAATCGACATTTACGTATCCCAAGTACTTTAACGTTTCCATTTTACGCTGGAATAAAAATTCTAAAAGCTCTTTTCTAGAATTTCTTCGTTTATATTTGTGAAAATTTAACGACCTCGCACATGAGTTTCTAATTTATTTTATTTTTAATTCTTGTCTTATTTCTCATGCTTTTTTGTTATGTTTTTGTCAGTGAAAGATAATTCGACGGAGAAACATTCATGATACACATGGAACACGTATCAATCTTGACTAGTTGCACAGGGACGGCTGAGTGTTAAGCCAATCCTATAAATTAAGCTAGAATGCGGATATGTGGATTCATAAGGTTCTCAAAAGTATCAGGAAAAACGATACATTAATCCTGATTATATATATATATATATATATATATATATATATTGAGTAAAATGATTCATACTTTTGAATAAAAAGTCAATTTCAAAAGGATAAACAAACAAAATCAACTAAATTGTACGATCGTTTCCGAAACGATGTTCATTTTATCTAAATTGACAATAATTATTGACAATAAATTGACAATAAATATTGAAAATAATTTGACAAAAATTATTGTCAATATTTATTGTCAATTCAAGTAAAATGTACATCATTCCTGAAACGATCGTACAATCTGGTTGATTTTTTTTGTTTTTCTTTTTGAGACTGATTTTTAGTTACAAAATTATGAATCGTTTTACTCAATATTAATATAGCTCTAGGATATCTATACCTATTGAGCTTATTATATATCTACAGTAAAATGGGAACTATTTTCTTTTAATAGTATCAATACATTTACTACTCTGGTCTTTAAACTCTAGGTCTAATTCCCTCTAAAAAGTAATATATATATATACATATATATATATATATATATATATACGCACACATATATGCACATATATACACACATATATACACACATACACACACATATATACATACACACATATACACACACATATATATATATAATATAAATACACACATATATATATGCATATATACACATACACACACGCACACGCGCACATATATATGTATATACTAATTGATTAATTAAGTTCTGGTATATAGTTATCGGAACTAAAACCAATATTTCTTCCAAATAATTGTTTAATACAAGTGTCGAGCTGTTTTTATAAATAAAATTATATAAACATTGTAAGAAGTCTACGTGGATCGATCAACATTACAACATTTTCCGTGTCTTGCCAGGACTCCGATTGAATCTAAAACCTTTGTTTGAGGTGTAATCGGTGTCCTGGCGAGACATGAAATAATGCTTAAACGCTTATCGAACCCTACTATATATATATATATATATATATATATATATATATATATATATATATATATATGAAGATATATAAATGATTGAGAAATATATGATGTCGCGGTGTGTAAAATCTTTAGACTTAATCTATTTCAATCTATTTCAAAATAAATGATTTCAAAATAGAATATGGCATCCGGTCGACTTAAATACTATTAAAACCCACTTCTCGACTTCCTTCTAATTTAATCTAATTTAATTGATATAATTGCAACACTTTTAAAAGCATTAAAGAAAAAAAAACAGTTACTAAACGATCACACCTTCTACATCGATTAAGAAAATGAGGTTGTCCGATCACCCAAATGTTTTAGGCATATCAGTTATTGCATGTTGCCGTGTGTGCAAACTTTAGACATTCCGTATTTCAAAATAAATTGTTCTTATATCAAATATGGTGCCCGATTTACTACTCTTTGCGTTTTGTTTTTACATTTTATTTTAATGCAGTTTTAATGCACCTAATTGTTACAATTTAATGTACATAAATGAAAAACGTGACTCGTACTTTATTCATTTAAAGAATATATAGCTGACAAATTATTTATATTACAGAAATGGTAAGATTGTAAATTGTTACAATAAACTTAAAGGTTAAGATATTAATTTTCTTTAGTTTAAGAACATTTTGTTGATAATTACTTTTCAATAAAAATAACAGAACATTTATTACTTGTTGATTAATCAGACTATTATTCTCATTTTGGGTGTTATTAGCACATCGTTTCGGTTGCTGCAACCTGCGACCTTCTTCAGATGTTGAGAACATGCTTCTTTTCCTACTAAGGAAAAAGAGGGTTGGATCTACATTATAAGAATTTGAACCGTTTTTTTGAGGGTGGGTCCGTAGATCATAAAGAAGGTTCAATCATCAGGGGTATTGATCCTCTGTTTCGTAAAACAGTTTTATTCACTAATATTATCAATTAGTATAGATATCCGGAAAAATTGAGTCATAGAATTTTTTTTTTAACAAATATCTTAGTGCCCCTTGATGATTGCACCTTCTTTATGATCTATGGACCCACCCTAAAATAAACGGTTCGAATTCTTGTAATACAGAGCCAACGCTCTTTTTCCTTAATAGGAAAAGAAGAATGTTCTCAACAACCGAAATGTTGCGCTAATAACACCCAATATAGGAATAATAGTATGTTTAATCAACATAACACAAACATTCACATCTCACCTAAAACATTCAGAATCGCAGAATATTTACTGCTTGAAAATATTTAACGTCGTCATTATTACCAATAAATGAATTACGAAAAGATGCATTATTGTTTTATTTTTTTAAACAGACAATGGAGCTTATTTTTACAGAAGAAGGACTATTTATTTCTTAATATCATACCTATTCTATATTCCTCCGCACTTGGCGTAATTGGGTCAAGATACCTAGGTTCGACGTCAGCTGAATCATAACAAAGACTAACAAGCTACGAGAGACATCTCAAAAGTAATGCTTCGTATTTTTTTTTAATTCCTCCCGTATGGATCAGAGTGGATTGTAAATTGCATACTGTTTCATCTCCCTGTTGCAGATATTGACGGCGGGAGACTCTCAGAAAGCAACCACTTTCATGGATGTGCGTCAAAATTAGGGACGATTAATTTAATTTCTCTATGCAGAAAAAATTGAACCAATCAACATTCACCGACGCCTATGGAACGTTTACGAGGCCGATGCAGTTGATGTAAGCACAGTTAGGAGATGGGTGCGTCGATTTCGGATTGGTGACAAAGATGTGTGACAAAGAACGCTGTGGACTTTTACGACGAAGGAATAAAATGATGCTTGCAGAAATGTATTGAGAATGGTGGTTACTATGTGGAAAAATGAATTCTAAAGCACTAGGGATCGATCGTTTTAATAGTACCACTCCCGTCTTCGTAGCTCTTCAACATTTTAGATTTCAATTAAAAAAAAATAGGAGGCCTTACTTTTGGAACGGCCTTTGTAATACTTGATACAAAACACTCAGCATTATCAGGTTAAGATCAAGGGTAATGGAGTGAGTATAGGAAAATTTATTTATTCATCATGTTTGGTTTGGTTGTTTTGTTTTACGGCAGATCAACCCTTTTCAGCTTATTTAATGTCTAATGCGGTAATTTTGGTAAAATTTTTAATGCAATTTTTTTTTTATATATTTTGATATATTTATTCATGGTGCTTGGTTTGGTTTTGTAGAGGACACGTGTTTTTGTTTTTGCCGTTAGAGAATATCACTGAGTTTTCCAGAGACAAAAACAAAAAACAAAACAAAACAATGATATCAATATTTGTTACATATTTGGATCGGGAAGCTGGTATCTTCTGACAGCCCAATCTGGTAGAAAGTTTGCTATGTATGTTGTAATGTATAATGCCAGGTTTATTGAGACCAAAATATTAAGTAAAACTTAAAAGAACTTTATTGCGACGAAGCCCCTTATGATTTGAATCTCAGTTCGTACATATCTATCGATCTATCTATCTATCGATCTATCTATCGATCAATCACTGTATATTCAATCCATATCTAACTCAGTTCGTTTGTATCTATCTACCTATATATCAACCTACCTACAATTCGTTTCTCCCTATCTATATATCTACCTATATATCTCAGTTCGTTTCTATCTATCTATCTATCTATCTATCTATCTATCTCAGTTCATTCATATCTGTTAATAATATGTTTGAATCTGGCATATCTGTTACACCATATCAGTCTCTTTAACAGTTGCTTCATCTTTCTTTTTTCTTCCTCCATTTCCATCTCTTTCTCTCTACACGCACACACACATATGTGTGTATGTATGCACACACATGAACATACATATATCTATAAGCATGGATGTATGTGCAGGCGCGTGCGCCCCCCCTATATATATATATATATATATATATATATATATATATATATATATATATATATATATATATATATATATATAATTCTGTTAAAATTAATCTATGCATAACACTGGCCCACGACTGAGTTTGCGTAAACACAACCAAACAAGTATAACTAATCTAATAAAAGAAACGCATGTTTGTAGTGTTTACGTAAAAGAAGATGTATTTTTGTTGTTATCAAAAGCTTCCAAAAATCAAGCTGACAAGTGAATGTATACAAAAGAATCACGGCAGATATGGATTAAGTTACACATCAGATGATGCCATGGCAACGAAAGTGACATGGAAATAGAACGCACGCACATTACTAGATAAAACAAACGCCAACCAAGCATGGGGGGGGGGGAGTGCCACATAATGTGAAGCTGATTTTAAAATAATTTGGATTGGTCGGTTTTGAATTTGCTGGCGACGAGAAGGGGGCGCTTTCACAACCAATCGGGAAGAAGAAGAAGAAGAAGAAGAAGAACAAGAAGAAGATGGGGAAAGTGGGGGAAGTAGATGTATGGGATGGATTATTCGAAGCAAGTGTAAAAAGATATAGCAGCACTTCCTAGTACCCTCAGAGGCGGGGGGGGGCGCGAAATGTCAAGGTTAATACCTGACGAATAATATGCATCCACCTTTTTTTTAGAACAGGGCTACGTCGCCATAAGGTCAATTTGAACTATAACGAATTATGTGCTATCAATAACAACATCAACTTTTCAACCCCACGAACACACACACACACACACACACACACACACACACACACACACACACACACACACACACACACGCGCACACACACACACACGCGCGCACACACACACACACACACACGCAAATGCTCTAAACGCGAAAAATCCAATAAAAGACAAACATCAATTCTATACTTGATTATATATATATATATATATATATATATATATATATATATATATATATATATATATATATATATACTAGCATTTCAGCCCGGCGTTGCCCGGGTGTTTGGATATATCTGTGAAAAAAAAAGTGGTAGTAGGAAGCCAATTTTTCGATATCTGTCGTCTGAAAGGTCGAACTTTAAAACGATACTGATCTGGGAAAATCCATCGCCTCCGTCGAAAATTTTAGGCAGACATGCAAACATACATACATCCATACATTTATATATTGGTAACTAAGTATTTTTCGACCCAAATCGATTAAAAAGCTTGCTCTATCTCTGAATACCCTTTATGTAAAATTTCAAATGTTTAGACCAGAAATTGTCTGAGTAATTTGGTAGAGACCGTAGAGGTCAATTTTTTTTTTAATTTGACCCCTATTATGACCCCTTAACATTTATTGTTTTGAGCTCAAATCAAGTTATTAAGTTAGATCCATGTCCAAGGAACCTATATCTAAAATTTCAAGTGTTTATACCGAAAATTGTCGGAGGAGTTTTTTAAAGTTCTCAAAGATCACATCGTTGAACTTTGACCCCTTAACAGCCAAATTTCTGGCCGGAAACGGATTACAAACATTTTCCCAAATATCAGTACACTCTATATCAAATTTCGCGTCTGTAGACTGAAAATTGACAGAGTTCCTATTTACAATGCCTCCCCACGGGACAGAGTTAGACACTAGGGTCGTTTTTTAACGTGGAGAAAATTGACAGAGTTATTGCGTTAGAAAATTTACACACAGAGGCACATAGACACACACGTTCACTTGTATATATATATATATATATATATATATATATATATATATATATATATATACTCCTATAACTTGTTTTTCTTTTGTGTGTATTGATATTCATATTAAAAACCCTCTTTTCTATTTATTTAATGCATTTATTTGCTTTCCCACCAAAGCAAATTAGGCACAAGGCCGTTTTTTAATGTGGGAGGAAACCAGCTCCCCTAAAAGTAGGGTAAAAAAGGGGGCATTCTGGTTGTGACCAAAAATAATAATTGTCCCAGTATAGAGAGTCCCCCCCCATTGACTGGTACAAATTATCTTAAGTGCAGCATCTGCAGCACAGATACTACACTTTGATCCTGGCCCGAAAGCCAAGAACAACAGAAAAAAGGCAAGGTATTTATTTGCACCCCCACCGAGCAAATTAGGCACAAGGCCGGTTTTTAATGTGAGAAGTGAAGGGGAAATGGGGACCAACTTCCCGGGAAGGTATGGGAGCTGGATAGTGACAATTGGTATGAAGAGTTGCCTATACATTGACCAAGGTCTTATATGTGGGGTTGCCCCCACATATGGTCTTTGCTTGCAGTATCTGCTGGAAAAGGTACTACACTTTGATCCCGGCCCGAAGGCCGAGAACAACAGAAAAAAGGCAAGCCTCTTTTCTATTTATTTAAAAAGAAAATACAATTTTCTTATATATGGGTTGTAGGGATTGCATTCACTAGCAAAAGGTCTAGCTAATTTGAATATTCTTTTAAACATTCATTTGTATTAATTCCCTATTAGTTTTTTACGATTTCTTATGGATGATCATCTTTAGTTAACTATTACGTGTAATTATATTCATGCAGATATTCTACTTGATTTATACTTGCATAATATTTGCGTAAAAAGTTTATAGTAAACACAAAATTGTTTCCATATATATTTATGTATACGTATATATTTTTGTTTAATCTATCTATCTATCTATCTATCTATCTATCTATCTATATATCTATCTATCTATAAAATGAACGTGTCTGTGTGTGTGTCTGTGTTATACATTTCCCTACGCTATAACTTTGTCAATTTTAAGTCTACAGACTCGAAATTTGATACTTTTTCTACAGGGGGGGGGGGATCGCTTTTTTCGGCGATATTTTTGAAAGTCATCCTCTCCTTTCTATTGTTTAGCCTTGATTAAAACCTACATCACTTCCGGTTTGGTGGTAGTCGTAACGACAATGACGTCAGTTTTTTTCCCCCGTTCGTTTCATCCTTCGCAGTACAGGTTCGAGCCTGCCTTTCTACTATCACATTTTTTTTTTTGCTCAACACACACATCCAAATACCCGGACAACGCCGGGCTGAAATGCTAGTATATATATATATTTATTTATATATCTATATGTATGTATGTATGTATGTATGTATCTATCTATCTATCTATCTATCTATCTATATATATATATAATTATATATATATATGTGTATGTGTGTGTGTGTGTGTGTGTGTGTGTGTGTGTATAAACCCTTTGTGTCATTGGTAATGCAAAAATGCATATGTGTTTTAATTAACGTATAAATACTCATGGGAAACGCAAGATCGGGAGAGCTAGCATATTGATAATAAGTAGATTTGTGTATGTGTGTGTATGCGTGTGCGTGCGATGATGTATTTGTGTGTTGATATTGGGATCTCCAATTGTAAAGTAATGAATATGTCTGGATTCGGATAAATGGACACGCGTGGCAAATCTCATCTCAGTCAATGACAGACGAAACGGATTGGTTTATCTGTTGTATCAGTTGGTCAATAAAGATTTAAATTTAAACTTTTAGAAAAAAAAACATTCATTTTATAAAATAGGATTTAAACTTCATTCATAAGCTGAAGTTATAGTTATCAATATACGTCTCTTTCGAGATCCTGTATAAAGAGCTTTGGACATCATTCTGATGTGGTGCGTGTATTGAGAATTATTCATTGCGAGTTCTAACACAATGACACACAAGATTTTGTTATTAATTTGGCGAAATACGAATTAAGGTGTTTGTGTGAGCTCCCCAAGGTGGGAGGTTATAAACATGGGCTTTTTATAAATGAGCTATATGTAATAAGTGCTAAATTATAAAGGAGGCGTACGCGTTGAGATAAAAACGTGCTTCAGAAGGTTCTTTCGGTTTGATAATATATAGCTTTAAAGCTACTTATTAACGGTCGCAGAGATAAATGAACTGGTTTTAAAATGACGTGGGATTAGAGACGGAGAGGGGTAAATAGACATCAGAAAGTTAGAGAGGCTGGTTTTGTTGGACTCGGATTTTCGTGGCGTTAGTGATGTCGAAAGAGTGACCAAATCCATTAAGAAGTTGCAAATAAAATGTGTTAAGTATTTCTTTTTGCATTTTTTTTTTACATAAGTCTTTAAAACCTACACACGCTCACGTAGGAGGCAAACATTTAAATCGCTACCCCTCTGTATTCCATTATATATATATATATATATATATATATATATATATATATATATATATATATATAAAGCTGAACGTCTGTGTGTGTGTCTGGTCACGAATAGGCTCCTATATGGTTGACTATTATAGAAAACTAATTATATATAATGATAGAAGATGTATCGAGACACAGGAATGGGTATGTTTGATCTGCCATAATGATGATTCATTA
Organism: Euprymna scolopes; assembly: GCF_053919585.1. Classification (NCBI taxonomy): domain Eukaryota; kingdom Metazoa; phylum Mollusca; class Cephalopoda; order Sepiida; family Sepiolidae; genus Euprymna; species Euprymna scolopes. Next base: position 115,855,451 of record NC_136490.1, on the reverse strand, counting down.
AAATTGTGGGGTCTGCGTACGCGCCCGGTCCACAAAGTATGGAAATAAAAAATTTAAAAATTAAAAAAAAAAAAACGTTTACAAGTGTTTTTGATATAGATGTACATAAGAATACTTTGATAAGTATGTTTTTAACTTAAATAGGGATGGTATAATAAAATTGTGGGGTCTGCGTTCGCGCCTGGCCTCCATAGAATGGAAATAGGCATAAACTTTAATAAAGACTTTTCATATCTATCTGCGTAAGTATACTTTGATGATAATGTTTCAGTTTGAAGAAATATGGTATAATAAAATCATGGGATGTTCGTTCGCACCTAAGCTCCATAGAATGGAAATATGTCACAAAGTTTAGCAAGGTTTTTTAATATAGATCCACAGAATATTGTGATAAGTGTTTCAGTGTGAACAGGTATGGTATAATAAATTATGTGGTTTATCTATTTTATTTTTACTTTCATCATATTTTGCTTTGGTTTTGATACCCTCAAATTCGAAGCTATTCTTTACAACCCTTCCTTTTCATAACCTATCATACTTTCATAAATCAGAGTCCATTTTCTATAGGCTGTTTTTGAACCCAGTCAACGACGGGTACTTTTGCTAGTATATATATATATATATATATGTATATATATGTATATATATATGTATATATATGCATGTATATATGTATGTATATATATGTATGTATATATATATATGTATATATATATATGTATATATGTATATATATGTATTTATATATATATGTATTAATATATATATATGTATATATGTATGTATATATATGTATATATATGTATATATATGTATATATATATGTATACATATATATATATGTATATATATATATATATATATAAGCATTGCTGGTAAAGGAATATATAGAAGTTTAAAAGCGAAAAGCAATGCGGAAAGGATCGGAATCACAAGAGCAAAGAAAAGAAAAACAAACAAACAAATAGACGGGTATGTTTGAATAGAGAAATGTCTAACTGTTTATTCATATATCATTCCTCACCTCGTTATATTATATATATATATATATATATATATATATATATATATATATATATATATGAGAAACTAAATGCCTACTAGACATTATCCTCGGGTGTTCTCGGCGTCTTTGTGCATGGGTTTGTCAGAGACTCTGACATGAGAATATTTCCGGCTGGAAGTAAAACCTGACAAATTATTCAAAAATATGATCTGTCTCCCCAAGTCCTCCAGCACGATCCTCAGGTTGCGAATTGTGACACTGCATCTATTACATAATTCTCACCTCTATGTGTAAATGTATGTATGTATGTATGTATGCATGTATGTCTGCTTAAAAGTTTCGACAGAGGTGGCGGATGTTCACTAAATCGGTATTGTTGTTTTTAAGTTCGACCCTTCGGCCGGCAAATATCGAAAAATTGGCTAAAAACAGTAATTCCTTCGCCCTTAACTGAGCACTTTCTACAAGGAGAGGCCGCTTTTTTGCCGATATTTTCTAAAGTCATCCCCTCTTTTCGATTGACTAATTTAAACCTTCGCCACTTCCAGTTTGGCCATGGACGTAACAGCAAAGACATCACGTTTTTTTCTTATTCAGGGTACGGGTTTGAGCCTGCCTGGCTACTACCACTTTTTTCTTTGCTCAACATACACCTCTAAACACCCAGGCAACGCCGGGCACCCAGGCTAGTCTACTAATAAAAGGCAGCTTCTCATACTACATAAGAAGCCGTGGACAATAAGAAATTAATTATAAAAAAATGAATAAAAATTAATCTACATACTGGCAGGCTGGCATACAGGATAAAAAGGTCCTCATAACCCGTTTATACACAAGGTAGAAAGGGGTAAATCATGGAGTAAAAGTTCTCTTCTCTGGAAGTGATACTATAACCATAATAGGGGTCTAAAAGGCCCTGACCCCCTATCACCACCAACTCTAACAACCAAATAAACAATATAAAAGGCCAACTATGGTCAGTTGGAAAAAAGAAGGTTCTATTGTTTGTCCTATTGCTTAAAATGCAGAGCAAAATTTCAAACATTATCCTTACCGAGAAAATAAGAAAAACTAAAAAAAGACATACATAATATATATATATATATATATATATATATATATATATATATATATATATATATATATATATATATATATATAAATATATATATATATATATATATACATAATGTGTGTGCGTGTTTTATTATCTTCTCTCCTAGTTATATATGTTAGTATTTTTTTACATAGGCAGCACCACTTATCCAGGCCCAGCGGCAACTCGAGGATAAGGGTTAAAGAGTGTACAGTAGTCAATTGGACAATATAGTAATCGTTAGTAATGGGAATTCTGTAAATTTGTTAACTTAAGTGGAACGGCTCAACAAGAACTTGTTTACGTTGGACTTGAAGACAACCATATTGTAGTCAGTTGGAAAGCAGGAAAACGGAAGACAATTCCACAGGCGTGCAGTTCTAAGAAAGAAGCTTTGCTCATGGAATCTACGTTTAGGTTTAGGTACAGATAAACAGTGGGGGAATTGTTGATAGTATTTATAGCTAGACGAGTGTTTCTTGTGAAAGTTTGGCGAGGTCGGACCATAGATTGAATCGGAATTGAAACTTTTCAGGTTATCGGAAATAAGTTTGTGCCTATTTTCCGTTTCCAAAAATGATTCCTTTAATTACATATTTTTTAGCGTCTTCCACCGCTATTAGTTTATTTTTTCATTAGTATTTTGTATTGTTTACTGTTATTAGTCTATTTTTTACAGTTTTTATGGTGTTCTACTGCTATTAGTAATAATAAAATAAACAATATTTATTGATTTTAAACTACCAGTAAAACTTAAATCTATAGATCACCCCCACCCCCCACAAGTGTGTTCTTTTTACGTTTGAGAAAAATATATGCAAATTTACATGTGTTTTTATGGAGATCATAGAAAAAACAACTTTAGTTAAATATTTAGTGATTTAATTGGAATTCATTATTGAGATGAGTAATTTGCATTATTCATTCATTTATTTCGGACTATTGTCCTCATCTTTGCACGATGTTTCGGCCAACTATTCCTCTGGCCTTCGTTGGGTGGAACTCCGAATCTCCTAACTGCATCCTCAACAATTACAACAACTATGGAAGGCAGTAATTGCTGAGGATGCAATTACGAGATTCGGAGTTCCTACCCCGTTGCTGCTGCCACCTGACGAAGGCCAGAGAAATAGTTGGCCGAAACGTCGTGAAACAACAACTAAGAGAGATGAGGATAACAGTCCGCAATAAATAAATGAATAAATAATTTAGTGATTTATAAAGAATCAGAATCAGTAATTGTATCGGAATCGAGAATTTATGTACAGAATCAGTAATTGTATCGGAATCGGGGAAAATATTGGAAGAATCGTCCCATCACTAATAGATGTAAATTCATTACTTTTTTTAAAAATTATTTATCTACCTTCCTTTAGATTAACATATCCCATTTTTTCTATATATCTATATATCAATGTATTTATCTTTTTGTCGTATCCATCCATCTATCTAGGTCTATATCTAGTTTTATTTCTTTTAAGTGTTCTCGGAGAATTGAAAGCATTTGTAGATAATGGTAGGTCTCATGACGCGAGTGTTACACGCTGCTTTTTGATCATGATTGAACGAATGACACTTGCATTTCAGCACGGGCGATAAAACACCCGTCCTTTCCGAGTCGATCCATTTGTTTTATGAAGGAAAAGAGCAAAGTTAATAACATTCGAATCTTTTACCATTCTCTCGCAGAGTCATACACGCACACACATTTCTGGCTGAAATAGTTATAGACAAACGCAATGTTGGGAGAATTTAGAATGACGTTGGCCAGACTAGAAAATACAAATACCCAGTAAATGGGAACAAAACTATATCAACGATTTTCTGTTTTATGGAAATCGCACCAGGCAAGGCGTTAAGCCACTTGATGTAAGGATCTAACAAGAACGAAAAATAATTAAGATAATTATTATATTTAGAGACAGCAGTAGTGTATTGATATTAGTCTTGACTAGTGGGACCTGTGGAAATTCCACAGGGGAGTCATTCATATGTAATATATTGATGTTGGCATTCTGTGGATGTTCAGCGAAAATGGAGACGCTCTGATATTATTGAAGCTCTTTTGTTAAAACTGCAAAAGGATTTATCTAAGCTAGTAGGGAAGCCCGGCGTAGCCCGGTCGTAAAGTACGCTTAAGTATGATATTTTAATTTTTGCAGATTTCGTATATATTATTATATAGTTAATGTTCTATCGATTTTTATATATTATAAAGTTGCGATTAAAACAATATATATATATATATATATATATATATATATATATATATATATAACTTGAGTTCCTTCAGCTATAATCGAAACCGAAACCGAAACTTATGAAGAATTCTCGATAAGATTATTTATAAAAAAATAAATGACTTGAGTGCCATCATCTATAATCGAAACCGAAACCGAAACTTATGAAGAATTCTTGATAAAATTATTTATATATATAAAAAAAAAAATGACCTGAGTGCCATCAGCTATAATCGAAACCGAAACTTATGAAACTTTTTATTAAATAATTTATTACAATAAATGGAAGTCCATAACAATTAAACGACAGTCACTCGGATACAAGCGTGACGCACAAAATAAATAACACACACGTTATCCTATTAAAATATAGATGACACCAAGGCTAAAGGTAGCAGGAAAACAGCCAGGACTTACATTTTTATTTTCGAGATTTTTTTGTCAAAAATTAAACATCATTTTTTTGATTATTATCACCCAACATTATAATGAAATTTGTAATGATCTTTGTTGGGTCGGGATTGGAAATTTGAAATAAAATCAGGGTCGGGTTCATAAGAATCCTACGAGTTGTAATCGAGTTTTTTAATCTTCGAACAATTAGCAGACAGTCTGAATATTGAAAGACTTTATAATAGGAATTGGACTAAGTTTTTTTTTTTTTTTTTTTAGTTTTTGGACCATTAGGAGTCGGAGTTGGGCCTTATACATCCGACTCCACACTCCTATTTTAAACTCGACCATCGAGGTAGAAAATTGCCAGATCTGGTTCAGAAGGTTGACGAAGAAAATACGATTCTATTTTGACCTTGTGTAACATCGTTATATACGATGATTGGCAGCTTCATGACATCAACCATCTCTCTTACCGACGTCATCCGGTGTGCACGGCAACAGGATACAAACAAATAAACAAACCATGTTCAGAAGAATAGGAAAGTGAAAAGTAAACGCGAAGTGGGAAAAGAAGTCAGAGAGAATAATAGCGATTGAGCGAGAGAGGGAGATTGAAATAGAGAAAGGAAATAATAATAATAATAATAATAATAATAATAATAATAATAATAATAATAATAATAATAATAATAATACAGTCAAAGAGAGTGGTTAGAAACAGGAGGATTGGATGGAAGAATAAAGAGAGAGAGGTAGGATGAGGTAAACAGACATGAGAAGAAAGTAAATAATGGAAACCAAAACAGATAGCAAAAGCGTGAGAGAGAATGAGAGAAAGAGAGAGACAACGAGATGGATATATATATATATATATATATATATATATATATATACATATATATATATATATATATATATATATATATAGAGAGAGAGAGAGAGAGAGAGCGACATAAATAGATAGATAGATAGATAGATAGAGAAAGAGAGAAAGAGAGAAAGAAAGAACGAGAGAATGAGATAGAGAGAAAGAATGAGAGAGTGTGTGTGTGTGTGTGTGAGTGTGAGAGAGAGAAATAGATACAGAGAGAGAGAGAGAGAGAGATAGATAGAGAGAGAGAGAGAGAGAGAGAGAGAGAGAGAGAGAGAGAGAGAGAGAAAGGGGATAAGGAAAGGTTGTGGACCGAAAGTGGGTCAAGAGAAGAACGATGAAACGAGACTACATCGAGCCGCCGCATTTAAATATTTAAACGTAACAAAATATTTAAGGTTTCAGCATCCCACAGAAGTTGGACGGCGGCGTCCCAACACATGTAAGACGAGTACAGACAACGGCCATCAAGAAAACGATGTTAAATTATTAAAACAGATGTCAAGTTTACTGCCAGGGGAAAGTCTTGATCACACATACATACACGAAGATCTATCTTATCTTTGCGGATTCCTTCCTTAGTTAGTCCGTACGTTACACTTTGAAAAAAGCCAAATATATTTTTTGGGAAGCAAAACTACTTAAAAAAACAAACAAACCAAAACAAACAAACAAAAAAAGAAAGCCAAATTAGCGAAATTTGGCTTTTAAAAGGCTAATCTAGTAACCCTGGACAAGAAATGGTCTAATATTTCACATTTATTATGACAATTAGTTATCAGACACCAACTTTACTAAACTTGGCATACATGTTGAATCTCACGGTGCTAGTAGCACTGATGAGCCACTATCAATATTAGTGGTATGGCAGCCTTAAAAGACTCGCCCAAGCAATTGCATTACAGAGTGATCTCTCTTTGATGTAGCCTCATTTTTTTGAATATCATTATGATAATATACGATTGTCGTTGGAATGGCGTGAGAAAGCAACTCGTAGTAATTTCGATGTTCAGCGGTTATTCACTGAAGAAAGAAATCAGCGACACGTTACGTAAAAATGGAACATTCGAAATAAACAGGGCAAAAGAAAAGGACATAGTATGTCAATAGGGGTTGGACTGAAGGATTAATTTAAAGATTGTCTCTTACAATGTGTTTTTATTATTTGCACTGAACTATGTAGCACAATATGACTTTCTGAGTATTTATTAATACTTGTTAATTTATCTTATATGGGTCAGTTTTCTAGTAAAAATACGATGGCCTATTTTATAGAAATGTTGATACATTCATGTTTGCTGTGTGTTGTTAGGCTTTCTGTCTCCCAAAACAATGTTTTTCTTTTCTATTCAGAAAGATAACAGCTTTATCAAAACATATTTGTTGATTCAATATATTTCTCATACTGTGGAGTTTCCACGGATTCTGCTAAACAATGTTTGTTTCCCTTAGAATATTTCCTATCTACGACTGAGGCACCAGAAGAGGCCAGCAAAAGTGCATTGAGAATGTTGGTGACTATGTAGAAAAATTAATTCAAGAGAACAAAAGGTCGATAGTTTTAATGGTACCAATCCCGTCTACTTAGCTCTTCAACGTTTTAGTTTTTGAGTGAAAAAATAGAAAACCTCAGTCGAAGAAGTCGGGAGCGAACAGAGCATAAATCCATGTTCGATCATGTCCAAGCATCATAACAATGTAATTTGCACTGTAGAGAAACTACTTTTGATTTTATAAAATAATGTTTGTATATAATGGCTTGTATTAAAGTTTAAAATGCACGAATCAAGTATTATGCTTCGATTGTGCTCTAAACAGAAACACGCCTTTGTCATATCAAAGAACCTACTGTCGATTTTATTTGACTGCCATTATTGGTTGTGCGGTGATAATGACTTGAATTTAAATTTAAAATGAAAATGTCAAGTATCATTGTGAAATTGTGCTTAAAACAGAAACATTTATTTCGCATCCGCCCCTGTCATATCAAAGAACCTACTGTTGATTGTATATGTTGGACTTTTCGACTCGTGTGGTAAGAATTGTGATATACGGATCTTGGTAACCTCTATTATATACTCAGAATGTTGAAGTTTCGCATCGCTATTATGATAGAGTCCCGTCGTTTGGATGGAATCGCAGTCACCAATGGATGTAAATACAAGCTTAAATCATCCATGGCATTTCAGAGATGGATAGATGAATATAGAGTGGGAGAGTGAGATAGAAAAGTGAGCGAGAGAGAAAGAGGAAGAATGAGGGGGATTTGTGTCGGTATATCTAACGGAGAATGAAAAACAAATAAAAAAGACAGAGACAAAGAAATAAGAAAGGAAATGAATATATAAAAAAAACAAATGGAGAAAGGGTATAGAAATGATAATGAGAAATAAATAGAAAAATGTACGAATTCTTAAAAAATGAAAGTAAATAAAGATTGCATATAGAAAGATGGCCGATAAAAAAATGTACAAAAAAAGAAGACGAAGAAAGACTAATTGTAAAAGACTCCCCGGATTGTTGGTGCCGATGCAATTGGCGAGAAAGTATGGCGGAAGGAAACGGTTCGTTAAATAAATCAATAAAACTATTAGAGAAAAGGAGCAGTAAGACGAAAGAGAGAGAGAGAGAGAGAGAGAGAGAGAGAGAGAGAGAGAGAGAGAGAGAGAGAGAGAGAAGCGATTCAAGGGAGAAAACTCTTTGAAAATTTAAGGCTAAAGAAAAAATAGGAATGAAAGGTTTTTTGCTGATATTGCGTTTATTTTGTATTTTGTTTTATTATTTAATTGAAGTCATCTAAACCTAATGCATTTCTCGTAATTTCGTATTGCTGCTGCCTCTGTATATGTGTACAGTTGTTCGTGACCGTGCATATATGCTATATATTTGTGGATATACATGTTTATCTATCTATCTATCTATCTATCTATCTATCTATCTATCTATCTATCAGTCTGTTTGCCTAACTATATATCAATTTGCTTGCCTGTTCCCCTCTCTCTCTCTCTTTCACACATAAATGTTTACACACACATTATATAAATATATATATATATATATATATATATATATATATATATATATATATATATATATCAACGTATATTTTGCATAACCCCACACTGGAACCCTAAATGTAGTCGAATAATCTAAAGGCTTTACATTTGATAAGAGGACATTAACAGGATGCCAGTGAGTTTTCGCAACTCTGCGATACTGATAAAAAAAGATAATGCCGACATAGGTCCCCCTTATTTTAATTTGAAATCGTGGATACCTATGCTGTTCGATCTTCTAGAACCCCCTCTTTCTCTCTCTCTCTCTCTCTTTCTCTCTCTCTCTCTCTATATATATATATTTATAGACAGTATCTCTATCCATTAGAACACTCCATTGGGACAGGCACCTGCACTGCTTTAAGGTAAATGCAAAGCTCTTTACAAAATAAATAAACGGAGCACTGTGAGAGTGACGGTCAATGTTTGTATAAAACATTGTTAGATATAAGTGCCAGCAGCGTCTGTCCCAGTGGACTAATGGATGTAGCTACTGACTATCAATTCGATGGCGGTTGGTTCAATCTCGGGCTTGTGATAGGTGCTGGTCTAACCACACTGATAAGCTGTGATACAGTGAAGCATTCAGTTTGTGAATGACTATATATATACTAGCAATTCAGCCCGACTTTGCTCGGGTCCTATGTACTGTTCATAAGTATATGTGCATATGTATATTACTATTAAAAACGTTTGACTCAAGTCCAGGTAACCTATATCTAAAATTTCAAGTGTTTAAACCCAATGTTGGCGGAGGAGTTTGGTAGGTCAACTCTTTCAACTTTAACCTCTTGGCAGCCAAATTGTCGCCTAAAAACTAATTTAAAAGCTTACTGCATGTCTGAATACCCTTTATGTAAAATTTCAAATGTTTAGACCCAAAATTAGCTGCATAGTTTGCTAGAGACCGCAGAGGTTAAATACTTTGAACTTTGGCCCCTTGGCAGTCAAATTCTGGGTCAAAACACGATTAGAAAACTTGCCTTATGTCTGAATACACTTTATATAAAATTTCAAATGTTTAGACCCAAATTTTTTTTTAATTAAACTCCAATTTTAACCCCATAACATTTATTGTTTTTGACTCAAATCAAATTAAAAAGTTTAATCCATGTCCAAGTAACCTACATCTAAAATCTCAAGTGTTTAGACCCAAAATTCGCGGAGAAGTTTGGTAGAGTTTTTAAAGGTCAAATCGTTTAACTCTGACTCCTTGACAGCCAAATTCCTGTCCGAAAATAGATTAAAAAGGTTCCCCAAATCTCAATAACCCTTTTATCAAATCTCAAGCCTATAGACTGAAAATTGACAGAGTAGTTTGGTAGGGAAATACACACACACAGATACGCGCACACACATATAGACAATTTCACTTAAATCTAACCGAAATGACCGATCATGATGAATTTTAGAATATTTAGTTTAGCAACGTGGCGAATAACATGCGCACATTAATATTGTGTAAATGTAATATTTAGAGGGCGCATATATATACATACTTATTAAGTGAGTTTTGTGTGTATTTTTTTTGTACAGGATACACTCCTAAACTAATGAAACGAGCACAAAAAAAAAATTGTGTCTAACATTATCCACGTGGGAAAACAAGTAAACCAGGAATAGAAGTCAATATCCTGATCATGCCGACGAATGTGTTAGAATAGGATGCATTTTTTTTTTGAAACTGAATACTACAAGAAGGAGTGAACACAATATACTGCCAAAGTAATCTTTCCGATCAGTCAATTATTCAGAGGATTTCCGATGGGATGACAAAGTCGGCTAAATAAAATGGTATTAAAGATGAAAGAGGCTGGTTTCGGAGAAATGTAAGTGAGATCGTAAATAGAATGATGAGAAAGAACTTAAGTCGTACATGTGAATGCCTTACTTGCATTATATATATATATATATATATATATATATATATATATATATATATATATATATATATATATATATATATCAAAATGGTGTAATGAAAGCAAACTATAAGGTATTTATAGCTTCTCTTCCAATTTTCGGATTTTTTTTTATTATGTCCAAACACATTTTATTTCTTTTTAGTGAATTGATTGTTGCTATTCTTTCTAATGAGTTAATGGGCAAAATAGATTCGCTGATTGATATAATAATAAAGTTATTTATTTTGTGCTACGAAACAGATACTGTCAAGAATTGTGTGAACTGAATTAAAGGAATAAATTGTAAGATGGTCACCATAATGAAATTTGGAATATAAACTTTTTTTTATTCATTCATTATATGCTCTGTAATTACATTGAGTTTCTTAAATAAGGAGTGGTATATATAAAAACAAAATATAAGTGAATAAAGAATATTTCCACAGATATATATATATGTGTGTATATATATGTAAATGTATGTATATATATATATATGTATATATATATATGTATATATATATGTAAATGTATAAATGTATATATATATATGTATATATATATGCATATATAGAAGTATATATATGTATATACATAAATATATGAATATAAATGTATATATATATATACATATATATATATTTACTGTATATATCTGATGATTTTCGATAATATAGGCTTTAGATTTCCTACTTTCTCATGTTAATTGATGGTGGTTTGGAAGTTGAATACCAAAGTGCGGAATTAAAGATGACTTTGCAACTGAGTTCGAATCCTCCAGCCGGCAGTATTATTATTTCCTACACTGAAGATTGTGTGAGCATGAAACACCAGTGTCTATGGATAAAATAATAAATACTTAATATATATATATATATATATATATATATATATATATATATATATATATATATATATATATATATACACGTGTGTGTGCGTGTATATATTTATATTTATATATATATATATATATATATATATATATACAGGGTGCCCACAAAGTCTGGCTACATAATCCACAGGATGCTTCCACAAAGTCTGGCTACATAATGTAGTCAGACTTTGTTGACACCCTGTATATACACATGTATATTAGTGATGGGTCGAGTCCAATATTTTCCCAGATTCCGATACAATTACTGATTCCGTACTAAATTCCCGAATTCGATACATTTACCAATTTTGATTCTTTGTAAATCTGCAAAATTGTTGTTTTTTTTCCCCGATTACCGTAAAAACGCATATTAAATGTGTCAAGCGTAAAAACACACTTTTAGACGGTGATCTCTCGATTTCAGCTCTATTTTAAAAATCAATAAATATTGATTAATATATTATCACTACCAACAGTAGAAAATTCTGTTTAAAACAAAATCAATCAAAAAATACAGTTAAAGGAATCGTTTTTCACATCTGAAAATAAACACATTTTTTTCCCCGATTCCGATCACCCAATAAGTTCTGACTCATATGATGAGAATGATGGATATAGTATTCCGACAAAATAGAGAAATAAAAATGAACAAACCAAGTCAATGAAATTAAGAAGACAAAACACCAGTACAAATATTGGAAGATATATTTTGGATGTCAAATAATTGGACTAGTGTTTTTGGTTTCTTAATATCATTCATTCCAAGGGAAGTCAATAAAGATGAAACGTTGATTAACACATAACTTGGTTTGTCCCTTATTTTATTTTATCGCTCTTCCTCTTATATATATATATATACACATATATATATATATATATATATATATATATATATATATGTATGTATATATATATATATATATATATATATATATATATATATATATATATATATATATATTGTGTATATTTAGGCAGCATATTCTCCTTTAAACATATGTTGTTAAACAGCACAGCATTTTCTTGTTTGACAATTTTCCGTTTTATTTTTTCCAGTTTTCGAATAATCCTTCTTGTGTTACATGTAAAAATGGTGTAAAAGTGTTCCGTAGTCTGCGAGCGCTTTCGGCGTTTCCGCCATCGTCTTGCTGGTTATATAAAAAGTCGTTTTAAAATTACGTCGAATGATAAGGTCGTGTTTTAAAATTACCAGCAAGACGATGGCGGAAACGCCGAAAGCGCTCGCAGACTACGAAACACTTTTACACCATTTTTACATGTAACACAAGAAGGATTATTCGAAAACTGGAAAAAATAAAACGGAAAATTGTCAAACAAGAAAATGCTGTGCTGTTTAACAACATATATATATATATATATATATATATATATATATATATATATATACAATTATATATATACATAATTATTACAATAATAAATTAATACCTACAGACACTAGTGTTTCATCCTTTCAGAAATCATCAGTGCAGGGTGACACGATTACTATCGGTCGGGAACTTCGAACCCGCCACGAAGCCATCTCTCACTCCATTAGCAAGGAACTAACCTCAAGGCCAATCTCAATCGCGAGAAATATCGTAAAAATTTTAACAATTATTTATTTAATGTCGTAATATCCGGCCATAATGATTTATTGCTTATAACACCATGATCTGCGCTGCGAACTTAGGCGACCGACTATTTATTTCAACTTTAAAGTGAGCAACAGTAAGAAACCTAGTTTCTGAAAAGGACTGACTTAAAACAGGCCCCTTCAATCTATGATAGACTGTGGATACCCTCAAAGGGGTGGCTGACCGTGAAATTTATGTGGCAGAAGGTGCGTAATCTCCAACCACACCTCTCCTGAGTCGAAATTGTTAAATACCAGTGACAAGTGAAATGTATGTATAGGACGAATGGAAACAAATGCCGGGATGAGCGGAGAGTACATACAGAATCCCCAGATCGTCACCAGGCTCAACGAGACAGGTGTGTCAACGCTATTATGTTGTGCGTCTTTATATATATATATATATATATATATATATATATATATATATATATATATATATATATATATATATATATATATAAAGCAAGACATCGATTTACAATTGTTTTAAAATAACCTGTAATAGTGAACAGAAAATTCAGATAATTCATTATAAGAAACAATTCCCATCAAAATCCAAGATAACCCTTATCCTCGAGTAGTTCTTGGATTTTGATATGTGATGACTAAAAAAAAAAAAAAAAAAAAAAAGACGTGGTAAAAACATACTAAATATGCTTTAAACACAGACATCATCGATGATGCAATTAAAACAAAGTTGTTTATATATGAGTATGTCTGTTGAGGTTGCATAGTTAACTGGTCGATCTAACAGTCAAACTAACCCCAGGTTGCGAATCAGCACAAAATGGCCAGCTAATCGCAATTTCACCGCCGAAGGCTGACCAATTATAAACCTGAGAGTTCGACCAACTCTCTTTAGATGGTTGCTGTCCAGGTTTAAAATGTCCATCAATTCACTTGTGCCACCCAAAGAGATAGATAGATAGATAGATAGATAGAGAGAGAGAGAGAGAGAGAGAGATAGAGAGAGAGAGAGAGAGAGACGGGTGGGGATATAGAGAGGAGAATTATATTGTGAATTAGGTCTCCCTGCTGGTGATGTGCTACATGCCTAAATCATCGAAGACGTCGCTGCAACAGGACAAATAGCAGATATTTAAGATTTAGATGCTGGCGGAGATTATGCAATTATTGCATGCTCATCTCGCCGGCAATAAATGAAGCGGCAGGCGCAATCATTGTCAAAGACGTGCAGCTTTCGCATGAATTTCGAATTATCAAATATCTTTTGGTAAAAATGCAAATCCAAAACACACACGTACAAGCAATCAATTCAGTTTTTTTTCTAGCTGTATTCTTTCCACCACGGTTGAAGAACTCCACCAACCCTCTGTATGGCAACCCGCCAAGATATCAGGGTCATCTGGAAATGTGCAAGGCTATGCGTTCGTCTCTCTCTGACGTATTATACATACAACGCATAGTGTTCTCAAATGGTCCCCTATCTAGTACTAGCCATGATCAGCCTTGCTTAACTCGGATGTTCTAACAAGAACCCATGTGTCAACGTGATTATGCCGTGCATCAATAGATGCTTTACTAGAAAGACGAAAATTTCAAAACAAAACAAAAAGACTCACCTCCAAATACACCCCAAATAAAAACGAATAAAAAAAATACACGCACGTTCAAAAATACAACGAATAAAAAAAGTGATTAAAAAAATAAAAACAAAAAAATACACCAAACCCTTCTGCCTATTTCCTCTAAATTAAAATAAAACGAAAATAAAACAGCAAAAAAAAAAAAGAAAAAAAAAAAGGATCCTGTGGCCAGAAGTATACAATTACTAACTGAGATGAATGCTTTGCAAAACAATACACAACCCACTTCTTAGAAATTGTAACAAAATATGATTTGTGGAGTCGGCTTTAAAGGCGAATTATTGGCACATGATCAAACACGACACCTATAAATACACACCTGCTTCCAAGTTTCGAATTTCTATTTATTTACATGTTTTAGTTGTACTTTGGCAATAAGACGAACAAAAACGAAATAATGATAATATTAAATCGCTCATGAAACAACGAAAAAAAAAACAAAAACAAAACAAAAACAAAACAAAGAACAGCAAAAAAAAAAAAAAAAAAAAAAAAAAAAAAAATAGCAGTCATCAGATGACGGTCGCCTTATCAGTTTCCCGCCACAATTGTTATCAACTATACTCTTTTATAAACGATTTCGCAGAATTCGTATTTCAATCTATTAAGTAACAGAATGGGTTTGCTTCCACCAATTTATTTCGCTCCAACCTAATCATTGCTACACACTTCATGTCCGAGCCTTATGATTATTAATCTTCCTCTTTTTTGAGTTTCACATAAACGAGCAAAACTGATTTATATATAAAGTTGTTCTCCCTGCCTGTTTGTTCTCGAACTCTGCTTACGATTTTGGCAATATACCTCCCCTCGATACCCATATAGCTATACATAACTCTCTTTCTCGAATGCTCTCTATCTTAGGTCGAACATTTGAGAAGTGACATACAAATTACCATTAGCGTATGAAGCGATGCTCTTTGTGTAAACAAATTGAGCTTAGGTATTTGGACAATGTCAAAACATTGGTAATTCACTCGTCGCAACGGTTAGAAGCTCCGACTGTCGTTTGGACGATCGGGTTTGATCCCGGCTTGAGATAGTTGCTTGTCTAGCCGCACTAATGAGCTGTGAAACAGCGGAACAGTACTGCATGTGGATGACATATATATATATATATATATATATATATATATATATATATGTATATATATATATATATGTATATATATAAAACTATAAGAATTGAAGTTAAATTCTGTAGATTAAAATATACATAGAAATATATTTAAATTGAGAATTTATTGTTTGACGCAAGGAATATATGGTTATATTTATTTCCTGAATCCATGGATTTTCAATGATGGCTCATATCATCAGAAGAAATGAAATGCAATTAACAAAATTATCGGTTATGAATAAACAAATATTTTGCTCGTCAACACATATATTGGAAAAGTTACTCAAAATCTTTAAACGGCATGGATAAAAGATATCATACAACCTAGGCAATCCAACGTTGAAAGGAGTTAAATTATTTCCAGGATATTTCTGCCAAGTCGGATGCAAAATAATCCCAAGTGAAATTTGTACGTAATAGAGTAATCCGTAACAATTGAAACAAACTCTAAATTGGAGGTGACATCTAGAATGCGTGAAGATCCCGTAATGTAATTTCCAGGGGTCACAAACAATATATTCTCAATTTGAATATATTTCATTTACTCGCTTCCATGGTGCCTTCCAGGAGTTATTAGAACGGTACAACAAGTACATTATAGCCGGAAGAGATTCCTTCAAAGGAAACTAGAGTCTTATGTGTGTACGATAAATAAAAGTGGCCATACGAAAAAAAGTTATTGAATGAACATCGTACATATACATTTATGAACCTATATATAGCTAACATCTGTGTGTGTGTGTCTCTCTCTCTCATATATATATATTTAAAAGTGTACAAGATCAGAAAAACATTGGTACCGTCGGTTTTAAGCCTTAAAGATGTTAGGTTTTCGTCAGCCATATTGTTTTCTCAATATGGCTGCCGAGAGCCTAACATTATTTACTATCAACTGGTCCTCCTTTAAGTTAGACCTGAAACCGACGGTGCCAATGTTTTTCTTACCTTTAAATAAATAAATATTAAGCTATTATATTGAAATTTTTCTTTGTAATCGACCACTTTGATGGAAATTTTTCCCAATAACAGTGATCATATATATATATATATATATATATATATATATATATATATATGTATGTATATATATATATATATATATATATATGTATGTATATATATATATATATATATATATATATATATATATATATATATATATATATAGGTTAGCAGCATTCCACGCACACATTAAATGAACCCCTCTAAAGAATATTTTTTTTTATTCTTTTATTGCGTTTGTTATTTTTGTAAAAAAAAAAAAAAAAAAAAAAAAAAAAAAAGGGGTCAGCGCTTTGAAGCGTTCACTAAAAAGTAAGAATTGTCGTCTCGGTGTGATTCTCTTGTCTTTTGCACTGACCTTTCACTCAATCATGTTCGAGTGCATCAATAAAGCGATTCAATACTGGCTCGGGGCCAGTTCATTGCTGACCCATCGAATTACAACTGCCCTTTCGTGTTGGAAGATACCGCTTCTTTTTTTTTTTCTTTGCCCTAACGCAATAAAATATGGTATATACACACCGTAAATATTCGATGGCTGTACCGTTTAGTCAGCTGGAGTAATTAGGTCGATACACTACGTGGATATCGACATTAGGAGCGGAGATGGGGGAGACAGCCATAGTTGAAGAGGTTTGCGGAATCCATTTTATACGCGTTTGTAGACGCCATTTTGAAACATACTATTTTTGTTCGTTACTTTTCTCTCTCTGTAACAGACCGCGGACGCGCATATGCAAATATCAAGACATGAGCGAAACGACGTTACGGTAAGGAAAGAAATACTATAAAAAGATCACGTTAGAGATGTGGAGGATTTTCGAAAGGACATGCGTCAGGGAAGACAATCACGTAAGAGACGTTCGAGAGGACAAAGGTTAGAAAGAAAGAGCACGGTCACCTTTTACTCGGGAAAGTATCCGGAAATAAATATCGTTGTAAAAAGAAAGGAGTCGAGTTACTACTTATCCTATGTTCCTTGCGACATACTCTGCTACAACGTGTTGGGTCTACGTATATAAACGTGTGTAACGTTACATCTCTGTCTCTCTTTTGCCCTCTCTCTCTCACACGGGTAATGTAACTATTATGATAAACAAAGAAAGAAGTTCACTTAGTAGACACGCTAATGGATGCCAAATTATTGTACATAGCTTATTCATTAGTGATAAATCTCAACCACGCTAATTTCTGTATTAGCCAAGCACTCTTTATCTGTGCCTAAATCAAAACGTGGATTCCATGAACAAAGCGTCTTTCTTAGAACTGCACGCCTGTGGAACTCTGTTCCGTCTGCCTGCTTCCCACCGGACTACAACTTGGATGTGTTCAAGTCCAATGTTAACAAATTCCTAATGAACCGCCCCCTTAAGTAAACACTTCATCAAATCTCCACACTAACGTAATGTACTTTTTTTTTTTTTTTTTACACAGTGATCACCACTTATCAAGGCCCGGAAGCCACTCAGGGATAAGGGTTATTGCAAGTACATTAAGTTAGTGAGGAGATTTGCTGAAGTGTTTACTTAAGGGGGCGGTTCATTAGGAATTTGTTAACATTGGACTTGAAGACATCCAAGTTGTAGTCCGGAGGGAAGCAGGCAGACGGAACAGAGTTCCACAGGCGTGCAGTTCTAAGAAAGAAGCTTTGTTCATGGAATCCGCGTTTTGATTTAGGCACACTTGCAATAACCCTTATCCCTGAGTGGCTTCCGGGCCTTGATAAGTGGTGATCACTGTGTAAAAAAAAAAAAAAGCAAAAAAAAGCACATTATATAAAGACAATACATAATTCATTATAAATTTGTTCTCTTTCCAAAACAATATCCATGATAGATTGCAGAATCTCTGGATTGCGATTTAACTCACTTGTATCGTTCCTGATGTTTTCCTTCAATTTTTTGCAGGATTTTGGGTTTGTTAACATAGACTTTTTATTTAAGATATCCCCACTAGAACAAGTCGGGGTTAGTCAAGTCTGGGGAACGCGGTGGCCATTTGACATTTCCATAGTGAGAAATAATATGCGGAGCTGAAAATGGGCAACATTTTAAAGACGTAATTTCTCATAAATTGTTTGAATTTTGCATTTTTTAAAAGAAAGTTTCCAATGTCTTCGTTAGATTGTGTTAAAATTACACAAATATATCATCAAAAATAAATTAAAAAAATCTATTTAAGCTCAAAAACCTTTCAGTGACTTTTTGGATAGCCTGTAGTTTGATCATGTTTGTTGATAATTTAAACGTTAATTATATAATAATTTAAATGTTAATTATATAATAATTTAAACGTTAATTATAATTATTGTACGCGCGGTTTTGTTTCGGATCTTCACCATATTTAGTCATACTAAATGTCTTCCCATCTTTTTCTCTTTCATATTATATAATTATAAAACTCAAATGACCTTGTACGGAGTGATGTAACCCACTTTCCGGTTTACGACATCCGGTGGCGCATGCGCGCATAAACATTAACCTATAACAATATAAACAAATAAACACAAATCGCTTCTTTTGCAGATTTTGACCTGCACACTGAAATATTAACGTTATTATTTCGAAATTATTATTTAACATGGGAAGAGTGGGGGTGTTTTGCAACCATTCTTTATTACAACTATACTGTCGCTATTTTCTTACAACTAAAAAACTTTATTTATGTTAAGAAAGTAGATAAAAAAGGTTCTAAGTTTATTAAAAAATGGAGAAGAAAAAATGCGTTAAAATAACTGAAACTTAATACAAAAATGAACGATACAAAAAAAAAGCAGACAGTATTAACAATTGTTTATTTTGATAATTTAAACGCGAAAAAAAAAACCAACAACAAAAACAAAAGAACAATTGGGACGCTGAAAACGTATAAGTATGGCCAACCACTTGTAATTTAGTAACTGTGATTTTTTTTCCAAAGTAATAAATTATAATAAACAGAACGACTCATAGAAATCTATCTATATTCTTTTTTCATTTTAATATACTTTCATATAAATGTTTCTGTTATGCAAAGAAAAACAAAAAACAACAAACTATTTTCTTTACGTCACAAGTGTCACGCTCAAACATGAATTCCATAGCTACCAGACTGACCCAACGGGTCACGGGTAGTCTAGTATATATATATATATATATATATATATATATATATATTTCATTTAATTTACATTAGTATTTATATGCCGCTACATATTCATGAGCATGTGTCGATCAGCCAGTTATAAGTAACTAGAGACCTCTTCAGACGATGCTGCTTATACAAAATTAATGAAAATTTGAAAAAAAATTCACAGCAAATCTTGAATGTGTAGCGACATATAAATATTTTGTAAAATAAATAAAAAGTATATCTTGCTACACTTCTTGAAAAATATTTTTTCTAAAGCAACAAATTTTTCGACTGTTCCTTCGGTTTTCCTCAGTGTCTTAAATCGTGTGTGTGTGTATGTGTTTGTGTGTGTGTGTGTATACGATGCGTGGTGGTAGCAGGAGAAGAAGGATTATAGCTAATGTGATGGAGAAATGTTTACATGCGCCCAAGTGTCCATCTCAGCATCCACACACTTAAAATGGGTCAATAACTTCTGTGGCCGTGTAGACTTTTTCCAAAACCTAAATGGCCTATGAAGTGTTGAAGCTCACACACACACACACACACACACACACACACACACACACACACACACACACACAGACACACACACACAAACACACACACACACACACACAAACACACACACATATTTATAATAGCAGACAGCATAAATATTATATTTTAATTCATACAGAAACTGACACATGTGCATACGAGTATTATGTTTTTTTTTTCTAAACAGTTCATTTCTTGTAATTAAAAAAAAACAATACTCGGGCTGAGATCGGAACTAAAATCTTAAGACAGTGACACAAGTACGACAACAATTAGACCGGTTTGACACGATTTCTTAAACAGTGCTTTCAATTTTTACTTATTTTAAACGGAAATAATCTTTAATGTGAACTATTCACGCATGCGTATTCGTGAAACATTTAGCAAACAGATGAATATCCGATGACTCATACGTACTAAGTTTTACATTTTTGACTCCACTAGCAACCCTTAAAAAGTTTTCCACATGTCTAAATACCATATATGTCAAATTTGAAGTTTGTAGATAAAAGTTCGTTGAGTATATAGGTTGAGAAGTGTCCTCACGCACGCTCGCACTTATATATATATATATTTTCATGCACACACATAAACTTACATGCATACATACATATACATACTTTCTGAAATCCTATGTCAACTTTGCCGTATTTAAAACTTTTATAATTAAAATAACTTTGAAAAAAAAAATGTTGTCTTATTTATAAACAATACTGATACTTCAATCAACTGCCGCTGATAAAATTAACATTTGTTCGAAAAAAAATTTGAATAATCTCCCTTACTGTTACGGGTACATGGATATATTGAAATAGAAACACAAAGCGTATTATTTGATACTAGTTGCGTATAGACGGCGTTGCCCGAGATTCACTGAAGTTATTTTAGTCTTTAATTTTTATTTGTTTGCAATTAAAAAAAAAATGTTGACAACTTTTAATTATATTCTTCAATATTGTGATTTGTTCTTTACTTTATGTGATTATTTAAAAGATGTTTCCGAGCGAAGTAATTCGGAAATAAATTGGAGCTTAATAAGTTATAACATGGTCAAGAAGACTTTATTGCAGTCACAAATGAAATCAGACGCAGTTTTGTTTATTAGCTTGAATGCTATTTAAGTTGACTTTAAAAATTTTACAGGATAACTTTGTATGTTAGATGAAATATTTTGTCAACATGTGAAAAAAAAAAAAAAATTAAAACGCACATAAATATCAGCGACATTGCATGAAGAGAGAGACCTGAAACTATCAATGGTCTCCGGCATACAACGAATTTAGGAAAACTCGTCCCCGGAAAACTCGTCTCTGAAAAACCCGTCCCTTTTTTTGCTAGGTAGGAAGGATATTAAATAGATAAGGGACAAGTTTTCCTACCTAACAAAAAGAGAGAGTTTTTCGGGGACGAGTTTTCCGGGCACCCATACAACACAACCGATGGTGTTTCTTGGACTCATTTGTACGAACAGGGTGTTAGTATTGAAAATATACAACTAGGACATAGTTACTTAGAGTAGAGAGGCAATAAGATGGGGTGGGGGAAAAGAAGGAGGCATAGCAAGAATGGGCGAGATGCTCTTGTCCTTAGACAGGTTTTCCGCGCCGCTGCTCTAGACGGCACGCCCTTGTCTTGCCGAACGAATGTGTGCCACCTGTCTCTGTTGTTCCAACCTGTCAACTGAATCAGGCACATAGGAACATTGTACACATTTGCTCACCGTGTCTGATTGCTGAAAAGGAACTTTCTTTCTTCCGTTCTTTCTTTCTTAGCGCGGGAGTGTGTATGTATCTGTCTATCTTTTTGTCTAGTCTGTTGGTTATCTTTTGGTTAAATGTAACACAAAAAAAAAAAAAAAAAAAAATTGAAAAGAAAATACTAATAGAATCCGAAATTTAGTAATAAAATATAATTAACTTTGCACATTAATACAGTTTTCAAGACAGTAGAATAGTGCTTAAGATCTGGTATCAATCGAAATGAGAACCCGAACGATTAACATTATTAATTTTTAGGAAACTAGTTATTTACTTTCGACTCCCGTTATTTTACCAATCAGTCTTCGTATTCTATTAGCGATATTACTGATAAAAGGGGGAAAATTTGGTTCCAAAGAAGATACCCACCTAACACTTATCGTTTGCTAACTTTTTGACCCTTAAGTAATTTATCTATCTATCTATCTATCTATCTATCTATCTATCTATCTATCTATCTAATTTAAATCATATAAAAAAACAAAAAACAAAACAAAACAAAAAAATAAATAAAACAAACCAAACAAAACATAACACATGCCGCTCCTCGTTTGAGGGTACTAAATTGGTTAAAGGGAAAATTATTCCCAACTCGCATTTAGGTCAAAATGCACTTTCGTATAAATAATTGAATTAATTCAAAAAGTATCGCTAACAAAAACAAATAAACAATATCTATCTATCTACCTATCTATCTCTCTCTCTCTCTCTCTCTCTCTCTCTCTCTCTCTCTCTCTATATATATATATATATATATATATATATATATATATATATACTAGCAAAAGTACCCGGCGGTGACTGGGTTCAAAAACAGCCTATAGAAAATGGACTCTGATTTATGAAAGTATGATAGGTTATGAAAAGGAAGGGTTGTAAAGAGATAGCTTCGAATTTTGAGGTATCACAACCAAAGCAAAATATGATGAAAGTAAAAATAAAATAGATAAACCCCATAATTTATTATACCATATCCTTTCACACTGAAACACTTATCACAATATTCTGTGGATCTATATTAAAAAACCTTGTTACACTTAGTGATATATTTCCTTTCTATGGAAGTACGGTGCGAACGAACACCCCATAATTTTATTATACCATTTCTTCAAACTGAAGCATAATTATCAAAGTATACTTACGCAGATAGATATGAAAAGTCTTTATGAAAGTTTGTGCCTATTTCCATTCTATGGATGCCAGGCGCGAACTCAGACCCCACAATTTTATTATACCATCCCTATTTAAGTTAAAACATACTTACCAAAGTATTATTATGTACATCTATATCAAAAACACTTGTAAACGTTTTTTTAATTAAATTTTTTTAATTTCCATACTTCGTGGATCAGGCGCGAACGCAGACCGCACAATTTTAATGAACCACCGTTCTGCCAGATCAAACATACCCAATCCTGTGTCTCGATACCTTTTATCATTATATGTAATCAGTTTTTTTTAAATAGTCAACCATATAGGAGCCTATTCGTGACCACACACACACACACACACACACACACACACACACACACACACACACACACACACACACACACACACACGCGCGCGCGCACACACACACATTTAGCTTTATATTATATATATATATATATATATATGTAATTAAATAATAATATTTTTATAGCTACAGCCACTAGTGTTTCATGCTAAAGCAATCATCAGTGCAAGAGGTGACAATTACCGGTTGAGAGATTCGAACCCAACTACGCAGCGACCTTTGACTCAGTTTGCTAAACCTTTATCTCCGGGTCACCGAACAGTATCAAATACTGACGTTGTGAGACTCTGAGAAAGCAATCTCGTGTCGTGAACGAGCCTCAGAAACAGAGATGTGTCATTGAAAAAAAAATGAACCAATCAACATTCACTGACGCTTGTTAAACGTTTACAAAGCCGATGCAGTTGATGCTAGCACTGTCAGAGGATGGAATCGTCGATTTCAGAATAACGACAGAGATGGGAGTGACAAAGTGCGTCCCAGACGTCTATACACAGCCACGATCGCGTCGCTAGCAAAAGTGCAATGCGAAGGGCGACGATGTAGAAATATAAATTCCGGAGCACACAAGATCGCTCGTTTTAATGGAACCACTCCTGTCTTCGTAGCTCTTCTATTTTTTTATTAAAAAAAAAAAGAAAGGATGCACTACTTTTGAAACCACCCTCACATCTATGTATCTGTATGTCGAAGAAAAAGAGAACAAAATAATTTTCTATCTAAATATTATTGTACTTGTCCATACGTCCTGCGTCACAAAAACCATCATCATCGAAAACATTAATTAATGAGAAACGAATTAGCTCCTTTATAGTCGCTCTTTATCAGTTAAAAATCATTAAAACCATTTCCTCTCCAAAAATTTTTAAAAAAAACATGGCTGTCTGTTTATGGTTCAAAGTGTCTATTTTATAATTAAATAAAAATCATGTTGAGAAGAGACAGTAAGGTATTTTTTAAACTATAGTTTCTTTAACAAAGTTTTTAAAAATGTGCAAGTGAATTGACATCTTTTCCTTTATATAAAAAATTAGAGAAAACAAAACAAAAACGAAATGTGTTGTGTGTTGAGTTTTCATTGAAAAAATTAAACATTTTTAAATCAATTCTTTTTAGCTTTAAAAGGTTAAAAATAATTTGCTAAAAAACTGTTTTAATTCGTCGTTTTTTTATTTATTTTATTTTTTTTTTATTCGTTTTATTTATAATGTGTTTTAACATTTTTCAACTACTAAAAAGGTTTTATGCCGACCGAACAAACCGAAATTCAAATAAATTGAACTCAAATTTTCAACTACCGTGGAATTTCCACGGGTTCTACTAGTCTATCTATCTATCTATCTATCTATCTATTCT
This sequence comes from Euprymna scolopes, assembly GCF_053919585.1. Taxonomy (NCBI): domain Eukaryota; kingdom Metazoa; phylum Mollusca; class Cephalopoda; order Sepiida; family Sepiolidae; genus Euprymna; species Euprymna scolopes. The sequence goes on along the minus strand of NC_136490.1, from coordinate 115,830,354 downwards.
TTCGTGATCGGAGCGTGTTTCTATTTCGTGAACAGCCATAATTGTTTTCGCCAGTGTCACCATCATGCCATTGTCTGCCGCCAAGCTAATGGTGAGATCTCACATGCTTTCCCCGTCCGTCACAAAACATGTTGAATTCCAATTAGTCCGAATACTAATTATAAGAATCCGAAATGGGAGACAAAACTGCAATCAGGAACAGAAATATGATCCATGAGAAGTGGTACTTAGAGAAAGAGAAAAAAGACGAGTACTTGTAATGAATAGCTTCTGCACTCATCTACGACACCGAATTATATGATTAAAATCTTATACGGTAACGTGCGAATATATATATATATATATATATATATATATATATATATATTAAATTTTTTTTTTGAATACTCTACCACTGAGCTACATCTCCAGATAACAATGAATCTGAATCTGTGCTTTTTTTTTTTTTTTTTTTTTTTAAAGAAAAAAAAATATGATTTGCTGAGATTTTAATATTTCCCTTGGCCGGTGTAACGTAAAATATTCTCCTGTAAAAATTATTCTTTTTAAATATAAGAAAGAAAGGCTATTTTTAAGATTGGATTTTTTCGATATTCGATACTTATCGGATGAATTTCTGTGTAAAACATGTCTAAGAACACTGCCATAATATAAATTATCTTTGTGTAAAATTTGTAAAAGATAGGCTCAACCTTTCCGGAACCTATACAGAAAAATCTCTCTCTCTCTCTCACACACACACACACACACACACACACACACACACACACACACACACACACACACAAAGTGACTTATATAATAGTATATGTATATATGTGTGCGTGTGTATGTCTACGCATTCATATATATACATACACACACACACACACACACACACACACATATATATATATATATATATATATATATATATATATATATATATATGTGTACATATACATATACGCATACCCATGTATACATTTATATATGCGCATGCATTTATTTCCAATTTTATTATCACTTTGTTCTAGCTGAGTATGTGGCATCCTACTGGATGCTAGACATTCACCCACTATCTCATACATTCCAACCGAGAGATCTTTTTAAGTTCCTAATCGTCCCTTAACTGTAATTGTTTGTATCTTACACTTGGCACACTTGTTATAAAACGTTTACAAATATGACGAGTTTTTATTCACAACCGTCCGTTTGAGTACAAGTGGTTGTAACTCTGATGCACTTGATTTATCGATTATATAGTCGTTGTGGATATTCTATTTCATGAGTCCGGTTGCTACTACGATTACTGGAACGATGATAAACTTCATAAGATTATATATATATATATATATATATATATATATATATATATATATGTATATATATATATATATATATATATATATATACATAAGCATATGTATATATATTTATGTATATATATATGTATATAAATATAATGTGTACGTACATACATATACATTGTATATAATATGTATATATATATATATACATATATATATATGTATATACAATGTATGTGTTTATTGCGAGTATATATATATATATATATATATATATATATATATAGAGAGAGAGAGAGAGAGAAAGAGAGAGAAAGAGAGAGATGATAATTAAAGCACATAATAGCAAAATACTAAATAAAAACAATGTAAGCAACAACAAAATAAACAATAAAAAAAGTAGACACCATGACAAAAATAAAACCAACACTAGCAGAAATAATAATAATAATAATAATAATAATAATAATAATAATAATAATAATAATAATAATAATAATAATAATAATAATAATAATAAAACACCAACCCCGGACAAGAACAACCATACCATGAATAAAAATAATAATAACGAACAAGATAAATGCAACTGTAGGCACCGCACACTTTGCCCAGTTCAAAATAAATGTCTAACAAAAAGCGTAGTTTATCAAGCAACAATATTTGCGAAAGAAAACCCGAATAACAAGAAATATTACGTAGGCATGACTTCCTTAGATTTAAAAACCCGATACTATGACCACAAAAGTACATTCAAAAATAAAAAAAACACCGTATAAAAACAACACTAGCGAATAAATACTGGGAACTCAAAGAAAGCGGACATTCGCCGGTAGTCGAATGGAAAATAATAAGACAAGCTACCACGTGCAGACATTTAGATGACCCATGTAAATTATGCCTCCATGAAAAATTTGCTATCTGTACTTTAAAGAACCCCAAAATCTATTAAACTGTAGACGAGAAATAGCAAACAATTGTGTTCACAAAATAAAACTTACTCTAGGATAGCGATACAAAATAGCTTTAAAACTAACAAAAACAATAGAAAACAAACAAATAAATAAATTAAATAAACATGAATATACATAAACGACCACACACACACACACACACACACACACACACACACACACACACACACACACATATATATATATGTATGTATGTGTGCATGTATGTGTGTACACATATTTATATATATATATATATATATATATATATATATAAAAGAGCAGAAATGAGGAAAATCGTCTGCCTTAAACCACTAACCTAGTTCTAAAACAGATCCTTTGTTCGATAAAATGCATGCCCATTGGCTGATAGGAAGGGGCGCGGTGGATACTAGAAAGCTGATTGGCTAACTAAAATCCTCAACATATATAAAAACGAGGAACAACCACAGAATTCGCGCATAAGCCTGACGAATCCTATAGTGGATGAAACGCCGAATATTCAGTGTAGCTTAGTCGCCATATATATTTTATAAATTACTAACTAGCTCTACCTAAGTATTGAGCACTTTTGAAGTAAATACTTAAAGTTTACGCATAAATCTATACGTTCGTATATGAATTTTATGTGAGTATATGAAGTAGTTATATATATATATATATGTATATATATATATATATATATATATATATATATATATATATATATATATAACGGTTTAGCCTATCTTAAACCAATCTTAAAAATAGCCCATATATATTAACTTTATGTATAGCGAGATTGATAACTTTATAAAACCATGAATCAGCTATAATTACAATAAGGAATTTCGTACAGTCTAGCCGGTTTCAGATGACATGAGGATGTCAGTCATTAACAACGAGATAATTTATGTAAGATAATTTATGTAAGATAGAATCAATCACATTGATGAGCCGTAAAACAAACCAAACACGTGTCCGTACACACACACACACACACACACACACACACACACACACACATATATATATATATATATATATATATATATATATATATCAGGCCGTCCGCCGTTGCCCAGTCGTAAGATACGCTTAAATATATTATTTAAATGTATGCAGATTTCGTATTTAGTAATACTATCGCCCAAACTCTCTTGATTATTGTAGTGTACTTAGTATATAGTGGCCCGCCTATAAAGTACGCTTAAATATTATATTTTATTTCGTGCAGATTTTATATTTATTATCATAGAGCCAATACTCCACCGATTATTATATCGTAATCAATATATAGTAGCGATTTCCAACGTTAAAAACAAAAACATGACATGGGTGTTCCATAGGCAAAACATATAGCGCTACTGCCTTAGTCGTTAAGTTTGAAAAAAATTCTAGAAATGAAGACATCACATTAAAATTTGAGACGTGAAAAGCAAATTCAGAGTTTAGTATAATCTCTCTTTATATTTATGAAAATTAGAATGTGTGTGTGCCTACGTGTAATAATCGAGACGTAGAACCTCTCTCTGTCGGCAGAAGGAATTTATTAAATCATTAAACTTTCTCGGATATATATTTTAATCGTTCCCATACTCCATCCATCTTATTTGTACATATATCTATAATATAAATCGCACCCCTCTGTTTAAATGTATGTATATATGTATGTATATATTGTGTCAGGTCATGTCATATGCTACTGGTACCATGTAACCCAGTACTACCTGCCTCATGGTCGGGTCACCGGCGACTAAACTGGTTCCCCCACCAGACTTGTTTGGTAAGGAGGGCGGCTAGTCTCCCTGGAGGATTAAAAACAAGACCTTCCAAAGGGCGAATGAACTCTTTTTCTGGGTCAATGGCCAACTAGCACCGTGTATATTTGTGTGTGTGTATATGTGTATTGGGGTGGAGAGGGCTCCCGTAAGCCGTTGTGAAGGCAACCTTTCTAGGAGAAGCAAATCTCTGATTTAAAAAACCATAAAGCGGGAGACCAGTACCCGCATTAAGCTGGTCTGCAGTGTTATTTGTTGCTGGCTATCTTGCTCTTGCTTGTTGCTGAATCTCAACATTTTGAACCGAGAGAGAGACTTAGCTGTCGTACAAAGCTAAGACTCTGTAACATCATCTTTGTATAGATACTCCTTCAGGCATTTGGGCTCATAGATTTTAAATTTCTGAGGGAGTGGCACTCGTCTGACAAGACGTTGCAATCATCATCATATATGTATGTATGTATGTATGTATGTATGTATGTATGTATGCCTAAAACTTTCGACAGAGGCGATGGATTTTCACGAGATCGATTTTATTTTGAAGCCCGACTTCTCGGTCGACAAATATCGAAAAATTGGCTCAAAACATTAATTCCTTCACCCTTAACTAGATAGTTTTCTACAAGTAGGGGTCGATTTATTTTTGCGAACAATTTTTGCAAGTCATCATATCGATTGCATTGACTTTGCCTAATTTTAACGCCCCGAAGTTGTGGTCGCATCATGGAGTAGCGGTAAGACGTCAGATTTTCTTTTACTTTCTTTTCCGCCTTCGGGCCACGGGTTCGAACCTGCCTGCCTACTATCACTTTTTTTTTTGTTCAACACACACCTCCAAACACCCGAGCAACGCCGGGCAGCAAGGCTAGTTATATATAATTGTATATACAGTACCGACAAAAAAGAAAATAAAACGCAAATTAAAGCTAAATTGAATGTAACTGTTTAAACAACCTATACCTTATTTGATTCGCCTTGTATTCCTCTATAATTTTACCTGTTCATATTTGACTTTTAATTAAAGTATCCTAGTGTTCACGTCAATTACAAAAATTAGTTTCAAATCGAGAAGGCAAAAAGAAACTCCGCAGCAACATAATTATATATTATTATAAACCAGATTCAAATATCCACTTTTTAGCATCTCTATTCGTAATTGTTGTTGTTCCTAGGTTATACAACGTTATATTTAGTCGATATACCTTGAGTCTCTCTTAGTAATCGTCAGGAGATCATTAATCTCCACCTTTCTGGTTTATCCAATTGAAATCGACCGCAGATTGATATGTGATTAGAAAACGGTACAGATGGCTGTGCAAAAGCACCAAAACAACGGCAGTGTTTGTCATGCCCCTAAATCTGGTATTTATGTGTGCGTGCGCGCGCGCGCGTGTGTGTGTTGTTAAGCGAAGCCCTCTATTAATTTGTTTGTAAAAAACCTGATGGTTAGAGCACTGTTGCGACACGCAGGTGTGGATTTAATACACACCCGAGGAGAAATATTTACGGCATTGATTCTAGCCTGATGGTGAGAGCTGCCGACTGTCAATGCGACGGTTGTACGTTCGATCCACGGCTGGGGAAAAGTGTATTTCTAGCCGCACTGATGCGTTGTGATACAACAAAACAGTACTGTATGTGGATGGCATATATATATATATATATATATATATATATATATGTATGTGTGTGTGTGTGAGAGAGAGTGCGTATTTATGACATACATTATAATTATTATATGTACGTGTGTGTTTGCATTCTCAGTTTTGCTTAGACCTGTATCGTTGAGGCGTGTCGGGTTAAACTTTTTCCAACTCCCGTAAACAATTCTCATTTTCACCCCTACTATTCATTATATATATATATATATATATATATATATATATATATATATATATATATATATATATGTGTGTGTGTGTGTGTCTGTGTGTGTGTGTGTGTATGTGTTTAACAGCCAATATAAAATGTTGGGTGTTCTCTCATAATCCCTATAGTGTCCGCCTTGGAAACATCAAATAACCGTAAAATGTTTCTTTTAATTTGAATCTTACATATTTATCTTTCTCTTTCATTTAATGTTTTTAATTCATTTCGGAACTTTGTTCCTTTCTTTAGAAACACTTTGTACGTACCTCCAATTTCGAGGTGTGCTAATATGTTATACATTATCAAAGCGGCCCGATTACAGCCTTCTTTTCTTTCGAATAAATATAGAGTAAGCTTTATGAAAAAATTATTGGAGAAAAAAGAAAAAATCATGTATACACGCACATAAATATATCGTGTATACAGGGTATTTAAAAAGAAATTTTTCATTCTTTTTTTTTTATAAAAGTCATTATCTATTTAAAATTTTTAACAACATCTAATCCGTATTTCTGATAATCAAGTTTAAAAAGAAATAAAAATAAACATTTCTTTGGCTACATCAGTGTATAATTTCTTTTTACTAAATCTTGTCCTACGCCATTTTGTACGACGCCATTTTGGTTTAGTTATTTATGGGCATTAAATCGGACGAAATGGCCCGTTAAGATAGTTTGTACGTTCACTGCACTTGGCGCCTCCTGATATTTTCTTGTATGAAAAAAAAAAAAGAATTAGAAGGAAACCACAGACTATTGATAGTTAAAGTAATCGATTGATGAAGAAAGTTTGAGGATATCTTACAGAAAATTTGATACAATAATTCGTTAGTGGTTTGCAAAAAATATTTGGAAAGCAGGGGATGTTCGATTGAATGGTTTATATTTTAAATCCACAGTCTGTCTCACGAAATATACACACATTTAAGATGACATAAAGTCAAATGGAAGAGATTGAAATATAGAAGACAAATCTTATTGAAGAATCACGTTGACAACGCTGATAACGCGCACTAAAGGAATTCATCAACGTCACGAAATAGATCATTACAGTACATTTTTGAGAAAGTCTGTATATTGTTCATTGTGTTTATTTAAAAAATAATATTTTATCAGAATTTTAGTCTTGATATTATAAAAAAATTAAGACAGTTGATGTAATTTTGAAAACCTTTTATATCAGGAAAAGGAGACAATCTAATAAGCGCATACCTTCTACAACGTATATTTAAGCTTCGCACACTGTCACACGCAAACTTGTATGGTTACAGACGACAGAGGCCTGGCTATACTTTTTTTTCCAGAGACGGAACAACTGTCACTCTTACGTTTTGTTGTCTTAACAAATTGTTAAGAAAGTAAATATTAGTGTTGAGACTATTAATCGAAATCGGGGGAAGGGGGAACGGAACATTTGTGTGTATCGATATCGAAATCGGCATCAGAATGGTAAACATTTATGCCTGTATTTCGATGCCAGAACTGATTCCTTTTTTTTTTCGTCATTCTTTGTTTAATTTTCCATTACTGATACGAATGATAGAATATCGATTTTAAACAATCGGTAAAATCTATAGATCATTCTTGCCTCAAAATTATTTTTACGTTTGCGAAAATATAAACTCATATTACGTAGTTTTTCTTTTTTACAGTAATCCGAAAATTGAAAAAAGTAAAAAAAAATAAAAATAAAAAATAATAATCCGAAAATTGAAAAAAGTAAAAAAATAAAAAATAATAATCCGAAAATTAAAAAAACGCAAAAAATAATAATCCGAAAATTGAAAAAAGGCAAAAAATAAAAAATTGTAATCCGAAAATTGAAAAAAAGGAAAAAAATAAAAAATGATAATCCGAAAATTGAAAAAAGGCAAAAATAATAAAAAAATAATAATCCGAAAATTGAAAAAAGGCAAAAAATAAAAAATAATAATCCGAAAATTGAAAAAAAGGTAAAAAATAAAAAAATAATAATCCGAAAATTGAAAAAAGGCAAAAAATAATCCGAAAATTAAAAAAAGGAAAAAAATAAAAAAAATAATCCGAAAATTGAAAAAAAGGCAAAAAAAAAAAATAATAATCCGAAAATTGAAAAAAGGCAAAAAAATAATCCGAAAGTTAAAAAAAGGAAAAAAATAATAAAAATAATAATCCGAAAATTGAAAAAAGGCAAAAAATAATAATCTGAAAATTAAAAAAACGACAAAAAATAAAAAATAAAACAAACAAACTATATAGCTAAATGTAATATGACGTATTCATAAATTTATTATAAAACAAATCTTTACACGAACATCTTTATAACTTTAACAAATTTACTTAAGTGCTTGTACACAATAAAAATAAAAACAAAAAAAATCAGATTGTTTAAAACTCGATTTGAGCCGATTCAAACCAGTGTTGGTTTCCGCTTACGAAACCGGACTTCCTATTTTAGTTTAAGTGTTTTTTGCTCAAAAAATATTTCACTAAAAAAATATCCACAGGCACATAAAATAAATAATTGGATAACACTTTTCGCTCAAAAAAAAAAAAAAAAAATGAAAATAATGAACATTTACATAATTGACGTAATTATTAGGACTATGAAAACAGCATATTCTTTTAATTGCCTTGACTCTTGAGTATATATATCCGACACAGACACAGTTAATCAACCAAGAACCATACCACGCTATATAAACATATGAGATATCAACGGATACACACTCGAGAGTCAAAACAATGAAAAGAATATGCTAGTGATTACTAAGGCTGTGACAACAGCATATTCTTTTCATTCTTTTGGCTCTTGAGTATATATCCGTTAATATTTTATATGTTTTTATATAGATTGATGTGGTTCTCGGTTCATTGACTGTGTCTTACTGTGTCGGATATATACCTGAGAGTCAAAAGAATGAAAAGAATATTCTGTTGTCACAGCCCTAGTAATTATATACGAACAGCGCGAAAAATTTGGTGT